>NC_064623.1:44070939-44695939 GCF_023898315.1 Schistocerca nitens | reverse complement strand
CTTAAGCACTGTGCATTGGATCTCTAAGGTTGCTTTGTTTCCCGCTTACGTTATAGGCGTGAAGTTGTGTTTGTAACTGACGCTCTTGATATCAACACTGTTATCTTTGCTGCATGCGCGATTACTCGATAGTGTAAAGTGCCTTAAAGATCTGGCAAACTACTTATCTTGTAAACAGCTAAAAGTTTGTTAGCCGAAATGTCGGTACCAGAGTTAGTAATAAACCTGGATGCAGTCCCGAAAACGATGAAATATTTGATCCGTCAGGAAAATTTCAAGATCGGTGTCGGCTATATATTTTCAGATAGTTAAATCGAAAACGTGGAATTTATATTCAAACTGACTTACGGGGAAGTGTTGCACCTTGGTGCACTTTTCGGACATTCGATTCTAGTTTAAAATATTTTCATGCTTCTTTTTTAAACGATTGCATTCATTTCTAAGTGCTGCAGTCTTTTTTCGCTATTACAAAAATTACTCCGGAATAAGAATAACAAAGCTTATGTTATGTTTTAAAACCAGGAAAATTATGTAGGAAAATTAAGTGTATACTATATTGAATGGTCCATCTCTTACATTATTACTGTGCTACACGCCAATAATCGGCATGTGAAATCAAATTAACCAGATGTGTTATCAAAATTCAGTTACAAGTTAAATATTTTTTGAAGTAGAAGCTGTTGGAAACTAACAGAACTTTTCATTTTCAAAACATGTCATATCGTTAATACATTAAGGAAACTCTTTTAATTTGCTACTATGAGATCTTGCCATGGTATAAGCCCTTCTGTTTGAAGGTACAAGATGATGCACGACCCACGAAGCACGGCTTAACTATGCTCATTCTACATAAATACTTCTGAAAATATAAAGCACTGGATTGACCGTCAAATTCTGTGCATTTAGAATTGAAAATACTGTAGGAATAGCTCTAAGGTATTATGCAGCACATAAATGTGTTGAACTCGAAATAGTTTCAGATGCTCCAAAGAAGACAATCTCACTGGCTTTTTTCCATTTGTGTCATTTAATTTCAAATAATGTGTCTTCTGACTGGTTTGATGCGCACTGTCACAGATTCCTCTCTTCCAGTCTAACAACATCAGAAACTGTAGAAAACAGCGGAAACTGATTAGGTTGTCTCTACTACGCTTTTCTTCATGTAATTCAAGAATCATTCATTACACTGAAACACCGACAAAATAACATCATTTAGGTACACTATTCTCTAGATAGAATTCACTCCCGGCAATGCGATGTACTTCATATATATATATATATATATATATATATATATATATATATATATATATATATGAAGTATGCTTAGCTTTTAGGTATCAAAAAATTTACCTTCATAAATACCGTGTTCAAACTATGAATAGTTTGACATGGAATACGTTTAGTGAATATCCAGTCAAATTTTATTCTGATGTACAGGTGCTCAAATTCACTGAATCAGCTATATAAGAAACCTAGCCCCCTTTTGTACAAATTCCTGAGGATGCGAAATAAATAAAATTCCGTCACTATCTTTTCTTCCTGGTGTTGTAGTATCAGTGACGAGCAGTATAATTACTCTTCAGTCCTGTTTGAGACGCTGTGTAAAAGGACGACATTACCCCCAAAGGTACGCATTCTCTTTCTAACGACACGGATACCTGCACTCGGTTCGTATCTTTTTCAGAGACGTAAGAAAAGCCAGTGTGGCGCACGTCCATTCCATTAGCGGAATTCAGTCGGTCGCTTCGACTTTTGGCGCTATCCCAAAGCAATCACCTTTCCGCTCTATTAGCCTAATGCCCCATCCCGATGCGCAACGCCTTCTACAACTCGCATCAAAGAGAAAGTCTGGATCAAATACGGGTATACTAAACGACACACACACACACACACACACACAAACACACAACTGTACTTTCCCCAAATGGCGCCTCTTGCAGTGTGTATGAGGAAGTATTCTGTGGTTAGAGTGCTTCTTGCAAACAGCGCAGCTATGCAGAACCAGTGCTTTCGTATCGCCGTCTGGAGTGAATCTACAGACAAGATTTCGACAAGCACGCTGCTTCAGATAATTCAGACACAACGCTTTTCAACGGCCTTTGACAGATACAGATGGTTTACTGTGAGTAAAGACAGGCACAACAGTGGGAATAATTCGTCAAAAAGAAGCTGCCTGTTTCATCCTGACACGCTTCTTAGGGCGTTAACTTTGCGATTTTAAATTTAGATTAGAAGGTAGTAATTTAACGAAGGAAGGAAACATGATACTGCCAGTAAGAAAAGAAAATACTTAGTTACAAAAATTACAAAGAAGCATTCTACCTTCTACTGTTCTTGCTACATAAAATGGTTCTGTTAGAGATCAAATCTTTACTCATATGAGTCTTGATACAGGTTGAGAAAGCACCATGCTTGGTCACAGGAAACTGTATTCATGTTAGTTGTTAATTGCAAACAAATATGCAAGCTGTTTGGAAAGTAAGGTCCGACAATTCGAGAAATGAGAACGACAGTGAAAATCCGATGAAGCTTTGCACATGCACAAAGGGCATTCAAAAAGTTTTGCACAGTCGTCTCTAATTTTTTTATTTTTTACAGGAGGAGAATGAAATTTTTTGTGAGCATAGTTGGAACATTTAGCTATACATTGAGCCTAATCAATGTAGCCTCCAATAGCTGTGACCCATCTAGCCCAACGTTCTTTCCATGATGTAAATGCACTTAGGTAAAATTCTGGGGAATAACTTTTACACCATCGGTTGACACAGGAAATATGGTCTTTCTCACAATCAAATGTTATACCGCACAGGTGAGCCTTCAGACGACCAAAGAGGTAAAAATCAGACGGAGATAGCCGGCCGGAGTACCCGAGCGGTTCTACGCGCTACAGTCTGGAATCACGCGACCGCTACGGTCGCAGGTTCGAATCCTGCCTCGGGCATGGGTGTGTGTGATGTCCTTAGGTTAGTTAGGTTTAAGTAGTTCTAAGTTCTAGGGGACTGATGACCTCAGAAGTTAAGTCCCATAGTGCTCAGAGCCATTTCAACCATTTTTTTGCTCAGAGCCATTTGATTTTTTTCAGACGGTGATAAGTCCGGACTTTAGGGAGGATGAGGAACAATTTTCCATCCCATTTTCCTGATTTTCCTCTACATCGTAAGGGCTGTATGAGGTTTGGCATTGGTACGGTGTAGTCTGATGAGCTGACTCTGAAGGTTGGTCTGTGAGTCTTGATGGCACATGTCAGCTTGTCCAATGACAAACAGTAATGGTCCCGGTTAATTGTGGAGCCAGGTTCCAAATAGTCAATGGACACCACACTGATCCCAGAAGAAGGGGATCATCACCTTTCGGCCTGCTGTTCGTGAAAGTCTTGGTTTCTTCTTCCGAGGGGAACCCGGATAACGCCACTCCATGGACTGGGTTTTGCTGTCAGGTTCGGACAAAAATAACCACGTTTCCTCCTGGGTAACGACGTCGTCAAAACACTGTTTCCACTTTTCAGTAAAGGTCTTCATGATACCCTCGCACACATTCTTCTTCGTCGTTTTCATTTCTCTTGACTATAATCTAGGCACCCAACGTGCACAGATTTTTCTGTACCCTAGTGGCTTTACCAGTGACACCACACTGCCCAATGACAAACGAGTAATTTCAGCAAGCTGTCGTGTCGTCACACGTATGCGATTTTGGATGATTTGATTAATGGTCTCCTTATTCACATCACTCACTGCTGTCGATGGTCTACAGCATTGTGGATTGTCCAGTAGAGAGATATCACCTTCTTTAATCCTTTGTAACCATCGATGAATACTTCTGCGATCCACTGTGTCCTCCCCATAAACAGGGTACAACTTCCTGTGAATCAATGTGGCAGAGTCATCGCCAGTCTTGAAGAGGAAAACAATCACCGACCGTTGCCGCAACTTCACATCTACTTCACGGTCCATTATGGCTCACCTGTAAATGAAAGAAAATACTTTTATACACCGACTTATAGGTAAATGTTCCAAGTACATTCACAAAAAATTTAATTCTACTCCTTCAAAAAATAAAAATAAATAAATAGAGACGACTGTGGAAAACTATTTGAACGCCCTTTGTAAGTTGGGCAGTGTCTGTAGTACGCCTATCGATCGCGCCACGTCACTCTTTCCAGTTCTGAGCTCACAGTGAACACGGAAAGATTGCTAGAACAATGGAGTCTCTGCCAAGCATGGGTGCCTGCTGTGAGATTTCGCCTGATTTCATGCAACCCCGCATAACGTACCTGTCGTGCATTTCCTTCTTCATCACAATTCTTGGTCGCATACTGCAAGGGCAATGAGGATGCAGCTGCAGCGTTTCTGATGGGAGGTGATTGATAACACACTATACAGCCCGGACTTGGCTCCCTCTGTTCACATGAACCGTTCGCTATGAAGACAACATTTTTGGCACAGACAACGAACAGCAGACCAGCGTAGAGACGTGACAGAAAACACAGGCGGCTGCCTCCTATGGCGAGGGTATTGGAAAGATGGCACAATACCACGACAGATGCCTAATTCGATGCTGTGACTATGTAAAGATGTAGCTGGAAGGTGTAGCAAATAAAAAATTTTTTATTTTCTCTGTGGTTACCGTTTCGCGACCGATAGGACCTTATTTTGCGAATAGGTTCGTAGTTTGCACAATAATAATAATAATAACTACAATCGGACATATATGTCTGGTTCAACTATGAGCACTTCTAATTTAAAAGGCTGAAGAAATATACAAAAGATTTAATTACTAAAGACCGTCAGGGCTGTGCATTCGACCACTAACATAAAGTCGTGAATGACTTAAAGATATTAATATTTAAAAAAAAATTCGTCTTACAGTGGATGCTGCGCTATCAGTTCTCCTATTTTTACCTAAAGAACACAAAAAATTTACATAGAAAATTATGACCTCGAAATAAAATTCATACGCTGAGGAATAATTTTGTCACTAATATCGCTGAAACGCAATAATTTATGACAAGTGGTAGCTGAAAACTGAGTAAGCGACACGCACACAAACAAAAAGGTACTTAACAAGTGGTTGTTGTCGTTATGGTCTTCAGCCCGAAATTGATGCTGCCCTCCATGAAATCCTATCCCGTGCAAGGCTTTTCATCTCCAAGTAAGTTCTGCAACGTATCCCCATTTGAACCTGCTTACTGCATTCCACGTCCCTCTAAACTTTTTGTGCCCCCTCTTCCTCACTCTTCCTTCCAACACTAAATTGATGATTTCAGAATGTGTCCTATCAACTGATCCTTTCTCTTAGTCAAGTCATGCCGTAATGCTCTTTATCCCCAGTTCTGTTCAGTACTTCCTCATTAGTTACGCCATATGACCATTTAATCTTCAGCATTTTTTTGTGGCACCACATTTCAAAAGCTTCCAGTCTCTTCTGTTTTGAAATGGTTGTCGTCCACGTTTCATTTCCGTAGAAGATTACACTCCACGCAACTATCTTCACAAAAGACTTCTGATGACTTAAACTTATATTCGATATAATGAAATTCGCTGTCTTCTGAAATGCTTTTCTTTTCACTGCCAGTTTACATTCTGTATCCTCTATAATGGTCACTGTCAGTTATTTTACTATCCAGATATTAAAATTGACCTACTATTTTAGTGTTTTATTTCCTAATCTATTTCCCTTTAAATTGCTTGATTTAATTACAACAGTCCTTTGCTTTACTTTTGTTGCTGTTCATTCTATATCCCCCTTTCAAGATACTGTCCATTCTCTTAAAGTTCTGCTCCAAGCGCTTTGGTGCCTCTGACAGAATTACGATGTCTTGAGCAAACCTCAGAGTCTTAATTTCTTCTCTCTTGATTGTAATTCATTCGGTAAACTTCAAGCTTTTTATTTCTTGGCTGTAGTATATATGCAATATGTACAAGAACCGGTAGGGAACAAAAGAGCATGGACGATCTGTATTAAGCTAGGAAGGTGTAAGGTTAGGATGTAGTCTTTCTCTCCTATTAATCAAAATTTATGTCGAAGAAGCAACGAAGTGCATTGAAGAAAGTTGCAGAACTGTGAATAAACTTCACGGTGCAAGAACATAGAAAAAAAATGACAGAATGCGGTGATAACTTTGTTAGTACGGGATCTATGAATGGAATGAATCCGCAAACGAACCAATACTTTTCTTTTAACTTTAATCAACAGTATACCTGAGTGAGAGAACCATGCCACAGCATAGGTCATTTCACAATCAGAATTTATTGAAGGAGAATTAAACATAGTACAACTCAGAATTGTATGAAATAACAGAATGAAAATCTACTTCCTCTGCATTTCAGGTATCTGCCGTTTGGCTGTAGGGTGCTTAACTCATCTTGGCCTTCCCAGACTCTTCCGATCTTCCATATTATATTTTATGGCATTGTAAAGTAGTTCGAAACTGATATTTCTATCGCAATTCTCTTCTGTTGTCTTCAATTTTGTTTTTTATGCTGTTTAATTATTTATTTACGTCGCTGTTTCTTAATCTGTTCTGGTAAACCCTCTCACATCCCTGAGAAATCTCATTTCCGCTACCTGCATCTTATAACACTTTCTGGTTGTAATCAAATGACCACAGCTAATTTCCATAGAGTTGTGTAGGGATGGCCGTTATCTTACAAATCTCCATTTGTGTTATTTTTCCTGTCTAGTTTCTGATGTGTTTAATGTTACGCCCATGTTTCCAAATTTTAAAAGTAATGAAATTAAGGAAATAACATTAAAAACTATTCTAATCATAAAATCTTCATAACACATTTAAGTGGACTTAAAGAGCTCTTGGAAACAAAACCAATTTCTTAGGAGAAAAAGTTTGGGTTTGAAAATTCTCTAACTTCGGAATGATAGTAGTCATGAATGTAAGAAAAAGAAAAAATGAATAGGTGGCTCCAGGAAACATAATTTTTCGGTTTTGGCTCCTGCAGGTAATTAGGCGTTCAGGAGGATATGCCGTGGGTGACGATAGGCTGATGCCAAATTTATGAGTAGGATTATTGTAGCAGGTGGGCTGAGCTATTACCTGTCATCACGTTTCGCAACTGCAATCCCCCTCATAAATCTAGCCACACTTTCCATTCTTTCCTGGCTAATTATCGCCTTCCACTCGTCAAAAACTAACTGTCCACCCCCCCCCCCCCCACCCTTCTCCGAGCTCCGCTACACGTATCTCCTGTTCCCTGCAATAAATTAATCACACCACACGTATCTTGGTTTGGAGAACAAAAGCTATTCTCCTAATACTTTTATTCCTCCCAGCTATGTTTCTTCTTCTTTTACGAATGTGCCACTACATACAAAGTTTATTTCAACTGTTTCCCCATTCTTTTCTTCAACATTTCTCTAATAATTTCTCGATGTTTCTCTCTTAATTTTTTTATCATAATGGCTCTAGGTTGGTTCTTGGAATTGTCATGAAAACGTTTGTAATCTTGCAGTTTCTTCCCTTGTGTCAGTCATCCCTTAGTGTCTTGCAGAACAATCTGGATTTCTTCTATGTCCATTTAAATTTCTTTGCACCATGTGGTATCCATTTACAATTTGCCCAAATAAACTGGGGTTTATCCTTTCGATGTGTCCAGAGCTATTCCTCTTTTCCTAACCATGGTTAGTTTTTTTAATTTATTTATACAAGTCGGTATTATGACAACTTATGTTTTGTGTTTCCTCTTTAATTGGTCTCAAAATTTTACTTCGTAGTTTTCATTCCGTGATTTCAAGGGCTTCTATCACCACCTTTTTGTTTAGAAGTAGACATTCCGCGGCGTGAGGTACTTGTTCACTGTAGTGTCAAGTGATTTCTTATTACATGCATTCTGTGTAAGATATGACGCACTTTTAATCTTACGAACTATTTACGCTATAATCACTACTTTGTCCGAAATACTTTAATTTGTTAGCTTTCTCAGTTGTTCCATATTAATTTTTTGATATTTTGGGGACTGTCTTCATGTTTCAAAACTTCACTTTCTCATAAGACATTTGCAGGTCTGTTGCAAGCGAGTTCGAGGAAACTACAATTTCATCAACAAGCCCTGTCAGTGCTACAGGTACCACATTGGAGCACGCTGGGGTACAGTAACAGGATGTACTTGCTGTGTGAAATCGCATGGGTAAGAGTACTCAAGTGAATGTTGACGAAATTGTAGTTCTTCGAAACCTATTTCAAATAAATTCAAACAATAACAACTGAGTGAAAAAAACTGATAAGATGAACAATCGCCTCTCTTATTCGTAACAAAATATTTGACAATTGACGTTTGCAACTTACAGCGCTAAGGCAACAAGAAGACGCGCAGCTGCTAAAATTATATGCTTGTCTTTGCCCATCCACCCATCCACCCGCTTGTCTCTGCCACTTCCCCCCTCTGTTACTAACAAAATAATCCGTGAATTTTGTAACTGATATCCTTTAACGATGAAATACACTCCTGGAAATTGAAATAAGAACACCGTGAATTCATTGTCCCAGGAAGGGGAAACTTTATTGACACATTCCTGGGGTCAGATACATCACATGATCACACTGACAGAACCACAGGCACATAGACACAGGCAACAGAGCATGCACAATGTCGGCACTAGTACAGTGTATATCCACCTTTCGCAGCAATGCAGGCTGCTATTCTCCCATGGAGACGATCGTAGAGATGCTGGATGTAGTCCTGTGGAACGGCTTGCCATGCCATTTCCACCTGGCGCCTCAGTTGGACCAGCGTTCGTGCTGGACGTGCAGACCGCGTGAGACGACGCTTCATCCAGTCCCAAACATGCTCAATGGGGGACAGATCCGGAGATCTTGCTGGCCAGGGTAGTTGACTTACACCTTCTAGAGCACGTTGGGTGGCACGAGATACATGCGGACGTGCATTGTCCTGTTGGAACAGCAAGTTCCCTTGCCGGTCTAGGAATGGTAGAACGATGGGTTCGATGACGGTTTGGATGTACCGTGCACTATTCAGTGTCCCCTCGACGATCACCAGTGGTGTACGGCCAGTGTAGGAGATCGCTCCCCACACCATGATGCCGGGTGTTGGCCCTGTGTGCCTCGGTCGTATGCAGTCCTGATTGTGGCGCTCACCTGCACGGCGCCAAACACGCATACGACCATCATTGGCACCAAGGCAGAAGCGACTCTCATCGCTGAAGACGACACGTCTCCATTCGTCCCTCCATTCACGCCTGTCGCGACACCACTGGAGGCGGGCTGCACGATGTTGGGGCGTGAGCGGAAGACGGCCTAACGGTGTGCGGGACCGCAGCCCAGCTTCATGGAGACGGTTGCGAATGGTCCTCGCCGATACCCCAGGAGCAACAGTGTCCCTAATTTGCTGGGAAGTGGCGGTGCGGTCCCCTACGGCACTGCGTAGGATCCTACGGTCTTGGCGTGCATCCGTGCGTCGCTGCGGTCCGGTCCCAGGTCGACGGGCACGTGCACCTTCCGCCGACCACTGGCGACAACATCGATGTACTGTGGAGACCTCACGCCCCACGTGTTGAGCAATTCGGCGGTACGTCCACCCGGCCTCCCGCATGCCCACTATACGCCCTCGCTCAAAGTCCGTCAACTGCACATACGGTTCACGTCCACGCTGTCGCGGCATGCTACCAGTGTTAAAGACTGCGATGGAGCTCCGTATGCCACGGCAAACTGGCTGACACTGACGGCGGCGGTGCACAAATGCTGCGCAGCTAGCGCCATTCGACGGCCAACACCGCGGTTCCTGGTGTGTCCGCTGTGCCGTGCGTGTGATCATTGCTTGTACAGCCCTCTCGCAGTGTCCGGAGCAAGTATGGTGGGTCTGACACATCGGTGTCAATGTGTTCTTTTTTCCATTTCCAGGAGTGTACAAACAATTACCACATATCCCTATTCCCCGATTCTACAATTCATAGACTATGAGGTAGCTTCGCAGAGTCCAGTCGATTGGATTGGGTTATTCCCACTAACGAGGCAAAGTTAGCTCTCGCTTTGTTGAGGAATACGTAAGATATTCGTTTAAATGACCACTACATAAAGAGAGCTAGAGGTTCCTGACTTTTAGTCAAAACTTTGTGGGTCCCGGGTTCAAACTTAGACACTACTTACATTTTGTGTAAAAATCGTCAGCAATGACGGCGAGATTCCGGCACACGAAAGAAGTCTCCCTCGTTTTGCCGATGGCATTGTGAAGAGACGGCGGAAGATCAGACAGAGGTTCAGTGCACTCTCCTGCCCTATGTACGAGAAACTACGCCTAAAAGGTTAATAACTAAACAATAAACAACGGCATGAGGAAGCAGCAGGCAATGGAAACCACGGCGTTAAATATACGTAAGATGTGTGACCTGTAATTGAAAAATAGATCTCCCCGTAGACTAAAAATTGCGGAACAAGCCGCCATTCGAATCCGTAGGACAGGACTGAAAAGGGCAAAGTGATCATGAAGAAAAAGGTGAAATAATTAACTACTAGGTACATTCTACGAAACGAGGAGTGGAATGTAAGGAGTTTAAACGTGGTAAGGAATCTGGAATATCTAAAAAGGGAAATGCTAAGTCTCAGTCTAGATATGATGCAATCATTGAAGTGAAATGGGAGAAAGAGAAGGATTTCTGGCCAGACGAATATGAAGTGGTGTCAACAGCAGCGGGAAGTGGTATAACGGCAGTAGGATTCGTTATGAAAAGAAAGGTACGGTCTAGAGTGAGTTACCGTGAACAGTTCAGAGACAGGGTCGGTTTCATCAGAAGTGACAGCAGACCAGCACCCACAGTGATAGTTCAGGTATACATGCCTGCTTCGCAGGCAGAAGATGAAGAGACAGAAATAATATATGATGACAGAGGATATTAAAAGGGTAATATGGTACACAAGGGAAATGAAAATATAATAACCATGGGGGACTGGAATGTGATTTTATGGGGAGTAGTAGAAGAACGGCTTACGGTAGAATATTGGCTAGGTAATAACGAAAAACGAAAAATCAAACTGAGTTAAGCAAAAAATTGCAGGTAGTTATAGCGAATAGTCTGTTTAAGAATCACAAAAGCAACAGGTATACCTGACTGAGACCAGGAGACACGGCAAGATTCCAGTTGGATTACAGAAATTTCTAAATGAAATGGACTGTACAGCATACCATGGAGTGAATACAGGATCACATAATAAAGAAGATTAGACTGAAATACAAGAGAATCCTCCAGAAGAATAGCGTGGAAAGATGTGGGATACTTAAGTAGAAAGAAATAATGACACGCCTTTGCCGGCCGAAGTGGCCGAGCGGTTAAGGCGCTGCAGTCTGGAACCGCAAGACCGCTACGGTCGCAGGTTCGAATCCTGCCTCGGGCATGAATGTTTGTGATGTCCTTAGGTTAGTTAGGTTTAACTAGTTCTAAGTTCTAGGGGACTAATGACCTCAGTAGTTGAGTCCCATAGTGCTCAGAGCCATTTGAACCATTTGACACGCCTTTGAAGTTTGCTGAAGCTGTAGATACTGCGATAGGGAATTCCACAGCACACAGTTCAGGTGAGTGGACGTCTCTAGAAATAGCAGTCACCGATGTTGGTAAGAAAAATATAGGCACTAGCAATATAGCCGCGAAAAAGCCGTGGGTAACGGAGCAAGTATGAGCTGTGCATGACTCGCCGTCCCACCATTTGGTATTTTTCACCCTGTTTTAACGTATTTCCATCTCACCACGTTGATTGAAATTACTGGCGTTACTGAGTTGCAGTTTTGCCTGACCGTCACCGGCCCTAATAGCTCGTATCGATATATCCCGTATGAGAGGATCTTTGCTCGGCTGCTATTACTTCCCGGTTGTCTTCTGTCGTGGAGTCAGTCGGAACGTGCGAGGAGGAGAGTTCACGGCGGCAGTTCTGGTCGTGAGTTGGGCCCTGGCAGTCAGTTGCAACGCGTCTGGAACGCAGCCCAGGCCAGCCAGTCGCCGGCTTGCAGCAGCAGTGAGCCCTGCGTTGACATCGCCCGCCCGACCGTTGCCGCCACGCATCACTTAAACCGGGCCTGACCTTTGGAGGATTGTTGGTCGGTCGGTTGGTCCGAGGACATCTCCGAGTGGCGTGGTCGATTGGGCCCGCTGGCGGTCCCTGCGCAGTGTCGGAGTCTGTCTGCCGCTGTTCCATCGGTACGAGCATCGTCGCTTCCTGACCCAGGACGTAAAGGTTGAGTGGTTTTGAGCATTACGTTGTTGGTTCCGGCATTGCTGTTGTGGAGGTTTTCCCATGAGCAACAACGAGTGAAGTGGTCGTGATAGCGGCCAACAGGCGCAACTGACCAAATTAATTTACCCATAGTCAAGTGCACCAGCGGAGTTTTCTGCCTTCTGGCCGTTAGTGTTCTCGTTACCTGCCCTGGCCGCTAACGTAAATTCAAGCAGTATTCATTTTGGGTGAAGTTAACCGTGTTATCTTGTTTTGTAGTTAAGTGAACTAGTGGAATTTTCTGCCTTGTGGCCGTTAGTGTTCTGGTTACCTGCCCTGGCCGCTAACGTACTTTTTAGGCAGTGTCTTCTCCTCGCCTGTTGTTGCTGCCCAACATGGTGTGTAGTTTTGGCAGCTCAGTTCACATACGCCTTTGTTTGGGGATAGTTATACTTGTAATTTCTTGGGGCCTTGGCTTCTCGTGTACTCCGTCGTGGCGAGCAAGCTGTTGGTCGGTCGCCGGCCGGAGTGGCCGAGCGGTTCTACGCTACGATCGCAGGTTCGAATCCTGCCTCGGGCATGTATGTGTGTGATGTCCTTAGGTTAGTTAGATTTAAGTAGTTCTAGGGGACTGATGACCTCAGATGTTATATCCCATAGTGATCAGAGCCATTTGAACCATTTGTTGGTCGGTCGGTCCGTCACTGTCCCTCGGTTGGGTTCACACGAATTAAGTGTAGTTGGATTCACCACCTGTCTCGCCTAAGCGAACGAGGACAGACCGATCCACTGGAGGCTCCTGAGTCCCATTCTCTTAATTATCCTTTTGGCATTGTTAATGCTGTTGTAATTTAACTTTATTTTATATTTTTAATTTGGCAAAGTTAGTTGTGGGCCTTCAGCCCTGGAAACACGTTCTCAGTGTTTCCTTGAAGTTCAAACATTATCGCCTTCTGCTCTTGAAAGGTTATTGTAATTTCGTCTGAAAGATTTTACAAATTATTGTGAGCCTTCTGCGGTTGATGTTGCAAAAAGAAAATTTTTAAACTTAATGGACTGTTTTACCGATTGTTGCAATGTATATTTCCATAATTTGCAGAATTTAACTTTGCGGCCTTCAGCCCTCTTATTGCGTTTGTTAATTTCTTTCTGTGCACCTTGCGGGCCATCAGCCCTTTTAGCATCTTAAAACATTGTGGCCCTCTGCCTTCAGTAATCATCATACTATATTTGGAATTTTGAAGATTTAATCCGGCGATCTTCAGCTGATCTCATATGTGTATACAATTTATCTTATTCGTAAATTTAACTGTGTGTTATGTCTTTTCAATATTGAACATGTTCTAAAGCATCTGTTTGGAGGCCTTCAGCCGCGAAGCAAATTTAATTCCTTCAAAAGTCTATTTGTGCAGTAAATGAAAATAAATTACAATTGTGAAATGAATCCGACCGCAACTCCCTTGGCCCTTTCCACATTCCTAAATACCTGTTAGCCCTGCGTGATTTAGTGAGCGTTTCAAGTTCCGCGTCAGGCACTTCTCTCGTAGGAAAATGCTATCAAAGGAAGGGCTAGTAATACACAGCTTCAAACGAATAATGCTCTGCTAGTGTAATATTATATGGAGAGGAAATTCTTATTACTTTACCAAATGAAACAGTAAAGCATGTTGCCGGCCCTTGGGTACCAGGCGTTAGAAGACACGCTCTCCCTCTGGGTTTAATCCCTTTACGGCCTTCGAGAGGCGCGGACGCACCCTGCAAACTTCCCCATAAGCCGATCTGAGAGCCGCTGCCGGGAAATTCCCCCGCCCCCCACTCACCCGGCGCAGCATCTGGCGCGGAACCGGAAAAGCCGCCACTACATCTGTCGCAGAACTTTCATCTTTATTTATGGCTCGCAAGATGTAATTATTCTGCTGTGGAGGACGCATCTGAATTGCTGGCCAGCTGCTCGCTAAATCGAGAGCGATGCGGCACGTCGTCTCAGATTCGTCACGCTTTTGGTGGCATTTCCTTTTCAAGACCTCGGGTGTAAAGCGTAATAAGGGACAGCTCGGTCCTGTTGAGAAATGGCGCAGTAAAGTTTCTGTAAAATCTCAGAATTAAGATATTTCAAGTACTCCCATTTTATTCAGATCAATCTTATTTTCAAATAAGATGTCTATCTGTGTTGTCCTGCACAATACAAGTGGTGTAATTACGAAAACGCTGCCTGATAAATGCGTCGCCAACACTGAAGCTGTATAACTGCATTTATAATTAACTTTGCCAAAATAATTAAAAAACCAAAACATTAAACTAAGTGAGCTATCCTGTGAAAATGTATTGTGTATTACAGTGATCAGGGCTACAATGCATAGTGTAACAATTCCAACGCACAAGCTAGCAGAATGAGAATGCTATATAAAATTACCAATCGAATTTTAAAAGAATCAAGAATCAAAACGACTGTATAAAAGTGCTCTGAGCAATTTACGTACAGAATCTGAACAAAACACCAAATCGTGAGTAACACACACGCAAATTTGGAACTGCACTGTGAGACCAATTGTCTATATATGAAATGGAATTGAAATAAACTTTACATAAGCCACTGTGTTAATGAATTTTGAAAAGCTAAAGTTACCGTCTGTGATCTTATTGTCTTCACTGTAACGTAGCTGGCCCTAACAAATTTTCATGTGGCTTACCTGTGGCTATCTGGGGAGCAAAATAACTGATGATGGTCGAAGTAGAGAGGATATAAAATGTAGACTGGCAATGGCAAGGAAAGCGATTCTGAAGAAGAGAAATTTGTTACCATCGAGTATAGATTTAAGTGTCAGGAAGTCGTTTCTGAAAGTATTTGTATGGTGTGTAGCCATGTATGCAAGTGAAACGTGGACGATAAATAGTTTGGACAAGAAGAGAACAGTAGCTTTCGAAATGTGGTGCTACAGAAGAATGCTGAAGATTAGATTGGTAGATCACATAACTAATGAAGAGGTACTGAATAGGATTGGGGAGAAGAGTAGTTTGTGGCACAACTTGACTAGAAGAAGGGATCGGTTGGTAGGGCATACTCTGAGGCATCAAATGATCACCAGTTTAGTATTGGAGGGGAAAAATCGTAGAGAGAGACCAAGAGATGAATACATTAAACAGATTAAGAAGGATGTAGGTTGCAGCAGGTACTGGGAGATGAAAAAGCTTGCACAGGATAGAGTAGCATGGAGAGCTGCATCAAACCAGTCTCTGGACTGAGGACCACACAACAACAACAATAACAACCTGTGGCAACGGAAAGTTGCTACTGCTCGAAGTGATGGACATAAAATATGCAGCGCAGCAACAAGCAAGCTAAATAAGAGAAGACTTGCAAAAATGCAATGCAAGGACGTGCAGGTAATCTAAAGAGATCGTATGTCAATTTGAGCCACTGTGCCCCGCAGAGTGTAAAGCGGTGATACACATAGTCTGAAAATATGAAATTGTTTCGTGAGGAGACGATGGTGGAATTTTAACATGCCAAATGACTAAAAGTAATTCATCTTTAAAAAACTATATTGCAAAAACTTAAACGGATTGTCTATTACAACCATAATTATAAAAATTTATATCTTTTAACAAATTTTACCCTGCCGAGCATTTAATATTAGAAAATGGCAAAGAAGTGGTAAAATTCATTACCTCTGAGTGCAAACTATGTGAACTACTACTTCATTTAATATTTTATAGGCAGTGAACTATCTAACCAAAACTAATAAAGAAGAAATTTCACAAAAACTTTCCCTTGGTTCAAATAGATCACAATTACGTCCAAGCAAGCAACAACTTTACCTTATCACCTTCACTAATCCAATTAACCTTTACCAATTCACATTTCATCCTTCTCTGTATCTCTATTTCAGTGCTCTGCAAGCTACTTCCACCGGCGCAATAGCATTTCCGACACCTGGCTCTCTCACAAGCTTCAAGTAGAATGCTTATCGTATCGACAATGCTACCGACAACTAAAGACCACCTTGCTCGTACTCACAACATCTGTGGCGTAATACGAACAGTCCTCTGAAGACCCAACGGTACTAACCGACCGCCGTGTCGTCCTCAGCCCTCTGACGTCACCGGGTTCGGACATGGAGAGACATGTGGTGAACACACAGCTCTCCCGGCAGTCTTCAGTTTACGAGTCCGCAGCCGCTACTTTTCAGTAAAGTTGCTCCTTCGTTGGCCTCACCAAGGGCTGAGTGCACCCCGCTTGCCAATAGTGCTCGGTAGACCCGACGGTCACCCATGAAAGTGTTAGCCAAACCCGACAGCGCTTAAGGGGGAATTACAGACTGACGGTCGAAAAAAACTCAAAATTTTTTTATTACGGAGGTCGAATTTATATACATCGAAGAATTATTCCCCGAAATATTATGCGCGATCACCAAAAAGTAACGATTCTGTGAGCGTTTGGTCCCGAACGTGCACGGCACGTCTCAGCCTTAGAGAACCGGTTGCCGCAAGTCGCTATCAATGCCGTCACCCCTATTTATATAAGTAGACTTGATTAGTTGGATCGTTATTTGGGCGCTTTTACTCAAAATGTGAACGAAAATTTCAATAATTCATTTGGCGATACGCACCAAAAGTAACATCCAGCCGAAGCGAAATTGTCATTGACGAATTGGGCCGTATTTCTATTCAGTGTAGGCGACACTACTTTAATGCAAGTGGCAGATGCTCTTCAAATCAAAATTGGCGATGAAATGCGCCGATTCTGTGAATCGCTAGCGGCGATGCGTTTAGAGACGAAAAAGCTTTCAAGACGAAAATAAGGGCTTATCAGGTCAAAGCGGCCATCCACCAACCGAGTCGATAGTTATTGTGTACCAGGCATCGATGATTTCCCCGTAAGTTTCACGCTTTGTCCCTTTTCTTATACGATAAATTCTTGTCAAAATTTAATCGCGATCGCGTTTTTTGCCGCGCGGTTTAAGGCGGCTTGTCACGGTTTTCATCCGATTTTAATGATGTCTGGTCTCCCCTAAAGAGAATTTAATTCTCTTTAGTTCATCGTAGCCATTTTTCTTACGTTGATATAAAGTATTTTTTCAGCCAAAAAAAAGAGGGGTACCAAAATGGCCAATTTTTCAAAGTATCTGTAATTTCGCAAAATTTTTTTTTGCTAACCACTACGATGAACTAAAATTAGATCTGTGATATTTTAATTTCATGTTTCAGATAACCACTACCGAAGTTACAGCGACAAATATCGATCTATCACGTTTCAAAACTGCCTCGGGAAAATCCGAAAAATCAAATGGCTCTGAGCACTATGGGACTTGACATCTGTGGTCATCAGTCCCCTAGAACTTAGAACTACTTAAACCTAACTAACCTAAGGACATCACACACATCCATGCGCGAGGCAGGATGCGAACCTGCGACCCTAGCGGTCACGCTGTTCCAGGGAAAATCCCAGTCAGACTGTGAAGGCACTAATATTATTCAATAGAAATATACCAGTAAGTACATCAATGTGTGATTTATTCATTGCAGAAAAACCCCATTTGTCTGATACATTCCAGTGTGGAGAAAAAAAAAACCGTATTTGAGAAATATTTCTTCCGTCACCATTAACTTCGGTGATCTGACGGGAACCGTTGTTACCACCTCGTCAAGGCCGTTGGCAACTATCGAGAAACTATTGCCTGAAAAATGTTTAGCGTACAGATATGAAATATGACGCATCCAATGAACATATGAAGCTCGCATCGCTTTCCTTGAATACCAAAACATAGACTAGACGCCTTACGACCGGAATTTTTTAGAATAATCTGTTACGAGAATGGAATAGAACAATCATTTATTTTTCACCGTAATCCTCTTCGTATTCTGTCAGCGCTGGACAAACTTCTCAATCCCATATGCAAAGGATCCTTGGGGCCGTGTGCGAAACCAGTCACTCGCAGCTACCTGGACTTGGTCACCGTTAGCGAACCTTGAGCTTTTAAAAGCTTCTTTCGGTGGGTTAAAAATGTAATGATCTGAAGGTGTCAGGCCTGAGGAACAGGGGCAATGGGTCAAGCACACCAACTTCAGGACTGTCATGGTAAAACTGCTGGCGAATATTTTCATAAGGTATCATAAGGTATCAGGCTACCTAAAAGCTTTATTAGAATTTGTAACTTACGAAACTTCACAAGTAATATCAAAAATCATACTAATCATGTACACCAGCTGAACCAACCTGACCAAGCCGTCTCTGAAACTTGAAATCAAGAAACATTACCGGGAGAAATGTTAATTTCAGTTCTAGAATACTCTTGAATTTAACCATAAAAATTTCACCGTAGCACTTGCCAAGCCAGTTTAGTCTTCTCCTCTGTCTATGGGCACAAATTGTTAGCAACAGTCCGATAACAAAAGTAAAATAAACAGGAGATTACATTTTAAAAGCGTCAAGTACAGCAACCAATATGGAGCAAAATCGTCCTGAAACGAGGTCAGTCAATTAGAAGACACAGCAATAACCAGTATGTGACGAACTACAACCCTCACAAACTAAGGAGAGGCGAGCGATGGAATTTAGGGCAACCTTACCCAGTTAGTGAATCAGGAATATTATGGCTTCCAATAGGAATCCAACCTTTTAACCCCATACAAATCCCACTTCTTAATATAGCAATTCTTCTTGCATCAGGGAACAGTAACATGAGCACACCACAGAAATATTGCGACCGAGCCAGTTACTTTATATATTAGAAATTCGGAAAAATATTGTTTTTAATGAGTTCTTCTACCAGATTTCATAAATGTTTTAAATTTTCCAGTTAAACTTAACGCAAAAAATTTCAGTCTTAATACCCAACACTACAATGGTAGACAACAATGCAAACTAGCCACAGACTGCACACAGCACAGCCAGTGATTTTCATACAGAGCGCTACGTAACGTTGCCAATAAGAAAACATAAACAGCCTACTTACAACGTCATGTTCAATATTTTCATGTTCAGGACGTTGCTTAGACATCGATATCACTCTAAAAGGTTTGTTGTGACGAAACGTCAAGAACAGTTAGCGAAATTTGGATTTTTTAATTTTTTTAGGAGGGGAATAAAGTATCCAACACTTGGTAGTGCATGTGATCGAAAGTGCTTTGATAGTGCTAGGAGTGTGCGAAAAAATGTATTCATGTTCAAGACCTTGCTTACATATTACCTATTTTTAACGAATTTTTAAATTTTTTGAGGGTAGGCATTAAGGAGCACAAACTTTGTCTACGTATTGTCTTTCTTTTACAGCTTTTGCTTATTAAACCGACCTCATATTGGGAGAATAACGATATATTTTTAACATCGTAAATTGTGGCCGAAGTAATTTCTTAAGGGGCTCCGGGAAGGCTCAAATTCATGGAAAGTTCAATTTTTACTTTTTTGCGTTTTCTGAATTTGCAGACTATTACCTTTTAATAGAAATATAATTTATTCAATTCCGAAGACTACAACTATTTTTAAATTTTTTTTGAAATGTGTTCTACATGGGCGTGACCCACTGTGGCGCTGTTAAACTGCTGTCAAATGGTGTTATTATGCAATAATGGAGGTGATAAAACCTATTTTCAGAGACTTAGCAGCACCTGAACTGTTGAAAAAGTGTATTCACGGAAAAACTCAAAACCCCAATGAAAGTGTAAATAGTGTTATATGGTCGAGAATCCCCAAGACTGTATTTGTTGGAATAGAAACACTTCACTTTGGTGTGTATGATGCTGTTGCGACTTTCAATGATGGCAACATTGTAAGGTGCAAGGTATTTAGAAATATGGGAATGAAGATAGGTTCTAACATGGTACGAGCGATGCTTGCTTTAGACAAGGAACGCCTTCGGGCTGCAGACAGGGCAGTCTAGAAATACAAGCAAGAGTAAACAGGAGGAGGAACAAGAGGAAGCTGGAGGAGGAGTTTGCAGAGGATGACGATAATCCGTCCTATGGACCTGGAATGCACTAAAAAGTTAATCCAATCTTTGTCGCTCGATTCCCAAAACTTTTATTTTCTCATACTAATTACATGTTTTCTAAGGATCTTCCAAACATATTTGTTTCAAACTTTCAGTAAATGTTACACAGTACCTTCTGCATAATTTAACACAGCCTTTGTCAAAAAAACTGTATATTTTTGAATATATAAATAAAAAATTGCAAAAAAAATGTTGTGAATTTTCATTACAATTGAAAAAAAATCATCTTTAATAACTGAACTAAAATTTTGTAAAATCCCAGTGTTAAGTTGTAGCCCATATTCCAATAAATAATCTGTAAAAAGTTCAACTTCCTACCTCAAATACTTGGTGAGGAAAGATGTAATTTATAAGCGTTATTTTAACATTGCAAGTATAGGGCGTTCCGGAGCCCCTTAAATTATATCATTTGGTAGTTAAAACTAAATGCACGTAGTGCACCTAGTATGGGCCAGCACTGTTTACTTGCTGGCTGAGCTTCTACATCTACATCTGCATGTCTACTCCGCAAGCCTCTCAGTAATGTGCGGGGAAGGGTACACGGGCTCAACCCTGTTCTTTTTTCCATTCACAAATATTGCGTGCGACGAACGATTGTCGTTAAAACTCCGTATTAACTATAATCTCTCAAAGTTTGTAGTTAACTCATTTCACGAGACATATGTGGGAGGAAGCAAGCCTCGCGGGGTAGCCGCACGGTCTCAGTCACCTTCACCTTGC
Source organism: Schistocerca nitens (assembly GCF_023898315.1). Taxonomy (NCBI): domain Eukaryota; kingdom Metazoa; phylum Arthropoda; class Insecta; order Orthoptera; family Acrididae; genus Schistocerca; species Schistocerca nitens. The sequence continues at coordinate 44,675,056 of NC_064623.1, read as the reverse complement.
CACGGCTCGTCCTGCTCCCCCCACCCCACCCCCACCCCCTCCCCCCAGCATATTCGAGTCCTCCGTGTCCTCCCTGGGCATGGGTGTGTATGTGTTGTCCTTAGCGTAAGTTAGTTTAAGTTAGATTAAGTAGTGTGTAAGCCTAGGGACCGATGACCTCAGCAGTTTGGTCTCATACGAACTTACCACCACCACCACCACCGGCAAGCAATAGTTTGTCCAACGCTTTCCTGAATGTGCTCTGTGATATTTTAAGTAGTAAAGTTCTCCACGATACACAACGCCTGTCTTTCAGGATCTGGCACTGGAGTCTGCTAAGCACCTCTTTTCTTTATCGCCCTCGTGCCGAGTAAACGATCCTGTGACGAAACGCGCTGCTCTTCGTTGGATCTTATCAGTCCTACCTGGTAACGGACCCAGCTTGATGACCAGTTCTAAAAAATCGGTCGAGCGGGTGTCTGACAAACTACTTGTTTCGTAGATCCATTAAATTTCCTCAAGATTTGTCCTATGAATGGCAGTTTAGCATCAGCACTACCTGGTATTTGTTTATGTGGTCATTACACTTGCAGCCTCGCCGGATGCTAACTCCTAGATGTTTTACAATAGATACGATTCCCAGATAACATCACTGTGAAACCTCTCAAAAATACAACTTTAAAAGAGCCGAAATGTTTTAGTTGCTGTCAGTTTAACATGACTAATGTTTGGAACAATTCAACTCAAAATTTAATCTATTATTCAGGAAAACATAAAAGCTTATTCTCGCCTTACTGCGGCATGACAACAATGATAGAGGTGCCGCTTAACATTTATGCCATCGCACTGTCACGTAAATTCACGTAAATTATGGCAATGGACAGAACATCTTTTGCTTGCTGATATAATTATCCACATTTACCCGAGCAGCAACAATTTCTGAAGTGAATGTGGGTTCTAGTACATATTCAGGATGATTATCTGAGATGTAGTTATGTACGTCATTCTCGAGTTTGTACACATAATCCACGAAAAGCTTCTTCCCCGCAGGAACACCGCATACGTTAATACTACTGGCAGCCATGTTTCTGGCAGTTACTACTGTTTACATGCACACATGCTGGCAAAGCTGCTATTAGTGAGGATCTGGAATTAGACACAGAGCTGAGATATCTCTGTTAATTATAAACTATCAAATAGTGGAAATAGAGCACGTTACAAGCGATGTTTTACATGTAATAACTTTGTATCTCATCGTGTGCCTCTTTCTATGTTTTTCAGAGCGCCGTTGTGACCCTCTGTCATTGGCGGATTACCAAAGGGCCGGTCCCCTGGGTTACCCCCTCTCAACACACCCCCCTCCCCCCCTCCCAACTCAAATCTCATCACTGCTCAAAACTAAACTTCCGCAATTAATTCTACGCCCATTTTGAAGTTGATTAAAAATAAATAAAAACCTATAAATGACGGAAATTAAGAAAAAGGTTCCAGAGTAGAACTAAAATTCATGCTGAAAGTGTATCAATGAAGAGGTTCGCTGATCACATTGGTATCCTCTGTGAACACGAGGAAATATTACAGGATTTGTTGAATGGAATGAACAATTCACTTAATGCAGAATAAGGATAGTAATCCGATGAAAGACGAAAGTATTGAGGAACAGCTGAAATGAGATTAGCAACAACGTAACAGAAAAACTGGTGACAACTTCGGAGACAAAATTAAAGAATTCTACTACTTTTTTTTTTAGATTGAAAAGTTTCAAAAAACTGTTTCAAATATCATAACATCTGAGGTCATCAGTCCCCTAGACTTAGAACTACTTAAACCTAAGTAAGGACATCATACACATCCATGCCCGAGGCAGGATTCGAACCTCCGACCATGAAAAATTTCTCTCCAGAAATCAGCAAAGTATTTAAGGACCATAAAATGAAGGCTTTCACGACCGGATGGTACTGTTGTTGATAATTCTTCCGCGTTATATGGTCGTGGTCCATGGAATTCTTTTATTCCTAACGTTTCGTCTAATACTACGTTGGACATCCTCAGAGGTATGGCTGGTCCTGCTGATTCCTGCCGACTCAGCAGGACCAGCCATACCTGTGAGGATGTCCAACGTAGTATTGGATGAAACGTTAGGAATAGAAGAATTCCATGGACCACGGCCATATATCCCGGAAGAATTATCAACAACATTTAAGGACCACTTTTGAGCATTTCAGCTTGTCCTTTCCTCACACGATATCCTGAGAACAACGGATGGAGGGCAACAGTCAGATTCCATATTCCTAGATTTCCAAAAAGCCTTAGGGACGGTGCCACAGAGCATGATATTAACGAGAGCATAAAGAATAGACTCTCAGGTATGGGAGCGGCCTGAGTTCTTCTTAAGCAATAGGACCCAGTACGTTATCCGCGAAAGGCAAAGGTCCCGAGTTCGATTCTCGAACCGGCACACAGTTTTAATCTGCCGGGAAGTTTTTAACAACAAACAGCGGCATTTTTGGCGTGACCGTGACTGTACCTCAAGTAACTAGGAAAAAATTATGCAAAACTTTAGTTCGTCGCATGTCCAGTTCCCACAGAATATGAATTCACTTTTTCATGGGAATAACTTGCACATTAATACAGTAGATATTGAATTCATATCGAAACGTAATTTACTAAATGAATATGATTGTAATTTAATTTATAGCTATAAATATTTCGCAATATACGAGGGGTATTCGGAAAGTAAGGTCCTATTTGTCGCGAAATATGAAAATAAAAAATGATTTATTTATAGCAGTTAGCTACACCTTCTAGCTACTTCTCTACATACACTCCTGGAAATTGAAATAACAACACCGTGAATTCATTGTCCCAGGAAGGGGAAACTTTATTGACACATTCCTGGGGTCAGATACATCACATGATCACACTGACAGAACCACAGGCACATAGACACAGGCAACAGAGCATGCACAATGTCGGCACTAGTACAGTGTATATCCACCTTTCGCAGCAATGCAGGCTGCTATTCTCCCATGGAGACGATCTTAGAGATGCTGGATGTAGTCCTGTGGAACGGCTTGCCATGCCATTTCCACCTGGCGCCTCAGTTGGACCAGCGTTCGTGCTGGACGTGCAGACCGCGTGAGACGACGCTTCATCCAGTCCCAAACATGCTCAATGGGGGACAGATCCGGAGATCTTGCTGGCCAGGGTAGTTGACTTACACCTTCTAGAGCACGTTGGGTGGCATGGGATACATGCGGACGTGCATTGTCCTGTTGGAACAGCAAGTTCCCTTGCCGGTCTAGGAATGGTAGAACGATGGGTTCGATGACGGTTTGGATGTACCGTGCACTATTCAGTGTCCCCTCGACGATCACCAGTGGTGTACGGCCAGTGTAGGAGATCGCTCCCCACACCATGATGCCGGGTGTTGGCCCTGTGTGCCTCGGTCGTATGCAGTCCTGATTGTGGCGCTCACCTGCACGGCGCCAAACACGCAAACGACCATCACTGGCACCAAGGCAGAAGCGACTCTCATCGCTGAAGACGACACGTCTCCATTCGTCCCTCCATTCACGCCTGTCGCGACACCACTGGAGGCGGGCTGCACGATGTTGGGGCGTGAGCGGAAGACGGTTGCGAATAGTCCTCGCCGATACCCCAGGAGCAACAGTGTCCCTAATTTGCTGGGAAGAGGCGGTGCGGTCCCCTACGGTACTGCGTAGGATCCTACGGTCTTGGCGTGCATCCGTGCGTCGCTGCGGTCCGGTCCCAGGTCGACGGGCACGTGCACCTTCCGCCGACCACTGGCGACAACATCGATGTACTGTGGAGACCTCACGCCCCACGTGTTGAGCAATTCGGCGGTACGTCCACCCGGCCTCCCGCATGCCCACTATACGCCCTCGCTCAAAGTCCGTCAACTGCACATACGGTTCACGTCCACGCTGTCGCGGCATGCTGCCAGTGTTAAAGACTGCGATGGAGCTCCGTATGCCACGGCAAACTGGCTCACACTGACGGCGGCGGTGCACAAATGCTGCGCAGCTAGCGCCATTCGACGGCCAACACCGCGGTTCCTGGTGTGTCCGCTGTGCCGTGCGTGTGATCATTGCTTGTACAGCCCTCTCGCAGTGTCCGGAGCAAGTATGGTGGGTCTGACACACCGGTGTTAATGTGTTCTTTTTTCCATTTCCAGGAGTGTTGTTGCCCCTCCGACTGAGGTATTTGTCGTAGCTTTGTACGAACACACCATAACTCTCGTTATAGAAGGCAGCCGCCTGTGCTTTCCGCCAATTCTCTGCGCTCGTCTGCAGCTCGTTGTCTGTGCCGAAATGTTCTTCGTAGCTAGCGGCTAGTGTGAACAGAGATGAAAATCAGAGGTTCAAAAAATGGTTCAAATGCCTCTGAGCACTATGGGACTTAACTTCTGAGTCATCAGTCCCCTAGAACTTAGAACTACTTAAACCTAAGGACATCACACACATCAATGCCCGAGGCAGGATTCGAACCTGCGACCGTAGCGGTCTCGCGGTTCCAGACTGCAGCGCCTAGAACCGCGCGGCCACTCTGGCTGGCGAAAATCAGAGGGGTCCAATTCTAGACTGTATGGTGACCGATCAAACACTTCTCAGGGCAAACGCTGCAGGAACGTCCTTATTGCCCCTGCAGTGTGTGTGTGCGAGAATTATCGTAAAGTAGGAAATGCATGACAGTTACGTTGTGTATGTTGTTGTGGTCTTCAGTCCTGAGACTGGTTTGATGCAGCTCTCCACGCTACTCTATCCTGTGCAAGCTTCTTCATCTCCCAGTACCTACTTCAACCTACATCCTTCTGAATCTGCTTAGTGTATTGATCTCTTGGTCTCCCTCTACGATTTTTACCCTCCACGCTGCCCTCCAATGCTAAATTTGTGATCCCTTGATGCCTCAAAACATGTCCTACCAACCGATCCCTTCTTCTAGTCAAGTTGTGCCACAAACTTCTCTTCTCCCCAATCCTATTCAATACCTCATTAGTTACGTGATCTATCCACCTTATCTTCAGCATTCTTCTGTAGCACCACATTTCGAAAGCTTCTATTCTCTTCTTGTCCAAACTAGTTATCGTCCATGTTTCACTTCCATACATGGCTACACTCCATAAAAATACTTTCAGAAACGACTTCCCGACAATTAAATCTAGGCTGCACGAAATGAGGCATTCGCAGCTGGCGGGATATACTATTTTACTAGGCATGTTTACGTGTTCCCTGTGTGCTTGGAGCTGAAAACGCTACTGTGCAACATATTCATGCAAAGTTTCCATTACGCGACAGATTTGATCTTACTTTCGGATTGGTTCTCGTATGTGTGGAAGGGTGGAAACATTTCCGAAACGGCAAAGTCTGTAAACTGCTCATGTGTTGCCACGGTTTATGTACTCTTATGCCATGCATGGCAAAAAGGCGCTAGTCTAAACCGGTGCCAGGGAACAGTGGTGCACCACGGGCCGTATATGACACGGGTGGATGACGGCCGCATAGAAGTGTGGCGGGCGAATGGATGAGCAACTAAATACCCAGCTGAACCAAGGGACTACCAACTGCGTCTTCTGAACGGACGTCGTGTGAACGCTACTCTGCAGAAGGCGCGTGGTTCATGCACCAGCGTTACCCGTTGTTCATCACCGACCAAAACCGTAATTTGCACACCAATAATGCAACTGTCCACTGAATCGCTACACGTATACCGTTCACATACAAATGAAATGATCATATGGCATTGCTGGCCGGGACGCCCCATCTGGGAAGGTTCGGCCGCTTAGTGCGAGACGTTTTGCAATCGACTCGAAATTTGGTGACTCGCATGCCGGTGATGAGGATGAAATGATGAGGACAATAGAACAGTCAGTCCACAAGATTAGAGATTAGATTAGATTAGATTAGTATTGTACTGTATTCTATTGTGTGTTAACCGGGGACCTACAGGGTGTTTCAAAAATGACCGGTATATTTGAAACGGCAGTAAAAACTAAACGAGCAGCGATAGAAATACACCGTTTGTTGCAATATGCTTGGGACAACAGTACATTTTCAGGCGGACAAACTTTCGAAATTACAGTAGTTACAATTTTCAACAAGAGATGGCGCTGCAAGTGATGTGAACGATATAGAAGACAACGCAGTCTGTGGGTGCGCCATTCTGTACGTCGTCTTTCTGCTGTAAGCGTGTGCTGTTCACAACGTGCAAGTGTGCTGTAGACAACATGGTTTATTCCTTAGAACAGAGGATTTTTCTGGTGTTGGAATTCCACCGCCTAGAACACAGTGTTGTTGTAACAAGACGAAGTTTTCAACGGAGGTTTAATGTAACCAAAGGACCGAAAAACGATACAATAAAGGATCTGTTTGAAAAATTTCAACGGACTGGGAACGTGACGGATGAACGTGCTGGAAAGGTAGGGCGACCGCGTACGGCAACCACAGAGGGCAACGCGCAGCTAGTGCAGCAGGTGATCCAACAGCGGCCTCGGGTTTCCGTTCGCCGTGTTGCAGCTGCGGTCCAAATGACGCCAACGTCCACGTATCGTCTCATGCGCCAGAGTTTACACCTCTATCCGTACAAAATTCAAACGCGGCAACCCCTCAGCGCCGCTACCATTGCTGCACGAGAGACATTCGCTAACGATATAGTGCACAGGATTGATGACGGCGATATGCATGTGGGCAGCATTTGGTTTACTGACGAAGCTTATTTTTACCTGGACGGCTTCGTCAATAAACAGAACTGGCGCATATGGGGAACCGAGAAGCCCCATGTTGCAGTCCCATCGTCCCTGCATCCTCAAAAAGTACTGGTCTGGGCCGCCATTTCTTCCAAAGGAATCATTGGCCCATTTTTCAGATCCGAAACGATTACTGCATCACGCTATCTGGACATTCTTCGTGAATTTGTGGCGGTTCAAACTGCCTTAGACGACACTGCGAACACCTCGTGGTTTATGCAAGATGGTGCCCGGGCACATCGCACGGCCGACGTCTTTAATTTCCTGAATGAATATTTCGATGATCGTGTGATTGCTTTGGGCTATCCGAAACATACAGGAGGCGGCGTGGATTGGCCTCCCTATTCGCCAGACATGAACCCCTGTGACTTCTTTCTGTGGGGACACTTGAAAGACCAGGTGTACCGCCAGAATCCAGAAACAATTGAACAGCTGCAGCAGTACATCTCATCTGCATGTGAAGCCATTCCGCCAGACTCGTTGTCAAAGGTTTCGGGTAATTTCATTCAGAGACTACGCCATATTATTGCTACGCATGGTGGATATGTGGAAAATATCGTACTATAGAGTTTCCCAGACCGCAGCGCCATCTGTTGTTGAAAATTGTAACTACTGTAATTTCGAAAGCTTGTCTGCCTGAAAATGTACTGTTGTCCCAAGCATATTGCAACAAACGGTGTATTTCTATCGCTGCTCGTTTAGTTTTTATTGCCGTTTCAAATATACCGGTCATTTTTGAAACACCCTGTAGAAACGACGGAGAGGCTCCGTCCCCGCCGCAGCCGCAGTGGTCCACAACCCCACGACGACTACCGCAGTCCACTTCACCCCTCCGCCACCTCACACCGAACCCAGGGTTATTGTGCGGTTCGGCCCCCGGCGGACCCCACAGAGAACGTCTCACACCAGACGAGTGTAACCCCTATGTTTGCGTGGTAGGGTAATGGTGGTGTGCGCGTACGTGAAGAACTTGTTTGCGCAGCAATCTTCGACATAGTGTAACTAAGGCGGAATAGGGGGAACCAGCCCACATTCGCCGAGGTAGATGGAAAACCGCCTAAAAACCATCCACAGACTGCCCGGTTCACCGGACCTCGACACAAATCCGCCGGGCGGATTCGTGCCGGGGACCAGGCGCTCCTTCCCGCTCGGAAAGCCATGCATTAGACCGCACGGCCAACCGGGCGGGCATATTAGATTAGTACTTGTTCCATAGATCATGAATACGACACTTCGTAATGATGTGGAACGTGCCAGGTTAATAAAAGGTGTCTATACAAGATATTATATTACTAAAAGTATTTTTTTGTGGCGATTGGGGAAATTACCCACTTACTATATCAAAAAATTCATCTAATGAGTAGAAGGAGTTCCCATTAAGAAATTCTTTTAATTTCCTTTTAAATGCTATATGGCTATTGTCAGACTTTTGATGCTATTAGGTAAGTGACCAAAGACTTCTGTGGCAGCATAATTTACCCCCTTCTGAGCCAAAGATTTAACCTTGAGTAGTGAAGATCATCCTTTCTCCTAGTGTTGTAGCTGTGTACACTGCTATTACTTTTGAATTAAAAAAATGGCTCTGAGCACTATACGACTTAACATCTGCGGTCATCAGTCCCCTAGAACTTAGAACTACTTAAACCTAACTAACCCAAGGACATCACACACATCCATGCTCGAGGCAGGATTCGAAGCTGCGACCGTAGCGGTCACGCGGTTCCAGACTGAAGCGCCTAGAACCGCACGGCCACACCGGCCGGCTCTTTTGAATTCGTTCGGATTGTTAATAACAAATTTCATAAGTGAGTATATATATATATTGTGAGGCTACAGTGAAGATCTCTAGCTCTTAATAAGTGTCTGCAGGATGATCTTGGATGATTACACGCTTTTGTGCAATGTACACTCTTTTACTCAATGATGAGTTACCCCAGAATATGATACCATACGAAAGCATGAAAATAGGCGTGGTAAGCTAATTTACTGAGTTGTATATCGCCAAAATTTGTAATGACCCTAATAGCATAAGTAGCTGAACTCAGACGTTTCAGCAGATCTTCAGTGTGTTTTTTTCCAGTTCAACCCCTCATCGATGCATACGCCTAGAAATTTCGAATATTCTACCTTAGCTACAGATTTCTGCTCGAAGTCTATATTTATTAATGGTGTCATTCCATTTACTGTATGGAACTGTATGTAGTGTGTTTTGAAAAAGTTTAATGAGAGCCCATTTGCAGAGAACAACTTAATGATTTTCTAAAAAACATCGTTTACAATTTCACCAGGTAATTCTTGACATCTTGGGTTGTCGGGTGTTCTGCCGGATATCAGCGTCGTACTTGCACGATATTTCGGTCACGTAGCTCGTAACCTTCATCAGGTGCGACCTGAGACTGCCCCTTGAGGGGACCTGGTCCAGTATTTATGCCTATGGGCTTCCCCTCCACCAACGGCTGCAGGCGCTTCCTCTGTGGTCCGTGCCCATTCCCTGCGACCTGCTGGAGCGTTGCTGCTCCGTTTTCCGTCCGCTGCGGTTCTAGGTGTTCCCTCTGCGGTCCGCGCCCACCAACCCTGCTCCAGGGGGTTTCATCTACGGTCTGGGGTACCAAGCGTTCCCCCTGCGGTCCGCGCCCGCTCACCACGACCTGTTGGAGCGTTGCCGCTCCGTTACACCCCGAGTCGCTGAGATGTGCAGCCGCGAGAAGGACGTACCTGCGCCTGCTAGCGACGCGAAGGGTGTGGCAGATCGCCGTCCGGCCGCGCTTGCGCGGTCGGTGGCCCCATCTGGCCCCCCACTTATGACGACCACTGCTATGGCTATGGATTTGACGGATACTACTCCGGAAACGTTGAAGACTGCGCTGTCTGCTCCGCTGCCAGATTCTGAAGATGAGAGCTCTACCGCCCCTCAGCCACGCGGACGCAGCGGGAAACAGAAGAGGAGGGCAACAGCTGCGACGGCCGCTGCTCGCAGCTCGCCGATTGAGAAGAGAGCCAAGCAAGATTTCGCCCCTGATGCCGACGGTTTTGTCCCGGCCCGGCGAACTGCAAGACGCATGCTGTCGTCGACGACGCCTCCAACTGCCGTCGCCAACTCATTCGACGCGCTCGATGACGCACCGGAACCCACGCCGCGCGTTCCTGCGCCGAAGAAAGACTCCCATCTTCCGCCGGTGGTCCTCCAGTTTCGGCCGCCCTATGGGGAACTGCAGAAGTTGTTGCGCAGCTGGACAACGGCCGTGTACACAGTGAAGCCTGCAGGGCGTGACCTGTACAGGGTCACACTCCGCACTGCCGATGACTATCGCCGGGTCACGCAGGAGGCGTCTGAGCGTGGTCTCCCTTTCTATACCCACGCTTCCGCGCCCGACAAGGTCCTGAAGATTGTCTTCCGCGACCTCCCGTTCAACATGGAAGCCGATCACCTGCATCGTGAACTCGCTGACCTGGGCTTCTACATCCGGACCGTCGTGAAGATGAAGTCGCCAAAATCACGTGAAGATATGCCGCTCTTCCTGGTCGTCTGCTCTGACACCGTGGAGAACCGCAAACTCTATCAATTGACGCGGGTCGCCGACGTTCCGGTTCAGACCGAGGATCTTCGCTCCCGGAGAGGCCCTGTGCAGTGCTTTCGCTGCCAGGGGATCAATCACGTCGCGCGCCACTGCTCTATGCCGGACAGATGCGTTAAATGCGCCGGCGCTCATGCAGGAAGTGCGTGCCCCCGTCCGCCCACCGAGAAGCCTACATGTGCACTCTGCGGCGGTGCTCACGTGGCCAGTTATCGTGGGTGTGAGGTGTGGAAGCGTGCCATCGCTCGACAACGTGGCCAAACACCAGCGCCACATCAGAAGAAGCCAGCAACGAGACGGCCAGGCGTCTCTTTCGCGGCGGCAACGTCTGGGACGCCCTCCGCCTCCCCGGCTGCGTCGGTTGCTCCCGCTCCCGCCGCATCCGAGGCCGTGCCGACACCTGAGGCTCCTACACCTCCGCCACAGCTGCCAGTGGCGGCACCGGGTACTGCCTTTCCCGGGACGTCAGCCGGACCGCGCCCTGCCAACCGCCGGCGCGGGGGTCATCGCCCTGTGGGTACCCAGCGCTTGGCACCGTCCGTCGAGCAGCCCCAGGTGGGCTCTCACAGCAAAGCAGCCACGCCTCCCCCCTCCAGCGCCGGGGCCGCGCCGGCTGCCTCCACCGCCGACCTGGCCAACCTCGTCGCGCAGCTCACAGCCCTGGTGACCAGTGCTACGAAGTTGATTGAAGTCCTGTCGCAGCAACTCACCGCTGCAGTGCCGATGGCCTCTCCGGCCCCGACCGCTGTCAACACTCACCAGCCACACCATGGGCAGCGTTAGAGGGCTCACGGTCGTCGCGTGGAACGCCAACGGCGTCCGCACTCGAGCTGGCGAACTACGCCAATTTCTCCGAGATGAAGCCGTCGACGTCTGCCTTATCAATGAAACACACCTGAAGCCTGGGGTCGACGTCAGGGCGGCGAACTACTCCAGCTATCGCACCGATCGATTGACGGCGGGTGGAGGGACAGCCGTCTACGTCCGCACTGGCATTCGTCACCATGTGATACAACTTCCACCACTGGCAACGCTGGAGGCCACTGGTGTCGTCGTTCACACCTCGGCGGGCGCCATCACGTTCGTCGCGGCCTATCGGTCGCCGTCTCGTCCCCTGGACCCTGCTGACATCGGTGCTCTGCTCTCCATGAGGGGGCCGGTGTTCGTCGCCGGGGACTTCAACAGTAAACATGTCTCCTGGAACTCCAGGATCACCAATGCCGCTGGCCGCTGCCTGCTCCGGGTAGCGGAACGTCACCATGCGCTTGTGGTGGGGCCGTACGACCCGACGATCTTCCCTGCCCGTGGCCTCCCAGATATAATTGACATCGCGGTCGTCAAGGGCATCCCTCTTCAGATCACCGCCACGACGAGGACGGCGCTGTCTTCGGATCATGTCCCTGTGGTTTTTGACATCGACCTAGATGCCCTTCAGCAGCCCAGGCGAGGTATCTCACTTGCTGGCATCGACTGGGACAGGTTTCAAGAAGCCGTGACGCACTCACTCGCCGCCGCGCCGCCCCCTGCGGAAGCTGGAGCGGACGAAGCACTTCTGCACTTCGCGGCATCGACGCTCGACGCTGCCGCTATAGCGACGCCGCCCCGACCTCGCCCTCCGCCTGACTACTCCCGCCAGCTGCCGCCGGACATCCTTGCGGCCATCACTGAGAAGAACCGGGTCTACCGGGAGTGGCAGCGGACGAGAAATGCCAACACGAAGCGCCTTCTCAACAGGATGCGTCGGGACATCAGGGCCGCCATCGACGACCATCGCAACCGCGACTGGACCAACAAGGTCGCCACTCTTTGTCTTGAAGACGGCTCCGCCTGGCGGACGGCGAAGCGTTTCCTACGCCGCACGCAACGCATCCCTCCGCTGCTGGTTCATGGTCAGGCTGTCTGCGAACCATCTGCGAAGGCTGATGCCCTCGCAGACGTCTTCGAGGCCGCGTTTACGCCTATCGAAGACCCGGCTGACGCTGTCCACGACGCCCTGGTTGCTGACCGGCTCCCACGCTACCTGGAGGCACGCGACGACGACGACGTCATTGAGGAGACAACGGCGGAGGAGGTGTCTTCCATCCTGCGTGCCCTGAACCCCAGGAAAGCTGCGGGCCCAGACGAAGTTTCTAACGCCCTACTTCAGAAGTTGCCGCCCGTGGCTGCCACTCATCTTGCCGACGTTTTTAATGTCATCCTCCGGTCCTGCAGTTTTCCTCAGTCCTGGAAGCATGCAGAAATCGTGGCGATTCCGAAGATGGGGAAGGATCTGCGGCATCCCGTGAACCACAGACCTATTAGTTTACTGCCGGCCGTCTCCAAGGTCTTTGAAAGGGTGTACATCAGGCGGCTGCAGCGCCATGTCGACGAGGAAGGCCTCCTGCCCGAAGAGCAGTTCGGATTTCGCAGGGGCCACTCGGCCGTTCATCAACTCCTTCGGCTGGTGGAAGATGCGTTCGTCGCCCTCGAGCAGCGCGAGTTCTTCGGCGCGGTGTTCTTGGACGTGTCGCGCGCTTTCGACAGTGTGTGGCACCGCGGACTCTTGTTCAAACTGTTTGAACTTGGGGTCCCGACGTCGCACGTACGTCTCATCGCTTCCTATCTTGCCGATCGGACCTTCCATGTGCGGGCCGCGCAGGGCTTGTCCTCCGTCCGCCGCATCAACGCCGGTGTGCCACAGGGCTCGGTCTTGGGGCCACTCCTGTACTCGCTGTACACGTCTGATGCGCCGAAGATCGACCGTGTGCGGCTCGCCCTGTACGCGGATGACACGGCTCTCTATACCAGGAGCCTCAATGCCGCCGTCATGCGCCGCCGTCTGCAGCTCGCCGTTGACACCCTGGCAGCCTGGGCAGTCAAGTGGCGTCTCCAATTCAACGGTGTCAAGACCCAGTTCCTGATCGTCACCAGGCGCCTTGTTCCTGCAGGTTTTCAACCGCTCACCGTCGGTGGAAGCCCTGTCCCGTGGCGCCCAACGGCGCATTACCTCGGCGTCACCATCGACCGCCGACTCACGTGGGTTCCGCATATCCGCGAAGTGAAGGCCAAAGTGCGGAACCGGCTCCGCACCCTGTACCCGTTGCTGAACCCCGACTCACACCTACCACCGCGGCTGGGCATCACCCTGTACAAGGCGCTGCTCCGTCCTGTACTCCAATACGCCGCGGTCGTCTGGGGGAACGCCGCCGACACGAACCTGAAGAAGCTGGAGACGCTGCAGAACCGCATCCTTCGGCTCGCCCTACACCTGCCTTACGATTTTCCCACCGCTCATCTTCACGACGTCGCGGAAGTACCTCTGCTCCGTGACCTCTTCCAGACGACCGCCCGCACCTTTTACGACCGTGCTGGCCGGTCGCACAACGCCGAAATCCGGACGCTGGGCCGCAAACTGCCGCGCAGCGTCACCACCCGCTGGCCACACCTGCTCGCTATATAGCTAGCTCTGCAGACCTGTGCTGAGGAGACACCCAAGAAGACAACCCACATATGAAGACGCAACATCAGCATGCATGGGAGGCAAAGCATTCACTGCTGCGAACTCCATCATACATCGGAGGCAAAGTTATCTCCGTGCAGATCCACGCGACGCGACGCCGCTCCGTTTTTCGTCCACTGCGGCTCTGGATATTCCCTCTGCAGTCCGCGCCCACCAGTCCCACTTCTGGGTGTTCCATCTTCGGTCTGGTGCGCCTGGCAGTCCGTCAGGGGCTCGTTTTCCATCTCCATGTCTCTGGTTCTTCTGTTTGTGTAGTGTTGCAGCTGGCCCCGTTGCTCCTTTAACAATTCCAGAGCCGGATCCCAGGCTCTGCTTAGCTAGTACCCTGTGTCACGGTTCATAAGATCGTCAGCCATTTTAATTTCTATCGATTCTCTTATAACACTGTCCCAAAATCTGGGTGTTTGTGGTAGAATCCTGGTATCCTCATACTTCATGGCATGATCTAGTTCTAGACAGTGTTCAGCAATGGCTGACATAGTCACCTGTCTTAATCTAGTGTGCCTCTGATGTTCTTTACACCTGATCTCCACAGTTCTTGTCGTCTGGCCAATGTAGGACCTGCCACATTGACAAGGTATATTGTAAATCCCTGGTTTTCGTAACCCCAGGTCGTCTTTGATACTCCCCAGCAGTCCCCCAATCTTGTTGGATGGACAGAAAACACACTTGATATTGTGTTTACGGAGGATCCTACTGATTCTGGCAGAAATAGAGCCGGCATAGGGCAGATATGCCACCTTCTTTGTTTCATCTTGGTCTTCTTCAGGAACCTGTGGTATAGTGGCTGGTTGGAGTGCCCTTTCAATTTGTCTGTCCGTGTATCCATTCTTGGAGAAAACTGTTTTGAGACGTTCTATCTCTATAGGTAGATAGAAATAAAAATGGCTGACGATCTTGTGAACAGTGGTGACACAGGGTACCAGCTAAGCAGAGCCTGGGATCCGGCTCTGGAATTGTTAAAGGAGCAACGGGGCCAGCTGCAACACTACACAAACAGAAGAACCAGAGACATGGAGATGGAAAACGAGCCCCTGACGGATTGCCAGGCGCACCAGACCGAAGATGGAACACCCAGAAGTGAGACTGGTGGGCGCGAACTGCAGAGGGATCATCCAGAGCCGCACCACCACCACCACCTTCTACCTTACGGGTCTGCCTTGACCCGTGCAGGAGCAGGCTAAGCAGTCTTCTGCTATTCCTGCGTAAACCTTACACTTTGGAAGTGCTGCCTCTCGTCATGGATTGGCGTCTAGGTTTTCCTGGATGTAGAGCCGGTTTTCGGACCGTTCGGTCCGCTCGTAGAACGCCCGCGCCGATTGCTTGAAGCGGTCGCGGAGGAGGGGGATTCCCGTCCGCTCGTGTAGCCGAGCGGTCGAATATAACCTCGGCATGCGCAGAGCGAGCTTGAGCGCCCTGTTCTGCACCCTCTGCAGCTTGCTGATGTGTGTTTCGGCCGCGTTGCCCCACACCACAGCCGCGTACTCCAGCACTGGACGTACCAGCGCCAGATACAGCGTGATGCCGTGGTGAGGTGGCAGCGCAGACGAGGGATTGAGCAGAGGGTACAGGACGCGTAGGCGCTCTATCGCTCTGCCCCTGACGTCCTCGATGTGCGGCTTCCATGTCAGCTTATGGTCCAATGTGACACCCAGGTAGCGGCCAGTCTTGCTCCATGGGACGGGGCTGCCCATGATGGTGACTGGCGGAAGATCAGGCGGCAGTGGTCGTCTCGTGAAGACCACCGCCTGGCTCTTCGCCGCGTTTTGCTTGAGGCGCCACTTGGTCGACCAGGCGCCAAGGGCCTCGCAACCTCGTTGGAGAAGACGGCGCATCTCGACCGCCTTCATGCTCCGCACGAACAGCGCAGTGTCGTCGGCATATAGCGCCAACTTCACCGGCGTCACGCGCGGAGCGTCGGCGGTGTATAGGGAGTACAATTGGGGCCCAAGGACGGACCCCTGCGGCACTCCAGCACGGATGTGTCGATGGGTGGATGTCCCATCGTCCAGTCTGACATGGAAGGACCGCTCGGCTAGGTATGAGCGGAGGAGGACTCCGTGCGACGTCAGTACCCCGTGCACGAAGAGTTTGTACACGAGGCCGTCGTGCCACACGGAGTCGAATGCCCTGGAGACGTCCAGGAACACCGCCCCAAGGTATTCCCGAGTCTCCAGGGCGCGCATGGCTTCTTCTACCAGCCGCATCAGCTGGTGGACGAACTGCTCGTCGGGTATGATGCCTTCCGCTGACACGTGGCGGAGCAGTCGTCTGGCGTACAGGCGCTCGAACACCTTCGAGAGCGCCGGCAGCAGGCTGATGGGCCTGTAGTTGGCGGCGTCCCGTGGGTCCTTGTTCGCCTTGGGGATTGCCACCACCTCTGCATGTTTCCATACAGTGGGGTGGACCTCAGAGCGAAGGACCAGATTGAAGATGCCCGCCAGGAACGGGTATGCACCCGCCGGCAGGCTCCTCAGCAGATGGTTGGTGACGCCGTCAGCACCGCCAGCCTTCTTGGTGTTGAGCGCTGTAATCTGCGCGGCCACCTCTTCGTCGGAGATGGGGTCGATCTCGTCCGCGTCGTCCCTGGCTTCCAGGAACACAGGGAGCTGCTCTTCAACCCGGTGGAGGTGTTCTTCGTCTACGTTGTCATCCACCGGGGTGAATGACAGCTCGAAGTGGTCCGCCAGGGCGCCTGCTTTGCCGTCAGGGCTGCAGACGACGTCTTGTCCGACGAGCAGAGGCGGGACGCGCTGCCTTCTGCGTAGAAAGGACTTCGCAGTCCGCCACGCGCTGCCGTCCTCAGGGTTGAGGGAGGCGACGAAGTCAGTCCAGACGTTGTTCCTGTGCGCCTCAGCTGCCGCTTTGATGTCTCTCCGCATGCGGTTGAGGCGCCGTTTCGTCGTGGGTTGGCGGGTGAGCTGCCACTCCCGGAAGAGGCGGTTCTTCTCCCGTATTGCGTCCCGTATGGGAGGCGGCAGGTTACGGGAGAAGTCCCTGGCACCCTGTGGAGGGGGAGGGGAGGCCGCGTCCGCTGCTTGCAGCAGCTGGCGGGAGAGGAATTGAAGGGCTGCATCCGCCCCCACTGCCGCGGGGTCGGGTGATTCCGCCAGTGATGCCAGGACATTGTCCTGAAATCGATGGCAGTCCAGGCGCCGGTACGTCTGCCGACGTGGCGGGAGCGTGGCTCCAGCGATGTCGATCTCGTAGACCACCGGCAGGTGGTCGGACGACATCGCACACCGCATGGTGGCGGTCGTGTGGTGCCCGATGCCTTTGATGACGGCGATGTCGAGCACGTCAGACCGCCCTCTGGCCGGGAAGATGGTGTGTTCCCGTGGGCCCAGGACCAGGGCGCCATTCCTCTGGGCAGCGCGAAGAAGTCGGCGGCCACTGACGTTCGTGAGGCGGGAGTTCCATTCCGGGTGCTTCGCATTGAAGTCACCCGCAATGAAGGTCCTTCCCCCAAACGTCAGCAGCGTGTCGACGTCCGCCTCCTGGAGGTGTCCGCGTGGCCGCCTGTAAGCGGCCACGATGGTTATTTGCCCCGCAGCCGTGGTGACGTTCACCCAGGTGGCTTCCAAGGTGGCCATGGCTGGGAGCAGCACCTGGTGGTGCCGGAGTGAGGCGCGGACGTAGATGGCGGTCCCCCCGCCTGCCGTCGGCCTGTCGTTCCGGTAGCAAACATATCAGACACAGGTCGATGGCCTCGTCCTGCATGAACTGACGAAACTCACCTTGTTGCGGAAACAGGCTGTTGGCGTTGAAGCCACAGATGGTAAGGCCATGGATAAGAGCATTATCCATGGTGTGGCTTCGCGGCGACGGTTGCGGCCTGGAGGGCCCCCGTTACGGCGGTGACGAGCACCGGCAGTTGCTGTAGCAGGGCAGAGAGGGAGCTCAGCATTGCTCCCAGGTCTGCTGCTTCCGGTCCTGCAGCTGGAGGTGCCGCAGTTGCGGCTTGCGGCGTGGCTGTGGTGGGGGGACGGGTTTGTCGTCCACCCTGGTGTTGGTCGTCCTGGGTGCCGGCTGCCTGGTTAGGCACCGTGATGGCCGGGAAGTCCGCCCGCCGCCCCCTGGGGGCGCCCGAATACGCCCCCTTGGTGGCAGAGGCGAAGCTGGTGCCTGGTTGCACCTTTCGTGCAGGTGCCGCACGTCCTTGCTGCTGTGGGCGGCGCAGCCTCTGTAGCTCGCCACATGTGGCTCGCTACAGTTGCAGCACTTGGGCGCCTCCTCCCTCTTCTTCGTGCAGTCCCGACTCTGGTGGGAGTCGGCGCACTTGACGCAGCGGGCCGGCATCGTGCAGTAGCGCGCCACGTGGTCAAGGCCTTGGCAGGAGAAGCACTGGGCGCGCCTCCCCTTGGCCTTGAGCGGCTCCACTTCCACACCGATCCTGGCCACCATCTGTAAATGAAAGATCTTCCGATTTTCGAAGTTGTCCGGAAGAACAACCAAGAACAGTGGCATGGGTCTCCTCGTCCTGGGAGACTTCATGAGTGTGACCGAGCTGGCCATGTAGCCCAGCTCGGCTAGTTCTCTCTTCAGGTGTTCGGTCTCCATTTTCAGCGGAAGGCGGCGGAAAACCACCTTCAGCTGCTTCACTGGCTCAGCATTGTGGGTGAAGCAGTGAAGCTTCTCCACCTCTATGAGCCGCATGGCGGCTCGGTAATCCTCCATTGTGCTGACCCAGACTCTGTACAAGTCCCGACCAGCACATTTGATCTTGGCGGAGGTCGTCACCGCCTGGAACTTCTCGAGGAAGGACTGGTACGTGTCCTTCCACGATATAGTGATCGGTGGCGGAGCGGGTGCCTCAGCAGCATCCATGGCCTCCTGCTCGTCAGGTACGTCGACGAATGCGTTCGCTGTCGGCAGCGGCTGCACAGTCTCAGGCCGTTTGGCCCGAGCAGTGTGCCGCCGCTTCGGGACAACGAAGCCGTCTTCGGTCACCTGTTCTGCCTCTGAGGAGCCAGGAGCTTCCGGTATCTTCTTCTTCTGACTCCGCCTGTAAGCAGAATCAGAGTTTGCGGAGGACTCGTCCTCCTACTCCGCTGCAGGCCTCTTTCTAGAGGGCTGCGTTGTGTCCATGGCTACCGCCTCGATCAGGTCGCCAAGGTTAGCCTCTGGGATCACGCTGTTCCGCGGCAGGACGGTGACGTCTTCTGTCGTCACGCCTGGCGGTACAGCGATCGGTGTATCTGTGGTCTCTTAACTGGAAGAGACCGGAGTGGCAGTCAGCAGTACACCAGTTTCTTCTGTAACTGGGCCTGGTGGTGCAGCACTCAACGGGGCCACCGCTGGCAGAACAGTGTCGTCTTCTCTCGACACGCCTGGCAGGGCTCCCGTCGGTACTCTCTCCTCTTCGAATTCCACATGACCGATTGTCTTCAGATACTGTTGGAACTCGTGGAGTGCTCGTTCGTACGTGGCGCGTCTGGAGGGTTCCTCTTCCTTTGGTATACTGGTTAGAACGACGTACACCTGCTCTGGCGTGAGCGGGCTAACGCGCCTTGGACGTGCCGTTGCGTGGTCAGTCGTCAAATGCTGCGTCGTCGTACGTGGGGGGCCGGACGGGGCCGCCGACGGGGCTGGCTCGGTCGCCCGGGCCAGTCCCGCCGGGCAGCGGTCCGCCACACCCTGCGCCTGAGTAGCGTGGTCCTGCTTGCACAGCATGCTAACTCGGAATCCATCCAGAGCCGCAGTGGACGAAAAACGGAGCGGCAACGCTCCAACAGGTCGTGGTGAGCGGGCGCGGACCGCAGGGGGAACGCTTGGTACCCCAGACCGTAGATGAAACCCCCAGGAGCGGGGTTGGTGGGCGCGGACCGCAGAGGGAACACCTAGAACCGCAGCGGACGGAAAACGGAGCAGCAACGCTCCAGCAGGAATGGGCGCGGACCACAGAGGAAGCGCCTGCAGCCGTTGGTGGAGGGGGAAGGCCATAGGCATAAATACTGGACCAGGTCCACTCAAGGAGCAGTCGAGTTGTGGCAGCCGTAGCGCGCAGGTCACTGTAGCACGCGGCGCCCTGCTACTGCGGGAGAGTAAGCGAGGAGATCGTACTGCGCGCGGGTGGCAAGTTGTCGTGTTGCTGTTTTAACGGCAAAAAAGCAAATGGTCAAACCCTAGCGCGCAGTATGGTAAAGATGAGCAGCGTGGGACGTGATGTCGCGAGAGGCGGCAACTCAGCGACAGAAGAAGCAGTTTCCCCCGCTCCCGCCCTGTACATCAAGTGCAGGGAGGTCGAGTGGGTGGAACTCTATGATGAGATGGGGCAGAGCTGCGACAAGGATGTCGTCGTTGAGTCCGTCGACTCCGACGCTACCATCAAGCTCCAGGCCGCTGACTGGAACGACTACAGGGCCCTGAAGGCCCTTGTGGCCGCTCACACGGTGGACGCCCCGGAAAGAGCTGCGATGGGTCAAAAGACTCGTCGCAAAGAAGTCACCAAGGCGCTCCTGAGGGGACTGCCTTGGATCCTCACGGAGCGAGCGGTGAAAGAAGGACTTCGCCGCCAAGGTTTTGTTGAGGCAACCGTCAGGTTGCACAACAAAACCAATAGGAGGAAACCGCCTCTGTTTGTTGTCGCCACACCAGCGGCGGACAACGGCGGGGACATTCTGGACATCCGGAAGCTATTGGGCTTCCACGTGCAGCCGGAGACTCCCCCCCCCCCCACCTGGACACGAAGCCACAGTGCTTCAAGTGCCAGGAGGAAGGGCATGTGGCAAAGCACTGCCGCAATTCCGCCAGGTGCGTCAAGTGCGGACGTCACCATGACACCCGCACCTGTACCAGCACCAAAGACGTCAAACCGACGTGCGCACCGCTGCGGCGGTGAGCACGTCGCCAACTGGCGCGGATGTCAGGCCTTCAACGGCCGAAATCCCGCCACTGCAAAGGAGACGGCGCCCCAGGCAAAGAGGCGACGCCGCAGGAGAAGGAAACGACAACGTTCTGCAGCCGCGGCGAGCAACGGAGGGACAGAGGAAACAGCGTGAGGAGGAGGCAACGCCGGGCGGAGGAGGGGGGCGGCAGCGCGATGCAGCGAGTGGGAAGACGGCGGCGACAGCTGGTCCCGGCATCGAGTCGGCCCTCCAGGAGGCGGAAACACGATTCCTCATGGTTCTCCATGCAGAGATGGAGGCCGCTTGCCTCACCCTCCGTGAATCCCTCCGCCGCGATACCACCAAGGAGACGCAGGCGCTGCAGACGGATGAGCTGCATAAAGACGACCAGGCCACACAAACGGCCTGGCCGAAGAAGATGACGATAAGTCGGGCCACACAGGCCACATTAGAAGGCAAGGGAGCACGTCAGGACTCAAGCGTCCAAACCAAGGAGTTTGTGAACCACAGCCACAACCTTGTGGACAGAGAGATCCTGGACGTCACCAACCCGGACATTGACGACTGCAGTGAGCATCAAACGAGCTACTTGGTAAGCAAGGAGCTCATAAGAAGCTATGTGCGAGATGAAAAATACAGAAGAGAGCGAGAGGAGGAACACGAAAGACAACGCGAAGCCGCCCTTGCCCACCGTGAACGCCAGCGCCAACGATGCTGGCAACTCGGTAAATAAAGAGATAGAGCCATAACAAGCAGTTCTGGCCGGGTTTTGCAGGTTTTCCTTGGCCGCTAAGGTAAATACCGGAACTGTCCCCTACAAACTCCTGCAAATAAATTCCCAATTGGGAGAAATCCCCCCCCCCCTTCCTTGCACCCCAGAAAAAATTAAAAAGTGCCAAAACAGAACAACTTTAATCCCATGGCTGAAAAGAGCTCCGCACGCTCTATAACAGCCCGCCCTTCTCCATCTGAGAGGGGAATGAAAAGTGCAAAAAAAAAAAAAAAAAAAAAAAAAACACTCGAGGAGTAGTCTCAGGTCGCACCTGATGAAGGTTACGAGCTACGTGACCGAAATATCGCGCAAGTACGACGCTGATATCCGGCAGAACACCCGACAACCCAAGATGTCATTAGATCGCCAGGAAAGCCTGAAGAGTTACAGGTAATTCTTGTCTGTTGGGTGTGATAGCTATACTTGTATCATCGGCAAAAAGTACCAGCTTTGTATCTTCGTGAATACAGAATGGCAAGTCATTAACATATATAAAGAACAACAGAGGACCCGAGACCGTACCTTGCAGCACCCTATTCTTGATTGT
This sequence comes from Schistocerca nitens, assembly GCF_023898315.1. NCBI lineage: Eukaryota > Metazoa > Arthropoda > Insecta > Orthoptera > Acrididae > Schistocerca > Schistocerca nitens. The sequence goes on along the minus strand of NC_064623.1, from coordinate 44,653,070 downwards.
TCCCCAGTTTGAGAACTCACCAGTTTTTTGCACAAGCGGAGAAAATCTCCAACCCGGCCGGAAATAGATCCCGGGCCCGCTGCGTGGGAGGCAAGCACGTAACCACTCAGCTAAGAGGCGGACCCCCTTCAGCTGAATCTCGTTTCGTGCTCCATCGGTGTGTACGGGGGTGATGCGTCTGAAAGCAAACACCTTGCTGTGTTATGGTCTAGGGAATATTTTCGTGCCATTTCCTGGGAGATATCATCATTCTGGAAAGCACAATGGATTAATACAGTAAAACATCTATCCTTGGATACCATGTCTACCACTGCATGCAGTATGTTTATCCGCAGTACGATGGCATCTTCTAGCAGGACAATGCATCGTATCGCACAGCTCGCAGTGTACATCTGCGACTCGTCGAGCAGGAGTTTATATGATTCGTTCGATTGGTGGCGACCATTTAACTGTCAAATTTTACATTCTACCTAGTACATGCGAGAAAAGTCAACCACCAAACTGATACAGTTTTAGAGATGGAGCTCCATTTTATTGACTCTATAGCAAAGGACACTACCGACCGGTTCTTATTTTGACGTTGGCTCACCAATGATTTGAGCCTATTTGACTTCTGAAGATGACAGTTTAAACAGCCGGAACCGGTAAAAACCTATTAAAGATTTTCTGGTGTAGCTGACGACTGACTCTTTATCTTTGTTGAAATGTTGCGCAGCTACGAACAAAATCCAACCTGTTTGGTCGCAAGCACAGGACAGGCACTCTATTCCATCGTCTGCTGCCATAGCCCAATAGCGCCAAATTTATGGACAACTCTACGCAAACGCCGCTGCTCTAGGTCGTTAAGTGAAAGCCGTAGCCTTCTGCGTTGTCCGTGGTGAGAGATAACGCCTGAAATATGGCATTTTCGGCACACTCTTGACACTGTGGATCTCTGAATTTCGAATTCCCTAACGATTTCCAGAATGTAATATCCCATGCGTCTAGCTCCAACTACCATTCCGCGTTCAGAGTCTGTTCCGTCGTGCGAGCAATTATAAAGTCGGAAAGCTTTTCACATGAATCCCATGAGCACAAATTTCAACACGAACCGAGTTCTTTTATGATGTATAAAAGTGGTCACACCTATACATTACATAGAAATTTCGTATGTACTAGCTTATTGTCTCCTTAGAGCACGTAGTGCAGATTTTTCTGCAGTGAACTGTCAATGGTACGTCTTAGTGAAGACACCAAGAATAATCTCACACCATGCTCGAATTGAAATGGCCTGTACCATCTTTCCATCACTGTGGCATCCCAAAGTATTTACTATGCTCTTTACTGACGTCATACAAATTTTCAGGACGTACTAAAGGTCACTGTTCAAAAAGGCACATGAAGATGCTTGATTTTTTAAACATTCCAAAATGACTACAAGAAAAATATTTTGTGAGTTATCTTTTTGGCTAAGAAACACCTTCAGTGATACTCAAGTCACCTTCTCGCTCAAAAAAATTTTTGAATCAATGAGTTCCAACAAAAAAACCTCTTTCTATTTCGCTTCCGATAGACGAGGTAACGTCTTACAGAAGTACTGGAACCATATCTCTCTCGGTTGGTAAGACTTTCACAAACTATTTAACTACGTCCTACTTAATGCGTAGATGCAATAGTATGATATTCCCAGTCAACGAGTTCCTTCTGGCAAAATAAGAGGAACAAAGTTCAAAATGGTTCAAATGGCTTTAAGAAGGAGGAGGAGACTTAGTGTTTATCGTCCCGTCGACAACGAGGTCATTAGAGACGGAGCGCAAGCTCGAGTTAGGGAAGGACGGGGAAGGAAATCGGCCGTGCCCTTTCAAAGGATCCATCCCGGCATTTGCCTGAAGCGATTTAGGGAAATCACGGAAAACCTAAATCAGGATGGCCGAAGACGGGATTGAACCGTCGTCCTCCCGAATGCGAGTCCAGTGTGCTAACCACTGCGCCACCTCGCTCGGTTGGCTTTAAGTACTAAGGGACTTAACATCTGAGGTCAGCAGTCTCCTAGACTTAGAACTACTTAAGCCTAACTAACCTAAGGACGTCACACACATTCATGCCCGAGGCAGGATTCGAACCTGCGACCGTAGCAGCAGCGCGGTTCCGGACTGAAGCGCCTACAGCCGCTCGGTCACAGCGGCCGACTGAGGCACATAGATATGGTCTTAGTAATTATGACACTCAAGAAACAGAAAACTCACTGCCACTGAAATTTTAATTTCATATTATTATTACTTGCATAATTATGAGAAAAATATGTACTTAAAATAACCAAAAGTTTTTCTTCTACATTAAGCGTTAATTGTAAAAAAATGTTGGCGATATCATTGTTTCACTGTAGTTATTTAGCACTCTGAGAACAATACGAATAAACTACTTTCTGTTAGAGAGTTTATTCATCATTGTGTCCAAAACTCTTTTGTCTCATTTTGGCGCTACTTTGGCCTGATGTTTAGCGCTATGCAAGTATTCACATAATATTGCACGCTATACTCATGCTAATACTAGTACTGCATATTTTTATAATACAGCGATTACAGGTGTCCATTAAGGCGTACCAGTTTAGTGTGTTATCGTAGCTGAGTCGATACCTAACACAGAGGAAGGTTTGTATGCAGTATGCAGGATTAAACTGGTCTTCTCTTCTTCAAGTGGCGGTGAATGTTCTGAACGCGCTATCCAAGCACTCTTCACGTACTAATAAAAATCTTCAAGTTATTATGGACGTCTTTGGTTTCGAAACACTGATGTCATAACCGGTAACATAGGCAGCGACCCAGGTTCGAATTGTAATCCAAAACAGAGCTAACACTTTTCATTTTTATCCGTGAAATTTGTATAAAAGGAAAGACTTACTTCTATTTCTCTTTATCTGTTTGATTTGAATTAGTTTACTTTTGTGGTAAATATTTCTGTGGAAAATATATATTATTTTGCTATCAAAGATAAGAGCATAGCCGGCCGAAGTGGCCGTGCGGTTAAAGGCGCTGCAGTCTGGAACCGCAAGACCGCTACGGTCGCAGGTTCGAATCCTGCCTCGGGCGTGGATGTTTGTGATGTCCTTAGGTTAGTTAGGTTTAACTAGTTCTAAGTTCTAGGGGACTAATGACCTCAGCAGTTGAGTCCCATAGTGCTCAGAGCCATAAGAGCATAAAAAGAATGGTACTATTCACTCCACATATTTTGATATCCAGTTTTCAACGTCGTAACGGTCCTTATTCCTAATTTCCAGCCAGTTATTTCACTCCAAGCAAACTACATTTCTCTCCCATCTAGACACACATTTTCCATCGTTCGCTTCCTTTGTTTTACTAGCATCTGTCCACTTACTGTACTTCACACCTCTCGCTCCACCAGTTTCACAACTCAACTCTCCTTTCCCTTTTTCTGCCTTTCTCCTTACCAACCCCTGCTCTTTTGCTACTTCCTCGTCGAACTTCAACACTTCCTCTAAAATTTTTCACAGTCACCGAAATTTCGTCCCTGTATCTCTGTCTCATCCATCACTCCATGGGAAATGGGGTGATGTCCTGGAAGCTACAGCTGAAGCTGTTGATAGGACACTGAATAATGATATCCATCTATGAATATAGGGTGCTACATGAAAGCAGAATTCGCGATGTGTATGGTATTTTATTGTTCAATTAATGTTTTATAATTTTTTTGTTAAATTTAATTTTTGACTTGCAGATAGTAATTCGTAGGATACAAATAAATCTATCATTCATCCATCCTATGTCTTTCCATCCATCTATACCCATTCCCCTCCACTGTCTTTAAACTACTCGCTCCAGTGATTCCTCTTCACTCGATCCCCTCAATTCATTCTCTCAATATCCTGTACTCTGTCCACTGTCTTTCCTCTCTAATCTCCACTTCTTATTGTTCAGTCAATCCTCACTAATCAATTGCTTCTACTCTCTCCCCTCTATATTCCTCTTTTCTCTGTCCTCTCTCTCGTCTACACTCTCCCCACTACACACTGCACACTATCTTCATCTCACAATTCCTTCCCACCACTGCAACCCACTAATTATCTCCCGTACATTCATCCCACCCTTTCGCTTGTTGTGACCTATCATTTCACGCAAGTCGCCAAAGAAGCACTCAAATGAAAGACTTGCACCCTCTTTTTCCACTCTCTATTCTCCTAAATGTCCCTTTCATACTCCTATACTTCTCAATTCCCCACCCAGTCTCTCCTACTCATCTCAGTACACCCATGTATCTCCCTACTGCTTCTATATACCTCACTTGTCCCATCCTTCACATTGCCTCCCTCCCCGTCTCCTCCCTTCTTGTCTCTCCTTCAATCTCTTTCACTCTACCCTCCTCCCTCCTACTCACCATGTTCCATCCCACTCTCCTGACCCCTCCTCACTCACAAAAGTCTCATTCTCTCCCTCCGTCACACCCCCCCCTCCCTACCCTCTCTCTCCTTCTCCCCTCAGTGTTACGAGCTTCAGAGTAATCGTCTGCATTTGCCGACGCCGCTAGACTGTTTGTGGCTCTCTCACATCCATCTGTGCCAGACGCCTTCGTCCCTAGAGGACGGTCCCTTTGTCTCCAGCCGGCTGGGCCGTAACCCGCCCTTTACGATGCCGGAGCAGGCATTAGGGTCGCGGCTTTACGACTCGCACGTCCGCGCGAGGCACACCTTGAGATGTCTCCCGCAAACACGAGACTAGCCCGATCTGCAATACCACCGTCCGGTGGACGAGATTCCAACGATTATTGTACCCATTACTTACTGCGCCAACGTTTCCAACTAGTAATACATGGGAAACTAATTATAGTGTACTGGCTACTGCTGGCTACTAAAACTGCAGCGCCTAAGTAGGGTAGCAAACAACGAAATTTTTCTCACTGTGCCCACATAATGCTGGATGAATAATTCATCTGTGCCAGCAATCCTTGAGACTTGTCCTCTAGTATCGGATTCATCTTAGCTTATGTTACTCAGCACTCCTGTAGGAACCAATTTCCGGCTTCCAAACGGCGGTATTTCACTAATAGCATAGGCGTTACAGGCGAGAGTCGCCTGGACGAGGAAGCATGAGTGCGGTGTGGGAACCTTTTCTTTCCGTAATTTGTTAATATAGACAGAGATCTTGTTGAAAGTTATCTTAATAAACAAAAAGAGGACTATGTGAGTGAGCACCTGTTTTCGTTACTACTGGATTTGAGCAAGCAGTGAAGGAAACAAAAGAAAAATTCGGAGTAGGTATTAAAATCCATGAAGAATAAATAAAAACTTTGAGGCTCGCCAATGACATTGTAATTCTGTCAGAGATAGCAAAGGACTTGGAAGACCAGTTGAACGGAATGGATAGTGTCTTGAAAGGAGGATATAAGATGAACATCAACAAAAGCGAAACGAGGATAATGGAATGTAGTCGAATTAATTCGGGTGATGCTCAGGGAATTAGATTAGGATATGAGACACTTAAAGTAGTAAATAAGTTTTGCTATTTAGGGAACAAAATAACTGATGATGGTCGAAGTAGAATACAAAATGTAGACTGGCAATGGCAAGGAAAGCGTTTCTGAACAAGAGAAATTTGTTAACGTCGAGTGTAGATTTGTCAGGAAGTCGTTACTGAAAGTATTTGTATGGAATGTAGCCATGTATGGTAGTGAAACATGGACGATAAATATTTTGGACAAGAAGAGAATAGAAGCTGTTGAAATGTGGTGCTACAGAAGAATGCTGAAGATTAGATGGGTAGATCACATAACTAATGAGGAGGATTGAGTAGGATTGGGAAGAAGAGAAGTTTGTGGCACAACTTGACTAGAGGAAGGGATCGGTTGGTAGGACATGTTATGAGGCATCAAGGGATCAATTTAGTATTGGAGGGCAGCGTGGAGGGTAGAAATCGTAGAGGGAGACCAAGAGATGAATACACTAAATAGATTCATAAGGATGTAGGTTGCAGTAGGTACTGGGAGATGAAGAAGCTTGCACAGGATTGAGTAGCATGGAGAGTTGCATCAAACCAGTCTCAGGACTGAAGACCACAACAACAACTCTCTTAGTCTCTTTAAGAATGTAGATTGTTGGATTTAAAAAAAAATCCATTCATAGAAAAGTAATACGTGCATAAGCTAACCTCACGTTACAGTCAAGAATGAAGTCTGTCTGGGAAAATTAGAGACAAATCTTACTGTGAGGATATAAATTGAAATATACCCTGTCTGAACCAACACTGTCTGAAAAAAAAGAAAAAAGGAAAAAGTACTCTGAACTTTAATGAGAATAATTAACCTCAAAAGTGTGAACTGACCCTGTGAAACTAAATCTCTTATCTACTGTGTCTGGCTTACCGGTGTCACAATGAGAAACGTCGTACAACTGCTCTCGAAAAAAAAAGAAGCTAAAGTGTGTCTCGGTTTGTGAGCTGCTACTAACTTCAGTGAATCACGATAGAGAAATGTGGTCTCTTAAATACAAGCAATGCAGACTTGGTTGTCATAGAATCTATCTCTCATAAAAATGAAGTTCAACAGATAATGTTAGCTAGATAACTGTGCAGGATAATCTGAGTCTCTAGACTAAAATTTTTCTCAAGAAGCAGTATTAAAAAAAAACTGATCTCAAAAAAGTTCTTTACACTGTTCACTTTACAAAATTTCACCACCGAAGGCTTTGCGGCAATAAGAAAACATTGTATTACAAATAAAAATTGCGTAAGATCAACACTGGAGAAATACAAAAATGTAACTCAACATGAAATGTTATTCTAATGCCAAAGTCATCATGTTGTTGTTGTGGTCTTCAGTCCTGAGACTGGTTTGATGCAGCTCTCCATGCTACTCTATCCTGTGCAAGCTTCTTCATCTCCCAATACCTACTGCAACCTACATCCTTCTGAATCTGCTTAGTGTATTGATCTCTTGGTCTCCCTCTACGATTTTTACCCTCCACGCTGCCCTCCAATGCTAAAGTTGTGATCCCTTGATGCCTCAAAACATGTCCTACCAACCGATCCCTTCTTCTAGTCAAGTTGTGCCACAAACTTCTCTTCTCCCCAATCCTATTCAATACCTCCTCATTAGTTACGTGATCTACCCACCTTATCTTCAGCATTCTTCTGTAGCACCACATTTCGAAAGCTTCTATTCTCTTCTTGTCCAAACTAGTTATCGTCCATGTCTCACTTCCATACATGGCTACACTCCATACAAATACTTTCAGAAACGACTTCCTGACACCTAAATCTATACTCGATGTTAACAAATTTCTCTTCTTGAGAAACGCTTTCCTTGCCATTGCCAGTCTACATTTTATATCCTCTCTACTTCGACCATCATCGGTTATTTTACTCCCTAAATAGCAAAACTCCTTTACTACTTTAAGTGTCTCATTTCCTAATCTAATTCCCTCAGCATCACCCGACTTAATTTGACTACATTCCATTATCCTCGTTTTGCTTTTGTTGATGTTCATCTTATATCCTCCTTTCAAGACATTGTCCATTCCGTTCAACTGCTCTTCCAAGTCCTTTGCTGTCTCTGACAGAATTGCAATGTCATCGGCGAACCTCAAAGTTTTTACTTCTTCTCCATGAATTTTAATACCTACTCCGAACTTTTCTTTTGTTTCCTTTACTGCTTGCTCAATATACAGATTGAATAACATCGGGGAGAGGCTACAACCCTGTCTCACTCCTTTCCCAACCACTGCTTCCCTTTCATGCCCCTCGACTCTTATAACTGCCATCTGGTTTATGTACAATTTGTAAATAGCCTTTCGCTCCCTGTATTTTACCCCTGCCACCTTCAGAATTTGAAAGAGAGTATTCCAGTCAACATTGTCAAAAGCTTTCTCTAAGTCTACAAATGCTAGAAACGTAGGTTTGCCTTTTCTTAATCTTTCTTCCAAGATAAGTCGTAGGGTCAGTATTGCCTCACGTGTTCCAACATTTCTACGGAATCCAAACTGATCTTCCCCGAGGTCGGCTTCTACCAGTTTTTCCATTCGTCTGTAAAGAATTCGCGTTAGTATTTTGCAGCTGTGACTTATTAAACTGATAGTTCGGTAATTTTCACATCTGTCAACACCTGCTTTCTTTGGGATTGGAATTATTATATTCTTCTTGAAGTCTGAGGGTATTTCACCTGTCTCATACATCGTGCTCACTAGATGGTAGAGTTTTGTCATGACTGGCTCTCCCGAGGCCATCAGTAGTTCTAGTGGAATGTTGTCTACTCCCGGGGCCTTGTTTCGACTCAAGTCTTTCAGTGCTCTGTCAAACTCTTCACGCAGTATCTTATCTCCCATTTCGTCTTCATCTACATCCTCTTCCATTTCCATAATATTGTCCTCGAGTACATCTCCCTTGTATAAACCCTCTATATACTCCTTCCACCTTTCTGCCTTCCCTTCTTTGCTTAGAACTGGGTTTCCATCTGAGCTCTTGATATTCATACAAGTGGTTCTCTTCTCTCCAAAGGTCTCTTTAATTTTCCTGTAGGCAGTATCTATCTTACCCCTAGTGAGACAAGCCTCTACATCCTTACATTTGTCCTCCAGCCATCCCTGCTTAGCCATTTTGCACTTCCTGTCGATTTCATTTTTGAGACGTTTGTATTCCTTTTTGCCTGCTTCATTTACTGCATTTTTATATTTTCTCCTTTCATCAATTAAATTCAATATTTCTTCTGTTACCCAAGGATTTCTATTAGCCCTCGTCTTTTTACCTACTTGATTGTCTGCTGCCTTCACCACTTCATCCCTCAGAGCTACCCATTCTTCTTCTACTGTATTTCTTTCCCCCATTCCTGTCAATTGTCCCCTTATGCTCTCCCTGAAACTCTCTACAACCTCTGGTTCTTTCAGTTTATCCAGGTCCCATCTCCTTAAATTCCCACATTTTTGCAGTTTCTTCAGTTTCAATCTGCAGTTCATAACCAATAGATTGTGGTCAGAATCCACATCTGCCCCAGGAAATGTCTTACAATTTAAAACCTGGTTCCTAAATCTCTGTCTTACCATTATATAATCTATCTGAAACCTGTCAGTATCTCCTGGCTTCTTCCATGTATACAGCCTCCTTTCATGATTCTTGAACCAAGTGTTAGCTATGATTAAGTTATGCTCTGTGCAAAATTCTACAAGGCGGCTTCCTCTTTCATTCCTTCCCCCCAATCCATATTCACCTACTATGTTTCCTTCTCTCCCTTTTCCTACTGACGAATTCCAGTCACCCATGACTATTAAATTTTCGTCTCCCTTTACTACCTGAATAATTTCTTTTATCTCGTCATACATTTCATCTATTTCTTCATCATCTGCAGAGCTAGTTGGCATATAAACTTGTACTACTGTAGTAGGCATGGGCTTTGTGTCTATCTTGGCCACAATAATGCGTTCACTATGCTGTTTGTAGTAGCTAACCCGCACTCCTATTTTTTTATTCATTATTAAACCTACTCCTGCATTACCCCTATTTGATTTTGTATTTATAACCCTGTAGTCACCTGACCAAAAGTCTTGTTCCTCCTGCCACCGAACTTCACTAATTCCCACTATATCTAACTTTAACCTATCCATTTCCCTTTTCAAATTTTCTAACCTACCTGCCCGATTAAGTGATCTGACATTCCACGCTCCGATCCGTAGAACGCCAGTTTTCTTTCTCCTGATAACGACGTCCTCTTGAGTAGTCCCCGCCCGGAGAAGTCATCATACTAACTATTAAATTCTCATCATCTTTTCAAATCCATTAATAATAAGTGTGACTAAACGTTATAAAACAGCAAGAAATTCCTGAGTGAAATTAAATTGAACCAAGAATGCCTTAACTCAATGCTGCCGCAATGAAGTAATATATTTTCTTGGAAATGGAAATGAGCGTTGGGGGTCACTGGCCGGGAGACACGTTACGGGGCAGGTCCACCGCCTTGGTGCAGGTCGTATTACATTCGACGCCACATTGGGCGACGTGCATGCCGGTTGGGGATGAAATGATGATGAAGACAACACAACACCCAGTCTCTGAGCGGAGAAGAATCAACGACCCAGCCGGGAATCGAACCCGGGACCCTTAGGACGGCAGTCTGTCACGCTGACCATTCAGCTATCGGGTCGGACGAATATATTTTCATATGTCACCTTAAATCCTAATCTTCTGAAAATAGTATCTTAGTAAATCCATCTCATTCAACGCATAATGATAATATTCCTTTTGTAATGGTAATATCTTCCATCAGAAGAATAATTCCCTAGAGAGCCATGTTCTGCGTCCTTCCTGTACAAGTTCACTGCCACGACACCCTGCCTCAACTCCCTCTCTCCTCTCCTCGTCATCAACACTTAACACCTGCTGCATCTTCGCAGAGCAAAGAGGACCTAAGTAGTCTCTGGGAAGCGCGACGTCTCTGACGAGGCTACGCGAGCATAACTAAACGATACAAATACAACACGCGCATCCTAAGTCATAAAAAAGTACCTATACAATTATATACACATACCTTTCATTGTGACCATGGCGAAAGGGGCAGAGTGAGTTGTCAGCCACGCGACCTGCCCTTTGTTTTCCATTCTGTAATAGAGTTTCATAAGAAAGTCCATTCACTGTAGAATTACTTACTATAACTGTGAGCAACTTCTTGCTGAAGATCCATCCTTCTGCTCGTGTGGGCTTGGAGTTTTGTAGGCGTTGTGATTAGTCACAGCCTGGGGGATGTTTCCAGAATGAGATTTTCACTCTGCAGCGGAGTGTGCGCTGAGACGAAACTTCCTGGAAGATTAAGTGTGCCATATCAGCGCACAGTGAAAATCTCATTCTGGAAACATTCCCCAGGCTGTGACTAAGCCATGTCTCCGCAGTATCCTTTCTTTCAGGAGTGCTAGTTCTGCAAGGTTCGCAGGAGAGCTTCTGTAAAGTTTGGAAGGTAGGAGACGAGGTACTGGCAGAAGTAAAGCTGTGAGGACGGGGCATGAGTCGTGCTTGGGTAGCTCAGTTGGTAGAGAGAGCACTTGCCCACAAAAGGCAAAGATCCCGAGTTCGAATCTCTGTCCGGCACACAGTTCTGATCTGCCAGGAAGTTTCATATCAGGGGACACTCCGCTGCAGAGTGACAATCTCATTCATGACCAGATGGTTTAGGTGGGTGAGCGATCTCGAAAAAGTGCTGTCCAGGGCGACAATGGAACACACTCTATATCAAGGAAGGCAAGGACACAGCACGGAGGTCATGCGACTTTGCGTTATCTAGTTGAAAGACGTCGTTTGAGAGACATCAAAGGTAAGGCAAAGTACTGGCTATGCGAAGCACAGGTCATAGTATCATGTTGCTAGAGCACCCTACACGGTCAAGCCATATAGTGGTCCCACATGACGATGACAAACGCAATCTAGCAACTTTAGTTCTGCTCGTAAAATCTGTACACGGCCACATCCCTCGCGGCGTGGTATGCAGAGCTGGGCCTCGTCTGAAAAGACAACGAGGTGCCATTCTTGCATCCAGTGATGCCACACGCTGGTCCAGCTTTCACGATAGGCTTCTTAAAAATATTTTGATTAGGTTTTCATAATATTTTGACTTGAAGTAATGTTAAAAAGAAAAGACGCACTGTGAAAGAATTATTCGAATGTAACGGAAATCGATAAATGTGGTGTAGGTGTATAGACAAACAAATATTTTCAATTTCAGAGAAATGAGACGATTCACTCAAGAGAAAGAGCTTCACAAATAGGGCAAGTCTTACATCTCGTTGCTGCACCCAAGGCCCTCATGCAAGCAGTTATTCTCTTTTCTGAAATTGTAATAATTTGCTTGTCTGAACATGTGCATCATATCTACCGATTTCCGTTCCGCTTGGATAATTCGCCGGCCGGTGTGGCCGTGCGGTTCTAGGCGCTTAAGTCTGGAACCGCGTGACCACTACGGTCGCAGATTCGAATCCTGCCTCGGGCATGGATGTATGTGATGTCCTTAGGTTAGTTAGATTTAAGTAGTTCTAAGTTCTAGGGGTCCGCCCCTCGTGGTCTCGCGGTAGCGTTCTCGCTTCCCGAGCACAGGGTCCCGGGTTCGATTCCCGGCGGGGTCACGGATTTTTCCTCCCTCGAGATGACTGTGTGTTGTTGTGTCGTCTTCATCATCATCATTCATCCCCATTACGGTCGGAGGAAGGCAACGGCAAACCACCTCCATTTGGACCTTGCCTAGTAAGGCGGTGCGGGTCTCCCACATCGTTCCCCTACGCTCTGTAAAGAAGCATGGGACCTCATTTCATTTCATTTCAAGTTCTAGGGGACTGATGACCACAGATGTTAAGTCCCATAGTGCGCAGAGCCATTTGAACCTTTTTTTTTTTTTTGATAATTCCTTGGTGGTGCATCGGCTTTTTTTTTGTCATACAATGTCTTTGGGAAATTACTATCTGCTTTAATTTTCTGTAACTCTGTTTCATATATTTTACAAAGTAGCGTTACTCGCCTTCTTTGTAAACCACCTTTACTGTGGAACTGGTGGGGCGTTAGAAAATTTCACTGCAAGTAGATATCCAAAAGTGAGCGGTTGGTGGAAAAAAACTAGACTAATCCCGTTATAGAGGGAATATCTCTCCGGCGACTTTTCGTTGAAAGGGCACTAGTTTCCAAGAAAATCGATGTTAAACCTTAATGCGTTCCGCCTGTATTTGTAGCGTTAGCCCTTTTTTCACCGAGCGAAAGAAGCACAGCAGCTCAGTGTTACGGCTGTCACGGTGGTGGCACAGGTTCCAATTCTGCCTGTGTACTTTTTTTCGATTTCATCGTACACAATATCATTAAATGGTGTGTGTCATGCATAATTGTTCAAAAATAACCATTACCATTGTAATAATTTCATTAATACATCAGTCTTGATAGAAACTTTCTTCTAGTTTGTATTCCGTTCGTAGTTCGTAGTTAAATATCAAATATTTGGAGAGCGTTCGATTAATTCGTGAGGAGGCCAGACTGTGAAGACACTATACGATCAAATCTTTGTAGATGAAATGACACCCAAACGTACCCCACTTTGTCAAAGATACGATGTTTACTTTTACGGACAGGTAAAAACTTTCAAGATAAAAAAAATTCAAAATGCTGCGAACTTGCTAAGTACTGAAAGAGAAATGGCGTCGAGAGACGATTGTATAAAAATACATTCTTTAATTTGGAATCAATTTAGTGCACCCGCTTTCACAGGAATAATCAAATACGAGAGGATGGTTGTCATCGAATTTAATCGATGAAAGAATCCCACGGGCCTCAGTGTCGGGACCACAATTACTGTCCTTCTGCGTCCATGACATCTCGTCAGTTCTGTCCTATAAATATTATCTCTTTGCCGACAGTCTCCAGATTTACATAAGTATAGGATCTGAAAATACTAATACTGTATCACCTAGATGAATAATTATTTGTTTCTAGTCTTCAGATGAGCGAAAAATCTTGAACAGGAGATGCAGTGAAGTCCCAAGTAATTTCAGTATCCCATCAGGTATTGGCTCTCCCATATTCTTATGGATGCTATTCCAGTACCACATAAGAAGTGGTGTAGCTTAGTACGATCAGCATAACGAGACAAAAAATACTCTTGTCACATTATCTGCTGTGATGAGAATTGCAGTCGGCGCCAACAGTTACCTGCAATACATACATCACAGCGGTGATAGAGTATGCGCAGTATTACTTGGCTGCTACCTGAACAGAAGAAGCGGTGGGGGAGGGAACAATGCTAGTGGTGGGGGCCCCGTCTACATCACAGCGGTGATAGAGTATGTGCAATATTACTTGGCTGCTACCTGAACAGAAGAAGCGGTGGGGGAGGGAACAATGCTAGTGGTGGGGGCCCCGTCTACATCACAGCGGTGATAGAGTATGTGCAATATTACTTGGCTGCTACCTGAACAGAAGAAGCGGTGGGGGAGGGAACAATGCTAGTGGTGGGGGCCCCATCGTGGTGGGGGAGGTGTAGTTCTAAAGCGTAATCCTTTGCACAAATGCGTATCTCGAAGAACATATAAGCCAGAGCTAGCGAGTCTGCAAACGATCATATTAACACATTATGCCGGCATGACGAATAATTGGACAGGGCAACCGTGTTTTATTAAAAACAATGTGGATACAGGATTACGCTGAAATTGGATCAGAGGGAGCGATTTGTTTTCGCCTGCTTCTCACACTTTTTTTCTTCTTTTTCTTGTTGCCATTTTAAAATTAACTTCTTTTCCCGAAACACAGAGGCGTTAATACAATTTGACCTCACTAACATGATAAAGCAGCTACAGTTGTAACAGAATCCTGAAGCAGTCTACTATTACGAAAAACTCTCGTTTGGTATAAAAATAAAAGTATGATTCTTTCATTAACAGTGTTAAAAATCCATACTACTCCTCATTTTACCAGCTATCGATATACCTTCGAAGAATCACTTTTCTCTCTGGAAAAAATCTGTATTCACTCGTATATCGCAGGAAGTAAGGAAGCATTAGTTTTGCGGTAAAATACTCTCCACATTGCATACTAAATTCTGTCACCGTTCTTTTCGGTATCTCGAACCGTTTATGGGATCTGGATATGAATATTTCTCTTATATTGCTACCAATTTTCTCGTGATTGACGATAGATATGTATCTCATGCCAAGTTTAAATAAATTCTGTACGTTAGCTCTATTTTGTTTCCACCAAACTGGAATTCATAGTTAGCCCTTCTTTAGGATTTAGCACAATAAATTTAGCACATTACGTTATTATATACAGAAATATCACTGTGGCACACGGTGGGAGGCGCAAGTGGGTAACTGTAAGACCACGTCAATAATATAAACGAGGCGTGACTTTTGAACAGGGAACGTAAGTCAACTATCCGTTTTATTACACACCTGACCGCCTTCCGTGCTTTATCCTTGATATCCTTGAAACCATAAGAGAGTATGTACAGATGTGCGTGTTATGATACTTGAAGTTATGCTAGTCCTTTGGTATCATTATCTTAAATTTGGTTAGGCATCCTTTCACTTGACACTGTGTACCTAACTAAAAAATGTTAACGTGTCAGTAACTATGTCAGTATTTTGCGGTCCTAATTTAGTGTGTGTGTTGGGGGGAGGGGGGAGGGGGAGGATTTGAGGCGTTGGATATTTAGCTCGCTGGAGACCCCAATTTTGTTCTTTCCTTCTTTACGTCTTTTAGTTTAATACAATGTACTTATATATGTCTTTTTTTCCTGTACTGCGACGCCACACTGTTCTCCCCAATGTCCTGTTTTATTTATTTTGACACCTTCCCCTCTTCAGACGTTTTAGTTTTGATTACAGACGTTAGGTGGGTCTTGGTGGGGTAATGTGACACTGTTGTAAGTTTGTTTCAATTTTGATTTTTTCTGTCTGGTTAAATGCTTTGAATAGTAGATACAAAATATTTTTTAAAAATCCTTAACGTTCTCTAAAAAATTAAACTTAAAAAACAATTAAAAGGTTCTTATGGTATTTGGATCATATATATTACTGGGGATGTTTTCCTTCTTATGTAGTTCACCTGAGGATGTTGCTTTAATGCAGCGAAACCCGTTGTGACAAACAAATCAGCAGTTACACCTGCCTTGCAATTAATTTTAATTCCATTCACTGTGAAGTGTGGCGGATGCGGATGCTTTCATTACAAAGTTCTATGTTTCCTTTTTCTTCAGAAGTTAGTTATTGTGAAGTTTAATGATGTATCTGGCGAATGTTTATACAATATAACCGGAGGAAGGGATATTTCACTGTGGTGTCACCGCCAGACACCACACTTGCTAGGTGGTAGCTTAAATCGGCCGCGGTCCATTAGTACATGTCGGACCCGCGTGTCGCCACTGTCAGGATCGCAGACCGAGCGCCACCACAAGGCAGGTCTCGAGAGACGGACTAGCACTCGCCCCAGTTGTACGACGACGTTGCTAGCGACTACACTGACGAAGCCTTTCTCTCATTTGCCGAGAGACAGAATAGCCTTTAGCTAAGTTAATGGCTACGACCTAGCAAGGCGCCATTAACCATTTGTAACGTTGCATGTACCTCAAGATAGAGTCTCACTTTTATCATCCACAATGCTGTATACCAAAGGACAATATAAAAGTTAAGTGTTCTAGTAGCTACGTTCTTTTCTTTATCACATTCATTACGAATCCTGTTCCAGACTTAACGCCAGACGGCGTGAGTTGACGCGTGCCCTTTCGGCTACTTCGCTGTGGACTGGCTGCCTTAACAGTCCACTACATTCACTAAGTCATCCACGGGTTTCGGAAACATTTACGTAGGCTGTGAAGTATAAACTCGTGTAATGACTCTCACTGCCTAAGCCTCACCTATTGCTGTGTAAAACAACACGGAAAGAGTAGTGAAAAATCTAGACAGTTACAAACAACCACGTCACTGACGCATAAGCCCAATTAAGAACTTTGCTCCCAGACAAATTACGTGACTACCATACGCAGTGTCTGCTTCATTGGTTCCTCACTGCACGTGCATCCAAGTGCCCCATGTCACAGGGGGAGTATCTGCCATCCCATCATAATCGTTGCTCAAGACCTCACTTTTCTAATAACCAATTTGCGCCCGTTCTTAAGACGAAAACAATCGCAAACTCCTTCTCCGCTGCTACCGTCCGCCTGCGGAACAAGCTACCCGTGACAGAGCACCCCCCCCCCCTACTTTATGTGCACTCCTGTTTCACTGCTTAAGGTCTTTATGAAACTTTCGCAAATTTTATTTTCGAAATTCCTGTGTTAAGATTATTACATTAAGCACATACTATGCAAATTATCGTAAGGGTAGAAAGCAACTGTCCTCACTGAACTTCATTATTCAGATCGTTAAGTTTGTCGTGCTGGTTGCAATGTGAAAGAGAACTGTGCTACTTGTCATGACGATTTTCAGGAAGTTTTGGCCATAAATGTGATGGAAGTTTGGAATCTCGTAGGTGTACTGAACCTCTGAAGTATCGACGAAACCACATTCCTTGTAAGATTGCGTTTGAGACCAGAGAGGTTGGTAGAGCTAAGTCAGAGAGTAGCAGTGTGTGTTGGACAGTCTGGAATATAAATTTGGTTTGAAAATGATGGAACCAGGTCTGCCGTGTAGTGGAGGCAGCATTATTTAAAGAGAATTTTGTGATGATATACGTTCAATAAAAATATGGAGGAAATGAAATGATATCAATTGAAGAATGACAAAAGCCAATTTTTAAGGTAATGAAGTCTTTTTATATTTGTATCTGTGTAGTTTCTTATTGTTGGAACATCGTGTGTGTTTAAAGTTTGCTATAGAATTTTTATAGTGAAGTACATCGACTAGTCTGATGGTTGAAAGAAGCACCAAGTACACAAGGCCGTTGTTAGGAAATATTTTTGCTAACCTGTCTAGGTGTGAGAACTTCATGAAAAGGCGTGCTGTTGTCATGGCTTAATGAAGCGTAGTTCTGTGCGGCTGGTCCCGGCGGAGGTTCGAGTCCTCCCTCGGGCATGGGTGTGTGTGTTTCTCCTTAGGATAATTTAGGTTAAGTAGTGTGTAAGCTTAGAAACTGATGACCCTAGCAGTTAATCTCATAAGATTTCACACACATTTGAACAATTTTGAAGCGTAGTTAAAAGTGTAGTCTTCTTTCTATCAGTCATTAAAATTAGTTCGCCATCTTAATTTTTAATTTCATGACCGTTTGCACATCGCATTGCACATCAAGAGTTCCGTACTAAGAAGCATTTTTATGGAAATTGGTAAGATATCGTCTTGCATTACACATCGCATGTACGGTAAATGAAACTGGATTTTCTTATAGTCATATCATTATTCCTAACAGCGGCATATTGCAGAGCAGACTAGCATTCCGTGCGCGCAAGTATGCCAGAAAGTTTAATTACTATCAAAATTCATGTCCACTGTAAGGCACAGTGATTGTCAGAGGGTATGTTTGAAAAATGGTATCATATCGGTTTAGAGGCTTAGTACCAGTAGAAGATTTCAGTAAACGCTATCTTGTGAATTTTCAGGCAGTTTGATCAGACAGTCAGATACGTTAATATTTAAGTTCATTTACTATGTAGTTCTGATACAGGGATTGTTTGCAAGACTAGAGGTAAAGATTAACGATTTTCACGGCCAACATGTTATTCTGCGTCAGATGGCATGCTTAAATGTCAGTTAAACTGGTTTGGTATCTCACAGTCGAATTGTTTGATGTACCAGCTGTTGCCCTGCACTGAGATTTAGGATTTCAGTATGAAAACAAGTTTTATGCATTAATTTCAAATGAGCTAAATTGTTTCATCAGACATAATGGCCTCAAAAGTTCTTCCAATTAGAAAATTTCGTTCATCTAGTCCTAGGGAAAATCTTACGAGCTAATAGGTAAATGCGGAAGGAAAGGCCACTTCTTCCTTTTAAAATTACTTTCATTAACCAAAACTTAATTAGTTTAGAAGTTATTGTTAGTTAAAGATTTCACCTGGTCCAAACCTTCAGTGCCACTTACAGCCACATTACTGTAAATTTTCGGGGCCTGTTTATATATTTTTCATCTCCTGCGACTCATATTGACGAGCAAGGATCCTTAATAAAAAATTAATAGATTTTAAATGACAAAATTTCAACATACGAGATGGAGACCATGGTCATAAACCCGGAATTCCCATTGCGTAGGTATAACTCAGGGAGAGACTCATAAAATATCTTGTGTGGAGTGTTCTTCTATATGGCGCTGAAACATGGACTATGAGGAAGAAAGACGGAGACAATCTGGAGGCTTTTGAGATCTGCACATGGCGGAGGATGGAAAGAATAAGTTGGCTGGACACAGTAAAAAATGAAGAGGTATTGAGAAGAGTGGGAGAGAAAAGACAGTTACTTGATGTAATAAAGAGAAGAAAAAGAAATTGGATTGGGCATATATTAAGAAAGAATGACGGACTGATAAGAAAAATGTCAGGAGGTTATGTAGAAGGGAAAAGGAAGCGAGGAAGGAAGAGATTCCAGATACTGGATGACATGATGGACGGTACAACATACAGCAGCCTTAAGAAGGAAGCAAAGGATCGCAGAAAATGGAGAGGCAAAGGACCAGCTAATATAGCAGATAACTGATGATGAAGAGGCCTAAATTGGTACTGAATAATGGGTACTGCTCCCGAGAAATAATACAAAACAGGCTATAATGACGAATCAACAGCCGATAAAAGATTGACTGTCTGACCGAGGGAATTTGTAAACTATGAGAAATGAAAAAAGATCGTCAATATCCTGGAGCGAGACTTTATAAGGCCCAAGGTCGCACCATATTCGATTATGTTGTTCTTTTACCTCTTAGGCTCCGGCTGATATAGCAAGTCGGCTGTTTAGCTGAGCCTCGGGAATCTTCTGAGTTGCCTCTCTGTTCGTGCAAACCAGGGCTCATAGAACTTGTTTTATATTAATGAGCAATAGACAGTAATTATAGTTGTTGGATCACTTGAACAATATGAGACCAGTAACACTTCTGTGACTTTTTGCACTTCACTGCGTGTGGAGCAACTTTTGGTCACTTTTTTGTATTGTGTGGTCTTTTGCTATTTGGCGAAGTAAAAATTATTATTCTCCGCTTATGTCCATATTAACTACCTATGTGCAAACATTAGTAGAGAGTGTACGAGACCGGATTATCACCTGTAGGAGCTCAAAGACGTCATTAAAGATTGTCGAAATTCCAATTCTGAACTTTAAAGAGAAGATTCTGGCTGTTCATTTTAAGGAGGGGTCGCAGTGCAGGACCTTCAGGTGGTGATCCAGGGAAACTTTGCTGCTACCCTGGCTTGTTTGACAACATGTAGGGCTAGTCTGTGTGACGTACCCTTGCACTCTGCGGACACTATAGTGCGCTGTTGCTTTTAAGTAGAAGTTGAATCCCTTAATTTTGTTGTCCGTCAGACAGTACAAGAAGTGTTCCCTCCTTGTTCAATTCTGCCTTTACTTCTTAATAGGCCTCCTCAATTTACTTCTCTCGCTCTCCATTCCTTATGTTTTTATCGCGTTCGTCTTCCTCTTCCTAGTCTCTCCGCTCCTCTCACGGCCATTGCTACCAGTGTCGCTTCAGTATGCTTCCCTATAATTTGTCTTTGTTATTCTACTATTGGTTCAAATGGCTCTGGGCACTATGGGACTTGACATCGGAGGTCATCAGTCTCCTAGACTTGCAACTACTTAAACCTAACTAACTTAAGGACATCACACACATCCATGCCCGAGGCAGGATTCGAACCTGCGACCGTAGCAGCAGCGCGGTTCCGGGCTGAAGCGCCTAGAAACGCTCAGCCACAGCGGCCGGCATTTTTTTATTGATGAAAAAGTATGACCTGCTTGATTTTCCTTGGAACAGCTGATGTACACTACTGGCCATTAAAATTGCAACACCAAGAAGAAATGCAGATGATAAACAGGTATTCATTGGACAAATATATTATAGTAGAACTGACATGTGATTACATTTTCACGCAATTTGAATGCATAGATCCTGAGAAATCAGTACCCAGAACAACCACCTCTGGCCGCAATAACGGCCTTGATACGCCTGGGCATTGAGTCAAACAGAGCTCGAATAGCGTGTACAGGTGGAGCTCCCCATGCAGTTTCAACACGATACCACAGATCATTAAGAGTAGTGACTGGGGTATTGTGACGAGCTAGTTGCTCGGCCACCATTGACCAGACGTTTTCAATTGGTGAGAGATCTGGAGAATGTGCTGGCCAGGGCAGCAGCCGAACAGTTTCAGTATTCAGAAAGGCCGTACAGGACCTGCAACATGCGGTCGTGCATTATCCTGCTGAAATGTAGGGTTTCACAGGGATCGAATGAAGGGTGGACCCACGGGTCGTAACACATCTGAAATGTAACGTCCACTGTTCAAAGTGCCGTCAATGCGAACAAGAGGTGACCGAGAAGTGTAACCAATGGCAACCCATACCATCACGCCGGGTGACACGCCAGTATGGCGGTGACGAATACACGCTTCCAATGTGCTTTCACCACGATGTCGCCAAACACGGATGCGACCATCATGATGCTGTAAACAGAACCTGGATTCAACCAAAAAAATGACGTTTTACCATTCGTGCACCCAGGTTCGTCGTCGAGTACACCATCGCAGGCGCTTCTGTCTGTGATGCAGCGTCAAGGGTAACCGAAGCCATGGTCTCCGAGCCGATAGTCCATGCTGCTGAAAATGTCGTCGAACTGCTCTTGCAGATGGTTGTTGTCATGCAAACGTCCCCATCCGTTGACTCAGGGATCGAGACGTGGCTGCACGATTCGTTACAGCCATGCGGTTAAGATGCCTGTCATCTCGACTGATAGTGATGCGAGGCCGTTGGGATCCAGCACGGCGCTCCGTATTACCCTCCTGAACCCACCGATTCCATATTCTGCTAACAGTCGTTGGATCTCGACCAACGCGAGCAGCAATGTCGTGATACGATAAACCGCAATCGCGATAGGCTACAATCCGACCTTTATCAATGTCGGAAACGCGATGGTACGCATTTCTCCTCCGTACTCGAGGCATCGCAACAGCGTTTCACCAGGCAACGCCGGTCAACTGCTGTTTGTGTATGAGAAATCGGTTGGAAACTTTCCTCATATCAGCACGTTGTAGGTGTTGCCACCGGCCCCAACCTTGCGTGAATGCTCTGAATAGCTAATCATTTGCATATCACAGCATTTTGTTCCTGTCGGTTAAATTTCGCGTCTGGAGCTCGTCCTCTTCGTGGTGTAGCAATTATAATGGCCAGTAGTGTAGTTTCTACTATTTGTGTTAAAGCTACATTTTTTAATATTGGATTTCAGATTAATATAAGATTTCCTCAACATGCGAATCGTAATAAACATAATGCAAAACATTACTCCATAATACTTGGTTCGCTTTAAGAAATGTTTCATGACATTCATCCTTGAATGACGAAAAAGTAAATTACAAATAAATTGCAACTGGGAGGTAGGCCGAGAAAGGAAAGAAGAAATCAGGAAGAACGGAATAAATGTCCAAATGTAACTGGGCGATAAACACAAGAATCTTAAAATTCAGTGTCTGGCTTTTGCTGACGATCTTGCAAAACAGTGCGGATGCATAGCAATGGCAACAACGAAAAACATTTCGGAGAAATACTTCAGAAAAGACGCCATCAAATATCTTATGCAAAATCAGAATACGTGACAAAAGTAAAAGATGTTCTAAATCTCATGAAGACAGATTACGGATAAATTAGAAGCGTCATTAAATATAAAGGTCTCGCTGAGGTAATACAGAGTAACGGCTAAGACGGCTAGGCTAATAAATCCAGGGCTAAGAGGATGGAAATGGCCTTTCAGTCGACTAGAGATGTTTACGATAAGAGATCAGTTTCCGCCGGCCGGAGTGGCCGTGCGGCTCTAGGCGCTTCAGTCTGGAACCGCGTGCTCGCTACGTTCGCAGGTTCGAATCCTGGCTCGGGCATGGATGTATGTGATGTCCTTAGGTTAGTTAGGTTTAAATAGTTCTAAGTTCTAGGGGACTGATGACCACAGATGTTAAGTCCTATAGTGCTCAGAGCCATTTGAACCATTTTTTGAGACCAGTTTCCCCTGAGTTACTCTGTTACGGCAATAAAACCAGAATGCCGAATGCCTGGATTTTATTAAGACTGGAGACATGGAAAACATAGAAAAGAAAGAGAAGAAAATCCTAAGACAAACTAGGGACATTTAAAAGGCAACAGTGAACGGAGAAACAGAAGTAATGGAGGTATCGACAGCAAAACTCAAGAATTGAATGTAACGATGGGAAAACGTAAAAGGCCGGCACGTGTGGCCGAGCGGTTCTAGGCGCTTCAGTCAGGAACTGCGAGACCGCTACGGTCGCAGGCTCGAATCCTGCCTCGGGCAAGGATGTGTGTGATGTCCTTAGGTTAGTTCGGTTTAAGTACACTACTGGCCATTAAAATTGCTACACCACGAAGATTACGTGCTACAGACACGAAATTTAATCAACAGGAAGAAGATGCTGTGATATGCAAATGATTAGCTATTCAGAGCATTCACACAAGGTTGGTGCCCGTGGCGACACCTACAACGTGCTGACATGAGGAAAGTTTCCAACCGATTTCTCACACACAAACAGCAGTTGACCGGTGCAGCCACGTCTCGATCCCTGAGTGAACAGATGGGGATGTTTGTAAGAGAACAACTATCTGCACGAACAGTTCGACGACGTTTGCAGCAGCATGGACTATCAGCTCGGAGACCATGGCTGCTCTTACCCTTGACGCTGCAACACAGACAGGAGCGTCTGCGACGGTGTACTCAACGACGAACCTGGGAGCACGAATGGCGAAACGTCATTTTTTCGGATGAATCCAGGTTCTGTTTACAGCATTACGATGGTCACATCCGTGTTTGGCGACATCGTGGTGAACGCACATTGGAAGCATGTATCCGTTATCGCTATATTGGCGTATCACCCGGCGTGATGGTATGGGGTGCCATTGGATACACGTCTCGGTCACCTCTTGTTCGCATTGACAGCACTTTGAACAGTGGACGTTACATTTCGGATGTGTTACGACCCGTGGCTCTACCCTTTATTAGCTCCCTGCGAAACTATACATTTCAGCAGGATAATGCAGGACCGCATGTTGCAGGTCCTGTACGGGCCTTTCTGGATACAGAAAATGTTCGACTGCTGCCCTGGACAGCACATTCTCCAAATATCTCACCAATTAAAAACGTCTGGTCAATGGTGGCCGAGCAACTGGCTCGTCACAATACGCCAGTCACAACTCTTGATGAACTGTGGTATCGTGTTGAAGCTGCATGGGCAGCTGTACCTGTACACTCCATCCAAGCTCGGTTTGACTCAGTGCCCAGGCGTATCAAGGCCATTATTAGGCCAGAGGTGGTTGTTCTGGGTACTGATTTCTCAGGATCTATGCACCCAAATTGCGTGAAATTGTAATCACATGTAAGTTCTAGTATAATATCTTTGTCCAATGAATACCCGTTTATCATCCGCATTTCTTGTTGGTGTAGCAATTTTAATGGCTAGTAGTGTACATTCAGGGCTAAGAGGATGGAAATGGCTTTCCATTCGACTAGAGATATGTGCGATGAGTTTCTCCTGAGTTACTGTGTTACGGCAATAAATCCCGAATTCCAAATACCTGGATTTTATTAAGACTGGAGAAATGGAAAAAATAGAATAGGAAGAGAAGAAAATCCTAAGACACATATAGAGACCAATAAAAGGTAACAGTGAATAGTGAAACAGAAGTAATGAAGATATCTAGAACAAAACTCAATAACTGAATGCAACGATGGGAAAACATAAAATGACGTTTTATAACCATTTGGTCCATATGAATGCAAACACGACATGCAAGACTGTTTTTGAAGGAGTCCCTGCTGCAAGTGGCTCTAAGAAATCAAAAGTGACCTGGAATATATGAAGATCGAAGAACACGAAATTCCGAAAAAGAGATACCAGAAACGAAAAACGTATACTGGAGCAAAGTGGTCACAAGCTGGGAACTCTAACCAGACGAAAAATTATTGGAGAGACGGTAATTTAAACCAGAAAGTCCGATTCGAGTTATGAAGGAATTGTAACTGAGATGGGGAAGAGATCCACTCCAGTGGGTAATGAGATGGCTGTTTACCTAACAAGACTTCTAAGTCTCGTCCTACGCTTGTTGGCCTGAGCGAGCGCGCACACACACACACACACACACACACACACACACACACACACGCACTGTTCGACTATGCAAACACAAAGCCAAGCGCAACATGACAGGGTTTAATAGCTCCTCCTTTATCGTGGAATACGCCGGCAACTCGACTGTGTGAGCTGATGCGGACCCACTGCTGCCGCCACAGTAGCAGATGCGTCCGCCACCGGGAAGCTTTGATGCATACGTAGCGCCACTTACTGCAATGGCTGTCAGACTCCTGAGAACTGCTCATTTAGCGGACGACCGAAACGCCCTGGTGTCCACAGCAGACTGTCAGCAGTTTATCGAGAGACGCCCGAAACTCGCTCGTCCCTGGCTTGCACTTCTAGTTAACATCGTTTATTACACGATTCACGACGTTTTACTCTTGATTAAGTCAAAGAAAAGTCTTACATTTTAAGTGCCCTGATAATTACAGAATGACGAGTAAAAACGATTTGCTTTTATTTATTTTTTTCAATTCTCCGTAAACTACACCATGCGTGAGGCAGGAGAGAGGGCCGCTCGGGATTAGGCGAGCGGTCTCAGGCGCTGCAGTCATGGACTGTGCGGCTGGTCCCTGCGAAGGTTCGAGTCCTCCCTCGGGCATTGGGTGTGTGTGTTTGTACTTAGGGTAATTTAGGTTAAACAGTGTGTAAGCTTAGGGACTGACGACCTTAGCAGTTAAGTCCCAAAAGATTTCACACAAATTTTTGAGCAGGGGACAAACAAAGTGTCGCATCATGTGACAAGGTTGGAGGGGACGGCTAGTCATGATTTTTCGTGCGTTACATGTACGCATCTGATCTATCAACTCTGAACTTCAACTTTTAGCCGGCCGTTGTGGCCGAGCGGTTCTAGGCGCCTCAGTCCGGCGCCACGAGGCTGCTACGGTCACAGGTTCGAATCCTGCTTCGGGCATGGATGTGTGAGATGTCCTTAGGTTAGTTACGTTTAAGTAGTTCTAAGTCTAGGGGACTGATGACCTCAGAGGTTACGTCACATAGTGCTCAGAGCCATTTGAACCATTTGAAAAACTTTTACCAGTGTAAGCTGTGCTCTCTACTTCAAGCAGTTTGCGGTAACGAACATCTCAATCAATTTTATACTATTTTTAAATTTGTTACATAAAGCGAAAAATCGCAAAATAATTAAATTAAGTAAATAACGTCTGTCACTCACTGGAAGTCAAGTGTCAACTGAATGGTACAAAAAAATTACACATTGATGAATTCCGGGTGGCGGTAGCTTTTGTTAAGGCCTCAGAGGTGGTACTGGCCTTTCGGCGTATTACCAACTCTATCAGTAATATTAAATTAGGTTTAAATCAGTTTGTGTCACCTTTTCACGCTCGATGTACCTATAGTGTTGCGCATCGGCTGCCTCTGACATTCGCCGAAAGGCCAATACCGCCTTTGAGGATTTGACAAAAGCTGCCGCCGCCTGAATTCGTCCATTTTTAATTGTTTGTATCATTCAGATGACACTTAACTTTCCCTGTGTGAGAGAGGTTATACACTTAATTTTTAATATTTTGTGAATTTTCACTTCATGTAACAAACTTAAACCAGTAGAAAAATTGATTTATGCACTCGTTACCGCAAACTTTAGTGCAGCTACCACTAGTAAAATCAAACAAAATATAGCAGACGAAGTTAATACCCGATGGTGGAGTTTCAAAAGCAGTGAGAATGTTGAAGGTGTTCGAAAATCAAAGAATTGGAAATAAAATTGAGGAAAAAGAAAGGGACACTTATAGATTTTTTTATAAAAACTGCTTCATTGGCAAATCCGCCAAAACAACTAGAGCCCGTGGGCGTAAAAGTGTGTTCATGTTTTGCATTACTTTAATATTTCGTTCTTCCCAGCTAAAAATGCATTTGGCGTCCTGTGGCAAATTGAAACCCGGGGCAACCGAGACAGTTAAGTTCAGCAGCAAAATGCGCAGCCAGATCTTTCAGTATGTATGTTCGAGGTAATCTGTAAAAGTATAGGGCCGATTTCAGTGTGGTTAGTTGGTTGGTATTTGGGGGAGGGGACCAAACAGCGAGGTCATCTATCCTATTGGAATAGGAAAGGACGGGGAAGGAAATTGGCCATGCCCTTTCAGAGGAACCATTCTGGCTTTTGCCTGAAGCGATTTAGGGAAATCAGGGAAAACCCAATTCAGGATGGCCGGACGCGGGATTGAACCGTCGTTCTCCAGAATGCGAGTCCAGTGTGCTAACCACTGCGCCACCTCGGTCGGTAATTCACTGCGATTTTCATTATTGTGTAGCTGGATTCTTCAGGCTTCAGGGTTATTTAGTGTCAGAAGAGACTAAAGATCTTAATATGGAAACAAGTGGAAGCCAGAATGTTAAGACAGTACCTAAATCATCGCCTGGCCAGAACACTTATAGAAATTGTAGTAGTAGAATATGAGCTCAATAGCTCAATCGGGTATTGATTTAAGTGCCAGGAAGTCGTTTCTCAAAGTATTTGTATGGAGTGTAGCCCTGTATGGAAGTGAAACATGGACGATAAATAGTTTAGACAAGAAGATAATAGAAGCTTTCGAAATGTGGTGCTACAGAAGAATGCTGAAGATTAGATGGGTAGATCACATAACTAATGAGGAGGTATTAAATAGAACTGGGGAGAAGAGGAGTTTGTGGCACAACTTGAGTAGAAGAAGGGATCGGTTGGTAGGACATGTTCTGAGGCATCAAGGGATCACCAATTTAGTACTGGAGGTCAGCGTGGAGGGTAAAAATCGTAGAGGGAGACAAAGAGATAATTACACTAAACAGATTCAGAAGGATGTAGGTTGCAGTTGGTACTGGGAGATGAAGAACCTTGCACAGGATAGAGTAGCATGGAGAGCTACATCAAACCAGTCTCAGGACTAAAGACCACAACAACAACAGCTTGGTGTTGTGTTATCACGCCATTTTAGCATGGTGGCAGATAAAGCAACAAAAAAATATAAAAATAAAAACAAATTGAGGATAACTATTCAACAGAAAAGAAATACACTCCTGGAAATGGAAAAAAGAACACATTGACACCGGTGTGTCAGACCCACCATACTTGCTCCGGACACTGCGAGAGGGCTGTACAAGCAATGATCACACGCACGGCACAGCGGACACACCAGGAACCGCGGTGTTGGCCGTCGAATGGCGCTAGCTGCGCAGCATTTGTGCACCGCCGCCGTCAGTGTCAGCCAGTTTGCCGTGGCATACGGAGCTCCATCGCAGTCTTTAACACTGGTAGCATGCGCGACAGCGTGGACGTGAACCGTATGTGCAGTTGACGGACTTTGAGCGAGGGCGTATAGTGGGCATGCGGGAGGCCGGGTGGACGTACCGCCGAATTGCTCAACACGTGGGGCGTGAGGTCTCCACAGTACATCGATGTTGTCGCCAGTGGTCGGCGGAAGGTGCACGTGCCCGTCGACCTGGGACCGGACCGCAGCGACGCACGGATGCACGCCAAGACCGTAGGATGCTACGCAGTGCCGTAGGGGACCGCACCGCCACTTCCCAGCAAATTAGGGACACTGTTGCTCCTGGGGTATCGGCGAGGACCATTCGCAACCATCTCCATGAAGCTGGGCTACGGTCCCGCACACCGTTAGGCCGTCTTCCGCTCACGCCCCAACATCGTGCAGCCCGCCTCCAGTGGTGTCGCGACAGGCGGGAATGGAGGGACGAATGGAGACGTGTCGTCTTCAGCGATGAGAGTCGCTTCTGCCTTGGTGCCAATGATGGTCGTATGCGTGTTTGGCGCCGTGCAGGTGAGCGCCACAATCAGGACTGCATACGACCGAGGCACACAGGGCCAACACCCGGCATGGTGTGGGGAGTGATCTCCTACACTGGCCGTACACCACTGGTGATCGTCGAGGGGACACTGAATAGTGCACGGTACATCCAAACCGTCATCGAACCCATCGTTCTACCATTCCTAGACCGGCAAGGGAACTTGCTGTTCCAACAGGACAATGCACGTCCGCATGTATCCCGTGCCACCCAACGTGCTCTAGAAGGTGTAAGTCAACTACCCTGGCCAGCAAGATCTCCGGATCTGTCCCCCATGGAGCATGTTTGGGACTGGATGAAGCGTCGTCTCACGCGGTCTGCACGTCCAGCACGAACGCTGGTCCAACTGAGGCGCCAGGTGGAAATGGCATGGCAAGCCGTTCCACAGGACTACATCCAGCATCTCTACGATCGTCTCCATGGGAGAATAGCAGCCTGCATTGCTGCGAAAGGTGGATATACACTGTACTAGTGCCGACATTGTGCATGCTCTGTTGCCTGTGTCTATGTGCCTGTGGTTCTGTCAGTGTGATCATGTGATGTATCTGACCCCAGGAATGTGTCAATAAAGTTTCCCCTTCCTGGGACAATGAAATCACGGTGTTCTTATTTCAATTTCCAGGAGTGTACACTGAAGAAAAATCTCAGCGCAAAAAACAGTCTAGGAGTATGTAAAACTAACTTCGACTTAGAAGCAGCTCTTAAAATTCGAAGCAATGTTGTTCGGCCTGGAGAAGTAGAAAATCAATCCTGTTTACCTGAAGTCGTAAGGAGGACTGAAGTTTCTGGTGCCACGGCTGATGATCGCCATAGCACCCAAATATTAGACGACTTGCAAGTAGAAGTATGCATGTAAGGCTGTATTACCAGTCGATCTTGGTTGTATTTTAGATTCGTCCCCAGAGGAGCCAATACAAAGGAAGGTCGTCTTCCAGAAGTAGAATCGCCGTGTTTCGCAGCCAGAACCGTGCTACAGTGGAGTGACGGGCATTATTGGCGATCTATCACAGCTTGAAAACAACATAGGCCTCGTATTTATTGGTAACCTTAGAGAGACAACGTAGCTTGAATCCTGTGCTGGGTGGCTGATTTCTCAGATCACTCTGTTGTTCCTTGAGATCTATAGCACTGCAGAGCACGGCGCCGAAATTCCTGCCTGTCTCTTGGCTTCAGGCAGGCATTTGACGAAGTCGCCCATTGTCGTTATGATCTTACCTTGTATCGGATCCGGTTTGCGACTGCATTCAAGAATTCCTGGCGGACACAACTCAACACATTGCTCTTAATGGAGCAAAATCGACTGATGAAAAGGTAATTTCTCGAGTACACCAACAATGTGATTAGACCGTTACTGTTTAAAATAAATGTAAATGATCTACTACTACTCTCCATTGAGAGTGTGTGCAAGTTCCAGTATTGCAGGAGTCACAGCTGGTGTGTGGCCGGCCAAGAGATGGAACAGGTTGGCATGACATTGTTGTTATGATAACAGGCGCCTCGCCAAACGAGTCATCGTGCTTTTGTTCACTGCCAGGTCTCGGCAGATAGTCTGAAAGGGCGTAAGAATATCTGCGATGTTCTGGTTTCCTCCAAAAGACACTCAGTACAGTCCTCTGCCTCGAACGTACCTTTGATATGGACGTAATTTTCAAGATTACGCATAGCGTCGCCACCTATTGGAATCTCATGAAACTATAGGAGCTGAAGCCGGAATATTCCTCGACGTCCCACAAAAATTTCTTCATCTTTTGGACCGACTTTGTCCCGGAATGAGACATGTAGATGTAGCTGTGGATATAGATGTACACTACTGGCCATTAAAATTGCTACACCACGAAGATGACGGCTACAGACGTGAAATTTCACCGACGAAGAAGATACTATGATATGCAAATGATTAGCTTTCCAGAGCATTCACACAAGGTTGGCGCCGGTGGCGACACCTACAACTTGCTGACATGAGGAAACTTTCCAACCGATTTCTCATACACAAACAGCAGTTGACCGGCGTTGCCTGGTGAAACGTTGTTGTGATGCCTCGTCTAAGGAGGAGAAATGCGTACCATCACGTTTCCGACTTTGATAAAGGTCGGATTGTAGCCTATCGCAATTGCGGTTTACCTTATCGCGACATTGCTGTTCGCATTGGCCGAGATACAATGACTGTTGCAATCGGTGGGTTCAGGAGGGTAAAAATGAACGCCGTGCTGGATCCCAGCGGCCTCGTATCTAGCAGTCGAGATGACAGGCATCTTACCCGCATGGCTGTAACGGGTCGTGCACCCACGTCCCGATCCCTGAGTCAACAGATGGGGACGTTTGCAAGACAACAACCATTTCCACGAACTGTTCGACGACGTTTGCTGCATCATGAACTATCAGCTCAGAGACCATGGCTGCGGTTACCATTGACACTCCATCACAGACAGGAGCGCCTGCGATGGTGTACTCAACAACGAGCATGGGTGCAAGAATGGCAAAACGTCATTTTTTCGGATGAATCCAGGTTCTGTCTACAGCATCATGATGGTCGCATCCGTGTTTGGCGACATCGCGGAGAACGCACATTGGAAACGTGTATTCGTCATCGCCATACTGGCGTATCACCCGGCGTGATGGTATGGGGTGCCATTGGTTACACGTCTGTGTCACCTCTTGTTCGCATTGACGGCACTTTGAACTGTGTACGTTACATTTCAGATGTGTTACGACCCGTGGCTCTACCCTTCATTCGATCCCTGCGGAATCCTACATTTCAGCAGGATAATGCACGACCGCATGTTTCAGGTCATGTACGAGCCTTTCTGTATACAGAAAATGTTCGACTGCTGCCCTGGCCAGCACATTCTCCAGATATCTCACCAACTGAAAACGTCTGCTCAATGGTGGCCGAGCAACTGGCTCGTCACTTCTCTTGATGAACTGTGGTATCGTGTTGAAGCTGCATGGACAGCTATACCTGTAGATGCCATTCAAGCTCTGTTTGACCAATGCCCAGGCGTATCAAGGCCGTAATTTTGGCCAGAGGTGGTTGTTCTGGGTACTAATTTCTCAGGGTCTATGCACCCAAATTGCGTGAAAATGTAATCACATGTCAGTTCTAGTTAATATATTTGTCCAATGAATACCCGTTTATCATCTGCATTTCTTCTTGGTGTAGCAATTTTAATGGCAAGTAGTGTATGTTAGTATGCCTATCTGAGGATGCAAATATGGAACATTCCCTGACTTTCCATTGCATTTGCATTCCATTTCCATAATGCTTCAATTTCGTTGCTATCTTACGAACAGAAGTTTACTTCCGCAAAGTCATTCGCTGCTGAATAAAACGATAAGACGTGCACGCCGCGTTCTGCAACCTATAAACTCTCTGCCCTGCGTCGAATTTAATCTCGAGCGAGCAGCGCCGCGGAATCGCACCGCAGCGGCGATGACGAGGGATTGATGTGCCGGGGTCGCGGCGGAAGCGCCCTCCGCCATCCGTCACGGAGGCCGCCGGCCGTCGGCGCCTCCTCCACGCCACGCGTCGGGTGGCGGCCGAACCCAGCAGAGAGATAAATCCCCTGGCGGGGGATAGCAAGCAGCTCGCTGGCTTCTGTCCCTCTGCACCGTCGGTTTTAGTTACCCAGCACGTAAACAGTTTGTTTATCCTGAAGCGGGTCTGCTTTCACGCCTTGTTTCAGTAGTGCACAGCTCTGCAAAACTTAAGGACGCGGTAAGTAAAGCCATATAATATGTAGGTGAAGAGTTCCCGGGCTTCCAGCCGGGTGGCGGTGTCTTCAAACGGCGACGTTTCGACGAGTGACATACCCATCGTCTTCTGGCGAGTTGCAGAGACTTTGCGGCTGCCGGTGCCCTTATACCTGCGGCATAGCATAACATATTAGTCACAGGGTGGAAATGAATGAAAGTGAAGAAGTGTACCGTCAGAGGTCAACCAGTCGCAGACAGAAACATGGACGTCACATGGCATGAGGTCAGCATGACTTCAGCGTCACACGGGTCTGGAACTTCTACACGACCCCGTTGAAGGAACAGGAAAAGTCAGCGAGAAGTTACAGTGAACAGTGTTGGCGTTCGTAATTACAACATGGGCCTAGAGACAACGTCGGGAATGCTTCACACGGTGAAGAAACTTCGGGAAGCTGGAAGAAGGGCGAACTGTGAAGAGCGTAGCCCAGTAAGTAAACATTAGTTTACTAGGAAGATTTTATTTATTTATTTATTTATTTATTTATTTACTCTTCAAGTTCCGTAGGACCAAATTGAGGCCCGCATCTCGTGGTCGTGCGGTAGCGTTCTCGCTTCCCACGCCCGGGTTCCCGGGTTCGATTCCCGGCGGGGTCAGGGATTTTCTCTGCCTCGTGATGGCTGGGTGTTGTGTGATGTCCTTAGGTTAGTTAGGTTTAAGTAGTTCTAAGTTCTAGGGGACTTATGACCACAGCAGTTGAGTCCCATAGTGCTCAGAGCCATTTGAACCATTTGAACCAAATTGAGGAGCAAATCTCCAAGATCATGGAACGTGTCAGTACGTGAAATTACAACATAAAAATAATAACAGATAAAAATAAATGTTAATGAAGCTGAAAAAAGTCAGTCCATAAGTTTAAGTAAACGCTATCAGGAATACAATAAAAATCAGCTTAATTTTTCAACGAACTCCTCAACAGAATAGAAGGAGTGACCCATGAGGAAACTCTTCAGTTTCGATTTGAAAGCGCGTCTATTACTGCTAAGATTTTTGAATTCGAGTGGCAGCTTATTAAAAATGGATGCAGCAGTATACTGCACACCTTTTTGCACAAGAGTTAAGGAAGTGATATCCAAATAGAGGTTTGATTTCTGCCGAGTATTAACCGAGTGAAAGCTGCTTATTCTTGGGAATAAACTAATGTTGGTGCTGGGACGAATTTGTGCAGCACATGATTACCTTAACGAAATCTTATTTTCTGATGAAGCGATTCTTCACATGTCTGGAAAAGTAAACAGGCATACCATCTGGTGGTCAGAGAACCCACATATCATGGTGCAGAAGTTAAGTGTCAGCCCGAAAGTGAATGTATGGTGTGGTGTGCTGCAAAACACAATTAGTATACTTCTTTGTTACACTGAGCCTACCTTTACTAGAGCAGTGAACCTGCACATGTTGGAACTTTATGTGGCAACTTAGTCACAGAAATTTTCACCATGTACCATGACCATGTACCAACAACATGGTCCATCAGAACACTGGCGGTTATTTGTTCGCTATTTACTGGGTGTAACGGTTCAAGACAAGTTGTCCAATATAGTGGTTACCAGTTTCATCAGACATTCTCACTCCAGCTCTGATTTTTTATTTCTTTGTCATTAAGGATAAAGTATTACTCAGTCTCTGACATGCAAAGTTCTACGGCCCCAATACAAGACGCTGCAGAAGTAGGGCTGAAGAGATTTCCGCATTGAAATGGAAAGAAATTGAACATTGCCTAGGCTTCCCACGGGTAACAACCAAAGCACTAGTCAAAGAGGATCCATAAAAACGTTGCACCTTGAACTACTATCTCCTACAAACCACACAGCTGCACCCTGCGTAGTTGCTTAGAAATAAAGTACTTCATTCAGGGAAAGTAGATACGCTAGAATAACTTTGATGAACACTGATGTGAAAAAATTAAGGACTAAAGTAACTTACGCTACACAGCGTGATGGACCATACATGGAGGGTAGTGGTATAGTATAATACAGAATATTAGTGACAGAAATACGCAATGTGACAAACCGAAGTGACTCTCTCATTTGGGATCAGTAATTACACTGAAATCATCGTTCATGGTTCTTAACTGTGTCTTTAATCACCACTGACAGTCCAGAATGAGATTTTCTCTCTGCAGCGGAGTGTGCGCTGACATGAATCTTCCTGGCAGAATAAAACTGTGTGCCGGACCGAGACTCGAACTCGGGACGTTTGCCTTTCGCGGGCGAATGCTCTACCATCTGAGCTACCTAAGCACAGCTCACGCTGCGTCCTCACAACTTTGCTTCTGCAAGTACCTCGTCTCCTACCTTCCAAACTTTACAGAAGCTCTCCCGCAAAAGGCAAAGGTCCCGAGTTCGAGTCTCTGTCCGGCACATAGTTTTAATCTGCCAGGAAGTTTCATATCAGCGCACATTCAGATGGAGAGTGAAAATCTCATTCCGGAAACATCCCCTAGGCTGTGGCTAAGCCATGTCTCCGCAATATCCCTTCTTTCAAGAGTGCTAGCCGTGCAAGGTTCGCAGGAGAGCTTCTGTGAAGTTCGGAAAGTAGGAGACAAGGTACTGGCAGAAGTAAAGCTGTGAGGACGGGGCGTGAGTCGTGCTTGGGTAGCTCAAATGGTAGAGCACTTGCCCGAAAAAGGCAAAGGTCTCGAGTTCGAGTCTCCGTCCGGCACGCAGTTTTAATCTGCCAGGAAGTTTCACCACTGACGGTATTTTTTGCTCCACGATGTATTCCCCTGCTTAGCACAAGGTTGGCAATCCCTTCCTCCACCCCTCAAGCTTCACGATCGCTGGATGGTCGTTGCTGCATGTTGACGTGCTCCAATGCATTCCCCTGCTGTCCACATGGTTGGCAATGAATTCTTGAGTTAGGGTGTTCTATTCCTCCACCCCTCAAATTTGCCCCCTCCTGATGCTCGTTGGTGCATGTGGACTTGCTCCAATGCATCTCCCCACCTTATCCAACGTATGTTCATTCATTTCTGGCGACGAGGAGGCCAGTCCATAGGCTGAGTACCCTCACGTTCCAAGCATTCCTCCAACAATGCTGTTCGATACCATCGCTCATTTTCATCTATAAAAATAAAGTCAGGGCCGAATTCCCCCTAGAAATGACGCACATGGTGAAGACGTACCTTCTCACAATAACGTTAACCGTGTTCAGAGGTTTGGAAGTCAGTTCGTCCATGTATTGTCTGCCCAGACCAAGCAACTGGACCACCAAAACGATCCTGGGTGCATTACTTGTTCCCACCTCTCGCCAAATAAGGGTACGCACTGAATAATTGGCCGAGCGGTTCTAAGTGCTACAGTCTGGAACCGCGCGACCGCTACGGTCGCAGGTTTGAATCCTGCCTCGGGCACGGATGTGTGTGATGTCCTTAGGTTAGTTAGGTTTAAGTAGTTCTAAGTTCTAGGGGACTGATGACCTCAGAAGTTAAGTCCCATAGTGCTCAGAGCCATTTGAACCAATTTTGAACTGAATCACTATTCAGACTGCATGTGTTCTCATTCAAGAAGACCACATACCTCGTTGGTTCAGGCCCTATACTCTTAGCACCATCACAAACTGTGCTGTTGATGTGTTGGACATAACGTTCTGGTTGTCAGGGGGAGCGAGACCATCCCCATGCAGCCGTGACAGCGAAGAGCTGATATTGCGAGCCTTGTAGTTTTGTTAAATGTAGTTGCAATTAAACCCACTGTTTGACGTGGGTCTCTTCTTGCCAGTTCCATCTTCTTGCGGCACCAGTGTCTTTGGTTCCGAACGCTTCCCATGTACATGAAACAATCATGTGAGCATTACCAAACTACTGGGCTACACTCTCTAATGAGGCACTTGTGAAATGTGTTGAATTCATGAAATCGAGGGATATATGGCACTGTGTGGCATTATCGTTTATTTTGAGAGATGCACATGGAGCCTGAAGATGGCATAGTGGAATGCCGAAACTGGTAGTTGTCAAAATAAAGTAACATTTTAGTTACACTGCTGTAGGAGAATTTCATTGAGATTGACAATTACTTTACCAGCTGATGTCCCCTGTCCATGATGGATTAACAGAGATACCCAAAGGCTTGGACACTGCAGGAAAAATACAAATATGTAGGTAACGTGGTAGTGTCCTTTTTAGGTAGTGGCTTAATTAGTCCATGTTTGAAAGTCTCAGGGAAAACATTGTTAAGGACTGAAGTTTTCTGTTGTAGTGGGCAGCGTTGGATTAATAATAAGCTTCTTCATTTAGATTGTGATACCATCGTTTTCGGTAAATACTACTATTGCAAGTAAATACTTCAGACAAAATTTTTCGTGGCAGCAGTCATTTATCCCCAGGAAGTAATCAGTGACTGTATCTTTCGTTTGTGGCTCAGTTCTGGTTGCAGGTAACGCAAAGTAGAATTCAGTTGATCGGCTGCGACAATGGGGTCAGCTGGAGCTATTACTTTACCTATTCCCAGAACCCCCCCCCCCCCGTTTTACCATAGAACAGCTGGATTACATCAACATCTACATATATACTCTGCTAGCCGCCAAGCGGTGTGTGGCGGAGGGCATAATTCGAGCCAAAGTGATATCCCCCCCCCCCCCCCCCAACTCTGTTCCACTCGCGGATCGTGCGAGGGAAAAACGACTGAACGCCTAAGTACGGGCTCTATTTCACTTATCATTAAATGGTGATCAATGCGCGATTTGAAAGTTGGTATTAATAATATATGCTCTACGTCCTCGGCGAAGATCGGATATTCGGAATTTAGTGAGCAGCCACATCCGTTTAGCGCGTCGTCTGTCTGCATGTGTGTCCCAGATCAAACTTTCTATGAGATTTGTAACGCTTCCGTGATGGCTAAATGTACCAGTCACGAATCTTGCCGCTCTTCTTTGGACCTTCTCAATCTCTTGAATCAGCCCCGAGTGGTAACGGTCCCGTACAGGCGAACAATAAGACTGGGCGAACTAAAGTATTGTAAGCTATTTCCTTTGTCGGACTGCATCATTTCAGGATTCTACCAATAAACCTCAATCTAGAGTTCGCCTTGCCCGTTACTTGTGTAATCTGATCATTCCATTTGAGATCATTTCGAATAGTCACACCCAAATACTTGACGGATGTTACCGCTTCCAAACACTGGGCATTTATTTTGTACACGTACATTAATGGGAATTTTCGCTTGTTATACGCAGTAGGTTACACTTATTAGTATTGAGAGATAAGTGCCAGTCATTAGACCACGCATTTATTTTCTGCAAATTCTCATAGATTTGTTCGCAAGTTTCGTGTGGTACTACTTTCCTGTAGACTACAGCATCATCGGCAAACAGTCTAATGCCGCTGTCAATACCATCAACCAGATCGTTTATGTAAACAGTAAAAAGCACCGGACGTATTACGCTGCCCTGGGGCACACCTGAAGTTACGATTGTTTCTGTTGGAAGTCACCCCATTCAGGACGACATACTGCTGTCTGTTAGAAAACTTTCTATCCTATCGCATATGTCAGTGGATAGACCGTAAGCCCGTACTTTTTGGAGCAAGCGACAGTGTGGAACTGAGTCGAACGCCTTTCGAAAGTCGAGAAATATGGCATCAACCTGGGAGGTTAGAGCCTATTGTATATCATGCACAAAGAAGACCAGCTGTGTGTTTCCTAAAACCGTGCTGTTCTCTGCAGATGAGCTTCTCAGAGTCTAGATAGGTTATTATGTTTGGACACAAAATATGTTCCATGACAACAAATCGATGTCAATTAAATTGGGTGGTAATTATGGGCATCGAGAATTCGCCTTGCCCCTTACTTGTGTAATCTGGTCATTCCATTTGAGACCATTTCGAATAGTCACACCCAGATACTTGACTAATACAGGATTATTTGTGTTGATGGCCGGCCGGGGTGGCCGAGCAGTTGTAGGTGCTACATCTGCAACCTCGCGACCGCTACAGTCGCAGGTTCGAATCCTGCCTCGGGGATGGATGTGTGTGATGTCCTTAGGTTAGTTAGGTTTAAGTAGTTCTAAGTTCTAGGCGACTGAAGACCTCAGAAGTTAAGTCCCATAGTGCTCGGAGATATTTGAACCATTTTTTTTGCTGATATCGATTTATATATGGAGAGACCAGAGTTTAGCATTTATTACAGTTCTACTTACTCTGTTTCGCTTATTCTTATAAGGAATATAATTTTTATAGAGCACAGTTTGAATTCCCAAAGTGCAGCGTCTCTGAGATTCCACAGTTGTAGTTCTTCATTTATCGAGGTGCAGATTTTCATCTTACTTTTCTGGTCTTTAGGGGAACATACTCCCGGCTTTAATTAAATCTCAGCTTTGAAACATGACTCGGCGTATTTTGCTTTGTTTAGATTATGTCTGCCATAGGTCTCACGTTACTCCGTCGGCTGGTGTCGAGGCACGTAAGAGACGCCACCGTTCCGTCTGACTAGATCTGCTTCTGCGTTTGCCTCGCCGGCAGTCACCGAGGGAGACGGAGACCTGATTAAAGTTTCGCTCCTCAGAGCGCGTCTTCAGCGCTGCCTGCAGACGGCGCGGGCTCCGCTTTCGGCAGGCGGGCGCGCGATCGGAGATCGCAGCCGGGCTGCCGCCACAAAGCGAAGCGGGCTGTCTCCCCACCTGCTAAGCAGATTACCGGGACGCCGCCCCCACGCCTACACACATCCACCAGCAGAAGCGCCGGCAACACAGCTGATGAAAGCGACACACGCGCTTTGCTGAAGGCAGGATTACACACGAGGCGGAACGCAACTCTTCTCACCCGCCGGATTCCTTATCGCTCCACAGACTAGGCGCTCGGATATCGACCGGATAGCTTCGAGGTCGAGAACCGACAGTGCATTCCGAGATTCAGAGTACGCACTAGCGAAAGGCGAGATAAGGAATACCCACTGTCACGTCTGCCACAGACGGCCCCTGCCAGGCAGACTACACTCAATACACCC
The DNA here is from genome assembly GCF_023898315.1 of Schistocerca nitens. Lineage (NCBI taxonomy): Eukaryota > Metazoa > Arthropoda > Insecta > Orthoptera > Acrididae > Schistocerca > Schistocerca nitens. The sequence continues at coordinate 44,613,830 of NC_064623.1, read as the reverse complement.
CTGTGTACCATATAACATACACAAGCACTTGCAGGCGCAACCAAGAGGAAAACAATTGTTCAAAACAAACAGAACTTGCTAGAGACTAATGCCAACATTTTTTTGCAGAAGTCTCCTCACAGACCCAGGGAAAGTTGGAGTACTCCACCGGCCTCCGCCGGCTTACCCACTGTCACGTCTGCCACAGACGGCCCCTGCCAGGCAGACTACACTCAAGACACCCATGTGTACCATATAACATAAACAAGCACTTGCAGGCGCAACCAAGAGGAAAACAATTCTTCATAAACAGAACTTGCTAGAGACTAATGCCAACATTTTTCTGCAGAAGTCTCCTCACAGACAAAGGGAAAGTTGGAGTACTCCACCGGCCTCTGTCGGCTTTATAAGGCCAGTGCAGCAGCAATACAGCCAGTTCGTCGCCGAGCTAGGACGAGTTCCAACAGATCTCACTGACGCTCTTGATGAATGGTCGTCTACAAGTTATTTGTTTTTGTGTGTGTATAGTGATTGTTCGAGAAGAGTAGTTCAGTTCAATAAACGGCATTATACTGAGTGTTCTACAATACTGAGTATTCTCCACCCACAAAATGATCTGCAAAAATGTAAACACAAAACAAGAGCCAAACGAAAGCGTGAAACGACTAAAAGGATAGAAAAAAAATGGTAGAAACCAAACAATAATCAACAAAAGTACAAAAGCAATGTACGATTTGAAAAAAAAAGTAAAAGAAGAACATGGTTGAAAAAAACATCAAAAACGTCAGAATAAAATAAGAGGAAGACAAGAGAACAGGTGTGGAAGGCAGAAAGTCTACAAACGAGATGGCAATCATTCGTAGCAGTTTACTCATAATGTCCATCTTGAACACCAACTATTATACAGGGTGTCAGGGGTGTCAGTGCAGATATTTCTACTGGTGACTGAGGACGGTAAACTGAACAACATTTCGTCAGTTTTGACCTCATTTTCAGACCAATAATTATAACTATTAGGAATAGTACTTATTACGTTGGTTAGTACCCCCAAGTACATGTGGCAAGCGCAAGCCTGGGAAGCCATGACACTTACTGCAGTGTGGACACGTGGATGCAAAACTGTTAGTAGATACTGACAGGCGTAGTACACTTAGTGGCGTAATAAGCATCAGACCATAGAGTTTGTGATGTGTTTGTCGGCAGACTGTTGTCACAGGGAAAAGGCAACTGACATATTGATGAGTGTAGGTATTAAGCTACGACATGTAAGAATATCTGCTCTTATACCCATTACAGTAGTTCAGAGAGACAATGGAGATTGGAATTCGATACTAGGGAAAGGAAGAGAATATCGGAATACGGACTGGGGGTAAGGAATGGAAGAGGAAAACACAAGGCAGAATTTTGCACATTGCATAGTTTAATCAACACTTGGTTTAAGACAAGAAAGAAGGCTGTATACGTGGAAGCGACCTGGAGACTCCAGGGGGTTTCCGATTAGTTTTGTAATGGTAGGACAGAGATTTCGGAACCAATTTTTAAATTTTAAGATTTTACAGAGGGCGATGTGGACTGACTAGAACAGAGAAAAGTTATACAGGAGAAGACGATTGGGTAGCTTTGAGAGACGAAATAGCGAAGCAGCATGGTTCATATAGGTAACAAGACAAGGTCTAGTAGAAATCCTTGCATAACGCAGGAGATACTAAATTTAATAGATGAGAGGGAAAATATAAAAATGCAGCAGAGGAAGCAGGGGAAAGGGAACACAAACGTGTAAAACATGACACTGACAATAAGTGCAAAATGGCTAAACAGGTATGGAAAGAGGTCAAATGTAAGCCGCCATTAGAAGTATGTGTCACTAGGTGAAATACAGTACTGACGCCGCCCACAGAAGAAGTAAAGAGACGTTTGGAGAAAACAGAAGCAGCTGTATGAATATCAAGAGCTCAGATGGAAAACCACTTCCAAGCAAAGAAGTGATAGCTGAAAGGTGGGACGATTATGTATGTGCTCTATACAAGGGAGATCAACCTAAATGCGATATTACAGAAATCTAAGAGAAAGTAAGTGATAATAAGAAGGCATACACGATACTGAGAGAAGAATTTGGTAGAGCAATGAAATACTGATGACAGGCTTAACAGAGCCAGCGATGGCAAAATTCTTCCATCTGCCGAGCAAGTTGTATGAGATAGGTGAAATACCCTCAGACTTCAAGAATAATATAATAATTTCAATTCCAAAGAAGGCAGGTGCTGACAGGTATGGATATCACCGAACTTTAAGGCTAATAAGTCATGCTTGCGTAATACTTACACTGAATAGGAATGGAGAGAAAGCAAATTGTGTGACACAAACCGGCCAGAAGAAGGGGTTGGTTGATAGGACACATCCTGGGACATCTAAGGATCACCGATTTAATATCAGAGGGAATGTGAGAGCTAAAAATCATTGAGAGAGACCATGAGCTGAACATAGTAAGCAGATGCAGAACGATGTAAGTTCTGATGTAAATTGTATCCGTGGTTTACAAAGATTGTAAAATTTTGTACAAGCCGAGATTGTGGAAGATCTGACACTACGATTTATATTAGAAGATTAGTTAAGGGAAGACAAACACATGTTTATAGCATGTGCAGGCTTAAAGAACGCTTTTGGTAATGTTGACTAAAGGCACTAGAGGAAAAATACAGAAGGCGACCGAGCGAGGTGGCGCAGTGGTTAGACACTGGACTCGCATTCGGAAGGACGACGGTTCAATCCCGCGTCCGGCCATCCTGATTTAGGTTTTCCGTGATTTCCCTAAATCACTCCAGGCAAATGCCGGGATGGTTCCTCTGAAAGGGCACGGCCGACTTCCTTCCCCATCCTTCCCTAATCCGATGAGACCGATGACCACACTGTCTGGTCTCCTTCCCCAAACCAACCAACCAACCAACCAACAGAAGGCGAAAGGCTATTTACAAATTGAACAGAAATCAAATGCCTGTTATAAGACTCGAGGGGCATGAACGGCAAGCAATGGTTGTGAGAGGAGTAAGACAGGGTAGTAGCCTACCACCGATGGTATTCTATCTGTACATTGAGCATGCAGTGAAGGAAACGAAAGAAAAAAGGAATCAAAGTCCAGGGAACAGAAATAAAATCTTTGAGGTATGCTGATGACTTTGTAATTTCGCCAGAGACATCAAAGGTTTTGGAAGAGCAGTTGAACGGAACAGACTGTGTCTTGAAAGGAGGACATAAGATGAACATCAACAAAAGTAAGCAAGGATAATGGAATGTAGACGAATTAAATCAGCTGTTGCTAAAGGAGTTAGATTAGAAACTGTGACACATAAAGTACAGGGTTATTACAAATGATTGAAGCGATTTCACAGCTCTACAATAACTTTATTACTTGAGATATTTTCACAATGCTTTGCACACACATACAAAAACTCTAAAAGTTTTTTTAGGCATTCACAAATGTTCGATATGTGCCCCTTTAGTGATTCGGCAGACATCAAGCCGACAATCAAGTTCCGCCGGCCGAAGTGGCCGTGCGGTTAAAGGCGCTGCAGTCTGGAACCGCAAGACCGCTACGGTCGCAGGTTCGAATCCTGCCTCGGGCATGGATGTTTGTGATGTCCTTAGGTTAGTTAGGTTTAACTAGTTCTAAGTTCTAGGGGACTAATGACCACAGCAGTTGAGTCCCATAGTGCTCAGAGCCATTTGAACCATTTGACAATCAAGTTCCACCCACACTCGGCGCAGCATGTCCCCATCAATGAGTTCGAAAGCATCGTTGATGAGAGCTCGCAGTTCTGGCACGTTTCTTGGTAGAGGAGGTTTAAACACTGAATCTATCACATAACCCCACAGAAAGAAATCGCATGGGGTTAAATCGGGAGAGCGTGGAGGCCATGACATGAATTGCTGATCATGATCTCCACCACGACCGATCCATCGGTTTTCCAATCTCCTGTTTAAGAAATGCCGAACATCATGATGGAAGTGCGGTGGAGCACCATCCTGTTGAAAGGTAAAATCGGCGCTGTCGGTCTCCAGTTGTGGCATGAGCCAATTTTGCAGCATGTCCAGATACACGTGTCCTGTAACGTTTTTTTCGCAGAAGAAAAAGGGGCCATAAACTTTAAACCGTGAGATTGTACAAAACACGTTAACTTTTGGTGAATTGCGGATTTGCTGCACGAATGCGTGAGGATTCTCTACCGCCCAGATTCGCACATTGTGTCTGTTCACTTCACCATTAAGAAACAGTGTTGCTTCATCACTGAAAACAAGTTTCTCACTGAACGCACCCCCTTCCATGAGCTGTTGCAACCGCGTCGAAAATTCAAAGCGTTTGACTTTGTCATCGGGTGTCAGGGCTTGTAGCAATTGTAAACGGTAAGGCTTCTGCTTTAGCCTTTTCCGTAAGATTTTCCAAACCGTCGGCTGTGGTACGTTTAGCTCCCTGCTTGCTTTATTCGTCGACTTCCGCGGGCTACGCGTGAAACTTGCCCGCACGCGTTCAACCGTTTCTTCGCTCACTGCAGGCCGACCCGTTTATTTCCCCTTACAGAGGCATTCAGAAGCTTTAAAGTGCACATACCATCGCCGAATGTAGTTAGCAGTTGGTGGATCTTTGTTGAACTTTGACCTGAAGTGTCGTTGCACTTTTATGACTGACTGATGTGAGTGCATTTCAAGCACGACATACGCTTTCTCGGCTCCTGTCGCCATTTTGTCTCACTGCGTCCTCGAGCGCTCTGGCGGCAGAAACCTGAAGTGCGGCTTCAGCCGAACAAAACTTTATGAGTTTTTCTACGTATCTGTAGTGTGTCGTGACCATATGTCAATGAATGGAGCTACAGTGAATTTATGAAATCGCTTCAATCATTTGTAATAGCCCTGTACAAGATGAAGAATGCTATATGAGCAGAAAATAACAGTTGATGGGCGAAGTAGAGTCGATATGAAATGTAGGCTGGCAACGGCATGAAAAGAATTTCTGTAGAAGAGACATCCGTTAACATCTAATATAGATTTAAGTGTTAGGATGTTTTTTCTGAAACTATTCGTCTGCAGTGTAGCTACGTATGGACGATAAACAGTTTAGAAAAGAAGAGAGTAGAAGCTTTTGAAATGTGGTGCTGAAGAACAATGCTGAAGATTAGATGGGTAGATCACATAACTAATGAATAGGTACTGAACAGAATTGGGGAGAAAGGAAATTGTGTGACACAGACCGACCAGAAGAAGGAGTTGGTTCATAGGACACATTCTGAGACGTCGAAGGTTCAAATGGCTCTGAGCACTATGGGACTCAACTGCTGAGGTCATAAGTCCCCTAGAACTTAGAACTACTTAAACCTAACTAACCTAAGGACAACACACACATCCATGCCCGAGGCAGGATTCGAACCTGCGACCGTAGCGGTCGCGCGGTTCCAGACTGTAGCGCCAGAACCGCTCGGCCACCAGCGGCCGGCGAGACGTCGAAGGATCACCAGTTTAGTATCAGAGGGAACGTGAGAGGTAAAAATGTTCGAGAGAGACCATGAGCTGAATATAGTAAGCAGATTCACAAGGATGTAAGTTGTGATGTAAACTGAATCCGTGGCCTAGGGATAGCGTCTTTGTCTAGTAACCAGAGCGTCGTCGGTTCCGGTTTCGAACACAAATACCGCTCACATTTTAAATAAAAATCATCAGCAATGGCGGAAGAAGCCTTTCGGCATAAGAAGTCACTCAAATTCAGCCAAGGGCCTTGTCAAAGAGGATAGAGGGGAAGATAGAGGTTCAGTACACTTTCTTGCCCTGAGGTAAGAAACTGCCCCTAAAGGCGGGAGACTCGGCAGTGATAAACGGCACGAGAATGCAGAAAGCAATGGAAGCCACTGCATTAAAGACACATAATGTGTATCCACAGGACATGTGGCCTGTAACTGAAGAAGTGTCATGATGATCTCTCCATTAGAAAAGATTCCGGAATAGTCCCAAATTCGGATCTTCGAGAGGGAACTGCCAAGGGGGAGATGACCGTGACAAACAGACTGAATAACCAACGAAACGACAACCCTCTACGAGTCGCGGCGTGAACTGTCAGACGCTTGGTAGGGAAGCTAGAATACCTGAAAGGGGAATGCGAAAACTCTGTCTAGATGTAGTGGGGATCAGTGAAGTAAAATGGAAAGAAGACAAGGATTTCCGGTCGGATGAGTATAGGGTAACATCAACAGCAGCAGAGAATGGCGTAACGGGAGTAGGACTCCTTATGAATAGGAAGGTAGGGCAGAGAGTGTGTTACTGTGAACAGTTCAGTGACAGGTTTCTTCTTATCAGAATCGATAGCAAACCAGCACCGATAACGACAGATAAGATATACATGCCTACTTGGCAAGATGAAGAGAGAGAGAGAGAGAGAGAGAGAGAGAGAGAGAGAGAGAGTGAGAGAGAGAGAGAAAGAATATGCGGATACTGAACGGATAATTGAGTACGTAAAGAGAGATGAAAATCTAATGGTCATGGAGGACTGGAATACGGTTGTGTGGGAGATCTGCAGGAAAGTATGGACTTGGAACTAGGAATAACTAGGAATGAGAGAATAAATATCAGTTAGTACTAACGAATATTGTGTTCAAGCATCACAAGAGGAGAAAGTGTGCTTGGAAAAGGCCGGGAGATGCAGAAAGATTTCAGTTGGATTACATGGTTAGGCAGATATTCCGAGACAAGACACTGGAATGCATTACTTACCCAGGAACAGATATAGACTCAGATCACAATTTAGTAGTGATGAACAGTAGGGTGCAGTTTAAGAGAATAGTGAGGAACAATCAGTGCTCAAAGAAGCGTGGTACGGAAGTAGTGAAGAATGAAGTTTTCTGATGCTATGGATACTGCGATAAGGAATAGGTCAGTAGGGGGTAATCACCGAAGTTGGAAAGAAAACCATAAGTTCAAAGAAGATAACTGCGAAGAAATCGTGAAGGCCCCTATGATGGGGAATACTTGTGTGATGACGTCATAGAAGAAGTAACAGGAGTCGATGTAGAAGAGACAGAGGATCCGGTATTGGGATCAGAATTTCCAAAAAAAACCTTGGAAGACTGAAGATAAAATAAAACAGAAGGGAAAGATAACATTTCCTCTGAATTTCTAAAATCATTGTGTGAAGCGGCAACGGAACGACTATTACCGTTGGTGTGTAGAATGTATGATCTCGCGATATGGTATCTGAAAAACGTCATTCACACGATTCCGAAGACTGTATGACCTGACAAGTGCGAGAATATCGCACAATAAACTTAACAGCTCAAGCGTCCAAGATGCTGGCACGAATGATGAACAGAATAACGGAAAAGAATATTGGGGTTATGTTAGATAAACGACAGTTTAGCTTTCGAAAGCGTTAAGGCACAAGAGAGGCTGTTCTGGCGTTACTACTGATAACAGAAGCAAGGCTGAAGGTAAATCATCGCATGTTCGTGAGATTTATCAACCTGGAAGAATCGTTCGACAAAAAAAATGGCTCTGAGCACTATGGGACTCAACATCTTAGGTCATAAGTCCCATAGAACTTAGAACTACTTAAACCTAACTAACCTAAGGACATCACACACACCCATGCCCGAGGCAGGATTCGAACCTGCGACCGTAGCAGTCCCGCGGTTCCGGACTGCAGCGCCAGAACCGCTAGACCACCGCGGCCGGCAATCGTTCGACAATGTAAAAGGGTGCAAGATGTTCGAAATTATGGGAAAAATTGTGTGAAACAGCATAAGGAGTACAGACAATGAAATGAGTGTAAACCGGAAAAGACAAGTTCTCTGTTTATTATTTGTGATAATTTAAACAGGGAAAGATGGGTAATTTAGAATTTGTATATCGAAGAAGCAATGATGGAAATAAAATAAAGGATTAGGAATGGAATTAAAATTCAGGGTGAAAGGATATCGGTGATACGATTCACTGATGACATTGCTGTCCTCAGTGAAAGTAGAGAAGAATTACAGGATCTGCTGGATGGACTGTACGGTCTAGTGAGTACAGAATATAGATTGAGAGTAAATTGAAAGACGAGAGTAGTAAGAAGTAGCAGAAATGAGAATAGCGAGAGTTTTAACATCAGGATAGGTGATCACGAAGCAGATGAAGATAAAGAATTCTGCTACCTAGGTATCACAATAACCAATGACGGATGGAGTAAGAAGGACATAAAAAGCAGACTAGCACTGGCGAAAAGGGCATTTGTGGCCAAGAAATGTCTACTAGTATCGTATATCAGCCTTGTGGAAGAAATTTCTGAGAATGTATGTTTGGAGCACAGCATCGTATGGTAGTGAAACAGGGACTGTGGGAAAAACGGAACAGAAGATGTGGTGGTGCAGACGTATATAGAAAATTACGTGAACTGATAAGGTGAACCAGGAGGTTCACTACAGTATCAGCGAGGGAAGGAATATACACTCCTGGAAATGGAAAAAAGAACACATTGACACCGGTGTGTCAGACCCACCATACTTGCTCCGGACACTGCAAGAGGGCTGTACAAGCAATGATCACACGCACGGCACAGCGGACACACCAGGAACCGCGGTGTTGGCCGTCGAATGGCGCTAGCTGCGCAGCATTTGTGCACCGCCGCCGTCAGTGTCAGCCAGTTTGCCGTGGCATACGGAGCTCCATCGCAGTCTTTAACACTGGTAGCATGCCGCGACAGCGTGGACGTGAACCGTATGTGCAGTTGACGGACTTTGAGCGAGGGCGTATAGTGGGCATGCGGGAGGCCGGGTGGACGTACCGCCGAATTGCTCAACACGTGGGGCGTGAGGTCTCCACAGTACATCGATGTTGTCGCCAGTGGTCGGCGGAAGGTGCACGTGCCCGTCGACCTGGGACCGGACCGCAGCGACGCACGGATGCACGCCAAGACCGTAGGATCCTACGCAGTGCCGTAGGGGACCGCACCGCCACTTCCCAGCAAATTAGGGACACTGTTGCTCCTGGGGTATCGGCGAGGACCATTCGCAACCGTCTCCATGAAGCTGGGCTACGGTCCCGCACACCGTTAGGCCGTCTTCCGCTCACGCCCCAACATCGTGCAGCCCGCCTCCAGTGGTGTCGCGACAGGCGTGAATGGAGGGACGAATGGAGACGTGTCGTCTTCAGCGATGAGAGTCGCTTCTGCCTTGGTGCCAATGATGGTCGTATGCGTGTTTGGCGCCGTGCAGGTGAGCGCCACAATCAGGACTGCATACGACCGAGGCACACAGGGCCAACACCCGGCATCATGGTGTGGGGAGCGATCTCCTACACTGGCCGTACACCACTGGTGATCGTCGAGGGGACACTGAATAGTGCACGGTACATCCAAACCGTCATCGAACCCATCGTTCTACCATTCCTAGACCGGCAAGGGAAATTGCTGTTCCAACAGGACAACGCACGTCCGCATGTATCCCGTGCCACCCAACGTGCTCTAGAAGGTATAAGTCAACTACCCTGGCCAGCAAGATCTCCGGATCTGTCCCCCATTCAGCATGTTTGGGACTGGATGAAGCATCGTCTCACGCGGTCTGCACGTCCAGCACGAACGCTGGTCCAACTGAGGTGCCAGGTGGAAATGGCATGGCAAGCCGTTCCACAGGACTACATCCAGCATCTCTACGATCGTCTCCATGGGAGAATAGCAGCCTGCATTGCTGCGAAAGGTGGATATACACTGTACTAGTGCCGACATTGTGCATGATCTGTTGCCTGTGTCTATGTGCCTGTGGTTCTGTCAGTGTGATCATGTGATGTATCTGACCCCAGGAATGTGTCAATAAAGTTTCCACTTCCTGGGACAATGAATTCACGGTGTTCTTATTTCAATTTACAGGAGTGTATATGGTAAACTCAGACCAGAACATAAGTCAGGATGATAGAAAATCTTTTGAGACATCACGGAATAACTTCCATGGTAGTAGAGGGAGCTGTAGAGGGTAACAATTGTAGAGGAAGAAAGAGACTGGAATACATCCACAAATAATTGAGGAAATAGGTTGCAAGTGCTACTTTGAGGTAAGAGGTTTGCAGAGGGGATGAGTTCGTGGAAGGCCGTATCAAACAAGTCAGGAGACTGATGGCACAAAAAGAAGAAAAAATCGTTTCCGCAGGACTGAGTTGTACGGAGAGCTGTACCAAACCAGTTTTGGGACTGAAGACTGCAGCACCCGCTACAACGTGTATATTTCACAATGTGACCGTTTCCATGATACTCCCATCACCACTGGCACAAAAGCTTTGTGCATGAAGGTAGAGGGGATAGACAAATATAGGGAAAGACCAAAAACACATTACCGTGCCAAATACGATGTAGAGAAACCGTTGCTGATCGAAGCTGCTTGCAGTCCCACGGGAATAGATAAATAAAGGTTATGTATTGTTTTCAGTGGAATCTTATGCCATTATTCCTTCAAAATACAGGCGCGTTCAGGTAATAATGATGGAAGTGGTTAGCGATCACATAAAGTTCTCTCCAATGTATATCACAAAGAAGGTCGAATAATGTTGAGAGGAGCTGACTACGATGCGCATGGGAGATGTGATGAACGTCCATCGTGCTCACAAACCCAGACCGGAACGATGCGAGCTGTCTGAACAGGGTCCCAGTCGTCTTGGAACAGAACATTACCTTTGAGGAACAAACACTGTACCATGGGATGGACATGATCTGCGAAAATCGTTACATAACCCTTGGCAGCCGGCCGCTGTGACCGAGCGGCTCTAGGCGCTTCAGGCCGGCACAGCGGTGCTGCTTCGGTCGCAGGTTCGAATTCTGCCTCGGGCATGGATGTGTTGTAAGCGTATTGTCATATCGCTGGCTTAGTTATGGAGTATCTTTGCGGGCAGCCGCGTCTTTAGTGATTCGAGCACGGGACACGAAACTGTTATGTTGTGTAGTGTGTAGCTCTGCATGCAGAAGCATGGTTAGTATTCAGGTTGAAGTGTTGCTACAAGTGCTATTATAGTAAAGTGATGACATATGGAAATGGTTCAGAGGAAAGTGCGCCAAGAAGAAATTGAAAATGAGCAGTGGCATTAATAACGTATTTACGAGGGCTATTCCGAAAGTAAGGTCCGATCGGTCACGAAATGGAAACGACTATGAAAATCCGATAAAGCTTTGCACAGATGTGTTGGGTAGTGTCTCTAGTATAACCCCAGTTAGCATCACGTCGCTCTTCTCATTTCTGAGCTCGCAGTGAGTGCGTAAAGATGTCTAGAAAATAGTGTCTGCCGCCAAGTACGAGGGCCTGGTGAGAAATTTCCCCTGAAGCTATGCAGCTAACATTACATAACTGTCGTGCTGTTTCGTCTTCAAGACAATTCTCAGCCGCATTCTGCAGGGGCAATGAAGATGCTCCTGCATCGTTTTCAAATGGAAATGTGAGATTACCCACAATACAGCCCGTAATTGTCTCCCTCTGCGTTTCAGCTCTGGTCACATGAACCGCTGTCTTTGAAGACAACATTTCGGCACAAGACAACGAGCCGTAGGCCAGCGTAGAGAATTGGCGGAGAGCACTGGCGGCTGCCTTCTATAGCGAGGGTATTGGAAAGTTGGTACAACGCTACGATACACGTCTACGTCGGGTCGGCGACTATGGAGATAAGTAGCTGCAAGGTGTATCTAACTGTTGCAAATAAAACATTTTTGATTTTTACCGTGGTTTCCATTTCGCGACCTATCGGACCTTACTTTCGGAATAGCCCTCGTACGTATCCTCTCGTTGCGTGTCGCATAGCATCGATCATCCGCGCCGTGTTCGGTCTCCAAGAATGAACAAATGCGAATCAGTAATACTACTTACCACAAAAGAGTGCAATCAAGTGCCAGTGATTTGTAGCGACCGTGAGAACGTGCGTTCGATCAACGCGTTCTGCATCATCAACAATTAGCAGCGCCGCGACGGTTACGCGCACGCTCGTACAAGTGAGAACTGAGAACTGAAAACTGAAAAATTAACTACGAACAGTGTTATATCATTACTAGTGGCAAGGATGACTATTACCAGATATCTGTATGTGTGACGCGCGTAAGAACTTTCGTTCCATCATTCGGCTTCCGCATCATCAACAATCACCCGCGTCGTGTCGGTTACGCGTACGCTCGTCTGAATTATATTTTGGACTTTTAATCAACAAGATTGTTAATTGGGATAAACATTTACGATTTAGAGTGTAAATAGATGTTCATATCAGACATAGGACAGTGTTGTGTTTAAACGCTGAGTGGCTCCCCTAAATCCGCTTGCATTTTTTTATGGATAATTTCAGGCAAGCCAACAGCCAGCTGTGGAGCAGAACAGTACGACAGCCGCGGGATTACCAGGTACGTGGTGTGGACAGGGCGCACGGTCACGAAATGAGAAGTATAAAGGTACACCCCCACCCATTCGTACTCCCGGGCGTGTTACAGTGTGATGTCCTTAGGTTAGTTAGGTTTAAGTAGTTCCAAGTTCTAGGGGACTGATGACCTCAGATGTTAAGTCCCATACTGCTCAGAGCCATTTGAACCATTTTTCTGATCCTTGGCAGTAATGTGTCCTCCCAGAGTACCCATGGGGTCCTTGGAGTACCACGGTACGCCTGTCCAAATCATTACCGAACTCTCACAATTTCTCACTCTTGTGATGTAAATTCGGCCAGAACTTGAAAACAGTGTGCAACAAGTCTCTTCCGGCAGACGACTTTCTTCCATTGTTCCAGAGTCCAGGTTTTATGGGTTCGGCACCCTGTTTCGGGAGTTGCACTACTGATGAGTGGTTTTGGACGTCGAGGTCTCCCAGCTTCTGGAGCGTCCTTCGTGGTTTTTTGGTGCTGGCAAGGAGTACGAGTGCGACATTCGGCTCTGCAGTGACTTATTTTTCGTCGCAATCCTCTACAATGGTTGTATATCACTTAGGGGATGATGTACTACCGCTTCCCTTTAAGCGATTTAACGTTCGATACCGTGCCTCTTGAAACATCAAACATTTCGGCTATCTTGCTCACGGCAGCGTCCTTTATACGAACACCAACAAGTTAAGCTCGAATTCACTTATCTCCGGCAACTGCACTCACAGCTAAACAGAACACTGAATGTCGAATCGAAACACCTCTCAGCCATCTAAATTTCCGATTGCTATTTTATTGAGCAACACGTTTCGGCGTTATATTGCGTCATCTTCAGGCCCCATGACTGACGTGTGGGTTGAACAGTTGTGATCGAAGGTATCAAAAATCTACAGCTAGCGGTCATTGAATGGTAGCCCCTGTTTTGAGTGGACCAGAGATGGGAACCCTCCTACCCTTCGGACAAGGGCTCTGAAGATAGCGTAATATATCGCCGAAACTGGATTCTCAGTGAACTGAAAATTTAGACAGTTGGAAAAATGTTGTGATTCGATAGTCTCCACCGAACAGCTGAGGCCACGCAACAATATGTACACTCCTGGAAATTGAAATAAGAACACCGTGAATTCATTGTCCCAGGAAGGGGAAACTTTATTGACACATTCCTGGGGTCAGATACATCACATGATCACACTGACAGAACCACAGGCACATAGACACAGGCAACAGAGCATGCACAATGTCGGCACTATTACAGTGTATATCCACCTTTCGCAGCAATGCAGGCTGCTATTCTCCCATGGAGACGATCGTAGAGATGCTGGATGTAGTCCTGTGGAACGGCTTGCCATGCCATTTCCACCTGGCGCCTCAGTTGGACCAGCGTTCGTGCTGGACGTGCAGACCGCGTGAGACGACGCTTCATCCAGTCCCAAACATGCTCAATGGGGGACAGATCCGGAGATCTTGCTGGCCAGGGTAGTTGACTTACACCTTCTAGAGCACGTTGGGTGGCACGGGATACATGCGGACGTGCATTGTCCTGTTGGAACAGCAAGTTCCCTTGCCGGTCTAGGAATGGTAGAACGACGGGTTCGATGACGGTTTGGATGTACCGTGCACTATTCAGTGTCCCCTCGACGATCACCAGTGGTGTACGGCCAGTGTAGGAGATCGCTCCCCACACCATGATGCCGGGTGTTGGCCCTGTGTGCCTCGGTCGTATGCAGTCCTGATTGTGGCGCTCACCTGCACGGCGCCAAACACGCATACGACCATCATTGGCACCAAGGCAGAAGCGACTCTCATCGCTGAAGACGACACGTCTCCATTCGTCCCTCCATTCACGCCTGTCGCGACACCACTGGAGGCGGGCTGCACGATGTTGGGGCGTGAGCGGAAGACGGCCTAACGGTGTGCGGGACCGTAGCCCAGCTTCATGGAGACGGTTGCGAATGGTCCTCGCCGATACCCCAGGAGCAACAGTGTCCCTAATTTGGTGGGAAGTGGCGGTGCGGTCCCCTACGGCACTGCGTAGGATCCTACGGTCTTGGCGTGCATCCGTGCGTCGCTGCGGTCCGGTCCCAGGTCGACGGGCACGTGCACCTTCCGCCGACCACTGGCGACAACATCGATGTACTGTGGAGACCTCACGCCCCAGGTGTTGAGCAATTCGGCGGTACGTCCACCCGGCCTCCCGCATGCCCACTATACGCCCTCGCTCAAAGTCCGTCAACTGCACATACGGTTCACGTCCACGCTGTCCGGCATGCTACCAGTGTTAAAGACTGCGATGGAGCTCCGTATGCCACGGCAAACTGGCTGACACCGACGGCGGCGGTGCACAAATGCTGCGCAGCTAGCGCCATTCGACGGCCAACACTGCTGTTCCTGGTGTGTCCGCTGTGCCGTGCGTGTGATCATTGCTTGTACAGCCCTCTCGCAGTGTCCGGAGCAAGTATGGTGGGTCTGACACACCGGTGTCAATGTGTTCTTTTTTCCATTTCCAGGAGTGTATAAAGATGGACAAACAGACAGTAAGACTGTTCACGAGTGACACTTGCAACGTATTGAGGTCCTTGCAGAGATGCCTTTGGCGGTAAATACAAAAAGCAGTCAGCTGGCTTGGCCAGCATCTGCGTTTATGATCAAGCATGCATTTCTAGCGGTGTTTACACATTTTTATGTTTCATATGATGCGCGCAGAAGTCGTTAAAAAAGATGCGGTGTTATCGCTCCTGTCCTCAGTGTTGTTGTCTGCATCACCGTTGTGCATCGCTTTTTGCTGCCGCATCAAGGGAAGATACAGCAACGGTATCCATGCCGGTAGTCCATACTGTTCTCTAAACAACTGTCTCACTGCAAACAAGTACATTTCCTGACTCGGCTTTGCTGTATGATCCTAGATGACTCAGGAAATACACTGAAGAGCCAAAGAATCCGTACACTTGCCTAATATCGTGTAGGGCCCCGCGGGCCCACGAATACTGCACGGCTCTCCATAAATCCGTAAGAATGTGAGGGGGTGGAGATCTGAATAGCACGTTGCAAGGCATCCCAGATATGCTCAATAATGTTCTAGTCTGGGGAGTTTGGTGGGCAGAGAAAGTGTTTAAATCAGAAGAGTGTTCCTGGAGCCACTCTGTAGGAATCCTGGACTTGTGGAGTGTCGTATTATCCTGCTGGAATTGCCCAAGTCCGTCGGAGTGCACAATGGTCATGAATGTAGGCAGTTGATAAAAAATGACGCTTACGTACGTGTCACCTGTTAGAGTGGTATCTAGACGTATCCAACTGCACACGCCCCACACAATAAACGAGCCTCCAATAGCTTGAACAGTCCCCTGCCGACATGCAGGGTCCATGGATTCGTTAGGTTGTCTCCATACCCGTTCACGTCCATCCGCTCGATACAATTTGAAACGAGACTCGTCCGACCAGCCAACATGTTCCCAGTCACCAGTAGTCCAATGTTGGTGTTGACGGGTCCAGGCAAGGCGTAATGCTTTGTGTTGCGTAGTCATCAAGGGTACACGAGTGGGCCTTCGGCTCCAAAAGCCAATATCGATGATGTGTCGTTGAATGGTTGATGACCCAGCGTTGAAATGTGCAGCAATTTGCGGAAGGATTGGACTTCTATCACGTTGGAAGATTCTTTCCAGTCGTCATTGGTCCCGTTCTTGTAAGATCTTTTTCCAGCGTCAGCGATGTTGCAGATTTGATGTTTTTATCGGATTCCTAACATTCACGGTACATTCACGAAGTGGTCGTACGTCAAAATCTCCACTTCATCGCTGCGTCGGAGATTCTGTGCCCTATCGTTCGTGTGCTGACCATAACACGACGTTTTAATTTACTTTAATCTTGAAAACCTGCCAGTGTAGCAGCTGTAACCGATCTAGTAACTGCACGAGACATTTGTTGTCTTATATAGGAGTTTCCGACCACAGCGTCATGTTATGCCTGTTTATATACCTCTGTATTTGAATACGCATGCGTACACCAGTTTCTTTGGCGCTTCAGTGTTGTACGTGTGTCCTATCGTGCGCTAGTCATGTGATGGCCCTTCTAAATCCGCAGTTTCCTGACTACCATGGCAGTCGTAGTGTATGTACAAACAAGAGTAGTGATTTTGCGGTCTGATCTACCAGAGACTCTGTGGACTATGATCCTACCACTGTCGCATATCAGCACTTGCTGGCAGAAGCTTCTCTTTCATACACTGCGCATAACACTATATTCTGATAAACTGTCGTGCTGTGTGGAACAGCCGGCCGCTGGTGGCCGAGCGGTTCTGGCGCGTCTGGAACCGCGCGACCGCTACGGTCGCAGGTTCGAATCCTGCCTCGGGCATGGATGTGTGTGTTGTCCTTAGGTTGGTTAGGTTTAAGTAGTTCTAAGTTCTAGGGGACTAATGACCTCAGCAGTTGAGTCCCATAGTGCTCAGAGCCATTTGAATTTTTGTGTGGAACAGTAGGGCTGTTTTCCTCCTGGAGCCAGCGATCATGTTCCTGAGTATACGGCACTGCTGCGTGACATGTGACCGCCATGAATGTTGCTATCGCAAATCTAGAAGAACACAGGGACGGAAGCGGTCAGTCTGTTGTACTGATAGAACCAGCAGTGGACGCCGCTGGAGGAAGTGTCTGACAAGTTGAGGGCCGGTGCTGGGCCTTGTATGGTACTCGGGCCACATTTATCTGTAGTCAGTATGGCTGGTCCAAATATTATGGATGACTCGATCAGTTTCTGGAGAGACACGAGGAAGGCTTGTCTTTTGTCTGCCTAGGGTCTAGACCAAGGGGTCTTACAGAATTGCTATGGAGCGATACCGACGGACAAGTCACCACAGACGGTAGTCGTGTGGACAGCAACATGAGTCGGCGGATGCTGTTCTCTCTGGTCACGCGTCGAACATTGCAGTGAAGGTGAGGAACGACTTAAGCAGATTACGAAGAGCACAGGTGGTGAGATTTTGGATTTTATGTTCGTTTCTTAATGACGTAGGGCTCAAATCGAGGCACAGTGTCGTGTAGAGTTTGGTCATGCTACCCGTTGTAGCTCACTCTGCAATGGAAGTTTTCGAGAATTCCGTATCGCTTCGTTTGTGGAGTGCACTTCAGGCATAATATGCACTCCGTCTTCAGGCCACAAGTGGCCGATCGGAACCATCCGACCGCCGTGTCATCCTCAGATGAGGATGCGGATAGGAGGGGCATGTGATAAGCACACCGCTCTCCCGGTCGTTATGATGGTTTTCTTTGACTGGAGCCGCTACTATTCGGTCGGGTAGCTCCTCAACTGGTATCACGAGGCTGAGTGCACCCGAAAAATGGGAACAGTGCATGGCGGCTCGAATGGTCACCTATCCAAGTGCCGGCCACGCCCGACAGCCCTTAACTTCGGTGATCTGACGAGAACCGGTGTATCCACTGCGGCAAGACCGCTGGCCAGGCATAATATAATACATGTTATATCACTAACCAAGCCTGTGGAGACAATATACGATCGGTGCGCGACTATATTGCTAAAATGAGAGATGAAAGTCTTTTTTATAATGACAGTGCTGCTATTCTGCTCAGATGTTGTTGTTGTGGTCTTCAGTGCTGAGACTGGTTTGATGCAGCTCTCCATGCTACTCTATCCTGTGCAAGCTTCTTCATCTCCCAGTACCTACTGCAACCTACATCCTTCTGAATCTGCTTAGTGTATTCATCTCTCGGTCTCCCTCTACGATATTTACCCTCCACGCTGCCCTCCAATACTAAATTGGTGATCCCTTGATGCCTCAGAACATGTCCTACCAAGCGCTCCCTTCTTCTGGTCAAGTTGTGCCACAAACTCCTCTTCTCCCCAATTCTATTCAATACCTCCTCATTAGTTATGTGATCTACCCATCTAATCTTCAGCATTCTTCTTTAGCACCACATTTCGAAAGCTAAACTATTTATCGTCCATGTTTCACTTCCATACATGGCTACACTCCATACAAATACTTTCAGAAACGACTTCCTGACACTTAAATCTATACTCGATGTTAACAAATTTCTATTCTTCAGAAACGCTTTCCTTGCTATTGCCAGTATACATTTTATATCCTCTCTACTTCGACCATCATCAGTTATTTTGCTCCCCAAATAGCAAAACTCCTTTACTACTTTAAGTGTCTCATTTCCTAATCTAATACCCTCAACATCACCCGACTTAATTCGACTACATTCCATTATCCTCGTTTTGCTTTTGTTGATGTTCATCTTATATCTTCCCTTCAAGACACCATCCATTCCGTTCAACTGCTCTTCCAAGTCCTTTGCTGTCTCTGACAGAATTACAATGTCATCGGCGAACCTCAAAGTTTTTATTTCTTCTCCATGGATTTTAATACCTACTCCGAATTTTTCTTTTGTTTCCTTTACTGCTTGCTCAATATACAGATTGAATAACATCGGGGAGAGGCTACAACCCTGTCTCACTCCCTTCCAAACCACTGCTTCCCTTTCATGCCCCTCGACTCTTATAACTGCCATCTGGTTTCTGTACAAATTGTAAATAGCCTTTCGCTCCCTGTATTTTACCCCTGCCACCTTCAGAATTTGAAAGAGAGTATTCCAGTCAACATTGTCAAAAGCTGTCTCTATGTCTGCTAATGCTAGAAATGTAGGTTTGCCTTTCCTTAATATTTCTTCTAAGATACGTCGTAGGGTCATTATTGTCTCACGTGTTCCAACATTCCTACGTAATCCAAACTGATCTTCCCCGAGGTCGGCTTCTACCAGTTTTTTCATTCGTCTGTAAAGAATTCGCGTTAGTATTTTGTAGCTGTGACTTATTAAACTGATAGTTCGGTAATTTTCACATCTGTCAACACCTGCTTTCTTTGGGATTGCAATTATTATATTCTTCCTGAAGTCTGATGGAATTTCGCCTGTCTCATACCTCTTGCTCACCATATGGTAGAGTTTTGTCATGACTGGCTTTCCCAAGGCTGTCAGTAGTTCTAATGGAATGTTGTCTACTCCCGAGGCCTTGTTTCGACTCAGGTCTTTCAGTGCTCTGTCAAACTCTTCACGCAGTATCATATCTCGCATTTCATCTTCATCTACCTCCTCTTCCATTTCCATAATATTGTCCACAAGAACATCGCCCCTGTGTAGACCCTCTGTATACTCCTTCCACCTTTCTGCTTTCCCTTCTTTGCTTAGTACTGGGTTTCCATCTGAGCTCTTGATATTCATGCAAGTGGTTCTGATTTATCTTATGGCGTAAGTGGTTTACTGATCAATCAGACACGAACATGGGTATTTGGGCGGTGTTGTTAGTAGCCCGCATCTCGTGGTCGTGCGGTAGCGTTCTCGCTTCCAACGCCCGGGTTCCCGGGTTCGATTGACGGCGGGGTCAGGGATTTTCTCTGCCTCGTGATGGCTGGGTGTTGTGTGATGTCCTTAGGTTAGTTAGGTTTAAGTAGTTCTAAGTTCTAGGGGATTGATAACCATAGCTGTTAGCCGGCCGGAGTGGCCGTGCGGTTCTGGGCGCTACAGTCTGGATCCGAGCGACCGCTACGGTCGCAGGTTCGAGTCCTGCCTCGGGCATGGATGTGTGTGATGTCCTTAGGTAAGTTAGGTTTAATTAGTTCTAAGTTCTAGGCGACTAATGACCTCAGAGGTTGAGTCGCATAGTACTAAGAGCATAGCTGTTAAGTCCCATAGTGCTCAGAGCCATTTTGTTGTTAGTAGTTGATGCCTTGGCGAATGAGTGTAAATAGTAGTTAGTGCCTAACTCAGATAATTTGAGTATTTTCTAGTATAAGGGCACGCTAGTGTCACGTCTGCTGAGCGCCGAGGGGTGATATACACTCCTGGAAATTGAAATAAGAACACCGTGAATTCATTGTCCCAGGAAGGGGAAACTTTATTGACACATTCCTGGGGTCAGATACATCACATGATCACACTGACAGAACCACAGGCACATAGACACAGGCAACAGAGCATGCACAATGTCGGCACTATTACAGTGTATATCCACCTTTCGCAGCAATGCAGGCTGCTATTCTCCCATTGAGACGATCGTAGAGATGCTGGATGTAGTCCTGTGGAACGGCTTGCCATGCCATTTCCACCTGGCGCCTCAGTTGGACCAGCGTTCGTGCTGGACGTGCAGACCGCGTGAGACGACGCTTCATCCAGTCCCAAACATGCTCAATGGGGGACAGATCCGGAGATCTTGCTGGCCGGGGTAGTTGACTTACACCTTCTAGAGCACGTTGGGTGGCACGGGATACATGCGGACGTGCATTGTCCTGTTGGAACAGCAAGTTCCCTTGCCGGTCTAGGAATGGTAGAACGATGGGTTCGATGACGGTTTGGATGTACCGTGCACTATTCAGTTTCCCCTCGACGATCACCAGTGGTGTACGGCCAGTATAGGAGATCGCTCCCCACACCATGATGCCGGGTGTTGGCCCTGTGTGCCTCGGTCGTATGCAGTCCTGATTGTGGCGCTCACCTGCACGGCGCCAAACACGCATACGACCATCATTGGCACCAAGGCAGAAGCGACTCTCATCGCTGAAGACGACACGTCTCCATTCGTCCCTCCATTCACGCCTGTCGCGACACCACTGGAGGCGGGCTGCACGATGTTGGGGCGTGAGCGGAAGACGGCCTAACGGTGTGCGGGACCGTAGCCCAGCTTCATGGAGACGGTTGCGAATGGTCCTCGCCGATACCCCAGGAGCAACAGTGTCCCTAATTTGCTGGGAAGTGGCGGTGCGGTCCCCTACGGCACTGCGTAGGATCCTACGGTCTTGGCGTGCATCCGTGCGTCGCTGCGGTCCGGTCCCAGGTCGACGGGCACGTGCACCTTCCGCCGACCACTGGCGACAACATCGATGTACTGTGGAGACCTCACGCCCCACGTGTTGAGCAATTCGGCGGTACGTCCACCCGGCCTCCCGCATGCCCACTATACGCCCTCGCTCAAAGTCCGTCAACTGCACATACGATTCACGTCCACGCTGTCGCGGCATGCTACCAGTGTTAAAGACTGCGATGGAGCTCCGTATGCCACGGCAAACTGGCTGACACTGACGGCGGCGGTGCACAAATGCTGCGCAGCTAGCGCCATTCGACGGCCAACACCGCGGTTCCTGGTGTGTCCGCTGTGCCGTGCGTGTGATCATTGCTTGTACAGCCCTCTCGCAGTGTCCGGAGCAAGTATGGTGGGTCTGACACACCGGTGTCAATGTGTTCTTTTTTCCATTTCCAGGAGTGTAATTCCCCATGGGATGTTGTATTTGGTCTCCCGGTAAAATTAGTTATTCTGTATTGTTGTTCTGCATTGTTCTGTATTGTTATCGTATAGAGGAATTTGTGATTTATTGTTTGAACACCTACTAAGGTTTATTAGGTCTACCAAGAATTAGTTGTTCTGCCAGAGTGGTATAAGTTTGCTGATGTTTTGCACGTTACACAAATTATTGTTAAAATTAAACCCACGTCAGCACAGACCCCAGCTTGAACCTCATTGCACCTGAATCCAGCGCATCACAATGAACAAAAAGTATTTATAAAAGAGAAAAACCGTGCTTACCCTTTCCTTGTGTACAGAATGTAGATGACGTAATTGCTGCCAGTTTTTACTGACTTCTCTGAAATTCTAATGATGTATGTACCTCAGCTTGCACACGTCATACCACTAAGAGCTACTGCGTGACGTCTTTAGTGTCTTGAAATTTTAA
This sequence comes from Schistocerca nitens, assembly GCF_023898315.1. NCBI lineage: Eukaryota > Metazoa > Arthropoda > Insecta > Orthoptera > Acrididae > Schistocerca > Schistocerca nitens. The sequence goes on along the minus strand of NC_064623.1, from coordinate 44,591,737 downwards.
AGACTAGCCGTGTACGTAGCCTGACGACGCCCGAGTTGTACGTAATTTTACACATTTTAGACACTGAGAACACAGCACAAATTAAGACTGAACCTGAGTTTTACACAATTAATAAAGTAATTTTCAGACAGTAGCTATTATATTTTCCTACACAGCAGAATAGTGGAGTCTTAACAGCGTTGATTCGTCTCAGTCGCTAGCTATTGCTGGGATGCTGAAACAGGCGAATACGTCAGGTGCGATCAGCATCTTCCTCAGTGCAATGGTTTTACTTCGCGAAACATCTATACAACACGAAAATGTAGCAGCGCAGGATCTTGTTGGTGAAAGCACCAGAAATGCGCCACACGGTCGTGTATAGAAATCCACTGCACTGCTGGAATTCTCCCTCTTCAGACTGTAAACTGCCGCCTCGCCTGCCTTCCTGTTTGGAAGCGGTCCCATCCCCTCAAGCTGATTTCACGCCAGATACACTTGCTCGAATTTTTCCGCATTCCCAGCCCGTGCGGCGGCGCATGTAGAAAGACCGTGCGTCAAACCCTGCATTTGCCGCCGTATGCTGTAACGGCAGCATTATCGGTAAACGACGTCACAAGCGAATTTTAAAGGTGCCACACACTACTTCGCATGCTGCCCGATAGTGTTGCCAAAATGTGATGCGATAAGGAAGCCAAATACACACCCCGTCACATGACAGTGATCTCCTGTTAAATCCCCCAATAATCACATTTAACAGCGCTTATCGCTGCGAATCGTGAGCGAAGAGAATAAGCGAGGTTCTGGAAGGTACTATGACGTCCCATGGTCCAGATTAGGCAAACTATAAATTCTTAAATATTTTTTCACGATATTGGCAAATTATATTTCTCATATGTAAAAGAAACTCTCCTGAAAGTCAATGAATAAAGTGATTATAAAGAAAAACTATTATCTGTAGTAGAAGTACGCAACTGGCCATTGAAATTGCTGCACCACGAAGATGATGTATTACAGACGCGAAATTTAACCGACAGGAAGAAGATGCTGTGATATGCAAACGATTACCTTTTCAGAGCATTAACACAAGGTGGGCGCCGGTGGCGACACCTACAACGTGCTGACATGAGGAAAGTTTACAATCGATTTCTCATACACAAACAGCAGTTGAGCGGCGTTGCCTGGTGAAACGTTGTTCTGATGAATCGTGTAAGGAGGAGAAATACGTACCATCACGTTTCCGACTTTGATAAAGGTCGGATTGTAGCCTATCGCGGTTGCGATTTATCGTATCGCGACATTGCTGCTCGCATTGGTCGAGATCCGATGACTGTTAGCAGATTATGGAATCGGTGGGTTGAGGAGAATGATACGGAATGCCGTGCTGGATTCCAACGGCCTCGTATCGCTAGCAGTCGAGATGACAGCCATCTTATCCGCATGGCTTTAACGGATGGTGCAGCCACGTCTCGATCCCTGAGTCAACAGATGGGGACGTTTGCAAGACAACAACCATCTGCACGAACAGTTCGACGACGTTTGCAGCAGCATGGACTATCAGCTCGGAGACCATGGCTGCGGTTACCCTTGACGCTGTATCACAGACAGGAGCGCCTGCGATGGTGTACTCAACGACGAACCTGGGTGCACGAATGCCAAAACGTCATTTTTTTCGGATGAATCCAGGTTCTGTTTACAGCATCATGATGGTCGCATCCGTGTTTGGCGACATCGCGGTGAACGCACATTGGTAGCGTCTATTCGTCATCGCCATACTGGCATATCACCCGGCGTGATGGTATGGGGTGCCATTGGTTACACGTCTCGGTCTCCTCTTGTTCGCATTGACGTCACTTTGAACAGTGGACGTTACATTTCAGATGTGTTACGACCAGTGGCTCTATCTTTCATTCGATCCCTGCGAAACCCTACATTTCAGCAGGGTAATGCACGACCGCACTTTGCAGGTCCTCTACGGGCCTTTCTGCATATAGAAAATATTCGACTGCTGCCCTGGCCAGCTCATTCTCCAGATCTCTCACCAATTGAAAACGTCTGGTCAATGGTGGCCGAGCAACTGGCTCGTCACAGTACGCCAGTCACTACTCTTGATGAACTGTTGCATCGTGTTGAAGCTGCATGGGCAGCTGTACCTGTACACGCCATCCAAGGTTTGTTTGACTCAATGCCCAGGCGTATCAAGGCCGTTATTACGGCCAGAGGTGGTTTCTGGTACTGATTTCTCAATATCTATGCACCCAAATTGCGTGAAAATGTAATCACATGTCAGTTCAAGTATAATATATCTGGCCAAGGAATACCCGTTTATCATCTGCATTTCTTCTTGGTGTAGCAATTGTAATGGCCAGTAGTGTATTATGACTGTGGTCCCGCGTTATGAAAAAAAAATATTTTCAAAGTACTTAACGATATATTCAGGCGATTTATATTACGTGCCATAGGACACAGGTTTGGCCTGCACTAAGACGTAATTAAATAACACGTAGATCCTTACATATTTGGTGAATTACTTTCTTGTGTGTGTATGTAGCCTATAATGATTAACTGTTTTTGAGCATGGATTCGCCTAAGTAATTGCAATAATTGCACAGAATCCCAAGCTTCATATCTGTGTCAGTAAAATCTAAGAACGATCCGTGCCTTAGTATGTCTTCGCAGTGGAACCAAAATAAAAAAAAGTAAAATATAAACAAAATAATAAAACCCCAAATTCACATTCCAAAAATTGGTTCAAATGGCTCTGAGCACTATGGGACTTAACATCTGAGTTCATCAGTCCCCTAGAACTCAGAACTACTTAAACCTAACTAACCTAAGGACATCACACACATCCATGCCCGAGGCAGGAATCGAACCTGCGACCGTAGCAGTCGCGCGGTTCCGGACTGCAGCGCCTAGAACCGCTCGGCCACCACGGCCGGCCAAATTCACATTCCATCCAACAACACTCACATTACAGTACCCACCGGGATGTGGAGCCATGGGGACTCCAGTGTCTGGGCCAGCTGTACCATGTTTCTCAGTTGAGAATCAATGGCACGAACGGCCCGATCGCCGGGAGAACACAGATTTTCGACTGGAATGAAATCTGTCGTGGTTGGTGGGCATGGGAGTATGATAAACTCACCCCGGAGCTTGTCGAATCACCCAACTACACTGAGCCGTGCTGTGGCTCGCGTTGGTGCTGTTTGTATGTTTCCGCCTTCTGTTGCCAGCTAGGCGGTATCGTTTAGTTGGCATGGTAGCGGTTGTTTGTCTTCTTCTCGTGTTGACTGGCACCACTCGGTTTCGCAAGCGTTGCCTCTCAGCTAGTGGTAGCAGCGGCGGTTATCGATATGTAGTAACTGTTGCATTATCTTTGGGGCGACGTTGTTGTGCCAGTTCGGCTGGGGACTCAGGAGGCGCCAGGTCCGCGCAGTGCGAGAAACACGCTGGGACCGCTGGGGCGTGCATGGACTGCCGGATGGAAGGCCTGTGGTCACGAAGGTGCATGACCTCGTCGTAAACCAGATCCTGCAGCTTTTAAGATGAGTACATTTCAATTCAAGTAGAGAGACCTCAACCATTGTGACATTCGCGATTCTCCAGTGACTTGGGTTCGTGTTGCTGCTCGTAGTGTCGCCGAGGCGAAGAGCAGCGAGTGGAGTGCTTGGGGAAGGCGGATCTGATTAGCTTTACTCCACTTCTTATTACTATCTATTGCGTGCATGGACTGCCGGATGAAAGGCCTGTGGTCACGAAGGTGCATGACCTCGTCGTAAACCAGATCCTGCAGCTTTTAAGATGAGTACATTTCAATTCAAGTAGAGAGACCTCAACCATTGTGACATTCGCGATTCTCCAGTGACTTGGGTTCGTGTTGCTCCTCGTAGTGTCGCCGAGGCGAAGAGCAGCGAGTGGAGTGCTTGGGGAAGGCGGATCTGATTAGCTTTACTCCACTTCTTATTACTATCTATTGCGTGCATGGACTGCCGGATGAAAGGCCTGTGGTCACGAAGGTGCATGACCTCGTCGTAAACGAGATCCAGCAGCTTTTAAGATGAGTACATTTCAATTCAAGTAGAGAGACCTCAACCATTGTGACATTCGCGATTCTCCAGTGACTTGGGTTCGTGTTGCTGCTCGTAGTGTCGCCGAGGCGAAGAGCAGCGAGTGGAGTGCTTGGGGAAGGCGGATCTGATTAGCTTTACTCCACTTCTTATTACTATCTATTGCGTGCATGGACTGCCGGATGAAAGGCCTGTGGTCACGAAGGTGCATGACCTCGTCGTAAACGAGATCCAGCAGCTTTTAAGATGAGTATATTTCAATTCAAGTAGAGAGACCTCAACCATTGTGACATTCGCGATTCTCCAGTGACTTGGGTTCGTGTTGCTGCTCGTAGTGTCGCCGAGGCGAAGAGCAGCGAGTGGAGTGCTTGGGGAAGGCGGATCTGATTAGCTTCACTCCACTTCTTATTACTATCTATTGCGTGCATGGACTGCCGGATGAAAGGCCTGTGGTCACGAAGGTGCATGACCTCGTCGTAAACGAGATCCAGCAGCTTTTAAGATGAGTATATTTCAATTCAAGTAGAGAGACCTCAACCATTGTGACATTCGCGATTCTCCAGTGACTTGGGTTCGTGTTGCTGCTCGTAGTGTCGCCGAGGCGAAGAGCAGCGAGTGGAGTGCTTGGGGAAGGCGGATCTGATTAGCTTTACTCCACTTCTTATTACTATCTATTGCGTGCATGGACTGCCGGATGAAAGGCCTGTGGTCACGAAGGTGCATGACCTCGTCGTAAACGAGATCCAGCAGCTTTTAAGATGAGTATATTTCAATTCAAGTAGAGAGACCTCAACCATTGTGACATTCGCGATTCTCCAGTGACTTGGGTTCGTGTTGCTGCTCGTAGTGTCGCCGAGGCGAAGAGCAGCGAGTGGAGTGCTTGGGGAAGGCGGATCTGATTAGCTTCACTCCACTTCTTATTACTATCTATTGCGTGCATGGACTGCCGGATGAAAGGCCTGTGGTCACGAAGGTGCATGACCTCGTCGTAAACGAGATCCAGCAGCTTTTAAGATGAGTATATTTCAATTCAAGTAGAGAGACCTCAACCATTGTGACATTCGCGATTCTCCAGTGACTTGGGTTCGTGTTGCTGCTCGTAGTGTCGCCGAGGCGAAGAGCAGCGAGTGGAGTGCTTGGGGAAGGCGGATCTGATTAGCTTTACTCCACTTCTTATTACTATCTATTGCGTGCATGGACTGCCGGATGAAAGGCCTGTGGTCACGAAGGTGCATGACCTCGTCGTAAACGAGATCCAGCAGCTTTTAAGATGAGTATATTTCAATTCAAGTAGAGAGACCTCAACCATTGTGACATTCGCGATTCTCCAGTGACTTGGGTTCGTGTTGCTGCTCGTAGTGTCGCCGAGGCGAAGAGCAGCGAGTGGAGTGCTTGGGGAAGGCGGATCTGATTAGCTTTACTCCACTTCTTATTACTATCTATTGCGTGCATGGACTGCCGGATGAAAGGCCTGTGGTCACGAAGGTGCATGACCTCGTCGTAAACGAGATCCAGCAGCTTTTAAGATGAGTATATTTCAATTCAAGTAGAGAGACCTCAACCATTGTGACATTCGCGATTCTCCAGTGACTTGGGTTCGTGTTGCTGCTCGTAGTGTCGCCGAGGCGAAGAGCAGCGAGTGGAGTGCTTGGGGAAGGCGGATCTGATTAGCTTTACTCCACTTCTTATTACTATCTATTGCGTGCATGGACTGCCGGATGAAAGGCCTGTGGTCACGAAGGTGCATGACCTCGTCGTAAACGAGATCCAGCAGCTTCTAAGATGAGTATATTTCAATTCAAGTAGAGAGACCTCAACCATTGTGACATTCGCGATTCTCCAGTGACTTGGGTTCGTGTTGCTGCTCGTAGTGTCGCCGAGGCGAAGAGCAGCGAGTGGAGTGCTTGGGGAAGGCGGATCTGATTAGCTTCACTCCACTTCTTATTACTATCTATTGCGTGCATGGACTGCCGGATGAAAGGCCTGTGGTCACGAAGGTGCATGACCTCGTCGTAAACGAGATCCAGCAGCTTTTAAGATGAGTATATTTCAATTCAAGTAGAGAGACCTCAACCATTGTGACATTCGCGATTCTCCAGTGACTTGGGTTCGTGTTGCTGCTCGTAGTGTCGCCGAGGCGAAGAGCAGCGAGTGGAGTGCTTGGGGAAGGCGGATCTGATTAGCTTTACTCCACTTCTTATTACTATCTATTGCGTGCATGGACTGCCGGATGAAAGGCCTGTGGTCACGAAGGTGCATGACCTCGTCGTAAACGAGATCCAGCAGCTTTTAAGATGAGTATATTTCAATTCAAGTAGAGAGACCTCAACCATTGTGACATTCGCGATTCTCCAGTGACTTGGGTTCGTGTTGCTGCTCGTAGTGTCGCCGAGGCGAAGAGCAGCGAGTGGAGTGCTTGGGGAAGGCGGATCTGATTAGCTTCACTCCACTTCTTATTACTATCTATTGCGTGCATGGACTGCCGGATGAAAGGCCTGTGGTCACGAAGGTGCATGACCTCGTCGTAAACGAGATCCAGCAGCTTTTAAGATGAGTATATTTCAATTCAAGTAGAGAGACCTCAACCATTGTGACATTCGCGATTCTCCAGTGACTTGGGTTCGTGTTGCTGCTCGTAGTGTCGCCGAGGCGAAGAGCAGCGAGTGGAGTGCTTGGGGAAGGCGGATCTGATTAGCTTTACTCCACTTCTTATTACTATCTATTGCGTGCATGGACTGCCGGATGAAAGGCCTGTGGTCACGAAGGTGCATGACCTCGTCGTAAACGAGATCCAGCAGCTTTTAAGATGAGTATATTTCAATTCAAGTAGAGAGACCTCAACCATTGTGACATTCGCGATTCTCCAGTGACTTGGGTTCGTGTTGCTGCTCGTAGTGTCGCCGAGGCGAAGAGCAGCGAGTGGAGTGCTTGGGGAAGGCGGATCTGATTAGCTTCACTCCACTTCTTATTACTATCTATTGCGTGCATGGACTGCCGGATGAAAGGCCTGTGGTCACGAAGGTGCATGACCTCGTCGTAAACGAGATCCAGCAGCTTTTAAGATGAGTACATTTCAATTCAAGTAGAGAGACCTCAACCATTGTGACATTCGCGATTCTCCAGTGACTTGGGTTCGTGTTGCTGCTCGTAGTGTCGCCGAGGCGAAGAGCAGCGAGTGGAGTGCTTGGGGAAGGCGGATCTGATTAGCTTTACTCCACTTCTTATTACTATCTATTGCGTGCATGGACTGCCGGATGAAAGGCCTGTGGTCACGAAGGTGCATGACCTCGTCGTAAACCAGATCATGCAGCTTTTAAGATGAGTACATTTCAATTCAAGTAGAGAGACCTCAACCATTGTGACATTCGCGATTCTCCAGTGACTTGGGTTCGTGTTGCTGCTCGTAGTGTCGCCGAGGCGAAGAGCAGCGAGTGGAGTGCTTGGGGAAGGCGGATCTGATTAGCTTTACTCCACTTCTTATTACTATCTATTGCGTGCATGGACTGCCGGATGAAAGGCCTGTGGTCACGAAGGTGCATGACCTCGTCGTAAACGAGATCCAGCAGCTTTTAAGATGAGTATATTTCAATTCAAGTAGAGAGACCTCAACCATTGTGACATTCGCGATTCTCCAGTGACTTGGGTTCGTGTTGCTGCTCGTAGTGTCGCCGAGGCGAAGAGCAGCGAGTGGAGTGCTTGGGGAAGGCGGATCTGATTAGCTTTACTCCACTTCTTATTACTATCTATTGCGTGCATGGACTGCCGGATGAAAGGCCTGTGGTCACGAAGGTGCATGACCTCGTCGTAAACGAGATCCAGCAGCTTTTAAGATGAGTATATTTCAATTCAAGTAGAGAGACCTCAACCATTGTGACATTCGCGATTCTCCAGTGACTTGGGTTCGTGTTGCTGCTCGTAGTGTCGCCGAGGCGAAGAGCAGCGAGTGGAGTGCTTGGGGAAGGCGGATCTGATTAGCTTTACTCCACTTCTTATTACTATCTATTGCGTGCATGGACTGCCGGATGAAAGGCCTGTGGTCACGAAGGTGCATGACCTCGTCGTAAACCAGATCCTGCAGCTTTTAAGATGAGTATATTTCAATTCAAGTAGAGAGACCTCAACCATTGTGACATTCGCGATTCTCCAGTGACTTGGGTTCGTGTTGCTGCTCGTAGTGTCGCCGAGGCGAAGAGCAGCGAGTGGAGTGCTTGGGGAAGGCGGATCTGATTAGCTTTACTCCACTTCTTATTACTATCTATTGCGTGCATGGACTGCCGGATGAAAGGCCTGTGGTCACGAAGGTGCATGACCTCGTCGTAAACCAGATCCTGCAGCTTTTAAGATGAGTATATTTCAATTCAAGTAGAGAGACCTCAACCATTGTGACATTCGCGATTCTCCAGTGACTTGGGTTCGTGTTGCTGCTCGTAGTGTCGCCGAGGCGAAGAGCAGCGAGTGGAGTGCTTGGGGAAGGCGGATCTGATTAGCTTTACTCCACTTCTTATTACTATCTATTGCGTGCATGGACTGCCGGATGAAAGGCCTGTGGTCACGAAGGTGCATGACCTCGTCGTAAACCAGATCCTGCAGCTTTTAAGATGAGTATATTTCAATTCAAGTAGAGAGACCTCAACCATTGTGACATTCGCGATTCTCCAGTGACTTGGGTTCGTGTTGCTGCTCGTAGTGTCGCCGAGGCGAAGAGCAGCGAGTGGAGTGCTTGGGGAAGGCGGATCTGATTAGCTTTACTCCACTTCTTATTACTATCTATTGCGTGCATGGACTGCCGGATGAAAGGCCTGTGGTCACGAAGGTGCATGACCTCGTCGTAAACCAGATCCTGCAGCTTTTAAGATGAGTATATTTCAATTCAAGTAGAGAGACCTCAACCATTGTGACATTCGCGATTCTCCAGTGACTTGGGTTCGTGTTGCTGCTCGTAGTGTCGCCGAGGCGAAGAGCAGCGAGTGGAGTGCTTGGGGAAGGCGGATCTGATTAGCTTTACTCCACTTCTTATTACTATCTATTGCGTGCATGGACTGCCGGATGAAAGGCCTGTGGTCACGAAGGTGCATGACCTCGTCGTAAACCAGATCCTGCAGCTTTTAAGATGAGTACATTTCAATTCAAGTAGAGAGACCTCAACCATTGTGACATTCGCGATTCTCCAGTGACTTGGGTTCGTGTTGCTGCTCGTAGTGTCGCCGAGGCGAAGAGCAGCGAGTGGAGTGCTTGGGGAAGGCGGATCTGATTAGCTTTACTCCACTTCTTATTACTATCTATTGCGTGCATGGACTGCCGGATGAAAGGCCTGTGGTCACGAAGGTGCATGACCTCGTCGTAAACGAGATCCTGCAGCTTTTAAGATGAGTATATTTCAATTCAAGTAGAGAGACCTCAACCATTGTGACATTCGCGATTCTCCAGTGACTTGGGTTCGTGTTGCTGCTCGTAGTGTCGCCGAGGCGAAGAGCAGCGAGTGGAGTGCTTGGGGAAGGCGGATCTGATTAGCTTTACTCCACTTCTTATTACTATCTATTGCGTGCATGGACTGCCGGATGAAAGGCCTGTGGTCACGAAGGTGCATGACCTCGTCGTAAACCAGATCCTGCAGCTTTTAAGATGAGTATATTTCAATTCAAGTAGAGAGACCTCAACCATTGTGACATTCGCGATTCTCCAGTGACTTGGGTTCGTGTTGCTGCTCGTAGTGTCGCCGAGGCGAAGAGCAGCGAGTGGAGTGCTTGGGGAAGGCGGATCTGATTAGCTTTACTCCACTTCTTATTACTATCTATTGCTTGCATGGACTGCCGGATGAAAGGCCTGTGGTCACGAAGGTGCATGACCTCGTCGTAAACCAGATCCTGCAGCTTTTAAGATGAGTATATTTCAATTCAAGTAGAGAGACCTCAACCATTGTGACATTCGCGATTCTCCAGTGACTTGGGTTCGTGTTGCTGCTCGTAGTGTCGCCGAGGCGAAGAGCAGCGAGTGGAGTGCTTGGGGAAGGCGGATCTGATTAGCTTTACTCCACTTCTTATTACTATCTATTGCGTGCATGGACTGCCGGATGAAAGGCCTGTGGTCACGAAGGTGCATGACCTCGTCGTAAACCAGATCCTGCAGCTTTTAAGATGAGTACATTTCAATTCAAGTAGAGAGACCTCAACCATTGTGACATTCGCGATTCTCCAGTGACTTGGGTTCGTGTTGCTGCTCGTAGTGTCGCCGAGGCGAAGAGCAGCGAGTGGAGTGCTTGGGGAAGGCGGATCTGATTAGCTTTACTCCACTTCTTATTACTATCTATTGCGTGCATGGACTGCCGGATGAAAGGCCTGTGGTCACGAAGGTGCATGACCTCGTCGTAAACGAGATCCAGCAGCTTTTAAGATGAGTATATTTCAATTCAAGTAGAGAGACCTCAACCATTGTGACATTCGCGATTCTCCAGTGACTTGGGTTCGTGTTGCTGCTCGTAGTGTCGCCGAGGCGAAGAGCAGCGAGTGGAGTGCTTGGGGAAGGCGGATCTGATTAGCTTTACTCCACTTCTTATTACTATCTATTGCGTGCATGGACTGCCGGATGAAAGGCCTGTGGTCACGAAGGTGCATGACCTCGTCGTAAACCAGATCCTGCAGCTTTTAAGATGAGTATATTTCAATTCAAGTAGAGAGACCTCAACCATTGTGACATTCGCGATTCTCCAGTGACTTGGGTTCGTGTTGCTGCTCGTAGTGTCGCCGAGGCGAAGAGCAGCGAGTGGAGTGCTTGGGGAAGGCGGATCTGATTAGCTTTACTCCACTTCTTATTACTATCTATTGCGTGCATGGACTGCCGGATGAAAGGCCTGTGGTCACGAAGGTGCATGACCTCGTCGTAAACCAGATCCTGCAGCTTTTAAGATGAGTACATTTCAATTCAAGTAGAGAGACCTCAACCATTGTGACATTCGCGATTCTCCAGTGACTTGGGTTCGTGTTGCTGCTCGTAGTGTCGCCGAGGCGAAGAGCAGCGAGTGGAGTGCTTGGGGAAGGCGGATCTGATTAGCTTTACTCCACTTCTTATTACTATCTATTGCGTGCATGGACTGCCGGATGAAAGGCCTGTGGTCACGAAGGTGCATGACCTCGTCGTAAACCAGATCCTGCAGCTTTTAAGATGAGTATATTTCAATTCAAGTAGAGAGACCTCAACCATTGTGACATTCGCGATTCTCCAGTGACTTGGGTTCGTGTTGCTGCTCGTAGTGTCGCCGAGGCGAAGAGCAGCGAGTGGAGTGCTTGGGGAAGGCGGATCTGATTAGCTTTACTCCACTTCTTATTACTATCTATTGCGTGCATGGACTGCCGGATGAAAGGCCTGTGGTCACGAAGGTGCATGACCTCGTCGTAAACCAGATCCTGCAGCTTTTAAGATGAGTATATTTCAATTCAAGTAGAGAGACCTCAACCATTGTGACATTCGCGATTCTCCAGTGACTTGGGTTCGTGTTGCTGCTCGTAGTGTCGCCGAGGCGAAGAGCAGCGAGTGGAGTGCTTGGGGAAGGCGGATCTGATTAGCTTTACTCCACTTCTTATTACTATCTATTGCGTGCATGGACTGCCGGATGAAAGGCCTGTGGTCACGAAGGTGCATGACCTCGTCGTAAACCAGATCCTGCAGCTTTTAAGATGAGTACATTTCAATTCAAGTAGAGAGACCTCAACCATTGTGACATTCGCGATTCTCCAGTGACTTGGGTTCGTGTTGCTGCTCGTAGTGTCGCCGAGGCGAAGAGCAGCGAGTGGAGTGCTTGGGGAAGGCGGATCTGATTAGCTTTACTCCACTTCTTATTACTATCTATTGCGTGCATGGACTGCCGGATGAAAGGCCTGTGGTCACGAAGGTGCATGACCTCGTCGTAAACCAGATCCTGCAGCTTTTAAGATGAGTATATTTCAATTCAAGTAGAGAGACCTCAACCATTGTGACATTCGCGATTCTCCAGTGACTTGGGTTCGTGTTGCTGCTCGTAGTGTCTCCGAGGCGAAGAGCAGCGAGTGGAGTGCTTGGGGAAGGCGGATCTGATTAGCTTTACTCCACTTCTTATTACTATCTATTGCGTTCAGCTTGTTACAATTTGTTAAGTTCATCCAGCGGTAATTTTTCTTGCCTGGTGGCCGCTAACGCCCCAGTCACCTTCCCTGTGGGTTTGTGTATGTAACGGCAGTGTACGTATCTTCGCCTTGCCGCTGCTGTCCGGTTAGGGCCTGTAGTTTTGACAGCTTTCTTCATTGAAGGCCGTTTGTGATTCTTCTACTCTGGTGGTAGTCATTCCTTTCTCGTTCTGGGCGCTCTAAGCACAGTAGTCTACAGTGTAGTGCAGTCCGCCAGTTCTGGCTTTGGCGTGTCGTTCCATTCTTCCATTTGGTTTATTGAACGTCAGGTAGCTTCAGCAAGATTATCATTAGTCATTAGTTAGACTGCCACTAGTCTGAGTTACCATCTTATGAAGTGAATGCAACTCTTGCCTGCCTATCTCATTACTCGCGAAAATGTTTGTTGCCGGACCTTCTCAGAGATCGATTCCTGGAGCACCGTCTGTGACTGGTCCTTGTGATTTGTTATTGTATTATTTATTACCATACCTTGTAACGCCTACATTAAAGGTTATGTATGTCCAGTTAACAGTTCCGGTCGCCTTCTGGAATAAATCTAGCAGTGTAAGGCTTGTGTTACAAGGTTACCGTCATCTTATTTCACCAGTTTGGTGGTCAGTTGCTTGTGTTACAAGGTTACCATCATCTTATTTCACCAGTTTGGTGGTCAGTTGCTTGTTAATTTTAATTACCCTCTGCTTGTATTTGCTGTTTTACAGCAGGTTTCTAATTTTTTTTAGAACTGCCGTGATTGAGGTAATTTGCTTTGAAAAAATAATTCGATAGTTGTATTTTAGCAGTAAGCCTTAAAACCTTATTTATGGCCGTTCCTGGCGTCTGATACCTTCTTTTGTGTTTGTGGCCACTACTTACCTTTTTATATTTCAATACCTGTAAGTTGTAATTGCAACGAGAGTAAGTCCTTCAGCTGTGATCACAGTGGCTTGTTTTTTAAACATTATCTGTGTCTGTGATCTTGACGAAGCGGAATATTACCGTAATTTACAAGCCCACCAGGAAGATACAGGAATACCTTAGGCCTGCCAAGGACGCTCGCAAACCATTGGAAAAATCTGGAGTGTATAGGATCCCATGCAGCTGTGGTGATGTTTATGTGGGTACCACCAAAAGAACTGTTTCTAAACGTTTGGAAGAGAGGGAAATTGTAGAAGAGGAGAAACGGAATTATCAGCTGTTGCGGAGCATGCTTTCCAGCCAGGGAACCACAATATTCGTTTCGAGGAGACGCAAGTACTAGCGGCCACGAGCGGATACTACGAAAGGCTCTACAGGGAGGCAATCGAAATCGCTAAACACCCAAATAATTTCAACCGAAAGGAGGAGGGCGTCAAATTAAACGGTATATGGATGCCGGTGTTAAAGAAGATGTGTACCACTCGTCCACTACTGGGTGATGGCAACAGCGATCGACGGCGACGGACAGCGGCCAATTGCACTGACGTTTTCAAAACACGTGACGTCACGCCGCGGCGCGGGGGCGCGCGGACACGGAATTTAGCGGCAGTCAGTAGCGAGCCAGTGTGTGTGTTGGACCTTCCATCAAGCTACGGACCCCCTTGAAGATGTCTCCCGCAGTCGGAGACGAAACGTTGGGAAACAATACGGAATTCATCAACCGACCACGGCATAACAGCCCGGATAATTATAATGGACATGAAACTGCATGTAGGAACTGACATCGTCGGCAAGGATAGATGAAAGTTTGTTCTGGTCCATTTTGACTTCTAGCATGACGAGATCACTCAGGATATTGCCTCTGGCCAGGAGCCTACCGACGATTTGTTCGGTGAACCGTGAATTTATTTTCAAAGAATTTTCTTAAAAATTTCGTTATTTACTAGCGATTTATCGAGAACATTAACACATTTGAGCGTAGAAGTAGTTGCCAGGGAGTAACTGATGAAATCAAAATGAACTTGCTTTTACCAAATGGGAATTTTATTCCTAAAAGCTTTTTTTTAAGAAACAGATTTAAAATTATAAGCAGAAAGCACCCTCTAAATATCAAGTTACAATTTATTCAGAGGCAGAAAGAAGCAAATTTTTGAGTGTATGAGCTTTCGAACTGAGAACCCTGCCGCTCCCTTTTGACACGGCCGTAGTCAGGACCGCTCACAACAAACTCTGAAAGACTACAGTGGTGCAAATTTCCTACACACCAGATTAGCTTAAAGTAAAAGTTTTAACAGTTCACATAAGCACACAACCTATTCACCCATAGGAGGGATGGAAATGGTACGAACACTAAAATTAAAAAATTAACTTGCCACCGAAGGTGCAACTTGATTATAACTTCTAAGAAAGGTCTTATGGTGGAAGGGTGGCAACTTTATGTACTTTAATAACCATTTAAATAAAAGCCCATGAAATACAATCTTAAATAAAATTATACAAGGTTGGCCAAACATGCTCTACAGTACACATATACCGCCTCTGAAGATGATAGACAAGATAAAAAAACGTATTTCAGGAATTAGGCCTTTACACTTCAAGCAATAAATTCGTTAACACACCGAATCCGACAAACATGACAGAGGCAGCTATTAATGTACGGCAGATTGATAGGGAGATTACCAAACAACCCGAATTGCACGTTGCTCTAACCCGCACCTACTCCACAAGGGAAAAACGGACCACCCAATTCATAAATAACCACCTTCCTGCGGGTGGGCAACAGAGAAGAATGGTGGGACGACCCACCAGGGAAACAAGTATAATTTAACAAGTAAATGAAACAACATATCACCAATCACTTAACTTCTAATAAACTGCGATTTCTGTGTCTCAGTGCGTGACCGACCAACAGATCGATCCAACCGCCAATGACCGTTGCCTGAGCAACTCGAGCAGACTGGCGGCCTAGCGCGCAGATTCAGATGCAGGAACTAAGCCCCCGACCGGGCGACCACTCGTTGAGTTCTCTCACTGCGCCACAAAATCGGACGAGAGACAGAGGAGGAGGAGGAGATTAGTGTTTAACGTCGCGTCGACAACGAGGTCATTAGAGACGGAGCGCAAGCTCGGGGTAGAGAAGGATGGGGAAGGAAATCGGCCGTGCCCTTTGAAAGGAACCATCCCGGCATTTGCCTGAAAGGATTTAGGGAAATCACGGAAAACCTAAATCAGGATGGCCGGAGACGGGATTGAACCGTCGTCCTCCAGAATGCGAGTCCAGTGTGCTAACCACTGCGCCACCTCGCTCGGTACGAGAGACAGACTAGCAAGCTGGGGACGAGAGACTGACTCCAGACTCCAGACTCACCTAGACTGACCAACTGGCGAGCTCATAGCGCCCCTTAAATGCACGTGAACAGGCAACCTTTCGCCTTTCCCACCAGAGGGAGACACCAAAGCTGCGATTGCCACAGCGGCGCCACCGCCAGAAACGAAGGGCGACAGCTTCACACAACGCGCTGCGGCGCTCTCTTCAAAACAGCAATTTTTACCACGGCTAATTCAGGGTGGCTGCCTTCAGGAATTTCGAGCCACACATGGAAAAGGTCGTCTGGCCCATGGTGCTTAAACGCGTATCATCTGAGATGGCCATCTATCGCATTTCAGTGGACTTCCAGTCGCGGTATTGACGTGCATATTCCCATATTCCAGTCTTCGTCACCAGTGAACTCCAGTCATCATGGGTGCGTGAACGAGGCATTTGCTGCAGAGGCCAATACGTAGCAACGTTTGCTGAACGGCCTTGAGAAGACACTGTTGATAGTCCCTGGGTCACCTGATCAGTCGGTTGCTCTACAGCTGCACTTATATTTGCCTGTATACATCTCTCCAGCTGTCGTTCACCACTGCCATCTATGGCCTGTGGTGCACAAAAGTTGCCTCGACGCCGGTTTTGGATAGCGCCATTTGGCCATGCACGGTATACTTGAATCACGGACCATTGCGAACAGTTTACAATGTTTGCAGTTTTGGAAGTGCTTCCTGCCTTGGCATGAAAGCCAGTGATCACGCCGTTCAGGATGTCAAATAACTTGCTCAGTTTCCAATCACCACCCACCCGACGCGATTCATACTCTGCACTGTTAGTGCTGCCACCTGCCTTTTGTAAGGAGTTATTGACTGTTGACGTCAAACACAGGCGGTATTCGTATTAAAGTAACTGAGCAGTGTACAAGCGGAGTGGACGATACGGATCACAAATGGGGAAATCCACTGAGAGGTCAGAGGGGTGTTCTGAACACAATTTCGACAGAAAGCAGCTCAATAGGCTGTGGAGTGGAAGGCGTAGGCTAGCAATAGAACAGTGCATCACCACTGACTACTCATTTATTGAACACATAAGTCAGGTATTACCCAAAAGGAACAATCAGTACAAATTAAAAAATAATATTCTTTTCCTTTAAGTCACTCAAACATTTAAACAGGCAAATAGCAATCATTTAACTGAAAGCCCTTTAAGAAATCAAGACTAGAAAATCTGAATGATGAGTTAAAATCATATTTAAATAGGCTCTGACCGAGCACATATTTTGAAACGAAATACTTCATTTAAGGAACCAGCGAACAAAATTAATTACATAATCCTCAACAACCATATTACATCCAAGACATTTAAGATTAAACAGTAATATATAACATCAGAGAGGTGCAATCCCAAGTTTTAAGCAGCACGTTTCAGATGGACTGCACTGCAACAGTACAATACAAGTCCCTCAGAGGGTCTCCCCACACAGGAAGTTATCGCCGCAATCGACAAAATATCGACACCATTCCATGTACAGACCTAAAACAAACTAAAAGCTCTCTTAAGTTTGGTACAGTTAATTCCCTTTCAACAACATACATCACAAGTCTAGCCCTAGGGTGGCACCGACATCCCGCAATTTAGCACGCGTAAAACTACAACGATGCACTCATCACGTATCTTTACAAAATGCAAGAACAGAGAGTCGGCTCCCCAATAGCGGAACATTTAGCCACGCGCAGAGTGCGGGTTTGCGGGATGCAAGGGATTTCGCCCTTAACCTCAACACCACTTAAAATACTAGTCAGCCTACAATCTTGAACCACCATACACATTCCTTCAGTTACTGCATAGAAAGCCAATGTGATAGGCAAACAGACCAGCATATGATAAAAGCTTAAGCAATTTCCTTACTAGACAACCCTTATGAATAGCAGCCGTAATTTTCTCTTTTAAACGTGAGCACACCCACTATCAAAAGATAAACAACGCCAATCATAAGGACAGTAGCACGTAAGCAAGTAGCAATGGTAACTTCTGCTTAGATTGGCTACAAATCAGCGCGTGATTTAACACACCAGAGAACAGTATTTACAACATAACCATCAATACAATAGCAAATTACACGTGTACTCCCCCACGATTTCGATTCGCAAAGCCATAGACAAAACGTGGAGAACGTATCACTTGGACCAACATAATGATGCTCCCTCAGTTACCCCAAATAACTGACTCCCTTAGTTGCACAGCAAAGAACCAGACCTAATGAAACCGCCACAGTTTTCGCCTCTAAATTGTCACAGTACAAGTGATACTCAATCACAAATGTAATTTTACATCACCAGTTCCCGTATAGTCAATACAAGCGCATGATTGTCTCCCGTTTATAACGGCAGGCAGCAACATCGTACGGAAAAGAGCGTAGACACAAGCTCTTACAAATTCTCTTCTCCGAAAGCAGCCACCGCAACTCTCGGGAACCACTGGGACATCCAATGCAAAAATCGTTACTCCTTCACACAAATTACAGAACGCCCGCTTCCCGCTGCTTGCTACGGCGCCTTCCGTTCAGAGCCAACTTGTACATCTCCGTGCGATAGGTCCGGTCCCACACTCGCTGCGTCAACCCGACAACCGTCTTCCACCACGTCCCGGAGCACACCCCCACAGAACCTCGCCTCGTTACTCCTCGCGTAGACCCCAGAGGGCGCTGCTTACCGCCCTGACCGTGGCAAGAAAGATAAACCACCGGAGTGGCACTATCGATATGAGCCGCCGCGGCTCATCCACTGACACAGGTCACCTTGAGATTCGCAGATTGTTGTGGTTTGCCTGCTGAGAGCGGCCACCTCGGTGACAATCCGGGGACTATATTCAATTTCAGCCACCAGCTCCATAAGCAAAGAAATTTTACCTAGGTTTCGGCTATAATAATGTAGCCTTCTTCAGAAATGTCACAATGAAAATTAAAATTACAACATGCCAGATATTGGCCTTGTCAGACTTAAAATGTTAGTACTACAGTACATAGTCATAAGACTGCGTCACTTCTACTAATGTTTTGCCGATAGGCCACACCAACAGGCCAAACAGGTGGGCCGCGGGCGCGAGGTCGTAAACAGTAGTAGAATAGACGCAGTTTTATGACTATGCACAGTAGTACTAACATTGTAACCTTGACAAGGCCAATATCTGGCATGTTTTAATTTATTTTATATTGTGACATTTCTGAAGAAGCCTACATTTTTTTAGCTGAAACCTAGGTAAAGTTCCTTTGGTTATGCAGCTGGAGGCTGAAATTGTATACAATTACATTTTACAGTTGCTGACTGCCGCACCATGCTAAAATATTCAAATCCCTGTACTCATTGAAGGTAATATGGATAGTAGCGGTTGGCGTGCAGGATCCACGTGCTTTGACTTACACAGTGTTGGCGGATCACTTGCCTGGACCTTGTACTAGGGTTTGCCTCAACATCCTGTTGAACCCACTCCTCCAAATTCGGTGTACACACGGTCCACCCCCCCCCCCCTCCTCTTCCCCCAGGATGTTCGTCTCTATGAAAGGACCTATGACCACACAAATGCCCAAAAAGGGTTAGAAATGTTTTGTGACGTGATTGGTTTCGGTGAGTGTACTCGGTTTCCTATAGCTGTGCTGCATCTGGACCATATCCATGTGCTTGGCCGTACACAAACATCATCTCTGTTTCTTCCCGACATGAATAGTGGACCATTCTGCTGCTTACAGTATGCTACGCCAATAACACAGCCTGCAACACAGGAGTAACACATGCCACGTGGTAAGAGAGACTTTCATTGGTTAGGATTTTTTTCTGCTCAACTTCCAGTCACGAATCCGTCCCTGCACTTTGTTCATTTCATTACTGTTCACCGAGCGAGGTGGCGCAGTGGTTAGCACACTGGACTCGCATTCGGGAGGACGACGGTTCAATCCCGTCTCCAGCCATCCTGATTTAGGTTTTCCGTGATTTCCCTAAATCGTTTCAGGCAAATGCCGGGATGGTTCCTTTGAAAGGTCACGGCCGATTTCCTTCCCCATCCTTCCCTAACCCGAGCTTGCGCTCCGTCTCTAATGACCTCGTTGTCGACGGGACGTTAAACACTAACCACCACCACCACCATTACTGTTCACTTAGTACATACAACTGGGATTCTTCAGGAAGGACGAAGTGGTGCTAATCCTATATCATTCTCAGCACTCCTCTTTCTATTGGCGCATCAAGAAAAGCAGATAAGTCACCTTTCTGACTGGGTTTGGTGCTCCAGGTGCCGTCATATTGTTCGTGCGAATTATATTCCTGCTGTAAAGAATTCAATTTCCTGATTCAAGTTATGTTACAGGCTTGTATGCTACTCGATAGGGGGCAGGTAGTAATTTTGATCTCTCTAGCGCTAGTCACATGGGACAGTTGAGATCCTGCATGATGACGTTTATGGCCGCCCTGACTGCATTGATTTTACATTCACATGACACTCATAGGATCCCAACCAATCTCATTCCCAACATGGGGTTTCCCCGTTTCCCAAATATGCGTGGCTACAGCTGACTTCCCAAATATGTGGGCATATTTGGGAAACTGGGCACCCCATGTTTGGAATAGATCAGATTCTCGTTATTTTACATAGACAGGACAAAGGCAAAAAGCTGGATCTACTAGAACAGCTGGAAAGTACGATACATATCGTGGATAATCAGAACACACTGAATGAACAGCTAACTGGTGATACAAATAACTTTTTCAAACATTTCACTGGTTTCTTTTAGTAACTACATTCTTGGCAATTGGCAGGATACCATCATTTCATGAGGTCCTTGGAACATGTATACGTTATCTGTTTGTATAGACATCTCTGTGACTTCCTTGTTTACTTGCGCGTGAGCTCACTCGCGTTTCAATGTCGTGTTTGGCTACGTGGTGTGTGGTATCAACGAAGACGCACGGGCAGTTTACGACGATGGAGGAGTGAGTCATGTGGTTAGATGTTGAACACCATAGGCGACACCATTTTAGCGTTTTTTACATTTCGACGACTATGTGGAGATGCGCCTCGAAAGACACGGCTGCAACAAGGGAAGTAGCCACGATGTTTTAATTTTATTATCAGTTTTATTGTGCCTGGTGCATGTTCCATTTTAGCGAGTTTTAACAGGTTATTTTACTTTTTATTATTCTGATGATCGAAGCTTGACTTCCGAAACGCGTCAATCTTAGTGTTTTACACTATAAACAAGTGGTTGAGCCGATATATTTTTTAACACTGACATTCACAACCACGACCTCTTATCCAGTATGAATAAAATCAAAGCAACCAAGACAGTTAAGTGCGAAATGTTTTGTAAAATTAGTTGAAAGGCCCAGAAATCCAAGTGGCCGATAATAATTACAGAACAATGGAAAAGAATATTCAGGGGAGAGAAATAGACGATGAGTTTGGCGTTCCGAAACTTTCATAGGGTTAGGTGACCTCAAAATAGCTTACAACATTGTAAAATGGTGTTCAGAATTCTGAGAAAAAGAGGAGCAATCTCTTAGGAAATACGGATATTGTGTAATATGTACAAGAACCAAAAAGAATCCAAGAAGGATTTTTCTAATGAAAAAGGGTGTGTACGGTGATGTAGCCTTTCGCCCCCTCTGATCAACGTCTACACTGAAGAACCAATAATAGATTTAAAATAACGTTCAAGAGTGGGATTAAAAGCAAAGAAGAATTATAGGAGGTGTCAAATGGAAGGAACAATCTAATGCGTGCAGAAAATGGATTGATAGTAAACCGAAGATTGACGAAAGTATTGAAGAGTAACAGAAATAAGATTAGCAACGAACAAAACTGGTGACTACAACACAGAAAAAGTTTGGAAATTCTTCTATTTTGGAAACGAAATAACACTTGACGGACGCAGCAAGGATGAGACAGAGACAGCATTCCTCGCAAGATAAGTCTGGTAGTATTAAACATCGACATTAACTTGAAATTTCCCAGAATGTTTGGAGCACAGCATTGTATGGTAGTGAATCATAGACACTCGGAAAACCGGAACAGAAGAGAATGGAAACGTTTGAGACATGGCGTTATGAAGGATATTGAAAACTAGGTGGACTGATAAAATAGAGGATAAGGAAGTTCTTAGCAGAATCAGCAATGAAAGGAACGTATGGAAAACACTGACAAGAAAAAGGGAAAGTATGGTAGGACATGTGGTAAAAATTTAGGAAATAAGCTGCATGGTACGAGAGACAGCTGAAGAGGGTAAAAACTGCAGAGGCAGACAGAGATTGGAAAACATTCAACAAATAATTGAAGAGGTAGGGTGTAATTGCTAGTCTGAGTTGAAGAGGTAGGATTAGGAGAGGGATTCGTGGCGGGCCGCATCGAATTAGTGAGGCGACCGAATACACTAATAGAAAGTAGTCCTTGCCGCAAACGGACGACACCTAAACCGGATTTCATTTGTGAATCAGAAACCTGCTGCATAATCTGTCCTTGTATACTGAATGTAGATGGCTTTACTTCCACGTACGTTGTGCCACTGCGCTTTAATACTAATCATCTGATTACTCTTCATACCATTTTAACATTTATAGCATACTGCCTTCACGCTGATGCAGTTTCAATCGCCGAGCAGTGTATCCTTAAATCTGCATATACGTGTATAGAACGGTCGCTTTATTGGAATCCATTCCCTATGATACTAGCGTCGACGGGTCACTTAAACTGCCTTAGCTTCCTCTGGCCACCCCCCACCCCTCCACGCCGGTGCCCATCCTGCCCTCACCCCCTGGTCTGTACAGAAGAGCGGAACAGAGGTATCATATACATCGTCATAACAGCCACGTGTATTTCAGCGGCCACAGTTGCTGGTGCAGTGCAGACGGCAGGCAGCAAAGCGGGTTGCGTTTCCCGAGAGATAAGGGGCAGTCTACGGCCGTGAGGATGTGGGTAGTAACACAGAACATACTCCAGTGACTCCGGACTCCGCAGTGCGGTGCGGATGGGACAGGAAGTCGTGCGGTGGGTTATCGCGCGTGATACGTGGTGTCTGTAACCACTGCAAGCGCAACCACAACACGGTGTGGAAGGAACTTTCATTAACTCGAAAACGCACTACAGAGTACCGCGCACTTTTCTCTCTGTGAGCTGGAAATTGAAAATGCCTTCAGTGGCGTGTTTTTCACTTGCTTCTCCGGTGAACATACTCGGTTAGATGTGAAACATGAATTTCCATGAGCATACAAACCGTTAACATCAACAAAAGTAAAACGAGGATAATGGAATGTAGTCAAATTAAATCGGGTGATGCTGAGGGGATTAGATTAGGAAATGGGACACTTAAAGTAGTAAAGGAGTTTTGCTATTTAGGGAGTAAAATAACTGATGATGGTCGAAGTAGAGAGGATATAAAATGTAGACTGGCAATGGCAAGGAAATCGTTTCTGAAGAAGAGAAATTTGTTAACATCGAGTATAGATTTAAGTGTCAGGAAGTCGTTTCTGAAAGTATTTGTATGGAGTGTAGCCATGTATGGAAGTGAAACATGGACGATAACCAGTTTGGACAAGAAGAGAATAGAAGCTTTCGAAATGTGGTTCTACAGAAGGATGCTGAAGATAAGGTGGGTAGATCACGTAACCAATGAGGAGGTATTGAATAGGATTGGGGAGAAGAGAAGTTTGTGGCACAACTTGACTAGAAGAAGGGATCGGTTGGTAGGACATATTTTGAGGCATCAAGGGATCACAAATTTAGCATTGGAGGGCAGCGTGGAGGGTAAAAATCGTAGAGGGAGACCAAGAGATGAATACACTAAGCAGATTCAGAAGGATGTAGGTTGCAGTAGGTACTGGGAGATGAAGAAGCTAGCACAGGATAGACTAGCATGGAGAGCTGCATCAAACCAGTCTCAGGAGTGAAGACCACAACAACAACAACAACAACAAACCGTTACACCAACTTGAGAGGATGCAGCCGGGTAATGTTATCCATAGCCGTCGATATTTCGACAGGTGAGCGCCGTAAATTTGCTTAGTGATGAAACTTGCGAGGTGGCGTCCACGTTTACAGCCTTTTTGCTTTTGACAGGAAGCATTCCCAACAGGACTGATCAAATATGTTTTTCGGCGGTCATCCAAGATACGGGCTCTTTTATGACCTGCAAACGATGTAACCTCCCCACAAAAATCGTTCCCTTTTTGTAACGTCCGTACAAAATTCTCTCTCATTTAAACTCCCCACAAAATTCTTTCACATTTAGTCTCATTTAACCTCCCCACAAAATTTTATTCACATTTAGTGTAACCTCAAAACAGAATTCTTTCACATTTAACCTCCCTACAAAAATTCTTATTCACATTTAATCTCCCCACAAAATTCATTCACATTTAATCTACCCACAAAATTCTTTTCTCATTTAATGTAACCTCAAAACAGAAAAATTCCTATTCTCAACAGTAAAAAATTATCGTTCACATTCAGTGTAACGTCCCAACAAAGAAAAATAAATTCAGTAACCTGGTAATAATACAATGTAACTAACCTCTCAATTAAATTGTCGCTCACTTATAACTTTTCAATAATTGACTGTGAATTTAACCTGGTAAATTTTGGACGTCAGCAGTGCTGCGTCATGGCCCTGAAAGATCATTCTGAATAAAAAAGAGAAAAATTGTTACCTCAATGAAGTCACCGGATAACGCATATATATCTGCTCTTAAAATAATGTTTTATGGCACAGCCCTGTGCAGTGTTGGCAGATAGATTTGTCATTTATGAAAGGAAGCAACTGATTTTTCTTTTGCAACAATCTGGATGATCATGGATGGGAGAAATTAGTAAATTCTTTAAATTGAAATGAATGGTTGTTAAAAGTTACTTTTTATGAGAAAGATTATTATTACGAGATTTTTAAAACATTTACATGGGACTTGAGATGACATTACTACATATGCGCGAGGCTGTTGTTTTTTTTTTTTTTTACCTCATACAATAATACTCAGGCTCCGGCATCGCTGCACCGCGACCGGCCACCCAACACGATACACCAGAGCAGACTAGAGCAGACTAGAGCAGACTGCAGACTAGCAACAACTTACTGCTACAGCTACACAGTTCCTACTGCAGTCAACACTGCTCTCTGGTCAGAGATTCTCTTATACCTTGCATATCGTAGGCAGCGCATGAGCAATACATCGAAATTACATCTGCTCGGACCTCTTACAACGATGATCTTATTTTGCGTATGTCACGTGGTTTGCATATTTGGCATATTGTACGTTGGTCAGACCATCATCGTCGTGGATGACTGTGGAGTAGAACGTAAGTGTCACACTCGCTTACAACACCGTTTCTGCTGTTGCAGAACATTGCCTTGGTACAGATGGTCCTATGGAACACAACAACACAGAGATTATGGGGTGCACTTTCAACTATTTAGATAGTGCTATTAAGGAAATAGTTGAAATAAAATTAGCAAAGGACCTTATAAACAGAGACGGGGGTTTTCTGCTTGAATTATGTTTGGAATCCTGTTCCCTGCCTTGTCAAACAACAGAAAAAATCACACACGAGACACCGTTTGGTTTTGTAACCAAAATATGTTACAGAGATGGTATGACAATATGGTTCCACAGAGAGCTCTGACACAGTCAGTGGTGTTACATTTTCTGTGTATTGCATTATTTACATGGAGTTGTTAATATAGAATTTATTTTACCA
The DNA here is from genome assembly GCF_023898315.1 of Schistocerca nitens. Taxonomy (NCBI): domain Eukaryota; kingdom Metazoa; phylum Arthropoda; class Insecta; order Orthoptera; family Acrididae; genus Schistocerca; species Schistocerca nitens. Next base: position 44,566,595 of record NC_064623.1, on the reverse strand, counting down.
TTTAATAAGTTTTAAATTATCGATTATGCTTTATATTTTATATTGTTCTAAATCTTTAGTAGAATATACAGCACGATCTATAAATAAATAGTCAGTTACAGTCTGCAACGTTAAAGTAAATTTTATAATTGACAACTTTATGTGAATAACGTAATACACAAACTTGTGAACTGTAGCAGCCCTCTCTGCATCCAATTCTTCGTGAAACCATACTGTGATAATATCACTACAACATCTTTTGATTTTAAAAACGGCATCCTTTTATGTGCGATATTCTGCGTAATGGAGGATGCACCCTACTTGTAATACTATTTCTAACATTAGAATATTAAAAAAAAATCTCAAGATTTATATTTGCATATTTTTCGATTGCAGTGGAACCTGAAAGAAAAAAGATTGCAGTGCAATAAAGGCAGAAAATTACACTTGCAGACATCACAAAAAATAATTAAGTAAGCAAATACCCTTGATAATGAGAATAAGTTGGCGAAACGCGTCCTGTTACACATGAAAAAAACTTATTAAGTGATGCAGTTTTCACTATTTAAATAATTAACGACACAGTTGCTGGCTTTGCAACGACAACGATTATGATGAATGAAATTGACTAATTACTGCAGATTTCGTGGCTTTTCCAGTGCAACATAGGTTGTGGTAAGCATGTCAGACAGAGCAGTTACAGGTAGCTTTGCAAACTGTGAGTACATAACTAGGTAACTTCCATGTTTTTCTCCTGCTGTTTGCGTGTGTGTGTGTGTGTGTGTGTGTGTGTGTGTGTGAGAGAGAGAGAGAGAGAGAGAGAGAGAGAGAAAGAGAGAGACGGAGACACAGAGAGATAGATAGAGGGGGGGGGGGAGAGAGAGACAGAGAAAGAGGGAGAGAGAGGGTGAGAGACAGTTAAGAGCTACTTGCTTTTATGTTGTTAGTCCCTTCAACCAGATGCTGGTAGGGATCATCAACTTAAAGCTGTCTACTATTGGAACTGAATTAGTGATGAATTAACCCTGGAAACGTGTCAGTTACCACCGAATCATATTATCAAATCTGGAAGGTCGGTTATACTCCAAGAAAAAAATCTGTGTGTTTGGTGCCTGGGATCGTCAAAATCCTGAGCTGGTTGGTGGACCCTGCCCATAAAGCTCCAAACGTTCTCAATTGGGGAGACTTTGTTGACTAGGGCAATGTTTGGCGAGCATGAAGACACAGCAGAAACTCTCGCCGTGTGCTAGTGGACATTACCTTGCTGAAAAGTAAACCCAGGAGGGCTTGGTATGCAGAGTAACAAAACAGAACTGAACATATCATCGACATAGCGCTGTGCTATGAGGATGCCGCTGATGGCAGCTGGGCCATCACTACACAGTAGTCTTGAACAATAGCGGACCGACGTGCTAGGCCATGCATTGATATAATGAAATAGAGCATTGGTAATGGCTAGGCAGTAGCCGAAATCTAGATTTGCCTAATAAACCCTAAAAGAATGGAACGACTGTTTGCTGTGCTCTATCATTTGCGAATACTCTTTATTTAAAGACCCACAGTATTCCACGTGTCACACTCTACAATATGAGCAACGGAGATTCCAGCACACTGCCTGGAGCGCGTCTGAAGTTACTTAAACCTCTATTGGTTACTCTCCATCTAAGATAAGGCGTTGCGTCCTCCCTAAAATGAATTCCTGAAAATGGTTCAAATGGTTCTGAGTACTATGGGACTTAACTACTGAGGTCATCAGTCCCCTAGAACTTAGAACTACTTAAACCTAACTAACCTAAGGACATCACATACATCCATGCCCGAGGCAGGATTCGAACCTGCGACCGTATCGGTCGCGCAGTTCCAGACTGTAGCGCCTAGAACTGCTCGGCCACTGAAATCCTGAATCCAATAACAATATTTGGTTTGCTACTCCACATAACAGTGCATGTGTTAATAAACCTTGGAGTAGTACCGAGTCAAACAGTTCTCGAAAGTCTAAAAGTACTGTAACCACTTGATTATCTTGACCCATGGCTCTCAGGGTGTCACGCGAGGAAAGCGTAAGTCTGGGCACTGCATCATCGATGTTTCCGATAGCAGTGATGCATTTGCAACGATATCCTTTGCTTACCTATTCGCTGAAACGTGCACACGAACATCACATGCACAGTCCGTAGTAAGCAGATTAATATTACGGTACAATGGACGGAATCGCTTTCTAAGAATGGGTAGGTGATGTTCTGTGGCCAACGTCACTTGTCAATTTGTCGTACTGGAATGATGAAAGTTAAGCATCGTCTAGTCAGTAACAGTTAAGAAATACGGGCGCTACTCATAAATTAATCTTCGGCTGTCTGTTAAAATCCTTTTGCGACAGTTAGTATGGAAACACGAGACTAAAATTTTCTAAGTTCGAACGGCTAGTGGTAAACCGTCACACAGAAGTATCAACAGCGTGAAAATCTTAACACCGGAACTAGGTCAGGAAGACAGAAACTTCGACACTCTTGAGCGACACAGCTCCCGAGCTCAGGAGAAAGTCCAGATGCAAAGTATTCAGTTTCCTGATTCAAGTTATATTAGTGGCTTGTACGCTACTCGATAGTGGGCAGGTAGTAATTTTGACCTCTCTAGCGCTAGTCGCATGGGACAATTGAGATCCTGCATGATGATGTTTATGGCTGCCCTGACTCCATCGATTTTACATTCACATGATACTCATTGGATCCAAACCAATGTGATCAGCTCTTCCACAGAACGGTTAATTGGATTCTTGATATCTCCTAATCGTTCCACTAGCGGACTATATTGCATGCTGGTAAACACTCTTCAATGCTAACATGAGGCTGATACGAACCTCCGAACGACTGAATCCTTATGTGTAAAAGTCGAAACAATCTTTGGTGAAGTTCAAGTCAAGGAAATTAGCATTAAGAGAGCTACGGGAATTCCACAGCTGAACATCGCAGCTGGAAAGAGTAGGAGGAATTGTCTGGTGCCATGAACTGAAGAATAATTGGAGGTCGATATTGAAGAGATAGGTAATTCAGAATTACAGAGTTTGATAAAGCTTGGGAAGACTTACGGTCAAATAAGACAGAAAGAATGGAGAACATATCTTCAGAATTTCATAAATCATCGAGGGGAGTTTTAACGACACAACTATTAAATTTCATGTGGAATCAGTGAGTCGGGAGACATACCCTGAAACTTTGGAAAAATATCATTCACACAACCACGAAAACAGCAACCAAGGGCAGTTAAGTGCAAAATGTATCGCAGAATCAGTTTAAGGGCTCAGAAATTCCAGTAGCTTATAAGAATAACGTACAGAACAATACAAAAGGGGAGAGAAATAGGCGATGAGTTTGGCGTTCCGAAACTGTCATGGGATTAGGCGGCCTCATAAGAAATTTCGACAGTGTAAAATGGTGTAAGATGTTCAAAATTCTGAGAAAAACATTAGTAATCTATGGGGAAAGACGGAAGTTGTATAATATGTACAAGAACCAGGGCGGAACAATAAGAATGGGAGACCAAGAAGAACTAATTTTTCGAATAAAAAAGGGCGTATACAGTGAAATAGCCTTCACCATCACTGATCAATCTATACGCTGAAGAACCAGTCATGGAAATAAAAGAAACGTTGAAGTGTGGCATTAAAAGTAAAGAAGAATTACAGCAGGTGGTGAATGGAAGGGTCTAATGAGAGCAGAAAATGGATTGATAGTAAATCGAAGGCTGACGAAAGTATGGAAAAGTAGCAGAAACGAGATTGGCAACGAACAACGAACAAAAGCGGAGAGAAATAGGCGATGTCTTATGACTATGTACTGTAGTGCAGACCAAGCTGCCTTCGTTACTCTCGTCATGCTATGCAAAAGACACTAGGTAGGACGCAACATCGCCTAACAGGTATTCGACAAAGCAGTAAAGACAGTGAAACAAATTCGTTAAGCAAATGCAGCGGGACTGTAGGCCACTCACGACTCGAAAAAATGGTTATTATCGAGGACATCGTAGAGCGGAGCCTCTCCGCGATGACACAAATACTCCATTCCCACTGGCCTAGAGCAATCGAACAGCAGGATCGAGGTGTCTGCACATGATTCTCTGGTTATGGTATGTTAGTATCGTGTGTTTGAGGTTGTGCGTACGCATCGTGTAGGGGTATCGTTTTAGATGAGTAATCGAAAAACGCCTAGTCCGGGGCTTAAATTTTTAATAAAAATCATCAGCAATGATAGCCGAAGAATTCTTGCACAAGAAGCCACTCTCACTCATCCAACGGCCTCGTCAAAGAAGGTGGACAGAGGTTCAGGACACATTTTGCCCTTGGAGTGGGAAACTGCCCCTAATGGCTGAAAAAGTATCAATAATAAACGGCATGAGGATGCAGAAGCCAATGGAAACCGTTGCATTAAAAACACACAGCTTATATCCACAGGACATGTGTCTGCAAATGAAAAGTGTCATGATGATCTCCCCGTTGGTAAAAGATTCCAAACTACTCCCCCTATCGCATCTTCGAGTGCGGATTGCAAAGGGAAGGTGAAAACGAGAACAAGATTGAATAACGACGAAACGATAACATTCTAGGAGTCAGGGCGTGGAATGTCAAAAGTCTGGATGTGGTAGAGAAGCTAGATAATCTGAAAAGGGAAATGCTAAGACTCATCAGTCTAGATATGGAGAGTGTCACTGAAGTGAAATGGAAAAAAAGGGAAGGAATTATCGTCAGACGAATAAAGGCTAAAATCAACAGAAGCGGAAAATGATGTAAAGGGAGTAGGATTCGTTATGAATAGGAAGGTAGGGCAGAGAATGTGTTACAGTGAACAGTTCAGTGATAGGGTTGCTCTTATAAGAATCGATAGCAAACCAACACCGACAACGATAGTTCAGGTATACATGCCGACGTCGCAAGCTGAAGAAGAAGAGGTAGAGAAAGTATATGAGGATACTGAACGGGTGATACAGTGCGCAAAGGGAGATGAAACTGTAATAGTCTTGGGGGACTGGAATGCAGTGGTACTGGAAGGAGGAAATGAAATGATTACGGGCTTTGTACTAGGAATGAGAGAGGAGGAAGACTGACTGAGCTCTGTTTAAATTTCAGCTTCTGATAGCGCATACTTTGTTTTAGAATCACAACAGGAGTAGGTCTACTGGGAAGAGGCCGGGCGATACGGGAAGATTTCGGTTAGATTCCATCATGGTCATACAGAGATTTTGAAATCAGATACTGGATTGTAAGGCGTACCTAGGATCAGATATAGTAGTGGTGATGAAGAGTAGGCTGAAGTTCAATGAAATAGTCAGAAAGAACAAATACGCAAAGATGTGGGGTTAGTATGTGTTAAGGAATGACGAGATATGCTTGAAATTTTCGACAGCTATAGATACAGCAATAAGGAATAGCTCAGTAGGCATTACAGTTAAAGAGAAATGAACATGTATAAAAATCACAAAGAAGTTGAAAAAAAACGTAGGTACAAAGAAAGTAACACCGAAGAAACCGTGAGTAATAGAAGAAATACTTCAGTTGATCGATGAAAGAAGGAAGTATAAAAAAGTTCAGGCAAAGTCAGGAATACAGAAATACAAGTCACTGAGGTATGAAATAAACACGGAAGCTAAGGTGAAATGGCTGGATGAAAAATGTGAAGAAATCGAAAAAAAAAAAAGGTTTTCGGAAGGATTCCCTCAGCATGTAGAAAAAACATCGTTCGGTGAAGTTTGCAGCAAGGGAGGTAACATTAAGGGTACTACGGGATTTCCAATGTTAAATGCAGAGGAGTTATTGGATAGGTGGAAAGAATATAACAAGGCCTCTATGAGGAAGAAGATTCTTCTGATCTGATAGAAGAAGAGACAAAAGTAGATCTATAAAAGTTAAGGAATCGAGTATTAGAATCAGAATTTAAAAGAGCTTTGGAAGTATTAAGATCAAATACGTCATGAGCGATAGATAACATTCCATCAGAATTTCTAAAATAATTGGGGGAAATGGCAACAAAACGACTATTCACGTTGGTGTGTAGACTGTATGAGTCTGACAATCCATTTGACTTTTAGAAAAATATCATCCACGCAATTCCGAAGACTAAAAGAGCTGACAAGTGCGAGAATTGCTACACTATCAGTTTAACAGCTCATGCATAAATGCTAATGAAAAGAATAGTATACAAAAGAATGGAAAAGAAATTTGAGGATCTGTTAGATGACGATCAGTTTGGCTTTCGGAAACGTGAAGGCACCAGAGAGGCAATTTTGACGTTATAGTTGATCATGGAAGCAAGACTAGAGAAAAATAAATACACGGAAGATTCTGTTAACACACGTTCATAGCATTTGTCGACCAGGAAGACTCGTTCGATGATGTCAAATGACGCAAAATGTTCGAAAGTCTGAGGAAAATATGGGTGAGAGACCATAGACGAAGTGCTCGGGTTAAGAAGGTCCTAAAACAGGGATCTATTCTTTCGTTGCTACTGTTCAATCTGTACATTGAAGAAACAATGAGGGAAGTAACAGAAAGTTTCAGGAGTGGGATATCAGATGAAAAGATATCAGTGATACGACTCGCTGATGGGAACTCTATCCTGAGTGAAAGAAGAATTACATGATCTGCTGAATGGAATGAGCAGTCTAACGCATGCAGAAAATGGACTGAGAACAAATCGAAGAAATGAAAACATTGAGAAACTCAACGTTGTCAGGAAGTAAATGAAGTTAAGGAATTTTACTACATAGGCAGCAAAATAACCAATGACGGACGGAGTAAGAACATCGAAAGCAGACTAACATTGGCAAAAAAGGCATTCTTGACCAAGAAAATTCTATTAATATCAAACCTAGGTCTTGATTTGAGGAATAAATTTCTGAAAATGTACGCCTGGAACGCTGCATTGTATGTTTGCGAAACATGGACTGTGGAAAAACCGGAATAGAACAGAATCGAAGCATTTGAGATGTGATGTTACAGACGTATGTTGAAAATTAGATGCACTTATAGGCCGGCCGCGGTGGTCTCGCGGTTCTAGGCGCGCAGTCCGGAACCGTGCGACTGCTACGGTCGCAGGTTCGAATCCTGCCTCGGGCGTGGATATGTGTGATGTCCTTAGGTTAGTTAGGTTTAAGTAGTTCTAAGTTCTAGGGGACTTATGACCACAGCAGTTGAGTCCCATAGTGCTCAGAGCCATTTGAACCTTTTTTTTTTTTTTTTTTTTTTGCACTTATACGGTAAGGAAGTTCTTTGCAGAATCGGAGTGGAAAGGAATATTTGGAAAAATCCAACAAGAAGAAGGGACCGGATGATAGGACATCTGTTGGGCCATCGAAGAATAGTTCTATGGTACTAGAGGAAGCTGTAAAGGGCAAAAAGTGTAGAGGAAGACATAGATTGATATACAACCTGCAGAAAACTGAGGATGTAGGTTGCAGGTGCTATTCTGAGTTGAAGAGGTTGGCACGGGAGAGGAATTCACGTCGGACACAGACCGGTAAGAAATAGTCACACAGAGTGGAGAGGAATAACAAGATAAAAGTCAAGAATAAAATACCACTACGGACACAATTAACGCAGACTGGTTAGGTTACCATAAGTTGTGCACGGTAGGTGTCAAAATGTCTTCCCAAAGTACGTAGAACATGTTAAAGCCGGGACAGATGATTCTGGGCAGGCGACTGCAAAAAAAAAAAAAAAAAAAAAAAGCTACATTTTTAGATGCCACAGCCAGTATTTTGGGCGGAAGTCCCCACATCGCACAGACCTTAAAACACGAACTGCATTCACCCTATCATCAACTAAAGTAGGGGGTGCATGTTGGAGACGTCAGTTTACGGTATCAAACTTTCCTCAGTTTTTAGGGCCAGCTTTAGAAATATGGTCATAGGTGGGTTAGGTTACCATATATTTTCTTCACGTTGAGTATCAAAATTTCTAACGGTTTTTCATGAAACTGAAAGGAAGGGTTCAGCCTGGACACTCCTTGAGCGAACGAATTTCTGAACAGAATCTTGGAAGTGATATGAGTACATGAGTGTAGGTAAACTCTGAAACTAAGGAAGATACCAGTTATTGGATACATACTCATTGCCTCAAAAAGGTCAAGGAACACAAGTTCTCGCCGCAAAGACATCAATTACTGGTTACCAGCTGAACTTGTACATCATATCCGGCATCCTCCCTCCCCTTCACACCATTATAAAACGAGCTGCTCTCCTTTTGACTTTTCGATGTCCTCCGTCAGTGTTATCTGGTAAGGATCCCATACCGCACGGCAATACTTCGCTGAAGACGTACAAACGTAGTGTAGGTAGTCTCTTTGGTTGACCTGCTGCATCTTGTAAGAGTTCTGCCAACAAAGCGCAGCCTTTGATTCGTCTTCCCGCAAAATATCGTTCCAGTTTAACTTCTTCATAATTGTAATCCCTAAGTGTTTAGCTGAACTGACAGCCTACAGATTTGTGTGTGATTTGTCATGCAACTACTATTCAAAGGAATCCTTTTAGTACTAATATACACAACTTCACACTTTATTATTTGGGGGAGTTGCTATTTCCACGCCATACAGAGTTCTTCTCTCAATCATTTTGCGATTTGTTTTGGTCTTCTTATGACTTTAGTATACGATGAATGACAGCATAAGCAGCAAACAATCTCCAAATGGCAGCTCAGATTGTCTCTTAAATCACTTACATAATTTACGAACATCAGACGACCTGCAACACTTCCTTGGGGAAGGGCAGATATCACTTCTGCTTTACTCGACGAATTTCTGGTAGTTACTACGAACTGTGTCATTTCTAACAAGGAACCACGAATCCAGACGAAGAATTGCTACGATACTCCATACGTACGCAGTTCAATTAGAAGCCGCTTGTGAGGAAAGGTGTCAAAACCATTCTGGAAATCCAGATATATGGAAGCAGTTTGAGATCTCTTGGCGATAGTACTCATTGTTTCGTGCGAAGACAGAGATAGTTGTGTTCCACAAGACGATATTTTCATAATCCATATTGACTGCATATCAGTAGATTTCTTCGAGGGAATTCATAATGTTCGAACACGGTACGTGTTAAATGAAATAACAAGTTTACTGTTACCAGTCACCGTTTTATTTATCTCCACGACGCGTTTCAAAGGTTTAAACCTCCATCATCAGGTGGATTTACATTAGTTAGTATGATATTTGTGTGTGTGTTACGGTTTTTTTATCTTTGTTCGAAATCCTACAGCAAATCGACCTTACATCTTCATCTACATCTTTATATGTACTCCGCCAGCCACCAAGCGGTGTGTGGCGGTGGGCACAATTCGCACTAAATTCATATTCCCCCTCCCCCTCTGTTCCACTCGCGCATCGCGCGAGAAAAAAAGGTGCGTGATTTGGTGGTTCAAATGGCTCCATGCACTATGGGGCTTAGCATCTGAGAACATCAGTCCCCTAGACTTAGAACCTAATTAACCTAAGGACATCCATGCCCGAGGCAGGATTCGAACCTGCGACAGCATTAGCAGCGCGGTTCCGGACTGAAGTGCCTTAACCGGTCGGTCACAGCGGCCAGCTGCGCGATTTGAAAGTTTGTGGTAGTAATATATGGTCTACATCCTCGGCGAAGATCGGATTTTGGAATTTAGTGAGCAGCCCCTTCCGTTCAGCAGGTCGTCTATCTGCAAGTGTGTCCCACTTCAAACTTTCAATGAGATTTGTAACGCCTTCGCGATGTCTAAATGTACCAGTCACGAATCTTGCCGCTCTTCTTTGGACCTTTTCAATCTCTTGGATCAGACCCAACTGGTAAGGGTCCCATACAGACGAACAGTACTCTAAGACTGGACGAACTAACGTATTGTAAGCCATTTCCTTTGTTGAAGGACTGCATCCCTTCAGGATTCTACCAATAAACGGCAATCTAGAGTTCGCCTTGCCTGTTACTTGTGTAAACTGATCATTCCATTTGAGATCATTTCGAACAGTCACACCCAGATACTTGACTGATGTTACCGCTGCCAAAGACTGGGCATTTATTTTGTACTAGTACATTAATGGGGATTTTCGCCTTGTTAGACGCAATAAGTTACACTTACTAATATTGAGAGATAACTGCCAGTCATTAATCCACGTATTTATTTTCTACAGAGCTTCATTGATTTGTTCACAACTTTCGTGTGATACTACTTTCCTGTAGACTGCAGCATCATCGGCAAACAGTTTAATGCCGCTGTCAATACCATCAACCAGATCGTTTATGTAAATCCTCATATGGGCCGATAATTCAGTGGATTACTCAAAAATGGTTCAAATGGCTCTGAGCACTATGGGACTCAACTGCTGAGGTCATAAGTCCCCTAGAACTTAGAACTACTTAAACCTAACTAACCTAAGGACAACACACACATCCATGCCCGAGGCAGGATTAGAACCTGCGACCGCAGCGGCCGCGCGGTTCCAGACTGTAGCGCCAGAACCGCTCGGCCACCAGCGGCCGGCTCAGTGGATTACTCATATTTCCTTTGATGAGTATTGGTGTAACTTGAGCAACTTTCCAGTCTTTAGGTACGGGTCTTTCGTCGAACGCGCCGTTGTGCAAGATAGCTTAGTACGGAGCTGTTATGTTAAAATACTCTGCAAGGAATGTAATTGTTGTAGAATGCCGGCCGGAGTGGCCGAGCGGTTCTAGGCGCTACAGTCTGGAACCGCGCGACCGCTACGGTCACAGGTTCGAATCCTGCCTCGGGCATGGATGTGTGTGATGTCCTTAGGTTAGTTAGGTTCAAGTAGTTCTAAGTTCTAGGGGAGTGATGACCTCAGATGTTAAATCCCATAGTGCTCAGAGCCATTTGAACCATTTTTTGTTGTAGAATGTGGCCCAGAGGGCTTCCCTTTATTGAGTGATTAGAGTTACTTCACTGTATGGAGGTAATCTACCTGAAGTTACGCATTTCTGCAGTAGTTCATCATTCGAATTATGGAACATTTACCTCGTATTATTCGGTGAAGGTGCGCGTCTGTGTGTGTGTAAATGTATGTATGTATGTTGTGTGTGTGTGTGTGTGTGTGTGTGTGTGTGTGTGTGTGTGTGTGTGCGTGTGTGCGTGTGTGTGCGTGTGCTTCTGTGTATGTGTGTGTGTGCGTGTGCTTCTGTGTATGTATGTGTGTGTGTGTGTGTGTGTGTGTGTGTGTGTTGTGTATGTATGTGATTGTGTCGGTGTCGTTGTAACATGGAAACGCTGTTAGATGAAATGAAAGATGCGATGTCCCGTACAGGCGTCCCACCCCATAATAGGGGACTGTTGTTCCTCTTGATTGGCAATTAACTGCTGCGCGAATTGCAGTTGAGTGCCGTCAGACCGCGTCGCTACTATCGAAACTGTGACACAGACTCGGCCTCTGTGGAACGCGTCGACGCTGTATCTTGTCATCTCCAGCGTGGCTTGGAAACGCCTCGTGCGCGAATCGCCTATGGCTCTGTACGGCCCCAGCAACACATAATCGATCTCCTGACGTAACCGCTGCTTATGTTGAAATGATATTTTATGAATGGTACATAACTTAAATGTGGGGTTTATTGACAGAACTGTTTCAGAAGGTGCTCAAAATGATTACCCTGAGTTCCGCTAAAGTGCTCCGGAGTGTTGTCTGACGCAAAAACGATGTTGTCAGTCGCGTTGATATCACGTTCAGTGTTCACCTTCGGTTCACAAATATTGTGGGTATTAGGTGTATAAACTCTCTCATGTCAGTACCGCAAAGGAAGAAACTGCAGGGCTTCAAGTCTGGGCAATATCGAGGCCACAGCGTTCATACTGACGACACGTTCATTTGTGAAGGGTACATGAGCGGATTTGGTGAAATGTTTGATGTGTGACACGTTGCTCCGTCCTGCTGGATGAAACTGTACTCTTTTTCACTGCCATTTGACTGCCCATATGCAGGGTGTTTCAAAAATGACCGGTATATTTGAAACGGCAATAAAAACTAAACGAGCAGCGATAGAAATACACCGTTTGTTGCAATATGCTTGGGACAACAGTACATTTTCAGGCAGACAAACTTTCGAAATTACAGTAGTCACATTTTTCAACAACAGATGGCGCTGCGGTCTGGGAAACTCTATAGTACGATATTTTCCACATATCTACCATGCGTAGCAATAATATGGCGTAGTCTCTGAAGGAAATTACCCGTAACCTTTGACAACATGTCTGGCGGAATGGCTTCACATGCAGATGAGATGCACTGCTTCAGCTGTTCAATTGTTTCTGGATTCTGGCGGTACACCTGGTCTTTCAAGTGTCCCCACAGAAAGAAGTCACAGGGGTTCATGTCTGGCGAATAGGGAGGCCAATCCACGCCGCCTCCTGTGTGTTTCGGATAGCCCAAAGCAATCACACGATCATCGAAATATTAATTCAGGAAATTAAAGACGTCGGCCGTGCGATGTGGCCGGGCACCATCTTGCATAAACCACGAGGTGTTCGCAGTGTCGTCTAAGGCAGTTTGTACCGCCACAAATTCACGAAGAATGTCCAGATAGCGTGATGCAGTAATCCTTTCGGATCTGAAAAATGGGCCAATGATTCCTTTGGAAGAAATGGCGGCCCAGACCAGTACTTTTTGAGGATGCAGGGACGATGGGACTGCAACATGGGGCTTTTCGGTTCCCCATATGCGCCAGTTCTGTTTATTGACGAAGCCGTCCAGGTAAAAATAAACTTCGTCAGTAAACCAAATGCTGCCCACATGCATATCGCCGTCATCAATCCTGTGCACTATATCGTTAGCGAATGTCTCTCGTGCAGCAATGGTAGCGGCGCTGAGGGGTTGCCGCGTTTGAATTTTGTATGGATAGAGGTGTAAACTCTGGCGCATGAGACGATACGTGGACGTTGGCGTCATTTGGACCGCAGCTGCAACACGGCGAACGGAAACCCGAGGCCGCTGTTGGATCACCTGCTGCACTAGCTGCGCGTTGCCCTCTGTGGTTGCCGTACGCGGTGGCCCTACCTTTCCAGCACGTTCATCCGTCACGTTCCCAGTCCGTTGAAATTTTTCAAACAGATCCTTTATTGTATCGCTTTTCGGTCCTTTGGTTACATTAAACCTCCGTTGGAAACTTCGTCTTGTTGCAACAACACTGTGTTCTAGGCGGTGGAATTCCAACACCAGAAAAATCCTCTGTTCTAAGGAATAAACCATGTTGTCTACAGCACACTTGCACGTTGTGAACAGCACACGCTTACGGCAGAAAGACGACGTACAGAATGGCGCACCCACAGACTGCGTTGTCTTCTATATCTTTCACATCACTTGCAGCGCCATCTGTTGTTGAAAATTGTAACTACTGTAATTTCGAAAGTTTGTCCGCCTGAAAATGTACTGTTGTCCCAAGCATATTGCAACAAACGGTGTATTTCTATCGCTGCCCGTTTAGTTTTTATTGCCGTTTCAAATATACCGGTCATTTTTGAAACACCCTGTAAGTCTTCAACGTTTTAAAAAGGAAAAAAAAAACGATTACAGGAAACGCGACACCAAACGTCAGCTTCCTCATCGTGGAGCGGAAACTTTGCCCGAACCCCAATAAATCAGAATTTCTCATTCCACCTAAGCAGAAAAATGAGAAATGGAGAACTTAATTCCATAATCCGCAACAAAGAATTTGGATGTGACCTTCGATAGTTCCCTGACATGAACAAAATACCTAAAACTAACAGGACCGAAACTAAAATCGAGAAAGAACATATCACGGAATCTGGCTGGTGTTAGCTAGGGATCTAACGCAAAATAGTGCGGTAATAAGTAGGCATCTGAGTTTGAAGGAGAACATTGCTGCCATAACCTATGCTCAGTAGGTGGAAGTGTATGGAGGTAACGTAGCGCAGATGCTTGCAACGTGATTAAGCAAGTATGAATGGCGAAGAACCAAGCGGCAGACTCTCTCTCTGTGAAGAAAAGAGAATCGCAAGAGAAGTGCACGTCTCATCCTTGAAGGGAGGCTTATCAGAATCGAGTCGGCGGTGGAAAAAGTGGCACTCAGCCCTACGTCAGTTTTTCGACACGAAATTTTGGATGCGACAAATATCGCCTCCCACTGGACTTTACGACTGCCCACACCCATTCAGAAAGCATGCCTATCCAAGATACACTGTGCGATCAAACGTATCCGGATATCTGGCTTAAAATAACGAAGTCTTGGCACCCTCCATTGGTAATGCCGGCATTCAGTATGTTGTTGTCCCACTCTTCGGCTTGATGACAGCTTCCATTATCACAGGCATACGTTCACTGAGGTGCTGGAAAGTTTCTTGAGGAATGGCAGGCCATTCTCCACGGAGGGCTGCACAGAGTTGAGGTATGGATGTTGGTCGGTGAGGCCTGGCACGAAGTCGTCGTTCCAAAACATCAAACAGTTGCTCTATAGGATTCAGGTGAGGACACTGTGTAGGCCAGTCCATTACACGGATGTTACTGTCTTGTAACAACTCCGCGACTGGCCGTGCATTGTGCCCGATCCTTTTAAAAGATGCAATCGCCATCCCCGAATTGCTCAGCAGTGGGAAGCAAGAAGGTGCTTAACACATCAATGTAACCCTGTGCTGTGATAGTGCCATGTGAAACAACAAGGGTGCAAGCCCCCTCCATGAAAGACGCGACCACACTGTAACACCATCGGCTCTGAATTTTCTGTTGGCATTGTACACGCTGGCCGATGACGTTCACCGGGCATTCGCCATATCCACACGCTTCCATCGGATCGCCACATTGTGTACCGTGATTCGTCACTCCACACAACGTTTTTCCACTGTCCAATCGTCCAATGTTTACGCTGCTTACACCAAGTGAGGCGTCGTTTGGTATTTACCGGCGTGATGTGTGGCTTATGAGCAACCATTCGACTTTGAAATCGAAGTTTTCTCACCTCCCGCGTAACTGTCACAGTACTTGCAGTGGATTCTGATGCCGATTTGGATTCCTGTGTGATGGTCTGGATACATGTCTTCCTATCACACATTACGACCCTCTTTAACTGTCGGCGGTCTCTGTCAGTCAGCAGACGAGGTCGGCCAGTACGCTTTTGTGCTGTACGTGCCCCTTCACGTTTCAACTTCACTATCACATCGCAACAGTGGCCATAGGGATGTTTAGGTGTGTGGAAATCTCGCATACAGACGTACGACACAAGTGACATGCAATCACCTAACCACGTTCGAAGTCGGTGAGTTCTGCGGAGCGCCCGACTCTGCTCTCACAATGTCTAATGACTACTGAGGTGGCTGACATGGAGTACCTGGCAGTAGGTTGCAGCGCAATGCACCTAATATGTATGTCTTTGGGGGTGTCCGGAAACTTTTGATCACACAGTGTATCAGTGGAAATGTTGGAGCTGTGGCAGGCCAATCCATACGACTACAAAGAAAGCAGTGGAAACACAAGGATCCACCACCATTAAAAAGGGCCAAGATGGAACCATCATGGGCCAAGGTGATGCTCACTGGTATTTGGGGCTAATATTGTGTCCTTCGATCAAATTATGGTTATATACATCAATGTGTTACTGGAATATATTACTGAAATTTTCTTACGAAATTGTGAAATTTTTGTCTCACAACGCTGATACTGTTTCATTTCCTGCCTCTATCTGGTTGTTATTTTATTAAGAATATTGGACAAGTGGGCTTTCTCGCTGAGAATATGCCCACCCTATGTGGTCTCGGAGTCATATTGTCGGCAGAAGGTAGTCAGTGAGTCCTATTAGGACAGGCAGGTCTCACCAGGGAGATGGGCCGTTTACACGGATGTGGGGCTGCAGCAGTTTGCTTAGCCCTTTCGAGAGCGGAACCAGCACTGGCCTAGCTACCACCTGGATCACGGTGCGTCAGCTGTCATCCCCAGGAAATAACTGACGAGGGAACCTCCCCATCGCACCCCCCTCAGATTTAATTACAAGTTGGTAGAGTGGATAGGCCTTGAAAAACTGAACACACATCAATCGAGAAAAAAGGAAGAAGTTGTGTGGAACTATGAAAAAAATCAGCAAAATATACGAAATGAGTAGTTGACGTGCAACATATGCAACTTCAAGGGTGATGTGCAATCAGGAGCGCCGTGGTCCTGTGGTTAGCGTGAGCAACTGCGGAGCTAGAGGTCCTTGGATGAAGTCCTCCCCCGAGCGAAAAATTTACTTTCTCTATTTTCGCAAAGTTATGATCTGTCCGTTCGTTCATTGACGTCTCTGTTCACTGTAATAAGTTTAGTGTCTGTGTTTTGCGACCGCACCGCAAAACCGTGCGATTAGTAGACGAAAGGACGAGCCTCTCCAATGGAAACCGAAAACATTTCATCGCAAGGTCATAGGTCAACCGATTCCTCCACAGGAAAACACGTCTGATATATTCTATACGATACTGTTGACGGCATGTGCGTCACATGACAGTAATATGTTGTCGACCCACCTAACTTGTACACTTGGCGAATGGGTAAAAAGATTCTTCTACCTTGCCCGATTTAGTTTTTCTTGTGGATGTGATTATCACTCCCAAAAAAGTGATCGCATCGGACGGACAGACGGACAGATAATAATTGTCTGAATACAAAAAAATTAAAATTTTCAGTCGAGGGAAGACTTGAACCAAGGACTTCTCACTCCACAGCTTCTCACGCTAACCACAGGACCACGGCGCTCCTGACTGCACAGTACCCATGAAGTTCCATATATTGCACGTGGACTACTCAGTTCGTATATTTTGCTAATTTTTTTCATAGTTCCTCACAACTTCTTCCTGTTTTCTCGATTGATCTGTGTTCAGTTTTTCAAGACCTATCCACTCTACCAACTTATAATTAAATCTGAGGGGGGTGCGATGGGGAGGTTCCCTTGTGAGTATGGCTTTGTTGCCTTTTCTGTATGAACAAAAACGGTCCGGACACCACAGCGCTACCGGGCCAGCATGAGTATGACGGTTGCTTCCACAGCAGCACAGCAGCCGAACTGAGTCACCCACAACCGCGCTTCACGTGAAGAGGCCGACCAGATGAGGAGAAATTGCTCCAGGTCCATGCCAACTTCATTTTTATCAATTTGCGTTTTATACACAAATAGTAGCAACGTTCTACTGCATTCCTCTGTTTTCTCATGGCATAAGCCAGGGCTTAACAACTGGCCGGTTTTGAGCGCGAGTACTCGCGTCTGCTCAGGCACGTGCTCGCCAGCAGGTGCAAGGTCGCGGAGTGGGGAGGGAGGGGAAATGCGCGCGCACTTTTAATGTGATCTCGCGTTCGTAGCAGATTTAACTAGCCATCTGAATGCTTTGAACATTTTACTACAAGGTAAAGATCTGCTAATTACTCATTTCATAGATCGAATACGAGCTTTTAAAATGAAATTGACACTTTGGTTGAGTCAGCTGGAAACAGGAAACCTAGCTCATTTTCCTAAATTATCATCCATGCAAGATGTCACAAAGACTGTGAACGTTATTCACATAGTTTAGTTCATCAGCGCTTTCAAGATCTGACAGCACTAGACAGTGATTTTGATCTGTTATCTCCATATTCAGCGAATATTTAAGAGATTCGTCCTGAGCTGCAGCAAGAAATTATTGATCTGCAATGTGACAGAGAATACAGAGACAACTTTCAGAACAAGAAAAACATTTTGGAATTCTACAGACACTTCCCTCAGGATAGATTTCCTCGTTTGCACAAACTGGCGGCGACAATAATATCAATGTTCGGTTCCACGTATGTTTGTGAACAACCTCTGCAATGAAATGTAACAAGACGCACCTGAGAAACGCATTGTCTGATCGAAATTTAAACTGCACGCTGCGCCTAAAATGAACAAGAACAATTACTCCGAACATAGACGCAATTTTAAAGGGCAAAAAGTACAAGATAACCGAGAATCCCACACTTCAGTGACACCTGTTATTATGTAACAGTTCACAAATTAATGCGAAGCTAATAAAATTATGTGGCATGTGTACATTCTCCTTTATTTGTTTCATTTGTCGCAGTAATAATTCGTGAGTGATATCCCTGCAGGTGGCCGCGGATCTACATTGACTGGCGGCAGCTGTTGTGTGCCCCACGTGACTTTCCCCACACTACGCTCTGGTCCGGTAGTGGGGGTAGCGTGCTCGCGCTGCTCCGTGCTCGCGCCTTGCTGCTCACAGCTTGCTCCGTGAGCACGTATGTTGTGAAGCCCTGGCATAAGCGATAATCTCGTCTATCGTATTGGCAATACCGTGGAGTCATCTCCTCCATGCAGAGTTTTTTGAAAGTTGAGAGTTGAGGATGGAGGAAGTAAATTTTGTGGCATTCGTGTTCTGACCACCATGTAACTGGCCTTCTGACCGCTATCTGGTGCTGATGGGGAAATATAAGATTTGCAATCTATAGTAGCGCAACCTGTTCTATGAGAAGCTCGCTACTCAGTTGTTCTGGAACGCAACTTGACTTCCTCCTTTGATTTCAGTTTGTGGTTTGGTCCCATTAACACTGAATTCGTGAGCAGCCCACGTAAGAAATACTTGTTGTGATTTCTCCATGCAGTCTTCCATATATACTGTAGCACAAAGGGAAGAAAATAACGCGCCCAACGAAGGAATTATCCGAATGGGAAGGAAATCGATATGATGTAGAAAGTACAGACAAATATATGATTACAATTTCAGAAAAACTGGGTAATTTATTTAACAGAAAGAGCTTCACAACTGAAAAAGTCAATAAAGCTTTGGTCTACTTCTACCTCATATGAAGGCAATTATTCGACTAGTCAGATTGGTACTAGAGGTACCCCTGAGCGATATCATGCCACATTGTACGCAATAGGCGGCTTAGATCGTCAAAATCCAGGGCTGTTTGGAGGGTCCTGCCCGTATTGCTCCGAGCGTTCTGAGTTGTGGAAAGATACGGTGACCTTGATGCCCAAGATAGTGTTTGACGAGCACGGAGACAAGTAGTAGAAACTTTCGCCGTCTGCGGGCAACCATTACCTTCGTGAAATGTAAGCCCAAGAGGGCTTACCGTGAAGGGCAACAAAATTGAGCATAGACTAACATCGGCGTACCCCTGTACTGTAGGGTTACCGCGAGTGACAACCAAAGTGGTCCTGCTATAAAAAAATTGCACTCCAGATCATCATTCCTAGTTGTCGAGCCGCATGGCAAGTAATATAGTGCGGTTTAGTGAAATGAAATAAGAATTTTTAGTCAGGTGGCTGTAGGGTAATATCAACAGCACCAGATAATGGTGTAGGGTTTGTTATGAATTGGAAGGTAGCACAGAGAGTGTGTTACTGTGAACAGTTCAGTGACAGGGTTGTTCTTACCAGAATCGACAGAAAATCAACATCGACAACGATAGTTCAGGTATACATACCAACGTCGGAAGCTGAAGTGGAAGAGATAGAGAAAGTATATTAGGGTATTGAATGAGTAATTCAGTACGCAAAGGGAAGTGAATTTCTAATAGTCATGGGAGATTGCAATGCACTGGTAGGAGAAGGAGAAAAAGAAATGGTTACTGGAGAATATGGGCTTTGTATGAGGAATGAGGGAGGAGGAAGACTGACTGAGTTCTGTAGTAAATTTCAGCTAGTTATAGCCAATACTTAGTTTATGAATCGCAACAGGAGTAGGTCTACTTGGAAAAACCAGGTGATACGGAGAGATTTCAATTAGATTAAATCATGGTCAGACAGAGATTCCGAAATCAGCTACTGCATTGAAAGATGTACACAGGAGCAGATATAGAGTCAGACGAAACTGTAATGATCAAGTGTAGCTGAAGCTTAACAGAGGAGACAGGAAGAATTAATGCGCAGGGAAGTGGAATACGGAAATTCTAAGTAATGAAGAGATATGCGTGAAGTTCTGCAAAACTGTAGATTCTGTGATAATAAATAGCTCAGTAGCGAGTTCAGTTCAAAGGGAATGGAAATCTCTAAAAAGGGCAATCACAGAAGCTGGAAAGAAAAACATAAGTACAATGCAGGCAACTGTGAAGAAACCATGGGGATCGATGAAAGAAGAAAATACAAAAACGTTCAGGGAAATTCAGGAATACCGAAACACAAACCGCTGAGGAATGAAATAAGCAGGAAGCTAAGACGAAATGGCTGCATGAAAAGTGTGAAGAAATCGAAAGAGAAAACATCGTCGGAAGGACTGTCTCAGCGTATAGGAATGTCAAAATAACCTTCGATGAAATTAAAAGCAAGGGTGGTAACATGAAGAGTGCAACGGAAGCTCTACTGATACATGCAGGGGAGAGAGGAGATAGGCGGAAAGAGTATATCAAAGGCCTCTATGTTACCCATGACGTGATGGAAGAAGAAAGAGGAGTCGATTTAGAAAGGTTAGGGGTCCAGTATTACAATCAGAATTAAGAGAACTTTGGAGGACTTAAGATCAAATAAGGTAGAAGAGATGAATAACATTACATCAGAATTTCTAAACTCATTGGAGACAGCGGCAACAAAACGACTATTTACTTTGGTGCGTAGAACGTATGAGTCTGGCGACATACCATCTGACTTCCGGAAAAATATCATCCACACTATTTCGAAGACTGCAAGAGCTGACAAATGCGAGAATTATCGCACTATCAGCTTAATAGCTAATGCATCAAGTCACTGACAGGAATAATATACAGAAGAATGGAAAAGAAAATTGAGGATTGTTAGATGGCGATCAGTTTGGCTTTAGGAAAGTTAAAGGCACCAGAGAGACAATTCGACATTGCGGGTGATAATGTAAGCAATGCTAAAGAAAAATCAAGACACGTTCATATTATTTGTCGACCTGCAAACAGCGTTCTACAATGTCAAATGGTGCAAGATGTTGAACTTCTGAGGGAAATAGGGCTAAGTTTTAGTGACAGATGGGTAATGTATAATACTTACAAGAGCGAAGAGGGAATAATAAGAGTGGACAACCAAGAACGAAGTGCTCGGATTAAGAAGGGTGTGCCAGCCACTGTGGCCGAGCGGTTCTAGGCGCTTCAGTCCAGAACATCCTTGCTGGTACGGTCGGAGGTTCGAACCCTACCTCGGGCGTGGATGTGTGTGATGTCCTTAGGTTGGTTGGGTTTAAGTAGTTCTAAGTTCTATGGGACTGATGACTTCAGATGTTAAGTCCCATAGTGCTTAGAGCCATTTGAACCATTTTGAAGAAGTGTCTAAATTGGGATGTAGTCTTTCGCTGCCACTGTTCAATCTACACATCGAAGAAGCAATAACGAAAATAAAAGAAAGGTTCAAGAATGGAATTAAAATTCAAGCTGAAAGGATATCAGTGACAAGATTGAGTGATGAGATTCATATGCTCAGTCAAAATCAAGAAGAATTACATGATCTGCTGAATGAAATGAACAATCTAATGTGTACAGAGTATGGATTGAGAGTAAGAAAGACGAAAGTAATGAGAAGTAGGAGAAATGAGAACAGCGAGAATCTTAGCATCAGGATTGACTCTCAAGAAGTAGATGAAGTTAAGGAATTCTACTACCTAAGCGGGAAAATAGCCAGTGACCGACCGAGCAAAGGAGGACATTAAAAGCAGACTAGTACTGGCTATAAGGGCATTACTGGCCAAGAGAAGTCTACTAGTATCAAACATAGGCCTTAATTTGACGAGGAAATTTCTGAGAATGTACGTTTGGAGCACAGCGTTTTACGGTAGTTAAACATGGACTGTGGGAAAACGGAAACAGAAGACAATCAAGTGGTTCAAGTGGCTCTAAGCACTTGGACATCACACCCATCCATAACCGAGGCAGGATTCGAACCTGCGGCCGTAGCAGTGCGGTTCCGGACTGAAGCACCTGGAGCCGCTCGGCCACAGCGGTCGGCAGAAGAGAATCTAAGCATTTGGGTTGTGGTGCTACAGACGAAAGTTGAGGTGGACTGATAAGGTTAGGAATGAGGAGGTTTTGCGCAGAATCGGCAAGGAAAGGAATACGTGGAAAACACTAACAAGGAGAAGGGGCAGGGTGGTAGGACGTCTGTTGAGGCATCAGGGAGCAACTTCCATGGTACTCGAGGGAGCTGTAGGGCATAAAAAGTGTGGAGGCAGACACAGCCTGGAATACATCCAGAAAATAAGAGAGAACGTGCCACTCTGGGATGAAGGGGTTGGCACAGGAGAGGAATTCATGGCTGGCCACATCAAACAAGTCAGACGACTGATGACTCAAAAAAAAAATCGCGTGTTTCACTCCGATTGGTATCCGACCGCTGTCTGGAGTTTCTCCAGAGGGCAACAGTGATGTCCTGGGGTGCCATTCCTCTTCATTGCAGGCACCCTTACAGCACAATGGTATGTCAATGATATTCTACGTCCCGTTTTGTTGCCCTTCATGACAAGCCATTTTGGGCTTACATTTCAGCAAGATAATGGCCTTCTGGACAGGGCGAGAGTTACTACTGCATGTCTTCGTGGTTGCTAATCCCTGCCTTGGCCAGAAAGATCGCCCGATGTCTCCCTAATTTACCGAGAACGGTTGGAGAATTATGGGTATGGTCCTTCAACCAGATCGTGATTTTGACGACCTAAAGCGACAGTTGGGCAGAATTTGGTACGATACCCCCCAGGAGGACCTCCAATAACGGCATCAGTCAACGCTGAGCCAAATAACAGCCTGCGTAAGTGTCAGAGGTGGACCAACAGGTTATTGACATGCTCGTTATATGAAGCACCTTCTCTTGAATAAAAGATCGAATTTTTCTGAAGTTTTAATCACTTGTTTGTAAACGGGCATCACCCCTAACGAATTCGGCCCCATTCAGATAATTCCTCCATGTTGAGTCTTCGTATTTGTCTTAGAATGTAATTTGGTTTCCCCCCTGAGTCAGCGATACAGATGGCCGTACTGTAGGTACAACCACAACGGAGGGGTATCTGTTGAGAGGCCAGACAAACATGTGGTTCCTGAAGAGGGGCAGCAGCCTTTTCAGTAGTTGCAGGGCAACAGTCTGGATGATTGACTGATCTGGCCTTGTAACATTAACCAAAACGGCCTTGCTGTGCTGGTACTGCGAAACTACAGCCGTAATTTTTCCCGAGGACATGCAGCTTTACTGGAGAGCTGCATCAAACCAGTCTCAGGACTGAAGACCACAACAACAACTGAGTCAGCACATTTTTCGTGAATCCGACCAGATTTTCAGAAAACTTTGGTCTCTGATAACTACTTGTGTTTTGGGTCCAGTAAATAGAGCAAATAATACTCGAACTTGGTTTAAATTACAAGATTTTTTAAACTGGCGTAAAACGTTTCTGTGGATAGGCGACCAACTAATAATAAATATAATGCTTTTATACGCTGCTTTCTTTGACGTCATTGCCTCCTATCATATCATACATTGGAGCACTTCTGTGCAGTCGCGAAGAATGTTCTTGGCCCTGAAGAGGTCGGTCAGACTGTTGAAGGCTTCGACTGTAAAAAGAAAGAAGGTAAGTAGCGGTCGATAAGAAATAGGGTTGTCGCATGAATAACATGGTAAGTAACGTGCATTAGTTGATAGTTCCGCGATAAACCGAGAGATGGAAGCTCTGATTTAAGATTTTCGCTAATGGCAACTTTGTCACGATGTGTGCATGCAAACGACGGCAAGAGCCAAAATCACAGCTGCCTTTTGTAACACTGCGAGAGCTGTTCGTACCAGAAAATATTTTCCTGGGATGATTTGTACGAGTCTTAGGATAATGCGGATAACTACGACTCAAATAAAGATCCTGAATACGTCCAAGAACGCAAAATCACTTCTATAGTTAACGCTAATCAAACAAATGTGAATATTTATTTAGCCAAGTTACGGTAGTTATGCTGTGTGTCTTACCATATTTTTCGTCAATTAACGTAACAGGATGACGTTACAACTGCTAAGGATCATCCTTAATCCTGAATCATGATTAATATTTGAAATTGCTGCACTTTATTATTGCAAAAAAATGTTAATGGCTATCTTAGTAGCAGAAACAGAACCTACTCGAATTTTTTATGTTTGTATTTTTTAAGGATTCTCAACAATGATACGTTATACATTAACTCGCCCAGCAAGTAAACAGTGTTAAATCAATACTAACACATGTTAGCTGCACTCCATTTTCTAGTAAATAGTGTTTCATTTTAAAAATATGTCGTTACTATATATATATATATATATATATATATATATATATATATATATATATATATATATATATATATATATGAAAATAATGACTTACCTCGATAAAAAAAGTAACGCTTCATGTAAGTGAAACGTCTTATTTATGAGATCTTATTGAACTTTATTATGTAATTTCTCAAAACAATCATTCTGTTCTGTTTCATTGTACATGGCTACAGTGTCAGCACGCGAACTTTAGGGTCATTGTTCAGGTCTTTCGGAATTCTAACTGTGCCATCCCTGTAAGTGTATTCCATAGTGGGATATTTACTGACGCCATTGGCTCATGCAGAAAAGACATCAAGATTCATTCAAAGAACACCGGACGGAAATTTCAGATAGAGTTGAATAACAGTTCGGTTCTGGACTGAAATGGGAGCAGTATATGACAGGTTTAATTTGCAATGGGCTTCAGGCAGAACTGAAAAAAAGAGTGACAAATCACATAAAATTCAAATTCAGATCGAAAGGTCTCCTTGTAGAATGATATTTTTGTTCAGTACATGAGGTCCTCGTGGTAGTTGAGAACTAATGTGTTATTTAATCGTATACTCTTCCTCCTTTCCCTGTTTCATTAAATTCTTATACTTCATTTATAACTTTTCTAATCAGTAATATATACTATTTTCACGACTACATTGGTTCGGCTCGCATATATATATATATATATATATATATATATATATATATATATATATATATATATATATATATATATCGTGTGTATGTGAATGTATGTTTGTTCCAAATCTTCTCCTATACCAATGGACCACTTTCAACCAAACTTGGCACGTATATCCCTTGTTGTCGTGGAACAACCGCTGTGGGTAAGAACCCGCTACCTATCTTACATCAGGAGATATGACGTCACAAAGGATGATATGCCACATCTTCTATGATGTTTAATTTTTTTACTTCTGTGCTACTAACTCTATTCGCAATAAATTTCGGAGACACACCAGTATCCACATATGCTGCTACATGCACCTACGAAATATCATGATACCACATATAGTTCAGCAGATATGACGTCATAATCACTGACATGCGTGAAAAACTGCTACATTGTGCGTGACGTTTAAATTTATTCCTTATTTGCTTTTAACTCTCTTTGAAACATATTTTGCAGACAGTATCTAAATATGCCGCTGATGCACATACACAAATATATAATTGCATGACACATAATTGAAGAGATATTACGTCATAAACTACGAGATTAGTGAGAAAATAGTGCATCATAGATAAAGTTTTAATGGATTTATTATTTACTTCTAAGGCACTTCAGCAGCCACGACAGCTTAAGGAAATCCCTAACACCCAGCCTCGTTTTGACAGCTTTCAGCTAAGAAGCGCTAAAGGCTTTTGATGAAAAGAATTTCCGTTTACGGAGCTATGAAGAGGCCTCGCAACAAAGACGTTTACTAAATCGTGTTGCAGGTACGTGCAGCAGCTGTGTCTACAGAGAATATCCAGGATATTACACAAGAAACGCAGTTCATTTTTATTTTCGTTTCTAATACATAGTTGGCAACATGAATACTCGGACATTGCCGGGTTTGTCAGCTAGTGAATAAATAAAAACGCGGTCTTACGACGACAAAGAATCCAGTATGGAGAATAATCAAGTTCTGTGTGGGTCCATTTCGATACAAGACTAAAGAAAAATTGTGCGTTAGTGTTGAGGAACCTTTCTGTAGCGTAACTGATGAGATGGTCCGTGAAAGGTCAAGGAGCAAGTGGTGGTACGCTTGTTGTATGAATGATCGAGTTAGAAAGTACTTCAAGAACCAGGTCCCGAGCGCGCAATAAAAATTACAATTATCTCTGTTGAACCAGGGATATTAGCACTCTAACATGAAAATCCCGTGGAAATATTAATGAACAAATCTAAAAAAGAAAACTGAACTGTGGCGCTAGAATACGAATATCACTACGCAAAGATACGATGAGCTCACTTCGACAGTCAAATTTCACCTCTCCAAAGAGTACTGCTGAAACTAAGGGGAAACAGTGATTCAGTTTCAATATATATATAGAATAAGAGTTAGTATACAATGTGAGTGCCGCTAAAACTCAGAAACGAGTCCCGGTACTATCAAGGGAATTATATGGTGTGGTAGCCCTCTGTCGCCCAGCGTGAATGTTCCCGATTTTACTTCAAGTGCTTGCTTTTGACCACATAAGTGCTGGAAACCATCGCTCTCTAGAATTTTCTAGAGGATTCGAGAACATTCGGGAGTATTCGAGAACCTTCCACAACACTCCAGAATGTTTCGGAATATTCCACATTGAACTGGGATGTTCTGAAATGTTCGGGAATAGTCTGGAACATTCTGGAAGATTGGAGAATGTTCTGGAACATCCCAGACTATTGTGGAACACTCCATAACACTGTTGAATATTGCGGAATGTTTTGGAACATTGTGGACCATTCGAAACCTTTTTGACATGTTCTGGAATTCGCGACTGGTGATCCACTGATAGGGATGTATAAAGCAAGACCCAGCATGGGTTATTACAAATGTACATTAATACTTTCAGCTGCTGACGGGTATTGATGTATATTAACGGAGACAGGTAAAAATGTGTGCCCTGACCGGGCCTCGAACCCGGGATCTCCTGCCTATGTGGCAGATATTCTGTCCATCTCAGCCACCGAGGGCACAGAGGATAGGGCGACTGCAGGGATTATCTCGCGGACGACTCCCGCGAGACCCACATTCTCACCCTATATGTCCCCACACTACATTCGTGGTGTCCCTTCTAACGCACTCATTAATCCTGGAAGACATTCTTACCAAGCTCCATAAGAGTGAAAGTCATGGGCGGTATTGCCTGAACTATATACTTATATGGATATACACTCCTGGAAATGGAAAATAGAACACATTGACACCGGTGTGTCAGACCCACCATACTTGCTCCGGACACTGCGAGAGGGCTGTACAAGCAATGATCACACGCACGGCACAGCGGACACACCAGGAACCGCGGTGTTGGCCGTCGCATGGCGCTAGCTGCGCAGCATTTGTGCACCGCCGCTGTCAGTGTCAGCCAGTTTGCCGTGGCATACGGAGCTCCATCGCAGTCTTTAACACTGGTAGCATGCCGCGACAGCGTGGACGTGAACCGTATGTGCAGTTGACGGACTTTGAGCGAGGGCGTATAGTGGGCATGCGGGAGGCCGGGTGGACGTACCGCCGAATTGCTCAACACGTGGGGCGTGAGGTCTCCACAGTACATCGATGTTATCGCCAGTGGTCGGCGGAAGGTGCACGTGCCCGTCGACCTGGGACCGGACCGCAGCGACGCACGGATGCACGCAAAGACCGTAGGATCCTACGCAGTGCCGTAGGGGACCGCACCGCCACTTCCCAGCATATTAGGGACACTGTTGCTCCTGGGGTATCGGCGAGGACCATTCGCAACCGTCTCCATGAAGCTGGGCTACGGTCCCGCACACCGTTAGGCCGTCTTCCGCTCACGCCCCAACATCGTGCAGCCCGCCTCCAGTGGTGTCGCGACAGGCGTGAATGGAGGGACGAATGGAGACGTGTCGTCTTCAGCGATGAGAGTCGCTTCTGCCTTGGTGCCAATGATGGTCGTATGCGTGTTTGGCGTCGTGCAGGTGAGCGCCACAATCAGGACTGCATACGACCGAGGCACACAGGGCCAACACCCGGCATCATGGTGTGGGGAGCGATCTCCTACACTGGCCGTACACCACTGGTGATCGTCGAGGGGACACTGAATAGTGCACGGTACATCCAAACCGTCATCGAACCCATCGTTCTACCATTCCTAGACCGGCAAGGGAACTTGCTGTTCCAACAGGACAATGCACGTCCGCATGTATCCCGTGCCACCCAACGTGCTCTAGAAGGTGTAAGTCAACTACCCTGGCCAGCAAGATCTCTGGATCTGTCCCCCATTGAGCATGTTTGGGACTGGATGAAGCGTCGTCTCACGCGGTCTGCACGTCCAGCACGAACGCTGGTCCAACTGAGGCGCCAGGTGGAAATGGCATGGCAAGCCGTTCCACAGGACTACATCCAGCATCTCTACGATCGTCTCCATGGGAGAATAGCAGCCTGCATTGCTGCGAAAGGTGGATATACACTGTACTAGTGCCGACATTGTGCATGCTCTGTTGCCTGTGTCTATGTGCCTGTGGTTCTGTCTGTGTGATCATGTGATGTATCTGACCCCAGGAATGTGTCAATAAAGTTTCCCCTTCCTGGGACAATGAATTCACGGTGTTCTTATTTCAATTTCCAGGAGTGTATAAGACCCCCTTTCAGGAAAGAAACATCGCCGTTTGACAGAAAAAAAAAAAAAAACGGAACTACTTCACCAGGCAACATGTGACAGTGTTCCAACAACAGGGAACTCAAACTCATATGACTCATGTAGCACTCCACGTAACTGGCTTTATGGCTTTATAAACACGCCTTGATCGTCAGACCGGCAGTGTTTACCAACCGCTAGGAACAGCTCCGGTCAGTAATAATGCCGGCCCTAGCATTGTATTCACTCACCGTAGCATTGTAGTAGCACGTTGTATTTTGTACAGTAAATTTTCTTCCGTTGCTTGTTTCCTTATCTGGTTTGCCACCACAAGAGTTGTGGGGTTTCCTGGTTGTTCTTGCGTTTAAAACAGTGTATGCCAAGAAGGCATTTTTCTTTAATTGTAATAAAGCGTAATCAAATTAACTGTTACTTATTTCCTGCCGACAGCAGGACACTACACTTATGAACATCAATTTCTTATCAGTGACGAAGGGAGGAACAGATAAAGTATTCAATGAAGACAAACAGTGAAGTGTGAGTAGTCAAAGTGATACAGTAACTGAACTTAAATCGAAAATAAAGTAAGAAAAGTCTGTAAAATTTACTTAGTATATGTGTTAGTAAAAAAGTTGATTTGATATACATTTTACGCAATGTCCAAATACAAAAGAGATCTTCCCAGTGCTGAATCAAGATGGCGAAAACAAAACATAAAAAACAACGAAAAGACGAAACAGGCACAGAGCGCGAGGCACGTTCAATGAGCAACGTGAGATGTAGAGAAACTGAAGAACAAGGAAATGAACGGATTGGAGAATTTTGACACAAAGGGGTGAGAAGCAGACTGACAGAGTGCGGAGGAGGAGAGAGGAAGGGCAGGAAGAGATTGACAGCGAGAGGTTAATGGAAAAGATGGACAGAGATAGGGGTTGATGGAGACGGATAGAGGGAGGTGTGTTTGCCATGCGTATGGATAGAGGAGGCCGGAGAGGTGGATAAAGAGAAAGGAATGGGTAGAGAGAGGGGAAGAAGGAGGTATATATAGGGTGAAGGAGGAGTTGAACAGAGAGGTGCAAGCGGAGATGGACGGAGAGGGGGTAAGAAGGAGATAGAGGAGGGAGGAGAAGGTGGAATAACTGAAGAATAAATAAATACTCGGGAAAGGCCAGGTTTGTCCGCTGGTAATGTATATAATTGAATGTTTGTTCGTCTTATATGCGTCCCAGTAGTATTCATCTGATTACTATCAAATTTCGGTGCTTCGTTGGGCTTACGGCTGTGTTGGCTTCTGTGTGGCTAAGAAGCCACTATCACCCATACGGGCGGAAGACGAAAGTGTAGGGTGAGAAGGGTTAGAAGCTTAACTCAGATATATCTTGAGCAATTTCAATCCAGTTTTGTATGGTTATGACTTATTACCCTGTAACGTTCCCTGGCAGCATACACACTATTAATAAACTGAAATGACATTTAATTGTACTATGTACGCCGCTATGAAGCAATTCGTATGTACTGTAATTGTTTAACAAAAAATGTTATTTAATTTTGTATAAAGGACGTTGGTTATTATTTTAATATTTTCTGTAATAATATTCTAGATGTATTTATGATTGTAATATTTCTATACTCATAATGTAATTACGAAATATGTTAATATCTGCGATGAAAAAATGTAAAATATA
The DNA here is from genome assembly GCF_023898315.1 of Schistocerca nitens. Lineage (NCBI taxonomy): Eukaryota > Metazoa > Arthropoda > Insecta > Orthoptera > Acrididae > Schistocerca > Schistocerca nitens. Next base: position 44,536,452 of record NC_064623.1, on the reverse strand, counting down.
GCCACAGAGGAAAATAATGTTGTAAGATTACAAAGAGATATTCATAATCAGCAATACTATAAATAGCACTACATAATGTGCATTCTTTGTCGTCTTCCTCGAGAGCCGACAGTGAGAGGAACTCCGGGTTCCCGGGTTCGATTCCCGGCGGGGTCAGGGATTTTCTCTGCCTCGTGATGGCTGGGTGTTGTGTGATGTCCTTAGGTTAGTTAGGTTTAAGTAGTTCTAAGTTCTAGGGGACTGATGACCATAGATGTTAAGTCCCATAGTGCTCAGAGCCATTTGAACCAAGAGAGAGGTACCTGTGACGTAGCATTATATGAATGAGTAGACTTCTTCTGTCTGTATCTATCTTTAGCCGCCATTAGAGGAGAAATTATAAAGGTGTGTAATTTTAATTATTGTTATGGTCTAAATACATTATAATTTATCAAAATTGTGTATTACTAATGTAAATTAGCTTGCCCATGTCATCTATAATATTTCTTTAAAGAATTTTCAGCGTTGGTGTTGCTGGGCTGTGCCGCGACCGAACGATTTGCAGCCTTGGCACATTTAAAAAATTGTTCCGCTATAAAATTAACCAAACCCGTAAATCGGGAGCAGGTAAAATTAGCAATGAATTACGAAATATTTTTCTTTTACAGCGATCCTGAGGCTGACTGAATTTATTACTAGTTTTACATTTGTGCATTCATAGGCGGATAATGAACGTTGAAGTTGTTAATCTGTTGGTTCTTTCAATTTCTAAAGCAAATAACTTAAACGTATAGTGAAGTGTGTTTTGTCAATGATAATTAAACGTTCAGGTCGGCTTGGCAATATTTAACCATTTTATACTAACAGAGACAGTCTTGTGTTCCATAGCTAACGCCGGGAAAGAATTCAGCAAATATTTAAAAACCCACTGCATATACGAAATATGAGGCAAGGCCTAAATACGTAAAAAATTTAATTTAAATAATTTTCAAAGCCATAAATGTTATTAATCAGTTAGTTTGAATTTATCAGCATGAGAGGGTTGCTTAAAGTTCACGTAATTTTACATGTGCTTAATTCTGTCTAAATGAATTTTTATTACCACACGTACAAAAAAGGGGTTCTACAACAAAGTTCGTACTGAAAGAGTAAATAACAAAAATATTTAAGGCCGTTTCTTCCCCATTTCCATCCATTTATATATATATATATATATATATATATATATATATATATATATATATATATATATATCATCAAAACCCGTGTAAATACATGTACAAAAATATGTTTAGGATAATATGCCCCAGCCACCCTTAGGGATGAGGATGGTAGTGCGAAGAATATTCGATAACTACCAGTGGAATCGCTAGATTGTCTGGTGACAGTCGCGAGCACGTCTCAACCCTGGTCGGAAGCAGGGAGAGGGGTGCAAAGACAATGATGTAACAGCATATCTCTGTAACGTCTGAAGGAATTTCTACCTAAATTGGCTCTATGGCTGAGGGTTTGGGGTGCAACGATGTTGCATAAAGTACTCAAGAACACATGGAGTAATACAACCAAATCTCGTACATCATATACACGACTCATTATTTGTAAAACAATACTGCGGCAGTAAGATAACCGAAATACCGCTAGGGGTTTGGGTGACGACGAGAAGGTGTTTATTTATTTATTTAATCATATGGCTAGGGCCGCCCGTTGGGCAGACCGTTCGCCGGGTGCCGGTCTTTCAATTTGGCGCCACCTCGGCGACCTGCAGTCGATGAGGATAATAGGATGATGATGAGGACAGCACAACACCAAGTCCCTGGGCGGAGAAAATTGCCCGTCCTAGCCAGGAATCGAACCCGGGCCCAGAGGATTGAGAATCAGTCACGCTGACCATTCAGCTACCGGGGCGGACATGAGAAAGGGTGACATGCAGAAACGTCGAAAATGACCTGTTGGCAATCCTTTTGCTGTAATTAAATGACTTAAAGTGCTTTAAAATATTTAGCACTGTGTATTCAGTGCACCAATGCATCAAAGACATTATTTTTGGGCCCAGTAAGAGATATATACAATGTCCTCTCTTGAGTCACATGGTGTAAAACAGCAGAGACTCACACAGTTGTCAGCTACGGTCCTTTTTCTCGAAACCACAATCAGTTACTTGCAGAATTTAAAAATTCCTCAGTATTCGGAGGAAACTGTTCTGATGTCTTGATGAGCTTGAATAAAGCTCCGACAAATAGTAACGCAACAAACACTGACAAAGGCGGCAACGCCACCAGAAGCACCCTTTTGATACGGTATATCCTCCCTTCCTACTGCAAAAAGTTTGCTTACAGACCTTTTTCGTTTTCTGTTACCTTCCATCGCTTAACGTTTTAAACGGTGGCTAAAGTCATGTGATAGCGATACGCACTTATAAACGTGGCGCTAGTATCGTATACACAAGATTTAATAGGACAGTATATTGGCGGAGCTGTTATTTACACTCAGATGAGCCAAGCGAAAAGGTGTCCGACGTGATTGTGACCGCACAAGGGGAATGAATAGACCGAAAGCGGAATGATAATTCGAGCTGGAAGCATGGGACATTTCGTTTCGGAAATCACTGTGGAACGCAATATTCCGACATCCACAGTGTCAAGAGTGTGCTGTAAATAGCAAATTTCAGGCATTACCTTCTACCCCGGACAAGGCAGTGGCCTACAGCCTTCAGTTAAGGGGACCTCACCCTGCCTATCTAAACCATGTTAATTTAGGCAAGTATTTGACCCATTTCTGAAAAAACTATTTGATGCAGGACCTTAATACTTTTACTGTATGTTACATGATGCTAAAAGAATCAGCTGTACTAAAATCTACTTTATGCATTTTATAGTTGTTAAGAAATACGTTTTTAGATTTATTAACAAAAAATATTAACTTTTTTCTGCAGAAAATATTTTTTGTGAACTTCCTAATAGGGGAATATTAATGAATGTAGTACCAGAGGTGGATTGTTATGTAGTCATTGAAAATTTCATTCGTTTATCTATGATAGTTTCTGATATTATGTGCACGTGTACCGAAAATTTCAGTTTGCGAGAAATTGACTTTAAAAAGAAACTTTTGAAATTTGTTACTTACAGTTAATTAAAACTGTCCTGCTGCATATAATGGCCCTGCTTTGGCCTCTAGCAGGTCTTCCAGCTTCTTTTTCACCTTCCTGGATGTTTGTCTTGCTTTCTTGGCCTTATTAGATGCAGACCTGTCCGCATCGGCTACCCTTTTATCGCAATGTTGCAGCCCAGTGATCATATTTTCGCCAGGATTATTACCACAATTGAATGTAATAACAGAATCATGAATTCCTAGATTCATTCTATGCATGAATACAAATACAGTTTTAATGAGGCAATTCCAAATTATGCTGTTGAAACACTCATTTCGGTTCTGTGTCTGCCCATGCAGACATTTCCTTAGCAGGTCAGGATGAGCCAAGTCTCTGAAAATAGGTTTAATTGCTGTAATAACAGCAGCAGGAAGAGAGTGCTGGTGAGAATAAGATTCTCCAGTTGCCTGAGCCCTATTGCATTTGCACCACGGATTTTCTCCTGATGGACACAATCCATGACATGGCATCGAGGACAAAACATACAAGAATATGGCCCAAACATCTCTCTTCATTGCCTCCAGATTTTCTTTATTTCTCCTAATTGCCTGCCAATAGTATACCTGGAAGTTTTCTATTTTAGTTTTAATTAACCGACCGTGTCCGGTCAACAATTTTCCATCTTCTAATTTTTTCCTCTCATATCAACAGTTTTCTCAGCCTTGTTCCCAAACGTTTTTGAAAATGGCCTACACATTCTATTTTGCTAATAATGGCATCTCCATATGACTTAGAGTTGGCAGTGGGTGGGTTGACAGTGGGCACAGAATCGTTACTAAAGCCCTCAGGGGGTGGCATAAATGTCGTCACTGAAACCACCCCTTCCCTTGAGACGTCGTTTACCACACATGTAGCGAATGATTGAACACAGTCTGCCGTCGTAGACCTGCAAAACAATAAAACGTGATCTGTCCCGTGTGGAGTACAGTGGCACATCAATTTTCGTTCTGGTGTCGAAGCCTCGGGCAGCTACATTTTTAATGCACCCAACAAAGGTGTGTGGAAGGTGAGACGTCCTGCTAAACCCGCAGGACAGAACAGGTAGTTTAAGTTGTGGAAAGGGGCCAAAATATGCGACTGTCAGTTAATCTCGAACATACAACCTTTTATCAGTAAACTCTTCCGGGCTAAGTTGCCGTGGTCGATATGTAGAAATTCTTCTCCCAATAGGGCCAATAAGATTTGTGAACCAGGCTACTTACAAGAAGAACTAAATCATTTACGAATGGCCTTTGCGAAAAATGGTTATACGAAAAACGAGATTAACCGAGCACTTCACCCAAATAGAAAAATGCCTAAAAATAGGAGACAGCAACAACCATCAGCTGGAAAAGTATTTCTTCCGTTCATCCATAATATCACGGATCGCATTGGAAAAGTACTAGCCAAGTTTCAGGTAGAGACCATTTTTAGACCTACTAAGAAAATTAGTGAATGCCTAAGATCAACAAAAGATGTTCGTCACCCCCTAGCCACCCCCGGGGTATATAAAATTCCGTGTAGTTGTGGCAGGGTTTACATAGGAACCACAAAAAGATGCATCAATACACGGTTGACGGAGCACAAAAGAAACTGTCGCTTGGGACATATCGACAAATCGGCAGTAGCGGAACATGTTTTTAAGGATGGAGATCACGAAATAAAATTTGGTGAAACAAGCGTGCTAGCGAGGACGTCGCACTATTATACACGTATGTATAGAGAGGCAATTGAAATCCACAAACATCAATACAATTTTAATCGTAAAGAAGAAGGATTAAAATTGGATAAGATATGGCGGTCGACGTTGCATCAATCACGTGACAATCGATTGCCTGCAATCGAGAGAACAGACGAAAGCCAGAGATAGCTGCACATCGACGCCACGTGACGTGTGGTGGCGCCCCCTACGATCTCTATATAAGTGGCGGCCCCAGCTCCTAGCAGCCAGTCGTCGACTCACCTCGGAAGATGTTCTCCGTAGTTGAGAACGAAACGTCAGGGAGAAGAATTTCTACATATCGACCACGGCAACTTAGCCCGGAAGAGTTTACTGATAAAGACGCCGGCCGTGAAAGCCTACATGGAATGATACAACCTTTTATTTGATCAAACATTACAAGAGCTTTAATTTTTGAACTCAATTAGTGGCTGAATGCGCCTGACAGTCTGATACCTTAAGGGTACGAGCACTTTAATTTAAAAACAGCTGAAAGCCAATAACTTAAAGTTGAACCAAACCATCTGACGCCTTAAGAGCAAAACAACCTTAATATAAAAACGGGCTAGAAGCTATACAAGTTCCAAGAACAAGAACAAGCAAGAAAGGCAGCACACCCAAGGGCGCTCAGAAGTTTCGAAGGTCGGCCTGTAATTCAAACACTAACGCTCGCTTAGGTGAGACAGGCAATCGACCCAACCATTGTCGATCCGACGACAATCCAACCGACAGCCAGTCAACAGACCCACCGACAAGATAACCTCTGCTTCACCCGACCAGCACAGAACAGGGAGTTCAATGGAACCGCGTAGAAGGTATTGGCACCCGCAACCAATTACACATTGAGCTGTCAAACTACACACCGTGCTGGACAGCGACAACACGATGAGGAAAATACACTGCCTGATTTTACGTCGACGGGAAGGGCAGGTAACTGGAACGTTAACGCCCACAAGGCAGAAGATTCCGCTGGTGCACTTCAATTCAAATAACCAAGTACAGTTAAACTCCACCGGAGGGTGGCTAAAACCTGTCAACTTGAAAATACACGTTGTCGCTACCTGGAATATCCCAACAGCTGACAACGAACTCCAAACGACACAATGTGAACAGTCGTGACTTGCTGGTAGATTAAGTCAAAACTCAACTTTCGTGTCCAGGGTCGGTGAGCCACGAAACTCGTAGCAATGGGAACAGCACCCACACACTCCGACACCGCGGAGAGACCGCCAGCGGGCCCCGGCCAAACTACGCGCCGCGGAGATTTCCTCGCTGCTCCACGCCAACCGACCAACTGCCCGCACACAGCCCAGCCGGAAACTACGAGCACCAGGCCAAAGATAGTCCAAGGTCCGGATGTCGATACACACCGTTGCTGCGACCCTTGAAAAGACTGAATAACAGCATAATCGCGATAACGGCGGGAGTCTGAACACATAATAGCAACCAAGATTTAATCCAAATCATAGTATGAGCCAGCCATGGCTTAGGAGGCACTGAGGATGTTGCCCAACTGGAAGGTCTTAGAGGGACTCTTTGCTGTTTCACTCACACACATGTCGATGTTGCACCGATCCACGAGAAGGCCGCAGGAGGCTTCAGAAGCATAAACACCGTTTGCTGCTTCAGATCATATTCAATTTCGTACAACTATTTTGAACGGTTCCTATTAGTTCCACCATGTATAGCACAGGAAAGACTTTTTTTCTTTTTTCCATGGTGTGGTTCCATAGGTTGACAGCCGCCTTGCCTTTCGGATGAGGCAGGTAATTAATTGATGCCAATCGTGGGTTGACCCTATACAAGCCTCTTTCCAGATGTGAAACTTTCCTTGTGTCACATTACTTCACTTTATATTACAACATTTGGTATAACTGTACGTTTGTTGATTGAAAATCCACGTGAAACCATTGTGCATTAAACTGTATTTATAAAATGCTTGCTACTTAAAACTCATTGCATTTAAATTTGAAAAAAGTACAAAAAAGTCATTCTGAATCGAAATTGTGTTCTAATATCAGTCAGCGAAAACATTAGCTATTAACCAATATAAGAGAGGTAAACCTAAAACAATAACATTCTCCTCCTTGTTGTCTCTCCAATGCTTATTTCAGTCCCCGCCACACTGGGGGACTTCCGTCTGGTGATGAGGATGAAATGATGATGAGGAGAACACAACACCCGCTCCACAAGCGGAGAAAATCTCCAACCCGGCCGGGAATCGAACCGGGGCCCGCTGCATGGAAAGCAAGCACGTTACCACACAGCAAAGCAAGCGAATACAGTTCAGTTAAAGACTACAAATAATATGGACCACTGTTGTACTCATCAAGGCAAGAGAAACTACCGCAGGAAGGCCGTTGGTACCTACAACGATAGGGACATAAAAATATTGGACAGACGGCGGAACCGAACCCTGATTCAACGAGAAACGACCTCGCACTTTGGCCGTGAACGGCGACGTTGATACCTCCTTCTAACGGCATCCAGAGCTGCTGGTCGAATCAATGGATATTTTCTGATCGCTGTCGACATCCTCTACATTAGTGTATAACATTTAATTGGCATTAACTTCCAATGAGGTGTAGTACGTCTCGCTGGTATGATACTGAGAGGGACGTTCAGTGAGCGATGCAACAGTATTTTTTTGAAGGCAGGTTAGTTTTATTGATAATTTCAATACATCATATGTAATATATTGATTATACCTTGCTACTGTAGTGTTATCTGCAAGCTGTGAGAAAGGAGGACAGGCGTTCCAAGGCGCGGAAGCAGAGACGTTGCTGAGGGCAGACGAAACTAAGAGAGATATTGTTAAATGAAGTAAACCGTAAGGGGAGAGCCTTGCGAAAATGCTGGCGCTTCCAGACGCGGTCCCAGGGCGTTAGTTACTCTTCAAGGAATTAACATGTAACTTCATATGTCGTCTAGACGCTGTAGTAAGTTGCCATTGTAGAACTTTGTAACCAACAGGCACATACTAGCGTATAAAGCCAGCTTGATGGAAGCCCTGAGAACAGCAACGTTAGTAGGCTCACAAGGCTTAGAAAGAGAGCGAAAACGCCAAAAACTGTTGAACTAGCAGTCCCTACTCCGGGGAGCCCGAGGAGAGGGGCTAAATGACGTATAACAATACTGTTGTAAGCCTTATTTGGCAGAGCAGTTACGTTTAGCTTTCAGCCGAACAATGTCGATACCAAATACGGACTTAGTGCAACTGCATTAACATACCCGCCTCAGGAGCAGTAGAGGGGACCTAACTAAACCGTGATTAGCAGGCACCTGCAAGAGACCTACGGGATTGGCTGGGTGGCTTTAAGTGGGGAAAACAGTGCCCCCACCCCTAGATTCCGCATTTTGGCAGAGTTCTCAGTCAGACGATCCGGGCGCCGAATCCGCGTCCGTCGACTCCAGCCTCGGTCCAGCTCCGCGTAAGTCTGCTCTCTCACTTGGAGTGTCTCAGTGAACAGTGACACATTCAGTATGTTTTGTTTTGCAACTAAGTTGTTGCCTTAAGATGCTGCTAGTGTTTGCTACTGTGGTTAGCATCCGCTGCTGGGACTTCTGCGCTGGTTTCTGTTGTAACAATGTTATTCATACTTTTTGTAACCCTAGAAGCTAGTGTGTTAGTTAGTCCTGTCTGGAATAAACAGCTATTTCAAAACCCTGTTTGTCCAAGAGTCTCCATACCGAGTTCCCTAGCGATTCTCACCACCTGCACATAGAGGAAAACCATCAAATGCCTTCACTGTGAATTGTCCTTCCGTTCTGTACCGCTCGGGAGCGCAGACTGACCAGTAACCCCTTTTTTCCCCACCTATTTCACGACACATATTCTTCCACCTTCTTTTGGCTATTAAATCCTATTTTTCAACGTAACCTCAGTTCACTTTACTGGGAGGGTCCTTGATACCTGCTCGGTACCACCCTACTGGTCGACGTCGAAGCCATCGCCTTGTTACATCAGTAGCCTCCCATCATCCACGTACAGTTCCCGCGGAGTACATCCTTCATTGGGACAAACAGATGGAAGTCAGGAGATGTGAAATCCAGGCTGTAAAGTGGATGAGGAAAAAAACTCCAATGAAGTTTTGTGAGCTCCTCACGCGTGCACAGACTTGAGAGAGGGGTTGCGTTGCCATGGAGAAAAAGAAGTTCGTTTGCATTTTTGTGGCGACGACCACAGTGAAATAATTTCTTCAGTTTATAGTGTAGCACAAGAGACTTCCAAGTTGATCGTTGCAACATGAAGGAGGATATCAAACAGAATAGTTTCTTCAAGGTCCCGTAAGACAGTTTCGGCGACTTTACCAGTTGAGGGTTCAGCTTCGAACCTTTTATTCGCAGCAGAGGTGGCGTGACGCATGTGCATGGATTGCCCTTTTCTTTCTGGTTCAAAGTAATGAACACATGTCTGATCGCCTGTGACGAAAATTGACGCGTAAGCGATAGGCTCTTTACTGTCTTCTGTACCCAGCGAGCACACACCTTTGGGCAAACCAGCTGTGGACGAGTGTAGCAGCACAACCAACAGAGACGTCCAGCCGACCAGAGAAGCGTTTGATTGCGATCTGTCGATTACGTGGAATGAGAGTGTCCGCACGTTCCAAAACTTCAGGAGTCACAGATGTGTGCAGTCGGCCGTCAAGCGGGAGATCGGACACGGTTGCCATGGTGACAGACGTCTCGCCCAACGACTTACCGTGCTTTTATTCACTGCCAGGTCTCCGTATTGATTTTGAAACCGTCTATGAATATCTGCAATGCTCTGATTTTCCGCCAAAAGCGAATCAGTGCCAGTTCTCTGCTTGGAACGATACAGAAGTCGTTTTCAAGCTCAGACTAGTTATGCCGCGTTATTTTACGAGGAGAAGGCGTTCGCACCTTACAGTGTATAAAGCTACTGATAATATAGCTATTACTATGAAGAGCGGAGTAGGTGCGCAAGTTATTCTTCATGGTCCTTCAGTGTGTTTTGGATGCGTACTGAATTTTCCGCTTACTAATGCTGATGCTAGTGCACATGGTAATGGTTGGGTTACTGTGGCTGTAGTACGTGGTGGTAAAGTGGAGAAAGGGGTGCAGACTTTTAACAGCCCAGAAGTTATTACTTATCGTACATTTCAGATAGGTGAAGTGTATAACCGAGATCGTGGTACTTCTTATTATAAGTCTACAATGCTATTGGTTCTTAGGACGATTCTACACAGAGTACGCGAAAGAACTTGCCCCCCTTCTAACAGCCGTGTACCGCAAGTCTCTAGAGGAACGGAGGGTTCCAAATGATTGGAAAAGAGCACAGGTAGTCCCAGTCTTCAAGAAGGGTCGTCGAGCAGATGCGCAAAACTATAGACCTATATCTCTGACGTCGATCTGTTGTAGAATTTTAGAACATGTTTTTTGCTCGAGTATCATGTCGTTTTTGGAAACCCAGAATCTACTATGTAGGAATCAACATGGATTCCGGAAACAGCGATCGTGTGAGACCCAACTCGCGTTATTTGTTCATGAGACACAGAAAATATTAGATACAGGCTTCCAGGTAGATGCTATTTTTCTTGACTTCCGGAAGGCGTTCGATACAGCCCCGCACTGTCGCCTGATAAACAAAGTAAGAGCCTACGGAATATCAGACCAGCTGTGTGGCTGGATTGAAGAGTTTTTAGCAAACAGAACACAGCATGTTGTTATCAATGGAGAGACATCTACAGACGTTAAAATAACCTCTGGCGTGCCACAGGGGAGTGTTATGGGACCATTGCTTTTCACAATATATATAAATGACCTAGTAGATAGTGTCGGAAGTTCCATGCGGCTTTTCGCGGATGATGCTGTAGTATACAGAGAAGTTGCAGCATTAGAAAATTGTAGCGAAATGCAGGAAGATCTGCAGCGGATAGGCACTTGTGCAGGGAGTGGCAACTGTCCCTTAACATAGACAAATGTAATGTATTGCGAACACATAGAAAGAAGGATCCTTTATTGTATGATTATATGATAGCGGAACAAACACTGGTAGCAGTTACTTCTGTAAAATATCTGGGAGTATGCGTGCGGAACGATTTGAAGTGGAATGATCATATAAAATTAATTGTTGGTAAGGCGGGTGCCAGGTTGAGATTCATTGGGAGAGTGCTTAGAAAATGTAGTCCATCAACAAAGGCGGTGGCTTACAAAACACTCGTTCGACCTATACTTGAGTATTGCTGATCAGTGTGGGATCCGTACCAGATCGGGTTGACGGAGGAGATAGAGAAGATCCAAAGAAGAGCGGCGCGTTTCGTCACAGGGTTATTTGGTAACCGTGATAGCGTTACGGAGATGTTTAGCAAACTCAAGTGGCAGACTCTGGAAGAGAGGCGCTCTGCATCGCGGTGTAGCTTGCTCGCCAGGTTTCGAGAGGGTGCGTTTCTGGATGAGGTATCGAGTATATTGCTTCCCCCTACTTATACCTCCCGAGGAGATCACGAATGTAAAATTAGAGAGATTAGAGCGCGCACGGAGGCTTTCAGACAGTCGTTCTTCCCGCGAACCATACGCGACTGGAACAGGAAAGGGAGGTAATGACAGTGGCACGTAAAGTGCCCTCCGCCACACACCGTTGGGTGGCTTGCGGAGTATGAATGCAGATGTAGATGTAGACGAGGAATCGTCGTATAGTAAATGAATCGGTGTCTGCGTCCGTATGGGTTAGAGGTGCACTGGGCTAAGGAAACTCATGAAACTATTGGAGCTGAAGCCGGAATATTCGACCAAGTTCCGCAATTAATTTCATATTTTTTCAACCTAAACTGGCAGATAGACAAAATGTGACTTTCCTGGCAGATTGTAACTGTGTGCTGGATCGAGACTTGAACTCGGGACCGTTGCCTTTCGCGGGCAATTGCTCTGCCATCTTAGCTACCCAAGCACGACTCACGCCTCGTCCTCACAGCTTCACTTCTGCCAGTACCTCGTCTCCTACCTTCCAGAAGTTTCTGTAAGGTTTGGAAGGTAGGAGACGAGGTACAGCCGGCACGGTAACTCAGCGTGTTCGGTCAGAGGGTTAGCTGCCCTCTGTAATAAAAAAAAACTGAGTTAATCGATCAACAACGAACTGAAACAGCTGTCTTGCGACGTCCACCCCGAGCAGAAACAACGAACAAAAACCAAAAACATGAGATTTGTTGTGACTTAGCAAGACAGGCAAGTCACAACGAGAGGAAGCCGAAAGGCACGCGCTTAAACTCACGCAGGCTGGCGTGAGGTCTGAAACAGGATACGTAATGAATGCTATAAAGAAACGCACGTAGCTTCTGGAATACTTTAATCCACATTTGTAGAACATCGCTCTTGATGATACATTAATAGAATCTCAATATCAATTGAATACGGCGCCTTGCTAGGTCGTAGCAAATGTAGCTGAAGGCTATGCTAACTATCGTCTCGGTAAATGAGAGCGTATTTGTCAGTAATCCATCTCAGGCAAAGTCTGCTGTACAACTGGGTCGAGTGCCAGGACGTCTCTCTAGACCTGCCGTGTGGTGGCGCTCGGTCTGCAATTACTGACAATGGCGACACGCGGGTCCGACGTATACTAATGGACCGCGGCCGATTTGAAAGCTACCACCTAGCAAGTGTGGTGTCTGGCGGTGATACCACAAGATTAATAAAAAAAAAAAGATGGTAGAGCACTTGCCAGCGAAAGGCAAAAGTCCCGAGTTGGAGTCTCGATCCGGCACACATTTATAATCTGCCAGGAAAGTTTCATATTAATGCACACTCCGCTGCAGAGTGAAAATCTCATTCTAGACAAAATGTGTATCATTACTTAGTGAACGTTCCTCGTATTTTGCCGTTATAGCCTAAAATGGGCACTAACGGAGTGTAAGTGTTGACGCAGTTTGTTCAAAAATGGTTAAAATGGATCTGAGCACTATGGGACCTAACAGCTGAGGTCATCAGTCCCCTAGAACTTAGAACTACTTAAACCTAACTAACCTAAGGCAGGATTCGAACCTTCGACCGTAGCGGTCGTGCGGCTCCAGACTGAAGCGCCTAGAACCGCTCGGCCACCCCGGCCGGCTGACGCAGTTTGTGACGTGCCACTACACGCCGAGAATGCCCGTTGTAATACTTAGGCATTATCAGTGCGAACTGTTTAGACGAACGGTAACAGATGCCGGCCACAGCTGTTCTTTTATTTATTTATTTTTTAATTAATTTCAACTGCTATATTCCTCGCTTGGTGCACAAGTGTAAATGCGTTAGCTATAAACGAAAACAAAATGGTTCAAATGGCTCTGAGCACTATGGGACTCAACTGCTGAGGTCATTAGTCCCCTTGAACTTAGAACTAGTTAAACCTAACTAACCTAAGGACATCACAAACATCCATGCCCAAGGCAGGATTCGAACCTGCGACCGTAGCGGTCTTGCGGTTCCAGACTGCAGCACCTTTAACCGCACGGCCACTTCGGCCGGCTAGACGATAACAAATCAGAGACATACATTTTATGTAATTCCTCTAGTTTTGCAGCAGGACAATAGCGAGTTGTCGACTACGTGCTGTTAGGTTACTGTCAGGCACCTTCGCGTCCATCATTCCTGTAGTGGACCTCAGGTGGCGACTCGGAAGCTCTTTGACGACGAAATGAAACCGATTTTGACAATACGATTAATAAAAAGAGTCTCTTTCCACTTGCCGTCTTTCTCCAATCAACTGAGCAAGCGTTACACATACATTATCCTAGTTTATGAGATTTGGCGTAATTACTGTAGGGGGAGATGGAAAAAGGGTGTTCGAGCGGTCTAAGGCGCTGCAGTCATGGACTGTGCGGCTGGTCCCGGCGGAGGTTCGAGTCATCCCTAGGGCTTGGGTGTGTGTGTGTTTGTCATTAGGATAATTTAGGTTACGTAGTGTGTAAGCTTAGTGACTGATGACCCTAGCAGTTAAGTCCCATAAGATTTCACACACATTTGAACATTTTTAAAAAGGGTGTAACTTAAGAGTTACAGGTACATAGCTCTCTGTGAAAGGCGCGATGGTACACATACGGGCCGTCTGACTGGCTCTGAGCACTATGGGACTCAACAGCTGTGGTTATCAGTCCCCTAGAACTTAGAACTACTTAAACCTAACTAACCTAAGGACATCACACACATCCATGCCCGAGGCAGGATTCGAACCTGCGACCGCAGCAGTCGCACGGTTCCGGACTGCGCGCCTAGAACCGCGAGTCCACCGCGGCCGGCAGGGCCGTCTGACTACATGGATTTTACGTGTATGTTTTACTATACACAGTACACTGTTTTGACCTAGCCTTTGCGTACTTCTCGGATTTACTACTGTAGAATCTTCCTACTGGCCTACATCTGCCGTTCGCGAGGTAATGCTAATTGTTTCCAGGCCTGCCTCGACCCGTGTCGCGCCCACGGCAGTAACCGCTAACAGTCGCATTACTGTGGACATGACGGCTACTGTACGCTGACATGGAGCTGACAGCAGCTGTTGCCGACTGTGACGCTTGTCAAACGTCACCACAGGGCGCCATCTGCTATGGCGGCCGCGACGACCAATCCGCGGTCTCCTCACCGCTGACGTCAACACACACTAATGCCTACTCGTAATGCCACATTGACGACCAGTGGTGGCTGCTGTGTAATAGAGTTGGGCAACACGATTCTTTTTCCCGATTCGATTCCTACTATTCAATCTCACATTGCGAATCAATTCCTATGATTCGTTCACGATTCTTTCACGATTCATTCTAGTCTGCGATGGTACGATTCTCACGGAATGCGAAAAGTTATACATCTTACTCACAGATGGCAGCACATGTCTGAAATTGTCAATGGGGTTAGAATCGAACTGTGTCATGATAAGAGTCAGCCGTGTGTACTTCCATCTTTCCACGGCTCGTTTCCTGAGCGTCGTGTGGAGCCAATATTTTTGGTAATCGACAGTGTTTGGGCGCGATCGGGCTCTAGCATCTCCTTGCTGTCTTTTATTGCTTTGCTTCTATTTCGTTTTTCCGCGGTTGTTCGGGGTTGGTCTTTTATGAAGCTCTTTCGTTTAAACTCCCGCCCTTAGTGTACCAACTATCGATTGCGAGTTCTGTCTTTGGTGTACTTAGAAACCGTAGGTTGGTAACACGACCGACTCACGTGTTTACTGCAGCAGACTCTTTGGCCTGTACTATTTATAGGCGAGCGCGGTCACATTAGAGAAATCCATCATCCGCCCTATCCTTTGTTACGCCCATCCAGCCTGGATCTCCGCCACCTCTACCTTTTATAAATCCCTCCAGATCTTTGAACGCCATGCTCTCCGCCTCGCCTATCGCATCCGTCTCGCCTCCCCCACGCGGATCTTGTACGACCTCATTCCGTTCCCCCACCTCCTCCTTTTCCTTGTCTGCTTCATTTCCTTGCTCTTGAATTGAAACCATATGGACCCTGTAGCTGTTTTCCTGAAAAATAGTTGTAGTCTGGTCTTCAAATCCACAAAGTTAGCCGAGGGCGCTAATGCGCTGCTTGCTGGACTCAGGCAGGCGTGCCGGCCCCAGATAGAATCCGCCCGGCGGATTAACGATAAGGGCCGGTGTGCTGGCCAGCCTGGATGTGGTTTTTAGGCGGTTTTCCACATCCCCCTAGGTGAATACCGGGCTGGTTCCCACGTCCCACCTCAGTTACACGACTCGCAGACCTCTGAACACATTTGCACTGTTGCATGGATTACACTAGACGCAGACAGCTGGGGTACGCTAACTCTGTCCCAGGGTGTGTGGGATGGCGGCAGAAGGGCATCCGGCGACCCCTTAACATTAACCTTGCCGAATCCGTGCCTAACCGTGCCGACCCTGCGAACTGCGGGATAAAGACACAAGCAAAAGAAAGAAAGAAAGATAGTTGTATACTGGTCTTTACCGGTTTCATCCTTCTAAACTTTGTCTACATTCTTCTGTATTTCATTTGTTACTTGTCTCTTGTTAGAGGGAGGTGGGAACTCCTTTTCAACTAAGGTGAGTGGCCAGTGAATTCCACGTCGGTATTCTCGGTGTTGCCCATTGCAGTGCTTGAAGGAATCAATTCGTGTGCCTGCAATCTTGTACGCTGTTGCAGATTATCTCGTAGAACAAACATGCACCGTGGATAGTTTTCTCGAAGATGTCCTGCTTCACTGCACACGTGAAATGCCGGAGATTGCCCGGCTCTGAGCACTATGCGACTTCTGAGGTCATCAGTCGCCTAGAACTTAGAACTAATTAAACCTAATTAACCTAAGGACATTACACATATCCATGCCCGAAGCAGGATTCGAACCTGCGACCGTAGCGGTCACTCGGCTCCAGACTGTAGCGCCTAGAACCGCACGGCCACTCCGGCCGGCGGAGATTGCCCAACATATGTTACGTGTGCCTTGCAACCAGCTTGAATGTGTAACGGGCTGTCGGAATTAACAAACATTTGTACAGATCTAATCCAGTTGTAGCACTAGATCTTGTATCTAGTAGACCACTTTTTGAATTCGATGCCTTTTACCTGTCCTTAAGTAGAAAGTGCCTGTATTAAGTCCTTGTTGTCTTGCTCTGGGCAAAGATTTAGCACCCTGACATTTTTCAGCGTTACTTATATCAACGGTACTGGCAGAATCATCCATTTGCCCCACTGCTCGTAGCATTCGCGAAGTCCCGCAGGTGTTCGGAAGATAAGGTTCATCAGCAATGAAAATACCTAGACGTGTCCTCTCTCATATACAGGGTGTAAATTGTAAGTTCAGAAACCAGAATAGCTCGAAAAATAAGCTTCACACGAAAATATGTGTAGAATACTAAGTTGGGATTATTTTCGAGGGGGACATCTACTGGTGCTAAACTTAGCCCGCCACCCCATTCCCAAGTGGGTGGAGCGGGAGGCAACTTTAAAATTTCAAATGGGAACCCTCGTTTTTATTGCAGAATCAGATTATAGATGAAAAACTACGTACATTTGGTCTTGAACATTTGGTTTCTACATCTACACACATACTCCGCAGTCCACCATACGGTTCGTGGCGGAGGGTACCTCGTACCACAACTAGCATCTTCTCTCCCTGTTCCACTCCCAAACAGAACGAGGGAAAAATGACTGCCTATATGCCTCTGTACGAGCCCTAATCTCTCTTATCTTATCTTTGTGGTCTTTCCACGAAATGTAAGTTGGCGACAGTAAAATTGTACTGCAGTCAGCCTCAAATGCCGGTTCTCTAAATTTCCTCAGTAGCGTGTCACGAAAAGAACGCCTCCTTTCCTCTAGAGACTCCCACCCGTGTGCCTGAACCATTTCCGCAACACTCGCGTAATGATCAAACCTACCAGTAACAAATCTAGCAGCTCGCCTCTGAATTGCTTCTATGTCCTCCCTCAATCCGACGTGATAGGGATCCCAAACGCTCGAGCAGTACTCAAGAATAGGTCGTATTAGTGTTTTATAAGCCGTCTCCTTTAGAGATAAACCACGTCTTCCCAAAATTCTACCAATGAACCGAAGACGACTATCCGCCTTCCCCATAACTGCCATTACATGCTTGTCTCACTTCATATCGTTGTGCAATGTTACGCCCGAATATTTAATCGACGAGACTGTGTCAAGCGATACACTACTAATGGAGTATTCAAACATTACCGGTTTCTTTTTCCTATTCATCTGCATTAATTTACATGTATCTATATTTAGAGTTAGCTGCCATTCTTTACACCATTCACAAATCCTGTCCAAGTCATCTTGTATCCTCCTACAGTCACTCAACGACGACACCTTGCTGTACGCATTCTTGGTCGTTTGCGCTGTAATTCAAGAAAATCCATGTTCCCTTTTTTTGCGTGGAAAATGGTTACGGATAAATAAAAAAAACCTATTTACTTCGTAAATTTTGATTCGCTAAAACTAAAGCTCTCCTTCTGTCCCCATAGGGTGGGGTTTGAAAGAGAGGAATTAGAGTTTTACAAATTTTGACCCAAATATTAATTTTTTCTGCAGATTAAGATAACTGGGTCAACACCGAGCCACGTCCAGCAAGATGACGAGCCCAGAAACGGTCAAAAGACCAAACACACGTCTCTAAAAGAGGGACCAACTGAGCGACGGACCACCGGTTGATCCCGCTGCCATCTCCGTCTGTCGGACAGTTCATTCTGTGTCGTGACAGTTCCTCCATAGCGCTCCGTCCCCGACAGCTGCTACGTCCCGACTGCACTTCTGCCTCCTTCCAACTCCAACTACTGCAGGTCCGATCTCTCTCAACGACTTCCTTCGGACGGATGACGTAACGAAGATGCTGGCTCGGACCCAACCATGCAGAGGGAACACAACCGAAATCTCGGCACAGGAAGGAACCGGCCCAAATACACGTCGTCGATGAGACGACCGACTGACCGACCAACCAACGGTCGCCCCCACTGGTACTGGCTGTGCGGACCTCACTGGGGCTCCATGCCCGACTGCACTGCTGGTCCATCTCCAACTGACTTCCAGACACATGACGACCCGGAAATACAGGGTGGCGCTCGAAATGTGTTACCATTTGGTTTTTCAATATAAACTTTATTGTCAAGACAGTCTGAAAGGAACATATACTACAATGAAGAGCCGTCCATGGAGATTCGTTCTAACTCAGTACATGCTTAATATGTCCACTATTCGTTTCCTAACTTCCTTCAAACGCTGAAGTGAGTGATTACCCTACGGCACATGTCTTCCGTAATTTCACTGCAAACTTGAAGTCTTCTGAGCTCCATAAAATGACGTGGACGTTTCGGGAAAAAAATTTCCTTTAGGTACCCCCAAAGAAAAAAGTCAGATGGATTGAGGTCTGGACTGTTGGGGGGTCAATTTTGTCCGTCATTGAAGCGACCTGGAAACCTGAGTGAAATGATCCGCATGTCGAAATGCTCGTGTAAAAACTCCAACACCGTGTTTGCAGTATGTGGCCTTGCTCCATCTTGCATGAACTACTGCGTATTGAAGGGCAAGGCAGTAGCAAGAAGCTGTGGAATGAAGCTATTGCGAAGCATGCTCAAATAACGCTCGCTGTTCACAGTTTCTTCAAAGAAAAAGGGTCCAATAAGTCCGTGACTGGAAATTGCTGCCCACGCTGCAATCCTCGGAGCATAATGTTGTCGTTCATGAAGCACTTGTGGGTTTTCAGTGGCCCAAAACGTACATTTTGTTTGTTAACCACACCGTCTAAATGAAAATGCGCCTCTTCTGAAAACCAAACGTTGTTGAGAGTTTCTTCCCTATCCTCCGCTCACTGAAACAGTAGTCTCTGCTGCTTGTGTTCTTCAGTGAACTTCTGCGCACAGGTGATATTGTGTGGGTACATATGGAGGTCACTTAAGAATGCGTTGAACGGAGCGTCTGGATATTTCCAGTTGCACTGCTGCCTTTCTACACGATTTCCCGGGACTTCTCTCTACAGTAACTCGTACCGATTCAATATTCTCCGGCGAACAAACGGGCCTAGGCAGAGGTCGCTTCGCTTCCGATACTGTTCATTCCTGTACAAATTTGTCGTACAAACTGTGGATGGTCTTCTTGCAAGGGACTCATCGTGTGTTAAACTGTTGCTGAAAACGCCTCTGAGTCACAACAAGGCTTTTCGTTTCATGAACAAGTAACACAATTGCCGATCGTTGCTGTGTCGTCAGTCTTCCATCGTCAGCCATTGCTGCTTACTAGTCTCCTAGCGGCAGTAGCGTGAATTACACGTAATTTCGTAACTCATTTGTTTTTCCAAGCTCTGCTGGTACTGCTGTAGAGATCCAAGCGGGATATCTAATGTGCGTCGTAAATTGTGAAAGAAACAGTTGGTAACACATTTCGTGCGCCACCCTGTACTATCGGTCGCCCAGAGACAGTACGACAGTGCCCTTATCGATATGCACTGCTGCTACCGCTCACGGAAATGCAAGGCAGCAATTCAGTGACACCATTGACTGAAATTAAAATGACGAGTCGGCCGTACGGTAAAAATAAGATGTTAAATAAAGATGTCACAAACATGAACGACGAACGGCTCAAGGGCAGAAATGATGTTTAGGTTGATTTCTATTCCAATTTTCTGTACAGGTTCGGGAACTCTCGGAACAGAGATGAAGCAAAACTGTATTTGATGTTTGTATTACTGTGCATGTTAATTTTTATCAAACTTATTTCGCTGTTTGTTCTTTGGTATATGTTCACAGTCCTGTATCACTGAAGTACTGCTGTTGCTTCGGTTTTAGATGTGGGTAGTCTTTGGGCGGCTGGGCGGTTTCATGTGTATATGAGCAGAATACCTACTTGAGAGATATGCATTTTAATGTCTTTTATTTAATGTTTGTTGAACTTGTATTCAATTCCAACTGTGGGATTAGCCCCAGTTGTAATCTAGTTGCGGTGACAGGGTGCCACCGAAGGTTTATTTAATTAATTAACTGTCTACCGTTGGGCCTCCACTGTGTTGCGCAGTTGACGTTTCTTCGTACTATTTATAATTATATGTAGAGTGAAAATGTCCTTATGTGCTGCAAATTTAATTAAAAATCTTAACTGTTTTTCGCAAGAAGCTTATCAGTTGACTAATGATTGATTTTTTTTTTAATATTTATTTGGGAATAATAAAGGATGCATCAAGTTGGACCACCGTTGCATGTGTTTTCCTTAAATTAATCCCGATGATAGGTCTCGGTTTTAGTGCACATAAATGACCTTTCCTGACTGTGTTTAAGGGAGACCACATATATATAAGTTGAACGGAACTGGTGCCAAAACTGAACCCTGTGGAACACCATTATTAAGTTACAGAACTGGCAGCCAGACCTATCTACTACAGCATCGCTTCTTGAAAAAAGTAATGTAAATTACTTTATCGACAGGTGACTACAATGGAGGCGCTATACGTGCTCAGAGAATTGTAATTACTATTATCTCTGTATTGTAGTATATAAGAAAGGATGTCATTGTCTTCTCTGTCTCCTTTGTCTTCCTTGTCTGGTTGGTTTTGATGTCGCATTTAGATTACGATATGCAAAAATTATTTCTACTATATGTATTGTATTTAGAATTTCTGAGAAATATATATGTCAGTATGTAATGCAGTATGTGTTTTTTTAGTAACAAGAAAGTACGTTCCCTGTCCCCTTTATTTAATTAATTACGTAACAATTAAATGTTGCCCTGGCCATTTGTAATTGCAGTATTGAAGCGACGCAGTTGCTGTTAAAATTGATAAAAATTTCTTCATAGCTTTGTAATTCTGAAAATATTGATAAAAATTTCTTCATAGGTATTTAATTCTGAAAATAATGAAAGGGTTTAATCTCAGTAAATGTGAAACTGCGTCTCATAATAATTTCCATTTCATTTTAGGCCAGAGGTACAGTGTTATTGAAAGGAATTATTATAATTGTGTACGCTGGCGTTGCACGTAGGCAGCTATACCGAGGCATCAAGCCTCACAGAGGAAAATAATTGTTTGAATGTTATATTGAATTTGTTATCGCGTAACATTAAAGAAAGATAATTCTTTTTATCCATTGTGAGTGAGACGGATGTCTTCACGTTGAAATACGCATTATATTTCTGGCCATAGTACCCTGAGAAAAATTAGTCGTGGGTTTTCAGGAGCGGAAAAGAGATTTTCTTTTATCAAACATTTTCACTACAAATTAACGGAACATTTGTCCTCTCTTTTCAAAAAAGTAAGTTAAGCGATGCTACTACAGATCTGCTTGCTTAAACATGAATGCCCAACCGCATCACAAGAATTCTAGTTGAAGTGTTGTTGTAGGTTGCAACGTTCAGAATTCTGTTGATATCCAGCGGGCACACTCCTCCAACATGTTCTTGGGTGCTCACACTTTCGGAATGCTAACGCCTTAACTTCGGGATGCTAATGCAGACGAGGCCGCTGTTTCTCGTAAGTAGCACCACGGAGCAATGTGAAGGCTTACTGTTGTGGTCTACCCTCGCACTGCGAATTTTAAACGTGCGCTCTCTGAGAAGTGGAAATTTCCACGCTCCCGCTAGGTAATGTAACTGCACTTATACGCGGGCTAATTACGCAGCAGAATTTAATTAGCAGAGGAAACTTTCTCTCGAGTACACCATCCCTGGATTATATGATGCACATTTTCATTCACGACGTCATACAACAGCTTCTAGGCATCTGCACTGCACCTTCTGTCTGCTTTCAGGAATTTCTACGGAGTAACTGCTTAGTGATATACCTTACGCTATATGACCGTGTTCTTGCCTATCTAGAATATCATACATGACATAATTTCATACATCAAAATACAGGTATAATATTTTCACTGTAATCGTAGCCTGGAAAGTTGCACAGGTCACATCAATATTGAAGAAAGTTAGTAGGAGTAATCCATTAAATTATAGGCCCATATCGTTAACATCGATATGCAACAGCAGGATTTTGGAACATATATTGTGTTCGAACATTATGAATTTCCTCGAAGAAAACGGTCTATTGACACACGGTCAGCATGGTTTCAGCAAACATCGTTCCTGTGAAACACAACTAGCTCTTTATTCACATCAAGTGTTGAGTACTATCTACAAGGGATTTAAGATCGATTCCGTATTTCTGGATTTCCGGAAGGCTTTTGACACTGTACCACACAAGCGGCTCGTAGCGAAATTGCGTGCGTATGGAATATCGTCTAAGTTATGTGACTGGATTTGTGATTTCCTATCACAGAGGTCACAGTTCTCAGTAACTGACGGAAAGTCATCGAGTAAAACAGAAGTGATTTATGGCGTTCCCCAAGGTAGTGTTATAGGCCCTTTGCTCTTCCTTATCTGTATATACCATTTATGAGACAATCTGAGCAGCCGTCTTCGGTTGTTTGCAGATGACGCTCGTTTATGGACTAATAAAGTCATCAGAAGATCAAAACAAACTGCAAAACGATTTAGAAAAGATATCTGAATGGTGCGAAAAGTGGCAGTTGACCGTAAATAACGAAAAGTGTGAGGTCATCCACATGAGTGCTGAAAGTAACTCGTTAAGCTTCAGTTACACGATAAATCAATCAAATCTAAAAGCCATAAATTCAATTAAATACCTAAGTATTACAGTTATGAACAACTTAAATTGGAAGGAGGACATAGAAAATATTGTGGGGAAGGCTAACCAAAGACTGCGTTTTATTGGCAGGACACTTAGAAAATGTAACAGACCTACTGAGGAGACTTGTCCGTCTTCTTGTAGAATACTGCTGCGCAGTGTGGGATCCTTAACAGATAGGACTGACGGGGTACATCGAAAAAGTTCAGAGAAAGGCAGCACGTTTTGTATTATCGCGAAATATGGGAGAGAATGTCACAGAAATTATAGATTTTGGCTGGACATCATTAAAAGAAAGGCGTTTTTCGTTGCGACGGAATCTTCTCACGAAATTTCAAACTTTCTGCTCCAAATGCGAAAATATTTTGTTGACACCGAACTACGTAGGGAGGAACGATCACCACTATAAAATAAGGGAAATCACAGATCGTACGTAAATACATAGGTGTTCTTTCTTTCCGCGCTCTATACGACATTGGAATAATAGAGAATTGTGAAGGTGGTTCGATGAACCCTCTGCCAGGCACTTAAACGTGATTTGCAGAGTATCCATGTAGATTTAGATGTAGATGTAGGTTCTTTGTTGTTAGTATCCAGATATTACTATATTTTACTAGGCGACGTTAGTTAACAGTTCCGGATTTTTCATTCCCGTTCATTGCTATAGCATCCACGAGATATGAAATTTTTACTCTTTCTTTGGAAGAGCGTCAACCAGAGATGAATGTTTCTTTTACTCAAGACTTGTGATACTATTCAACTTACACTGAGATTCTCCGAATGTCATGTCGGAGCTCGTTTTGCACTGTATAGCGCATCAACTCGTCATGGCGTGGACCCGACAAGTCGTCGGAAATACTGAAGCATAGCCGTCCATAATTGCGAAAGTGTTGCCTATGCACTATTTTGTTAACGAACTGACATACTAATTACGTGCAGTAAATGTTCGATGGGATTCATGTCGGGCGATCTAGATGGCCGCATCAGTACGTCTACTTGTCCAGAATATTCTTCAAACCAGTCACGAACAATTGGCGACATGGCCCACTGTCATCCATAAGAATTCCGTCGTTGTTTAGGGAACTTGAAGTCCATGAATGGCTCTAATGTCTACATAGCCGAACATAACCATTTACAGCCAGTGATCGGTTCAGTTGGACAAGAAGAAGCAGTCCATTCAATGTAAACAAAGCTCACACCATTATGGAGCCACCACCAGCTTTCACAGTGCCTCGTTGACGTCTTGGGTCTATAGCCTGATGGGATCTGCACCACATTCTAACCCTACCACCGCTCTTACAGACTGTGAACGGGATTCATCAGAAGAGGCAACGGTTTTACTGTCGTGTAGGGTGCAACCTATGTGAACAAGAGTACAAGAGAGGCACTGCTGCAGGTGATCTGCTGTTAGCAAAGGCACTCGCGTAGGCCGTCTGCTGCCCTGGCCCTTAAACACCAAATTTTGCATTCACTATCCTAGCGGATATGTTCATCGCCCGACCCACTGAGCAGTGCGTGGCTCGTGTGCATTGCATATCTCATTTGACATCCTTTTTTTACTGTACTACCACCTCGTTATCTTAATTTCAATCACTG
The DNA here is from genome assembly GCF_023898315.1 of Schistocerca nitens. NCBI lineage: Eukaryota > Metazoa > Arthropoda > Insecta > Orthoptera > Acrididae > Schistocerca > Schistocerca nitens. Next base: position 44,511,942 of record NC_064623.1, on the reverse strand, counting down.
GTGCCACTGAGTTGCCTCCTTGCCTGCCCGTGAGAGGCAGCAGCGGCGCTTATCGATATAAGCCCTGGTGTAATATCGTTGGTGACTGCTATTACTTGCTGGTTGTCGTGTGTTTGGAGTTAGTTCGGATCTGCCAGTGAATTGGGAGGCGCTAGCAGTGCAGTTCGGACCTGACAGTGTTTGAATTAAGACGCGGCAGAAGATCAGTAAAGATCACTTGAGTTGGGACCACCTTGGTTGGTCGTCGGTCGGTCGTCTTGTCGGACGACGTCTACCTTAGCCAGCGATCGCTTATGGGTTGCCTGCGTGTGCCGATTCGTGATTCGTCCTCGTTATTGCACATTCGCTGTCGTTAGTATTGTCTAGTCCTTCGAGCAAGCGTTCGTGAAACTGTGTGTAGCTTGTGATGTGGACTGCTCAGTTAGGTGCTGTCTCCGTGCTGATGTGTGGGAGTCAGTCGGTTGGTGTGAATCAGCCAGGAAATCTCCGCGAAGCGCAGTGGGCGGGCCTGTTGGCGGTCTCTACACAGTTTCGGAGTGTGTGCGAGCTGTTCCGATTGCTACGAGGTTCGCCGCGCGGGATTAGCTGAGCGGTCTGAGGCGTTGCAGTCGTGGACTGTGCGGCTGGTCCCGGCGGAAATTCGAGTCCTCCCTCGGGCATGGGTGTGTGCGTTTGTCCTTAGGATAATTTAGGCTAAGTAGTGTCTAAGCTTAGGGACTCATGACCTTAGCAGTGAGTCCCATAAGATCTCACACACATAGTCCCATAAGATTTCACACACATTTTGCTACGAGGTTCGTGGCTCACCGACCCAGGACATCAAAGTTGAGTGGTGATTTAATTGCCGAAGCCAGTCTGTTCACATTGTGCCGTTGTTTTCATGGTTGGCTGTTAGGGGTATTCCCGTGAGCAACAGCCGAGTGTTTGAGTTGGCAAAAGTTTGGCCACCGTCCGGTGGAGTTTAACCTTATTTTGCTTATTTGAAGTCCAAGTGCACCAGCGGAATTTTCTGCCTTGTGGCCGTTAGCGTTCCTGTTACCTGCACTGGGCGCTGACGTAAAATTCAGGCAGTGTCCTTTCCTCACCGTGTTGTCGCTGTCCAACACGTGTGTGTAGTTTTGACAGCTTACGCATACTTGGTTGTGAGCGGCTACGCCTTTTACGTTTGGGCTTTGGAGTTCCTTGTGTACTGGTCGGGTGGAAAGCAAGTCGTATTGTCGGTGGGTCCGTTGACTGTCTCTTGGTTGGGCTGCCGGTGGTTCGGATTTAGTTGGGCCGACTACCTGTCTCCCCTAAGCGAACGTTAATACGAGGGCAGTTCAATAAGTAATGCAACACATTTTTTTCTGAAACAGGGGTTGTTTTATTCAGCATTGAAATACACCAGGTTATTCCCCAATCCTTTAGCTACACAACACTATTTTTCAACGTAATCTCCATTCAATGCTACGGCCTTACGCCACCTTGAAATGAGGGCCTGTATGCCTGCACGGTACCATTCCACTGGTCGATGTCTGAGCCAACGTCGTACTGCATCAATAACTTCTTCATCATCCGCGTAGTGCCTCCCACAGATTGCGTCCTTCATTGGGCCAAACATATGGAAATCCGACGGTGCGAGATCGGGCCTGTAGGGTGCATGAGGAAGAACAGTCCACTGAAGTTTTGTGAGCTCCTCTCGGGTGCGAAGACTTGTGTGAGGTCTTGCGTTGTCATGAAGAAGGAGAGGTTCGTTCAGATTTTTGTGCCTACGAACACGCTGAAGTCGTTTCTTCAATTTCTGAAGAGTAGCACAATACACTTCAGAGTTGATCGTTTGACCATGGGGAAGGACATCGAACAGAATAACCCCTTCAGCGTCCCAGAAGACTGTAACCATGACTTTACCGGCTGAGGGTATGGCTTTAAACTTTTTCTTGGTAGGGGAGTGGGTGTGGCGCCACTCCATTGATTGCCGTTTTGTTTCAGGTTCGAAGTGATGAACCCATGTTTCATCGCCTGTAACAATCTGTGACAAGAAATTGTCACCCTCAGCCACATGACGAGCAAGCAATTCCGCACAGATGGTTCTCCTTTGCTCTTTATGGTGTTCGGTTAGACAACGAGGGACCCAGCGGGAACAAACCTTTGAATATCCCAACTGGTGAACAATTGTGACAGCACTACCAACAGAGATGTCAAGTTGAGCACTGAGTTGCTCCGCCATTGCAGGAGTCACAGCTGTGCACGGCCGGCCCGCACGCGGGAGATCAGACAGTCTTGCTTGACCTTGCGGCGATGAGGACACACGCTTTGCCCAACGACTCACCGTGCTTTTGTCCACTGCCAGATCACCGTAGACATTCTGCAAGCGCCTATGAATATCTGAGATGCCCTGGTTTTCCGCCAAAAGAAACTCGATCACTGCCCGTTGTTTGCAACGCACATCCGTTACAGACGCCATTTTAACAGCTCCGTACAGCGCTGCCACCTGTCGGAAGTCAATGAAACTATAGGAGACGAAGCGGGAATGTTTGAAAATATTCCACAAGAAATTTCCGGTTTTTTCAACCAAAATTGGCCGAGAAAAAAAATGTGTTGCATTACTTATTGAACTGTCCTCGTATTTCAAGTGCAGACCGGCCCCCAGAAATTTCTGAGCGCCGCTTGCTGTACTGCCTTTTCCTGTTGGTGTTTGATTGTGTATTTTAATGGCTCATACCCGATGATTTGAATATGTATGCTTTTAGTTGGGTTTTAAATAATGGGCCTTCAGCCGTTTTAAAACTAAAATTCCTTACCTGCTAAATCTTAGATTGTTTGGGCCTTCAACCTCATTTGAAATATTATTCAAGGATAAAACCTTGCACTTTCCGCCGTTTGAAAATTTATTGTAGACGTGTTTTAAATCATGGGCCTTCAGCCGTTTGTAAAATTAAAGAGGTTGTGCCCTTAAGCCATATGATTATGTGACATGTTCAGTCGACAGTTAAGCCCGGAAATTTCCGCTGTAATAAAGTTATGTGTTCGAGTGTAACTGACAGCCGCTAATTTTAGTCCCCTTTCCACAATTCCACCTACCTGTTCTATCCTGCGGATTTAACCAGGCGTTTCACCCACATTGATTTCTGCGGTTATCTCAAGCAGTGATGCTTAACTGTTAGTACTGACACCTCCATGCAAACGCTGCTGCTCTCGGTCATTGAGTGAAGGCTGTTGGCCACTGTGTTGTCTTCGGATCTCGGAATATCGAATTCCTTACCGATTTCCGAAATGGAATGTTCCATAATTATAGCTCCAAATACCATTATGTGTCCAAAGTCTGTTAATTCTCTTCGTGCCACCTAATCACATGGAAACCCTTTTCACGCGAACCACATGAGTACGAACGGCAACTATGCCAATGCACTTGTCTATTACAGACAATACTGCTGAAATCTGTATATGTGAATACTGCTATCCCATGACTTTTCTCACCCCACTGTAGACTTCCATTAAATTATTTTACCTAATCACTATTATATTCAGTACTTCCATATCATTTCCTCTATTCTTATATCGGAGTTTATAGTGTTTTGAAAAATAGTATTACTTGTAGACGGTAGATATCGTCATATATGTAGCAGGGCACGGTTGTGTAGCTTGAATATAGAGTACCTAGGAACACATGGCGTACCTTGATTGCTTTTTCAATCCAGTGACCGATTTTAGAATGACATGTTGCGAATTCGACTGCCATAATGTGTTTCCGGCATTTTCTACTGTTTTTGTTGTCGTGAGATATTACTTAAGTATTGTCAGCCCCGATAGCTGAATGGTCAGCGTGACGGACTGCCGTCCTAAGGGGCCCGGGTTCGGTTCCCGGCTGGGTCGGGGATTTTCTCCGTTCAGGGACTGGGTGTTGTGTTGTCTTCATCATTACTTCATCCCCATCCGGCGCGCAGGTCGCCGAATGTGGCGTCGAATGTAATAAGACCTGCACCAAGGCGGCCGGACCTGACCCGCAAGGGGCGTCCCGGCCAATGACGCCCAAACCTCATTTCCACACACACACACATTCGTAAACCATTTGCCACGTCAGACTTCTCCTTTCCACAGATATACTCACTCCCGTTTTCCACCGTGTTCTTGGGCGCCCTTTAGGTCTTTTCCCATCCAACTGTAGTTCTTCCATAATTTTTGGGAGTGTCTGCGCACGCATCCTCTTAACATGCCCATATCATCTTAATCTCTTTTTTTCAACTTCTTCTCTCATCCTTTCTTGTTTAAGGTCCTTTCTAATCTTTACATTCCATACTCTGTCCATTGTTGTTTTTCGCTTAACTGCTCTGAGAAATTTCAGTTCGCCTGCTTGCAGTCAGCTCCAGTCCCTTTCTGTCATTGTCCATGTTTCTCCACCATAGCTGACAATAGCCATTTGATTGTGGCACCATACACAATCATTAACCCGGCTCCAGGGAGGTAGGTTCCCCTTCCCTATTCCTCCACTGGGTTAATTCCTGTCTGGCGCGTCCACGTTGCGGGGGTGGCCATCCTACACTTCAGTAGGCCGGAGTGCTAGGATGGCTGAGTTCAGGCAGGGACCCAATCCCGTGGCGTACCCGGCCGGAGTGGCCGAGCGATTCTGGGCGCTACAGTCTGGAACCGAGCGACCGCTACGGTCGCAGGTTCGAATCTTGCCTCGGGCATGGATGTATGTGATGTTCTTAGGTTGGTTAGGTGTAATTAGTTCCAAGTTCTAGGCGACTGATGACCTCAGAAGTTAAGTCGCATAGTGCTCAGAGCCATTTGAACCATTTTTGAACCCATGGGGTATAACACGGAACCGATGGTGAAGACCTTAATGGCAGCGACGGCGGAGAAGAAAGACTTCGGAACGGCGTAGCTGGCAGATGAGTCGACCCTCCTTTTTGGGGATTAAATGAGAAGGGAACCACTGCGTTGCGGTGGAGGAGAAACTCCAAAGGCTAAGGGAGACAACCCCATCAGAAAATCCTTTCTTGCGTTAGGCCTAGCAAGCCAGTAGGAAAGTCGAGTTATTTTGTTGTACACTCCTGGAAATTGAAATAAGAACACCGTGAATTCATTGTCCCAGGAAGGGGAAACTTTATTGACACATTCCTGGGGTCAGATACATCACATGATCACACTGACAGAACCACAGGCACATAGACACAGGCAACAGAGCATGCACAATGTCGGCACTAGCAGCAATGCAGGCTGCTATTCTCCCATGGAGACGATCGTAGAGATGCTGGATGTAGTCCTGTGGAACGGCTTGCCATGCCATTTCCACCTGGCGCCTCAGTTGGACCAGCGTTCGTGCTGGACGTGCAGACCGCGTGAGACGACGCTTCATCCAGTCCCAAACATGCTCAATGGGGGACAGATCCGGAGATCTTGCTGGCCAGGGTAGTTGACTTACACCTTCTAGAGCACGTTGGGTGGCACGGGATACATGCGGACGTGCATTGTCCTGTTGGAACAGCAAGTTCCCTTGCCGGTCTACGAATGGTAGAACGATGGGTTCGATGACGGTTTGGATGTACCGTGCACTATTCAGTGTCCCCTCGACGATCACCAGTGGTGTACGGCCAGTGTAGGAGATCGCTCCCCACACCATGATGCCGGGTGTTGGCCCTGTGTGCCTCGGTCGTATGCAGTCCTGATTGTGGCGCTCACCTGCACGGCGCCAAACACGCATACGACCATCATTGGCACCAAGGCAGAAGCGACTCTCATCGCTGAAGACGACACGTCTCCATTCGTCCCTCCATTCACGCCTGTCGCGACACCACTGGAGGCGGGCTGCACGATGTTGGGGCGTGAGCGGAAGACGGCCTAACGGTGTGCGGGACCGTAGCCCAGCTTCATGGAGACGGTTGCGAATGGTCCTCGCCGATACCCCAAGAGCAACAGTGTCCCTAATTTGCTGGGAAGTGGCGGTGCGGTCCCCTACGGCACTGCGTAGGATCCTACGGTCTTGGCGTGCATCCGTGCGTCGCTGCGGTCCGGTCCCAGGTCGACGGGCACGTGCACCTTCCGCCGACCACTGGCGACAACATCGATGTACTGTGGAGACCTCACGCCCCACGTGTTGAGCAATTCGGCGGTACGTCCACCCGGCCTCCCGCATGCCCACTATACGCCCTCGCTCAAAGTCCGTCAACTGCACATACGGTTCACGTCCACGCTGTCGCGGCATGCTACCAGTGTTAAAGACTGCGATGGAGCTCCGTATGCCACGGCAAACTGGCTGACACTGACGGCGGCGGTGCACAAATGCTGCGCAGCTAGCGCCATTCGACGGCCAACACCGCGGTTCCTGGTGTGTCCGCTGTGCCGTGCGTGTGATCATTGCTTGTACAGCCGTCTCGCAGTGTCCGGAGCAAGTATGGTGGGTCTGACACACCGGTGTCAATGTGTTCTTTTTTCCATTTCCAGGAGTGTATATCGAAAAACATTCTTGTTGAAGTCTTCTATGCACATAGATAGGAAAATGAAAACAATAATCGTCTTTCGAACTCGGGGCGCTAAAACGTTAAGCCGGGACGATAGCCACTGTACCAACGCACTTGTTCGTCGTTTTCTCAGAAACGATAGACTACCTACGGATAATCCGAGACACGCGTTCGCTTACTTTGACCGCTCTTCCACTCAGCAAAGTTTCTGGTAAATCGTAATATGGCACTTGTCGTGTCCTCGTAACAGCAGTTGCTTGGAGAGTGCGTTGGTTGACCGGAGAGTGAACGTTCTTCCCTGCTGAGAGTAGAGGCGGAGCCGCTTAGCGACTGGTAGCACACCGCCCACCTGTGTATTGTGCGTCCTGTATGGAGCCCATCGCGGTTGCATGTGCTGGTCTTGTTTGCTGCAAGCCGAGACAAAGTACGCAGTGACTCCAAAATGTTCAAATGTGTGTGAATCTTATGAGACTTAAATGCTGAGGTCATCAGTCCCTAAGCTTACACACTACTTAATCTAAATTATCCTAAGGACAAATACACACAACCATGCCCGAGGGAGGACTCGAATCTCCGCAGGGACTAGCCACACAGTCCATGACTGCAGCTCCTAAGACCGCTCGGCTAATCCCGCGCGGCGTCCGAATCTCCAAAAAAATGGTTCAAATGATTCTGAGCAATATGGGACTTAACTTCTGAGGTCATCAGTCCCCTAGAACTTAGAACTACTTAAACCTAACTAATCTAAGGACATCAAACACAGCCATGCCCGAGGCAGGATTCGAACTGCGACCGTAGCGGTCGCGCGTTTCCAGACTGTAGCGCCGAGAACAGCTCGGCCACTCAGGCCGGCTCCGAATCTCCACTCGGCCTGTTACCTTGGCTTAGTTCAAAGAGTGGATTACGGTTAACAACAAATATAATGGCTGTTTGTTCCCAATTGAAAGTACCGTTCCAGGCGTAGCTTGCGGAACAAGGTATTGGCGATACTGGGTAGAATGTGGCCAGCTTCGGATGTGCCTCTAAATGGCTACTGTCTATCGGAATACAATTATTGCAGTAACGGTGATGGATGCATTGAGAATTTGATTATTGGTAAGCACTTACCCTTTTCTAAATATGTTTTATAGTAAACCAGAGTCGTCATCCTGGTTGCCAAACACATCCTTCTCAAAGTAAGTCTCTCTTATTGTTCCGTCGCAGTCGCCGAGTTTTAATCAGATTACATTTTTCGACATCACTGGGTCATCTTCAGAACTCAAAGTAAAACTAAATATTTGCATCTACTATTCCAAAATAAGTAGAGAACACTTATTTTTTACTCATTCACCGTTGAAGCCTCCAGTAGAAGATGGTAAATCTGCCAGATTCTACTCTTAAGTGAGCGTAATTATTTTTTTCGTTCCACTAATTACTTTACAGAAATACAGCTTCACAATTAGCGACTGGAGAAAAGCGCAGGTGATGCCTGTATATAAGAAGGGTAGAAGGACGGATCCTCAAAATTACAGACCAATATCCTTAAAATCGGTTTGTTGCAGGATACTCGAACATATTCTCAGTTCAAATATAATGAATTTCCTTGAGACAGAGAAGTTGCTGTCCATGCATCAGCACAGCTTTAGAAAGCATCGCTCCTGCGAAACGCAACTCGCCCTTTTTTCACATGATATCTTGCGAACCATGGATGAAGGGTATCAGACGGATGCCATATTCCTTGACTTCCGGAAAACGTTTGACTCGGTGCCCCACTGCAGACTCCTAACTAAGGTACGAGCATATGGGATTTGTTCCCAAGTATGTGAGTGGTTCGAAGACTTCTTAAGTAATAGAACCCAGTACGTTGTCCTCGATGGTGAGTGTTAAACGCAGGTGAGGGTATCATCTGGAGCGCCCCAGGGAAGTGTGGTAGGTCCGCTGTTGATTTATATCTACATAAATGATCTTTTGGATAGGGTGGATACCAATGTGCGGCTGTTTGCTGATGGTGCTGTGGTGTACGGGAAGGTGTCGTCGTTGAGTGACTGTAGGAGGATACAAGGTGACTTGGACAGGATTTGTGATTGGTGTAAAGAATGGCAGCTAATTCTAAATACAGATAAATGTAAATTAATGCAGATGAATAGGAAAAAGAATCCCGTAATATTTGAATATTCCATTAGTAGTGTAGCGCTTGACACAGTCACGTCGATTAAATATTTGGGCGTAACATTGCAGAGCGATATGAAGTGGGACAAGTATGTAATGGCAGTTGTGGGGAAGGCGGATAGTCGTCTTCGATTCATTGGTAGAATTTTGGGAAGATGTGGTTCGTCTGTAAAGGAGACTGCTCATAAAGCACTAATACGACCTATTCTTGAGTACTGCTCGTGTGTTTGGGATCCCCATCAGGTCGGATTGAGGGAGGACATAGAAGCAAATCAGAGGCGAGCTGCTAGATTTGTTACTGGTAGATTTGATCACGCGAGTGTTACGGTAATGCTTCAGGAACGCGGATGGGAGTCTCTGGAGGAAAGGAGACGTTCTTTTCGTGAATCACTACTGAAGAAATTTAGAGAACCAGCATTTGAGGCTGACTGCAATACAATTTTACTGCCGCCAACTTACATTTCGCGGAAAGACCACAAATATAAGATAAGAGAGATTAGGGCTCGTACAGAGGCATATAGGCAGTCATTTTTCCCTCGTTCTGTTTGGGAGTGGAACAGGGAGAGAAGATGCTAGTTGTGGTACGAGGTACCCTCCGCCACGCATCGTATGGTGGATTGCGGAGTATGTATGTAGATGTAGATATCGTGATCAGTGTTAATTGCTCTTCCCAAAGTTACCATTCAGACAACGTTTGTGATCCGCGGTGCAGTCAACTTTGCTTCACTGCGTGTAGTTAACTTTGTTCGATAATTGGCACCAATATAACTCTGATCGCTAGAGGAACTCTGGCGCGGCTAGGTTAAAGTCTGTGTACGGTAGCGATACGGGGAACAGTGAGACCAGCGTCTTGAAAAGGATACACTGAGGAGGAGAACACGGCAAGTGCCATAACCCGATATCCCAGGAACTTCGCTCAGTGGAAGAGGAGCCAAAATAAGCGAACACGTGTTGCTGCCTATCCGTAGATGCTCGACCATTTCTGGGAAAACCACCGTCAAAATTCTCGAGGTAGTTTAGATGACGTTTAGCGCGCTACCGGCACAGCCCAGCTGCTGGTACAGTGGGTAGAGTCCCGGTCTTTCACTTTTATGTCCCCTGTTCGAAACCTGATTATTGTTTTATTTATTTTCTTTTATTTTTTTCTTTTGTCTACTCATGGCTACTACACGAATGTTTCTTGTAAATATAAATGAAGAATTTACTTAAGTAGTTCCTTCAGGAACCCGTCTGCGTACTGAGAAGCACGGATCAGAGTACTGTATTTGCAACTGCGGTCAGTGTTTTAAGCATGTGTCTGTTGGAGGTAAGCGAGGGACGGGGTGGTGGAGGAATGGCGTTATTATGGTTTGGGGAGGGGAGCGATACAGGAAAGTATTGGTGGGAGGTGTCATGAGCTTAAGAAGAGAGTCGTGCTAAAATTATAGCACGTATAATTATGAAAAAATTCTCGTTGAAACACTAATAGTTGAAACAATGGGTATGCAAAAGGTAAACGACATTAAAAAGTGAAATTATAAACCTTAACTTAAAATACCAGAATAGTAGAGTATGAAAATAGAAATAGCGGAACTAAATTATTGTCTTAAGATATTCAAAGGGTGAATCTCTGAAAGAATAAAATCATAAGGTGTTGTTCTGAAACTATAAAAATAAAAATCGTATGATAATGTTTTCGATAAAACATTAAAAGTATGGGCCTAGAACATATACATACGCAATAATAGATTTTCTATTGAAAATATAAATTCTTAATTACCATTCCTGTATAAAAGATCATTTAAATTCCAAAAAACAAATAAATTGAATTTTTCTGTTCTTGTTCGTTTTACGCTTCACGGAAAGGATGATGGAACGCGCACCCTTGTTTAAAATTTCTCAGTGTCTGGGAACCTGGGACACCCAGTGGGTAAATGAGCCTTCTACCACAGAGCCACAGGACCCACCGAAAAGATGGCCTTGCTACAGGATATTAGGGAAACTCGGAAAACAACAAAGTCGAGTTTCTACAGACACCAGATATTGAGGACTTGTTTCTACAGGATACTGACATGAATCCTAGTAAAAGCTCCAAATATTGTGTACGCAGAGACCGCCATCACACTGAATGTTCGTCTGTCTGAAAGGACCCACGATCACACAAGTAGCCCAAAAGGGCTTGAAACATACTTTGAAGTGGGTGGCGTCTGTGAGCGTACTTTTTATGGTCTAACCGTGCTGCCTCTAGACCCACCGTTTCCACCTGCTTGGCTAGACACAAACACAAACACACCACCTGGTCTTGTTCTCGACTACCGTACCATTCTACTGCTTACAGTATCCAGTGATATATATATATATATATATATATATATATATATATAATTAGTGGGCAAGTCCTACTCTCACTTGGCCAAATTCATCAGGATTTTGTGATTTTATCAGCTGAAAATGTTGACTTTTTACTTCACTTTAACTTCTATGTAGCCAATCCTCGCGTGTGGTTCGTAGAACAAAGATAGTTTTTGGAGGAACGTCAGGTCTGTCCTCTTTTCCTTGCTAATGGGATATATACTTGAGTATAGGACAATCCGGTTTATATTCGCCTGTTCACTTTGACGACTTGCTACAGATTTATTGAAATTTACCAAAAGTAATGGAAAATCTTCACAAATGTGGTATTGAACTGTAGAGTGTAAGGAAGTAACTTCTCCAATCGAATCCGTCGTATGTAAGGCCAGTTCATATGTTAGAATTCTTGACTCTCGTTATGGCATATTGAGAGTCTTTGTAGACAGTAAATCATTATGATTCATTTCAACTAAAAGAAGGGGTCCTTGCTTTTGCAGTAACGAATTTCATTGAACCAATATTCTAGGGAGGCAATGGTTTGGGTCTTAACTCACTTTAGTTTCAGTTACACTGACGTCGGAGCCATTTTTCAGATACCTGCGTCCAGATATTAAACGTTTTAAACCATTAACATCTGCTTTGGCTGCTGAGCTACGTAGAAGCTTCATCAAGGTGAACATAATTCTAAAGGTTCGATTCCTACCCGTGTATGAGTAAGTGAGAATGTACTTGTGGTCTTTTGCGTTTTTTGTTATGTGTTGTTTCAGACATGTAGCTATTTGTAACACTTGAGAGCCTTCTGTTTGTGGCCATACGTGCGTAAACCATTTGTTGTTACTGAAATCATGACGACGAAAGTTGTATACTTTCACGTTCCGTTCATAACAGGCAACTAACCTTGTTAGCATTAGAAACAAGTATTTAGGGGCAATACTAAAGGCAATGTGAAATATGGTGATCACGTAAAGAAATGAGGTATGGAAATAAGATGTCAGATCACTTGAACTTTGTTCTTGTAGTAATTTATTTACTGTATTTATTTATTTTATTTGAGCTCTCATGTCAACGCCAGTCTGATTAAAGTATTTGGGCACGTATCGACCTTAATACATGCAAACAAAAAGGAATGACATCTCTGAGCAAAGTAGGACTATGTCATATCTTTTTTCAAGATCATTGTAACAAGCAGCAGGTGTATACCACATACTGGATGCTGGCAAAGTGTCGCTATGTATACAGCTTATGTAACAGTGTGTGAAGTGCTGTACCAACTGGCCATGAAAATGGAGGCACACAGATGGACACTAAAAGAGAAAAGCGCCCATACTGTCACTGTAAGTACAAAACTAAAATTTTGCATCCATATCGACAAATAAACAATTCTCATAGGGATACATTAAAGCGTGTTCTACCTTTGCCACAGAACCAGCACCCAGTATTATGCGAGAAATAGTGATGCAACTTCCAAATAACCATATGAAGATTAACCGAAAAGGTTCGAAAACAGGTTCATAGAATAATAAATAACTAATAAAAAAAGTGACAGGTTGCAGTTTTATGTATTTACATTCAACTAACAGCCGCGGCTTCTTAAATATCTGTAGTGGATAAGCATAATCAATTAATTTACGTGTTTTCAGGAGGAACACGTTCGAAATGTTTCCTCTTCGTTAAATCTAAAATTTCTGCAGACTGTGTTGTATTTTACTGGTACAATTCTAAAGTGAGCCTAATGTTATCTTTGTAATGACGTATACACTCACAGCGTAATTGTTATTACTCCGTTATGATTTTAGTGCTTCTGTGGCACATCATGTGTTTATTAATTGAGTAGCCCAGATGCAAAAGCCACTAAATGCATTTTTTGTCGAGACTGAGATGGTCACACTGCCGTATAGATTTTTGCAGCGCCTACGCTATAGAATTGGTTTCAAGGCGCAAAACTCGCTATAAACCGTTGGAAATGGCAATAGAAAACCGTGTTCGGTTGCAAAACACGCTAACATCACGTTCTATTCGGGTGCAAAGCCCGTTAAATGTCCAACGTACGCAAAATCTGCCGAGTTAAACAGGCATGTAAAGCACGCCAACTGGCATCTGACTTACCAGTCTAGACATTCAAAGCTACATTTCAGTTTCTTAGGATTGGAACAGGTATTTTTCTTATTCAGAGTTAGGTTGGCTGCGCTGTTGCGAACGCGTACACAGCAGGGAAGCTCCCGCCGGTTAAGCACAGATCAGCTGATCAGGAAGGCGTGTTCTGACATATTTGCGAGAGTGTTTTGATGAAAATGGGTAATTTTGTGAAGAAATGGTATCCGTAGTAATTGTTGAAACTGACCAGTACGAAACCGAGGGCGATGGTCCCTCCCGGAAGAGGAAGCTGCGTCCTGATCAATGGGAAAGAAATATTTCCAAAACAGAAAGATAAAAACATGGAAGGTATTATTAAAACGATGTTAGGCAATGAAAACTTCTTTGACATTAACTGCTATGAGATACGCGGAAGGCTTAGTGAAAATGAACGATAACCGGCATTTCCAGATTCAGAAATAAAAAAGTCATTTTCACAAACAGCAAAAGCATAAAGAATTGTCTAGTTCGTGGAGTGCACCTCTACAATGTTGAAGCTGGAGAGGGGAAGACCATCCTGATGAGGGGAAAAAATTTAAGCAAGAGAAACGTCCCAACACCTATCACAGCAGGTGTAGAAATTTCAGAACCCAAACTCGGAGACGCCAAAAAGCATTTGGAGCTCCACTTTGGTGAAGACTGGGCTACAAACTACAAACTACTATTTCTACACGCCTGTGTCAGGCGAGCAGGAAGGCACACCTAGAGCCGCTCCTGCCCCTGCCACCCCTCAGAACGAGGAAGAGGCCGGAAGCGATTTTGAATTGATGCACAGCGTTAGGTCGGTGTCATTTAAGAGCAATTTTCGACCAGTTTCATTTTCTAGAAACTTTTGTCGTTGTTTTAACTAAGAAGCAACTTCCCGCCAATTTTATCATTTTCTAAAATTTTATCAATGTTTTACTAAGATGCAATTTGGAGCTTATTTCATTTTTTTTAAATACCTTGTGATGCCGAAAGCACGATGGCGTATTAAGGGGAGCCGGGAACGATGAAAATCACAAAATTAACGTTTTTTGTTTTTTTTTATTATAAAATTATTTGGAGTTTTTTGAATGAAACAGATCAAGTTTCACCCTTCTAAGCGAATTGTGTGTTATTTATCGCTCCAAAGTTGACGCTCCGCGTAAACGGTTGTAGCGACTTGGTGTGTTGAAACGTCCCCTTATAACAATTATACAGGACTGTGCTTAAGCTGACACACAATATTTTTTTTTTTAGCGCAACGCAATCTGACTTTCAATAATCCCTACAAAAGAATGGGCCCTGACTAACATTAAACTATACCTTTCACAAATCACTTACCTCACAAAAATCTTCGCTACTCAAGCTACTGCAATACAGCAAGCGCCACTACTGCCAGCTAAATAAAAGATTCAAACTATGGAAGGCACTAACTACTGATAGGGATAGTTAGCAAATGAAAGATATTAATAGAGAACAAACACTGTATTTACCTTAATAGTCATAATATATATAGCAGTTCATGACAAATTACAAAACTCCGCCATCTCTCTCCCCACATCCACCACTGCTGGCGGCTCACTTCCAACTGTGCAACGCTACGCGCTGTTCACAGCCAGCTGCCTAACACTACAATGGCGAGTATTACAACAATGCAAAGCAGCCACAGACTGCACACAGCACAGCCAGTGATTTTCATACAGAGGTGGCGTTACCAATAAAAAGACCTAAACAGTCTACTTACATAGCCCCCATGCTACCCACAAAAAATTTTACAAATTTTTTTGGGCACTGGCCAATACATATTTGTTAAAATTTTTTTTCACAATTACAATAACAAAGAAATCAAATGCACACACTTATTGTTACAATGTTGGTCAAAAGCTAAAATTTTCTCACAGTCCATAAAGACAGTCCTGATCGTTGATCACACTAAAATTGCCGTGTTTTTCTCAAAGTCTGAGCAGTAAAAGACAATGCACACAGACGTAGTGGATTTCCATGCAGTCTTGAAGAAGTAGTGTTGTCCTTCCAACGGAAAGACAGTGCTGACTCGACATGCAGACAGGTAATGGGCCACAACAGAGTAAACCCACAGCAGAGTCAGTCGACGTTTTGAAGAACATAGGTAGGTCATCACAGAGTAGACCCACTGTAGTCCTGGTAGAGATTGTGGTATTGGAGGGTCATCAAAGATGCAGCCCCACTGTAGTCCTCGTAGAGATGGCCAGCAGCCATCTGTTGTGAGTGTGCAGGTGCACAATCACCATTGAAGACTCTTGCGGATAATATAGCAAGTCCATAACCACCACTTGTGCACTCACAAAGTTTTTGGAATTGTCCTTAGAACCAGCAATGCTGTTATCCAGTCCCTTGCTGAATTATTAACACACGTGCAAACACTAACAGTCCCTACTTCTCACATATTGTCCATATACTATGACCAACAGAAACGTGTGCAGTGAAATGTAACTTACAAGTTAATAATATGATGAACTGGTGTGAATTACAATTTTATAACATAAGAATACAACTACAAAGGTACAAAATACATCATTAAATAACATAACAATACAGATAACATTTGTAGTACAGGCTTCACAACAGAATAGAAATAAACATATACATCAATGTTACAGGAATTATGAGATAAGTAGATACATAAAAGATCAGAATAAATTTTTGAAACATCAACTTCACACATGAGCATTAAAACAAAACAGAATAAATAATGTCTAAGCATATTTACAAGGTAAATAACATATTATTAATGCCAATTATAGAGGACAACAGTATCCCTCATCATAGTTCATGTAGCTGAGTATTAGAAAAATTCTACAACATAAGTCCTATCAGATAAACATATAAAGACAGGAAGAACATAAATACACAAGGGTACACAAACAGATAGTGGGACAACACAAGGAAAGGACAGGGGTTGTTTTACTGCAGTATTTTGCAAACAAAACTTTCTTTACTTCTTGGAGATCTCCCTTCATTCATCATTATTCCCAAAAAGTCCTATCTATACCTGCTTTCTGTATTCTATTCATATTTCTTTCAAAATAATTATTTTTCAGTGTACAATACTCATTTTGGCCCAAATCTTTTTAATATAACTTCTCAATGCATTCTTTCCCTATTGTCCATCGTCAGTTTCTTGTATAGTCTACCCCCTCTTAAGCTAACTTAAATCTACTGAGCTCAGATGCTAAACTAAAGGACGAGGCAATGCAGCAGCACAAAACGATTAACAGCAATGATCAAAAATACAAATGGCGAAGCAAGCAGCATAAATTACAACTAATATAAGGCAATGAGCAGCAAACAAGATAAATAAATCAGTAGTAAACTGGCTTAACAGAGTAACACAAAGTCAAATTCAGTAACACTATGCCTGGCAAACAGCAGCTTATATTTAAACATGACAAAGCTCAAGCAGAAAAAATATTACACTAAAAATGGCCATGTCTAATACCTATGTCACATCTTAACACTACAGTGATGCATCACGATAACTTACTCTACCAAAAAAAATTACCAAGTAGTTGAAAAGAAAATTATGAATGCAGTTACTGTTAGTCCCTTCTTATTGTTCTTTCCATTCCAAGAGCTCCTTTTTTTAAGAATGTGGATTACAAAATTATTATTTAATAGATCTGTTGACAGAAAGTGTTCACATTAGCAAATGCATTTTATTTTATAAAAGCAATGCTGCAACACAGCTGGAAGCTAGATATCAAATGAAATAAGCAACTATGAAAAGCAAAGCATAAAAATATCATTCAATAGTCATGTGACATTTCATAAGTTAGTAGAAATTCTCTCAACTCTCGTAGAAAGACACTTGTCCTAATCAGGTGTGAAGTTGTACGAATATTTCCCATCAATTCATAAGCATTTCAGTAAGCAGCACAATATACGAGTAATCATATGTTTCCAAGTAATGAGCGTGTCGTATTTGCGATGCTTTCTACAAAGGAATATCAATAGCGAGGTTAATGGCCCCATTTTTTTTCACCTAATGGCTGTTTCTCCAGGTGGCTGGCACAGGTGGCCGTTCAAGACGCATTACGTCAAGGTCACTTACCTTTCTTACCGAAATATTTACGACAACAGTTTCCGCTACAGTGGCAGTCTCGTATAAAAATATTTCACAGGTCAAGAATTTGCGTTACAAATCTGTAGAAACAAAATCCTATTGATATAACAGTGTCCAAAACGTTTTCGTCGGCATTGTGATACATTCATGCATTTACACACATTTCATAACGCTTAAAGTACGATTCTTGGTTTCCAACAACCTTTTTCACAAATCAGCGTCCCTAACCACTACTCATTATTCCTTACCTTATTCGTCGACACTTCTTCAATATTTCATCATTACAGATATGTAGCATAATCAAATAACTCATATAGCATCATCTCATTGATCATAAACATACCTCAACAGCATAATACACATCGTCGTCATAATAATATCATAACACCTCAGTCAACTCTCAAAATCGTCGTAGCTTCCTCCAATAATTTCAAAACCTAAAAAAATTCACTGCTCATTTCAATAGTGTCATCTACCTCAAACGTACTTTAAAAATCGTGATCCCATACCAAATATATCATTCAAAGCTCTCATAATATCACAATGGTTCCGAAAAAATATGAACAGTTCACAAAGTACAAACAACATACAATTTCGTAAGTATGAAGTTATCCAACGGTGTAATTACGTAAACGTCTGTCACTGATGTAGTAAAAAAATGTTTGTCTCTCTCAGGTAAATGATCAGGTAGCTGTGTAATTTATGTGTTAGAGAAATATGGTACCAATGTGTAAAGTTGTATAAGCAAATACCATATTAGCTAGGGCTCCTTGTGCTTGCCAAACACATGGTACACAAAGTAGGCGTGTACCCCCCTGCGGATTAATGTAATTATACCCTCAGGTGTTATAGATTACAGCAATGGAATGAAATCTATCACGGAAAACTTTCTTTGTAATTCAAAAGTTTTTTAAAAATAAATGTTTTAAGTACAAAATTAATCACTGAAATGCGTGTCCTGTAGCGCTAAACTGTGCTGCTTGTTGTAAGATAACCTCTGTGGAAGTGTCGTAGTTATCGTCCTCCGAAAGCTAAGTTCCGCAAAAGTCAATGTACTTACCTCATGATAAACAAAAGTGAAATGCTTTGCATATAGATATCTTAGTTATTACGTACAGTAATGTGATCAAGAAAGTACTACACTGTAACGTATTCTTGTGCTAATAAAAAAAAGGCTGTCTTATTGTAGCTATACCACAAAGTCACTATTAAACATGTTTTACTTTCCAGAAGAATTCAGAAAAACTGTGCAGATATAAAGCAGATACAGCACAAAAGCAACAATGTAAATTGTGTCACACATTAGTAGCGTCGTGATATAATTGTGTAGCGTCAAATAAACTAACCACTGTGTCATCTGGTATCTCACAGAAAGTACTTTCAATCCAGAATGTATTTTCAAGTAAACCAAAATGTTGCATTAAAATCTCATTAGCAGTACCAGTATGTGTCCTAAGTATGTAAGCCTGATAGTCGTTGCGTAATCGTGCAAGTAACAAGCAAGAATGTACAAATAACAACACTGTGTAGTCTGTTCACTATAACAATGCATTCGTAATTTCTGTTTAAAAATCTTCCCTAGGTTCTAGACTGGATATTTAACTTCAAACATGGTTGCATGTTAACAGTTTCTTAAGTCTGACAAAGCATACTAGAAATGTGAAGTGAAAAGTTTTATGGCAAAGACAAAGTTAAAAAGCAGATTATCTTTCAATAAACGGTTTTACATGTGAAATGTAGTGTAAACCTTTACTCTTCATAGTACTCAGACTTTCAACTGAAAAGCAATTGTCATGTTTTATACATCGGTAAAGAATGCTAAAATTTTTCTCAAGGCTAGCGTCTTACGTTATTTTTCTCGGAGCCAGCGGGCGCACGCGGCTGCCTGCTGTGCGAGTCATTGTCTGCCTCTTTGTTGGCGCGCGCCGTTATTGGGATTAGGAGACCTAACTTCTACAAATTCACTCTGACGAGAAGGCCCTGCCCTGTTTAAATCCCGCCAGTTCTGATGCAATTCAGGTCTGTCGTTACGAATATATCGTCTGTCGTCATGTCGGTAGGTTCCGTAGTTTCTTCCTTGTCCGTCACGTGGTGGAGAATTTCTCCCTGAATCGTAACTGTGCGCCGAACTGTTGCGTCTGAAGTTATTCTGTCTCCCTTGATAATAATTGTTTTGGTTCCCATATTGTCTGTTTCTATGGTAATCTCTATCATGTTCATTACTATGGAAGTGCAATCTTCCTCTGTACCTATTATTCTGCCAACGGTTGTCATATGGGTGGTGTTTGTTTTGGTCACGATATGTGTTGTGAGAATAGCCTTGTCGTGTCCAGTTATTATTTCTTTCATCGCGGAATTGTGACAGATGTGACCTGTAATTGTTGTGCTCCTGTTTCCGCGTTCCCCGATTGTCAGTGTCAATTTCCAGTTCTTGTAACAGTCCCTGAAAAGCTTCAATGTCGTCTTTGCAACGTCCTGCTAAAATAATATGTCGTAAATGTTCAGGTAATTTGATTAAGCAAATGCGGATGAGTTCTGAAGGGCTGTATGGATTTGAAAGATGTTGATTCTTGTGCAACATGTCTTCAAAATATTTCATAAGACTGGAAAATTCAGATTGTTCGAAACGTTTCATCATTATGATGCTATGTTTTACTCGGTCTTGTGTAGCTTGAGACCAATACGCTGAGAGGAAGGCATGATAAAATTCTCCTTCACTGTGACAATCGTGAATGACCGATCGCATTCTTACAGCTGGTTCATTCTCCAAGTAGCCACACATAAATTCTAACCTGTGCTCCAATGACCAGTTGGGAGGAAAACAATGAGAGAATTGATGGAGCCACGCTTGTGGATGAATGTCGTTGGCAGAATTCTTAAACGTTTTGAATTTACGTGTAGTAATGAACAGCTTATAGTCAAAATCATCGTGTCGGCGAGTAGCATATCTGTCATTGTTAGGTCGTGTCGGCCGTTCCATCTCAAAATTCGGTGCACATTGCCAATTTCTTTCATAACTTCCGAAATGCCCTGTGTTATTATTTTGTGGTTGTTCCGTATTTCTATGTCCCTCTTCCCGTATTGGGGCGCGAGTGTCCTCTGAAATACGTAATTCTTGTACTACCTGTGTCAGCTGATCTTGTACTGCCCGGATTTCTCTTTGGTGTTGTGTATTGATTTGATTTTGATTTTGTTTGAATTTTCTAATTTGTTCATACTCTTCTGTGTCAGTGAAGGCTACAGGTGTCATTCAGATCATCATCTACCTTTGTAGATAAGTTAGTGACCTGATCCGAATGTTCGGCTACTTTCTCCGATAGTGAACACATTTCCTCAGTGTGTTTTTCTGAACCAAGTTTCAGAGTGTCCATTTGTGTTGAAATCAAGTTTTCCTGAGTTTTTGCAAGTTGCGTAACCGAATCGGTAGATGCAACTGAGTCAATTTTAGCCCACAAGGTCTCATGATTTTCATGAACAATGGTTTGCAGTTCTTTTATGGCTGCTTCGTGATTCTGTAATGCATTTTCATGCCGCGAAAAAATAGGTTGAAAATGCTCACAAATTTGTGTTTTTACGTCATTACAGACTTTTTGACATTTCGATTCAATGTTATGTAACTCAGTAGTTAAATCTTCACGTGTTTGTTCATGTGTGGTGTCTAACTTTTGAAGATTTTGTTCCATTGTGTCTAACTGTTGCTGTGTTTGTCTCTGGTGTTGTTCCATTGTGTCTAACTTTTGAAGATTTTGTTCCATTGTGTCTAACTTTTGAAGCTTTTGCTGTGTTTGTCTCTGATTTTGTTCCATTGTGTCTAACTTTTGAAGACTTTGTCCCATTTGTCTCTGATTTTGTTCCATTTGTTGCATTAATTGCAATAATAACGTATTAGTGTCTGGAATCTGTTTCTCTATGCTTTTTGGCAGTGCATTTTCACCGGAAACATTCACATTTTGACAAGCAGAAAATGTGTCTTGACTCATTTGAGAAAACGGTGAGGACCCAAAACCTGAATCTACAGTATTTGCGAAACTGTGTCCTGTCATTTCGGATTCCTGAGGCGAGCTGTTGCCGACCGATCGATAGATAATGCTTCCCTGTTCACTACCTGTTTCACTGTCTACCCCATTATTTGCCACCCGCTCCATTTCCCTATGCACAATTACCAAATTACTACTTTGAACATTAGTTAATTCATTACACGGTGGCGCTAACACACTGCTTTCGTCTTCGCTGTCATTTCTCAATTTACTTTGGAGCCTAGTGTTACGTTTTTCACACGCCAATATTGTCACAATATTTCACACGACAACACAGAAAAACACAATTTGAAGAGCAAAAATAGGGGAACACATTAACATAGCACTGAAAATAATATCTAGTTAATTGCAGCTGCGAAATACTTGGTGCAAATCTACATGCGTGCCACACCTGTTTTACTGTACAACAATGAAAGACTGCAACTACAAAGGAGATTCTCTCTACAATTACGCGCTAGCAATAAACAAAATCTACACTAATTACACAAACTACAAGAAAAAATCAGAAGATTCCAGTGAGGTATCCTAGGCTAAGGGTCGACATATGAAACGTCCCCTTATAACAATTATACAGGACTGTGCTTAAGCTGACACACAATATTTTTTTTTTTAGCGCAACGCAATCTGACTTTCAATAATCCCTACAAAAGAATGGGCCCTGACTAACATTAAACTATACCTTTCACAAATCACTTACCTCACAAAAATCTTCGCTACTCAAGCTACTGCAATACAGCAAGCGCCACTACTGCCAGCTAAATAAAAGATTCAAACTATGGAAGGCACTAACTACTGATAGGGATAGTTAGCAAATGAAAGATATTAATAGAGAACAAACACTGTATTTACCTTAATAGTCATAATATATATAGCAGTTCATGACAAATTACAAAACTCCGCCATCTCTCTCCCCACATCCACCACTGCTGGCGGCTCACCTCCAACTGTGCAACGCTACGCGCTGTTCACAGCCAGCTGCCTAACACTACAATGGCGAGTATTACAACAATGCAAAGCAGCCACAGACTGCACACAGCACAGCCAGTGATTTTCATACAGAGGTGGCGTTACCAATAAAAAAACCTAAACAGCCTACTTACAGTGTCACCTCTGACGACGCCGCTCGCTGGCTGCAAGCAGGGTATCTTTGCGGAATTAGACAGTGTTTTGTTTTCCAAAGTTGTGTGGCTTTATCTCTGTGACAAGTGACTGTTCATATCGGTAAACATAAACGCTATACCGTATGTGTTGACATGTAGAGTTTGCTTTGTGTTGTTTAGCTGTTTAATTTTGAGTATTTGACGAATTTTGCTTGTACCTGTTTTACATATTTGGTTTGTGGATATCGGGTTCAGCGATAGAGTGTACAAGAAAAAGGCAAAATGAGTGGAAGAAGAACTCCTTTGTTGTTTCGAAGTGAGATGCTGCTCCATCTACTTCACCAACACACTTCAAACGTCTGTGAGAAAACTTCTTCCAGCAAAAACCCTACTGGTGAATATTCGTTTCTGTTCTCTGACATAAAATTTCGGTTTTTCCCGGTAATATTATTTCATTTTCGTATTTTTATATGCCAGTTTTGTAGAATTTTAATTCTAACATATCTACGAATAGCGGGTTTTGCAATCGAATGTTTGTTAATTGGATCGATACGTTTTCAAAACCTGCTAACTGCATAAGTCGGGTGCAACAACCGCTAAGTCAATATGTCGCAGATTTTAGCCATTAATACCGAATATTAAGTTATTCTTTTACTCTTTTTTAAAGAAGAAAGGACGTCTTTAACTTTAATTCGATGGGACGAGTTTTTCGCGATTATCTCAGTTTCGCTTATTATGTAGTTAGCGTATTTTGCAGCTGGGCTACACAGTTCAGTTATCAGGCTGCTGCAATGTAGCTGTGTAAACTGTTCTTCGAAAACAGGACCTCAAAACGGCGTAAGCGTTGCGCCGGAACTAGTAATTTGAAATACCGGGTGATCAAAAAGACAGTATAAATTTGAAAACTGAATAAATCACGGAATAATGTAGATAGAGAGCTGCAAATTGACACACGTGCTTGGAATGACATGGGGTTTTATTAGAACCAAAGAAACACACAAGTTCAAAAATGTCCGACAGATAGCGCTTCATCTGATCAGAATAGCAATAATTAGCATAACAAAGTGAGACAAAACAAAGATAATGTTCTTTACAGGAAATGCTCAATATCTCCACCATCATTCCTCAACAATAGCTGTAAGCGAGGAATAATGTTGTGAACAGCACTGTAAAGCATGTCCGGAGTTATGGCGAGGCATTGGCGTCGGATGTTGTCTTTCAGCATCCCCAGAGATGTCGGTCGATCACGATATACTTGCGACTTCAGGTAACCCCAAAGCCAATAATCGCACGGACTCAGGTCTGGGGACCTGGGAGGCCAAGCATGACGGAAGTGGCGGCTGAGCACACGATCATCACCAAACGACGCGCGCAAGAGATCTTTCACGCATCTAGCAATATGGGGTGGAGCGCCATCCTGCATAAACATCCTACGTTCCAGCAGGTGTTTATCAGCCAGGCTGGGGATGATGCGATTGTGTAACATATCGGCGTACCTCTCACCCGCCACGGTAGCAGTTACTGCCGTTTTGCTGTCCAGGGCCATCTGTCGGACATTTTGTGAACTTCGCTTTTTTTAGGTTCAAATAAAACCCCATGTCATTCCAAGCATGTTTGTCAATTTTTACCTCTCTATCTACAGTTTTCCGTGGTTTATTAAGTTTTCATATTTATACTGACTTTTTGATCACCCTGTAGATGTCTTTGATGATACGGCTGTGCTGAAACGTTTTCTTTTACTTAACGATGCTGGTCTGTAAATTTGCGGATACCCTATTTTAGTCTTGTCATGAGGGAGTGCATATCGGAGTGACTTGAGCTCATTTTTCCAGAGCACTGGCAAATTCGGAGCGTCACAATGTGAGCGATGCGAAAGCCTTGTACAATTACATATGTACGTCTGATAGCGGAAGAATTCGGAATAGGACAGCAATTATTGACATCGAGGCAGAGGTCGCTGTCTGAGTGGAACGTCCGCTCCGTCAAACGTCATACGAGGCGATTGGGGCTGAGTGGCTGTCACCAGAGGAGGAAGTTGGCGGCCCTGGCACGCTAGCCAGTGTGCACGGAGGTGAGACGATTCCGGTGTAACGAAAGCAGGGAAGTCGTGCCTTATTCACCAGCAGCGGCCGTCGCTGGTTGGCAGCTACAACTCCCGCAGAGAGGGTGATTAAACATGCAGACAGAGCCGCTCTGTTCCGGGCAACCGACGCGCCATACGGGTCATCGAACGGTGTAGCACCGCCAAGTCGTCCCGAATTCAGTTAACGATTAGTCACCGACAACATTCTATGTCTCTGACAGCAGTCCAGTCCAATGTACGTCAGCGCTAGACAAGCGCTCAGGGTTTTTTCTTCTTTTTTTCCAGTCTGATTAATCGAGACGTCACTTTTGCTGGGAAGACAGGTGGGCGAATCCTTAAAAAAAAACTATTGCTTTTGCGCTGAAGTGCCAAAGAAACTGGTATAAGCTTGTGTATTCAAATGCAGACATATACCGGGTGATCAAAAAGTCAGTATAAATTTGATAACTTAATAAACCACGGAATAATATAGATAGAGAGGTGAAAATTGACACACATGCTTGGAATGACATGGGGTTTTATTTGAACCTAAAAAAAAATAAAGTTCACAAAATGTCCGACAGATGACCCTGGACAGCAAAACGCCAGTGACTGCTACCGTGGCGGGTGAGAGGTACGCCGATATGTTACAGAATCGCATCATCCCCAGCCTGGCTGATAAACACCTGCTGGAACGTACGATGTTTATGCAGGATGGCGCTCCACCCCATATTGCTAGACGCGTGAAAGATCTCTTGCGCACGTCGTTTGGTGATGATCGTGTGCTCAGCCGCCACATTCGTCATGCTTGGCCTCCCAGGTCCCCAGACCTGAGTCCGTGTGATTATTGGCTTTGGGGTTACCTGAAGTCGCAAGTGTATCGTGATCGACCGACATCTCTAGCGATGCTGAAAGACAACATCCGACGCCAATGCCTCACCATAAATCCGGACATGCTATACAGTGATGATCACAATATTATTCCTCGACTACAGCTATTGTTGAGGAATGATGGTGGACATATTGAGCATTTCCTGTAAAGAACATCATCTTTGCTTTGTCTCACTTTGTTATGCTAATTATTGCTATTCTGATCAGATGAAGCGCCATCTGTCGGACATTTTTGAACTTTTGTATGTTTCTGGTTCTAACAAAATCCCATGTCATTCGAAGCATGTGTGTCAATTTGTACCTCTCTATCTACATTATTCCGTGATTTATTCAATTTTCAAATGTATACTGACTTTTTGAGCATACGATATAAACAGGCAGAATATACCGCTGCGAACGGCAATGCTAGAATAAAAAAAAAAAAAAAAAGTGTCTGGCGCAGATGTCAAAGCGGTCACTGCTGGCAGGTTATCAAGATTTAAGTGATTTTGAACACGGCGTTATAGCCGGCGTACGAGAGATGGGACACAACATCTCCGATGTAGGCGATGAAATGTTCAAATGTGTGTGAAATCTTATGGGACTTAACTGCTAAGGTCATCAGTCCCTATGCTTGCACCCTACTTAACCTAAATTATCCTAAGGACAAACACACACACCCATGCCCGAGGGAGGACTCAAACCTCCGCCGGGATCAGCCACACAGTCCATGACTGCAGCACCTCAGACCGCTCGGCTAATCCCGCGCGGCTGTAGGCGATGAAGCAGGTAATTTTCCACGCGGCCGTATCACGAGTGTATCTTGAATATCAGGAAACCGGTAAAACATCAAGTCTCCGACATGCTGCGGCCGGAAAAAGATCCTGCAAGAACGGGACCAATAACAAGAGAATCGTTCAGCGTGACAGAAGTGCAACCTTTCCGCAAAATTTCTGCAAATTGCAATGCGAACCATTCAACGAAATATCATCGATTGGGCTTTCGGAGCCAAAGGCCCACTGATAAATCTTCAATGACTGCAGGACACAAAGCTTTACGCATCGCCTGGGCCCTTAGACACCGATAATGGACTGTTGATGACTGGAAACATGTTGCCTGGTAGAATGAGTCTCGATTTAAATTGTATCGAGCGGATGGACGTTTACAGGCATGGAGACAACCTCATGAATCCATGGACCCCGCATATTAACAGAGGACAGTTCAAGCTGGTGGAGGCTCTGTAATGGTGTGGGGCGTGTGCAGTTGGAGTGATATGGGACCTCTGATACGTCTAGATACGACCCTGACAGGTGACATATACGTGATGATGATGATGATAACGATGATGTTTGGTTTATCGGGAGATCCACAGCGCGGTTATGAGCCCCCGTACAAATTCCCAATCTTTGCACACTCTAATCTCGCCACTTTCACGAGTGATGATGAAACACAAACACCCAGACCTCGGGCGGAGAAAAACTGCAACCCTGCCGGGAATCGAACCCATGGCCCCGTGATCCAGTGGCAGAAACGCTAGCCACCAGAGCACGAGCTGCGGACGACACGTATGTAAGCATCCTGTCTGATCACCTGCGATCGTACATGTCCATTGCACATTCCGACGGACTTGGTCAGTTCCAGCAGGACAATGCGACACCCCACACATCCAGAATTGCTACAGAGTGGCTCCAGGAACGCTCTTCTGAGCTTAAACACCTCCGCTGGCCACCAGACTCCTACTGAGCATATCTGGGAGGCCTTGCAACATGCTGTTGAGACGATGTGTCCAGCCCGTCATACTCTTACGGATTCATGTACAGGATTCATGGTGTCATTTCCCTCTGGCACTACTTCGGACATCAGTCAGTCCACGCCACGATGTGTTGCGGCGCATCTGCATGCTCGTGGGGGCCATACACAATATTAGGCAGGTGTACCAGTTTCTTTGGCTCTTCAGTATTGCTGCATCTATATGACTCTTTGTCTTGTAACGTACAGAGTATGCGTTCGTTATGGGCATCAAGAGCTCAAGCTAGCGCTAAACAGAGAAGGGAGATCTGAAACGGGAAGGAATATACAGGGTGTTCGGCAACCCCTGAATATTTTGACTACGTGGTGTTTGCTCAGCAGAATGCAAAGTGAGATGCGTCCTTAGAGAAAATTTATTTCTTTAACAGTACAGAGTAACCCACCGCCTTGAAATGTAAGGGGGTCAGATGCTTCTGAATCTAACAGCAAAGACTTCTCATTGTTACAATCTTATTGGTATACAGTTGTTAATGCTTTTTTTTTAAATAATATAAAGAACACAATATAAAGAACACAATATATAAAGATTTCTCTGAGGTTACAGCGAAATGATTCCATATAATTTGTTGCTACCTAGTTGATGAGAATATAATTTATATAATGCAAATGTCGAAGAAGAATAAAAAAAGAAAATGTAATACAATTAGTGTGGTGAAAATAATTTGCAGTGTGTAGAGGGAAGTGATATGCTGTATTTGAATGTGTAATATATTCTAAGTAGCATGTTGGTTGATAATGGCCTATTTCTACCTATTTCATATGAGAAGGTCTCCGTACAGCCCCGAGCTATTCTCATCTGAAATGGTTTGCGCTAATGTATGTTTACACAGATTATACAGATTAAATACTGACTGAGCACTTCATACATGGAATACATGAATTTTAGCTGTACGTGAGAAATACACTTTTGTTTGTAATTTGTTAGTAGAAATAGAATATAGTTAATTACTACTTGAATGCATTATTCCTTAAACAACTTAATACATTACTGATATACAAAATTGACTTTAGCTTTGAATAGGCAAGAGAATATACTTCTGTCTGCACACAATAAGACGAGCAATACATCACTGCTCGTGTGCAGTATACTTTAAACACTATGCAGTAAGTCACTGGGGTCCCTTACATGTTGATCCCTTCTGAGTGATGTTCACTTAGTGTTCCTTCCTCGGTTTCGGAACCTGTGGTCGTGTTTGTGTCCTCCCATGTGGATTGTTGTGTTGCTTGTGCTTGTCTACGCCTCCTTCCATATGGGTTTTGGCGCTTTTATTCTTCGTGCAGAGTGTTTGATACAATATCGGCTACCCTATTTATTGTGTTCCAGTCATCGGCATTACGTATTATTCTGTCGCTGTCATTGTCGTTCTGTATAGGTCTCACTTGTGCTAGCGTGTTGCACTGCAGTATGACTTGCTCTGGTGTTCCAGTTTCTCCGAATACGCATCCTTAATCGTTAGTTAGTCCCATACTAACTGAGAGAAAAGTATCGTACCTCTTACTCAGCATGCTGTTTTATATCTGGTGTACTGCTCGTTCTCGGAAGCAAACTGAAGTCAGCAAATGCACCAGCTAAAGAAAAATAATTTTTTAACTGCTAAATTTTTCTTTGCTTGTCAGAAACAGTCTGTGGCTGCGTGTGGTGTAAGGCGCAGTGCAAATCATACGATAGTGTGGCTGGGAGGTCCCATCTGGGGAAGTTCGGCCGCAAGGTGCAAGTCTTATTTCAGGTAGCGCCACACTGGGCGACTTACTTGTCGGTGATGATTAAATGATGACGACAGCGCAACACCGAGTCCATGAGCGGAGAAAATGTCCAACTCGTCCGGGAATCGAACCCACGCTCGCCGCATTGTAGGCAAACATGTTACCACACATCTAATCAGCCGGACATAAGGTGCAACGCACACACACGGCAAAATATTGAAAACTTTGATAAGAATGATGAAGGTGGGTTTTACTTTACAGAAAAGTTAAACTGTGACTATTTTCAAAAAACACTGTACAACTTAAGAAGACTCTAACATATACGAAATTCACCCATTACAAAAATTACGGACGTTTTCACCAACTGCGTTATTTCTGTCATAATGAATACAAAGATATCAAATTAACACTAATCATGAATATTATGAGTTACCTAAGGGACAAAGATTTCCCTCAACTAATAGCACTGACAAAGAAACATTTCATACTTGTATGTGCATTGGTTACCTTGAAACGTTCCTCCAAAGCTTTCGTCTTCATAATAATATATTAAAGATAATTTCTCCCATATTCACAAATATCAGATCTGATTGCTCCAGCGCTGCACAACTGACTGGCGACCAGTAGCACACAGCTCACTTTAAACACAAACACAACGATCTTATCCGCTACTAGTGCAGTTAGTTTATGCATCTTAGCCCGAATGCAGTAAAGGTAAAACATTTCAAAGAACAGAAGACATATGAAATCCTTATACCATGTCTCCTGGATAGTTAAAGGTCAGTCTGGGGCACACATCCAAGCCTCCCGCAGTCAGCGAAGGAAAGCAGTTCTCCAGTTCAAAGGAGATAGTACTATACCTACTTCTAGTCACAGCTGTAAGTATTTTTTGTGATATAAGTAATAAGTAGAAACGACTCCAGTTTTCCTGCTATTGCCTAAATATGAACTGGGCTTCTTGTACAAGTTCGTTTAAAGTTACCCAGGGTGCACCAGAGGAGGTGCACCGTCTCATATTTTACGCCGTAGGAAACTAATTTCAAATGTTGCGTTGTTGTAATTGGCACCTGTGGTTCATGAATCCAGGCATCATACATCTTCCCCCCCCCCCCCCTTTTTTTTTTTTTTTTTGGAGGAATTGGTTATAAATTTTATGTCGAGTTCACTTAGTTTCAGTACCTCAACAGTCAACAAATCTGCAATTTTCTGGGCAGCGGTTATAGAACTGGTTATTGTACTTGCTATGGAGACTTTCGCAAGCGTGGGTGGTGTCTGTCTGTTCCACCTTTGTTCTGCCCGCTAGGTAATCGCACATCGTCTGTAGTTCTTTAAAATCTTAACAAACAACCATACCAGGATTCAGCACTGGAAAATCACACTTCCCGATTTCATTTATAGAATAGTAGTTGTGTGGAAGTCCCAACAACCTTTCGCCAATAGCTCTGTGTTAGATGAAATCTTCTATCACGAATTCTTACATTAGCCCACAGTTCAAGCTTTCATTATGCTTTCTTCGCACTCCGATAACTTTGTGGAGACATAGATTATCATATTTATCAATAACTAATGAAAGCCGAACGGGCTAGCCGACCGGTGTAAGTCGCCTTGTCACGCGGTTCGCGCTGCTCCCCCCGTCAGAGGTTCGAGTCCTCCCTCGGGCATCGGGGTGTGTGTGTGTGTGTGTGTGTGTGTGTGTGTGTGTGTGTGTGTGTGTGTGTGTTTTGTCCTTAGCGTAAGTTAGTTTGATTAAGTAGTGCGTAAGCCTAGAGACCGATGACAGCAGTTTGGTCCCAAAGTCGTTACCACAAATTTCAAAAAACTGTTGAAAAGACATACAAAGTAGGTGGTGTCTTATCGTTCGACAAAGAAACAGAAAACGATTCGAATATGATGTCCATTAAGAAACCCAAACAGCTGACAGAAAGCTTTGCGCAATGTTAGAAGGTTCCATCAACACATATTGTGTCGCGCTTAGTATTTTGTGATTTTCAGCTTCACAGAATATTGCGACGTTCTTGACATCATCATTGTGTAACAACAAATACTCCCCATTCGTAGTGTAAAAACACTTACAGTGTCCGAGCAACACGAGTATCCCGAACAATTCTAGGTAGTTTCCCACCTAATTCAATTTACGAAAGCTGTTGTCGACGTCTTTAACGGTTATCTCTTCCACGTGTTCCTTTCAGGTGATTACATGTCTCTCTCTCTCTCTCTCTCTCTCTCTCTCTCTCTCTCTCCCCCCCCCCCCCCTCTCTGTCTCTGCCATATACCGGGTGAGTCACCTAACGTTACCGCTGGATATATTTCGTAAACCACATCAAATACTGACGAACCGATTCCAAAGACCGAACGTAAGGAGAGGGGCTAGTGTAATTGTTTAATACAAACCATACAAAAATGCACGGAAGTATGTTTTTTTAACACAAACCTACGTTTTTTTTAATGGAACCCCATTAGTTTTGTTAGCACATCTGAACATATAAACAAATACGTAATCAGTGCCGTTTGTTGCATTGTAAAATGTTGATTAAATCCGGAGATATTGTAACCTAAAGTTGACGCTTGAGTACCACTCCTCCGCTGTTCGATCGTGTGTATCGGAGAGCACTGCAACATACATCGCGTTTCTACAGAATGATCTGCCAACATTGCTCGAAAATGTCCCACTGTAAACGCGTCGACGTATGTGGTATCAGCATGATGGTGCACCCGCACATTCCGCAATTAACACTAGGCAGACCCTTGACAGGATGTTCCACGGGCGTTTCATAGGACGTGGAGGACGCATAAATTGGCCAGCCCGTTCTCCTGATGTTACACCTCTGGACTTCTTTCTGTGGGGTACGTTAAAGGAGAATGTGTACCGTGATGTGCCTACAACCCCAGGGGATATGAAACAACGTATTGTGGCAGCCTGCGGCGACATTACACCACATGTACTGCGGCGTGTACGACATTCATTACGCCAGAGATTGCAATTGTGTGCAGCAAATGATGGCCACCACATTGAACATCTATTGGCCTGACATGTCGGGACACACTCTATTCCACTCCGTAATTGAAAACGGACACCACGTGTGTACGTGTACCTCACCCCTCATGGTAATGTACATGTGCGTCAGTGAAAAAGACCAATAAAAAGGTGTTAGCATGTGGACGTAATGTGCTGTTCCAGTCTCTTCTGTACCTAAGGTCCATCACCGTTCCCTTTGGATCCCTACGTAATTCGGTGCTCTCCGATACACAAGATCGAACAGCGGAGGAGTGGTACTCAAGCGTCAACTTCAGGTTACAATATCTCCGGATGTAATTAACATTTTACAGTGCAACAAACGGCACTGATTACGTATTTGTTTACATGTTCAGATGTGCTAACAAAACTAATGGGGATCCATTTAAGAAAACGTAGGTTTGTGTTAAAAAACATACTTCCGTGCATTTTTGTATGGTTTGTATTAGAGAATTGCACTATCCCCTCTCCTCACGTTCGGTCTGTGGAATCGGTTCGTCAGTATTTGATGTGGTTTACGAAATATATCCAGCGGTAACGTTAGGTGACTCACCCTATATATATATATATATATATATATATATATATATATATATATATATATATATATATATATATATATATACCGAGCGAGGTGGCGCAGTGGTAAGACACTGGACTCGCATTCGGGAGGACGACGGTTCAATCCCGCGTCCGGCCATCCTGATTTAGGTTTTCCGTGATTTCCCTAAATCACTCCAGGCAAATGCCGGGATGGTTCCTCTGAAAGGGCACGGCCGACTTCCTTCCCCATCCTTCCCTAATCCGATGAGACCGATGACCACGCTGTCTGGTCTCCTTCCCCAAAAACCAACCAACCAATATATATATATATATATCACCAGTCATTTCTGCGCAGACGTGTTGACTCTCGTACACATTGGTGTCGTCAATCCACTCTGAGGATCCACGAAGGGCTCGGGGCTACTGGTACTTAGAGTACTTACGCTGATGAGGCAAAACGTTATGACCGCGTGCATAACAGCTTGTTTGTCCGTCTCTGGAACGAAATACGTCACTCTGCGTAACAAGAATCCGACATATTGCCGGTAGATTTGTGAAGGTATGGGGCATTAGATGTCTGAGCACAGGTGCTGTAATACGCGTAAATAGAGGGACACTGATTGGTGTACGCGGTGGTGGCGCCCGATGGCGACCAACCGAGACATCGAAGTCAATTTATTATAACGATCCTCAAACCACCGTAGCACGGTTCCGGCTCCGAGACGCGGACAGTTATACTGCTCGAAGATGACATCGCCTTCGCGAAAGACGTCAACCGTGAAGGGATGCAGGTGGTTCGCAGCTGTCAGCTGTAGTGGGACGATTTTGAAGCGTTACCCATCCACCAGTGTCAGCCCAGTTTGCAGGTGAATATAAGTTTAATTTAGTTTTGTTTATGTATTTTTTGTAATATTTGTAATGGTTGTGAAGTGTGTAAAGTTTTTGTATTTTTTTTATGTTTCATGTACGGAGAGGGCGGCGCAACGAACGGAGACAGCATCTTCGTTGCCGGGACCGGAGAGAAAATTGCTGGCCACTATACGTCGCCGGTCGACAGCCAAAGAGCGACAGAAGATTCTGAAACCGATTTGTTGCGTCGTGCTTCTAAAAATTGAAAATGAATAATTTGTAATGTTTTGTACAACAATGATATCATAGGAAGTTTAATCTTATTGATACTGTTAGTTTTGTCTCGTCAAGGCTCAGGTTCACGTCTGTATGTAGAAAGATAATAAACTAGTGGATGCTATTAAAGTTGAAATACGTGTTCCGAGGAATTATTTATGAAGAATTATGTGAATGAATTAATAATATATTTGACAAGATTCTTGAATTTTGACAGCGTTCATCGCGACTTTGAATCTCAAAAAGTTTATTCAATGTGGTCCTAATATCGATTAAATCAGATAACGTGTATCAATATAATTTCTGAGGAGAAACAAACGACATCTAAAATTGAAAAAGGTTACGCAAACCAATTGGCCCGAGTGACGTAATTCTGCGCATACGACTCAAATGATGTTTTATAGTTTCGTTCAAGAACCATTCTGAGACAATTTAAAAAGAATATAAATAATTTTGAAGTGGGTTGTAACTGACGTAGGTGACGAAGTCCACACATGGTCATATGTCAAATGAAAATCATTTATAAACAAATATATACGTCGTTACACTACACAGCGTGTCTTCGATTACTACCAAAGGTCAAGCGCAAGTGCAGGAAAATGTCTCTCATAGCGTAATACTGCTCCCACCAGCCGGCATCCGTGGCGCGCTGCACGCTTCGATCCGTCGTTCACTTCGATGATGGCGTTTGTGGCGACGACCATCGACCCAGTGTAGCGAAACTGCGACTCGCCCGAAAAGCCGACACGTTTCCACTGATCGACGGTCGAATGCTGATGGCCAAGTGCCCACTGTAGTCATAGTTGACGACGTCGTTGGTTCAACATGTGAACACGTAGGGCTGGTATGCTTTGGAGATCCGTGTTCAACAGTATACGATGAACAGTGTGCTCCGAAACACTTGCGCGTGCACCAGCAATTTGCTCTTTCGGCACGGATGGTACAGATCACCCAGTATCCTACTTTACAGAGCAGAGAAGCCTCTGAACCCCACGTTCTGTGAGGAGTCGTGGACATCCAACTATTTAGCACATAATGGTACAGGGTGTTTCAAAAATGACCGGTATATTTGAAACGGCAATAAAAACTAAACGAGCAGCGATAGAAATACACCGTTTGTTGCAATATGCTTGGGACAACAGTACATTTTCAGGCAGACAAACTTTCGAAATTACAGTAGTTACAATTTTCAACAACAGATGGCGCTGCGGTCTGGGAAACTCTATAGTACGATATTTTCCACATATCCACCATGCGTAGCAATAATATGGCGTAGTCTCTGAATGAAATTACCCGAAACCTTTGACAACGTGTCTGGCGGAATGGCTTCACATGCAGATGAGATGTACTGCTTCAGCTGTTCA
This sequence comes from Schistocerca nitens, assembly GCF_023898315.1. Taxonomy (NCBI): domain Eukaryota; kingdom Metazoa; phylum Arthropoda; class Insecta; order Orthoptera; family Acrididae; genus Schistocerca; species Schistocerca nitens. Next base: position 44,477,197 of record NC_064623.1, on the reverse strand, counting down.
ATTGTTTCTGGATTCTGGCGGTACACCTGGTCTTTCAAGTGTCCCCACAGAAAGAAGTCACAGGGGTTCATGTCTGGCGAATAGGGAGGCCAATCCACGCCGCCTCCTGTATGTTTCGGATAGCCCAAAGCAATCACACGATCATCGAAATATTCATTCAGGAAATTAAAGACGTCGGCCGTGCGATGTGGCCGGGCACCATCTTGCATAAACCACGAGGTGTTCGCAGTGTCGTCTAAGGCAGTTTGTACCGCCACAAATTCACGAAGAATGTCCAGATAGCGTGATGCAGTAATCGTTTCGGATCTGAAAAATGGGCCAATGTTTCATTTGGAAGAAATGGCGGCCCAGACCAGTACTTTTTGAGGATGCAGGGACGATGGGATTGCAACATGGGGCTTTTCGGTTCCCCATATGCGCCAGCTCTGTTTATTGACGAAGCCGTCCAGGTAAAAATAAGCTTCGTCAGTAAACCAAATGCTGCCCACATGCATATCGCCGTCATCAATCCTGTGCACTATATCGTTAGCGAATGTCTCTCGTGCAGCAATGGTAGCGGCGCTGAGGGGTTGCCGCGTTTGAATTTTGTATGGATAGAGGTGTAAACTCTGGCGCATGAGACGATACGTGGACGTTGGCGTCATTTGGACCGCAGCTGCAACACGGCGAACGGAAACCCGAGGCCGCTGTTGGATCACCTGCTGCACTAGCTGCGCGTTGCCCTCTGTGGTTGCCGTACGCGGTCGCCCTACCTTTCCAGCACGTTCATCCGTCACGTTCCCAGTCCGTTGAAATTTTTCAAACAGATCCTTTATTGTATCGCTTTTCGGTCCTTTGGTTACATTAAATCTCCGTTGAAAACTTCGTCTTGTTGCAACAACACTGTGTTCTAGGCGGTGGAATTCCAACACAGGAAAAATCCTCTGTTCTAAGGAATAAACCATGTTGTCTACAGCACACTTGCACGTTGTGAACAGCACACGCTTGCAGCAGAAAGACGACGTACAGAATGGCGCACCCACAGACTGCGTTGTCTTCTATATCTTTCACATCACTTGCAGCGCCATCTGTTGTTGAAAATTGTAACTACCGTAATTTAGAAAGTTTGTCCGCCTGAAAATGTACTGTTGTCCCAAGCATATTGCAACAAACGGTGTATTTCTATCGCTGCTCGTTTAGTTTTTATTGCCGTTTCAAAAATACCGGTCATTTTTGAAACACCCTGTAGTTTCACTGTCATCCTAGCTCTTTACGCAGATGCTCACGGCAGTAGCACGTGAACATTCAACGAGCTTCGCCGTTTTGGAGGTACTCGTTCACAGGCTCTGCGTAATAATAATCTGCTCTTTGTCAAAGACTCTTACTTCAATTGATTAGCCAATTTGCAGCCCATATCTCCCTCGTGCGTAACTGCTCCATTTACTTACTTTTAATAGCTTGTCACGTGCCTGCGACACCACGAGGCGGCATCCAACGTCTTGGTGGGAAGTGGTCATAATGTTTTGGCTTTTCAATGTACGAGGTGTGGCTAGAAAAAAACCGGACTAGTACTGGTGAAACAATAAAACGAATGCAATAAGGCTGAAAGTCGCGTTGCCTGTCACGTGACTCTCGCTCCGCCTACTGCTCGAGTTTCATCTGCCTCCTGCACTCATTCTGCCGGTGGCGTCTGTTTTAAGTAGTTGACGTTTTGTCTGTGCGTCGGAAAATGTTGAGTGTACAGAAAGAACAGCGTGTTAACATCAAATTTTGTTTCAAACTAGGAAAATCTGCAAGTGAAACGTTTGTAATGTTACAACAAGTGTACGGCGATGATTGTTTATCGCGAACACAAGTGTTTGAGTGGTTTAAACGATTTAAAGATGGCCGCGAAGACACCAGTGATGACACTCGCACTGGCAGACCATTGTCAGCAAAAACTGATGCAAACATTGAAAAAATCGGTAAACTTGTTCGACAAGATCGCCGTTTAACAATCAGAGCAGTGTCTGAGTTAACAGGAGTTGACAAGGAAAGTGTTAGGCAGTTTCTTCATGAAAGTTTCAACCTGAACAAAGTCATGGATCCTTCACCAAGACAATGCCCCAGCTCACAGTGCGTTGTCAGTGAAGACGTTTTTGGCAAAACACAACATTCCCTTCTTAGATCATCCACCCTACTCACCTGATTTGGCCCCCTGTGACTTTTTTCTTTTCCCTAAAGTCAAGTCAGCTTTGAAAGGAACTAGATTTGAGACTGTTGAAGCAGTAAAAGAAAAAGCGACGGAAGTAATGTATGGACTTACCGAAAATGATCTGCAGCATTGCTATGAACAGTGGAAAATTCGTATGGAGCGGTGTAGAGACCGAGGAGGAGAGTACATTGAAGGAGATAACATGAAATTGAAAATAATTGTAAATAAATGTTTTTTCCAGCATCAGTCCGGTTTTTTTTCTAGCCGCACCTCGTACACTAGTTCAGGAGGCACAGTTCATGCAACCTACCTGACCAGTCTGCTTGCGGGGTCCTGCGCCAAGTAGAGGACCATGAAAGAACCAAGTAATCATAATAAACTTAGTTCCAGAAACCAATGGTTTCCCCAATACTAGGTGTGCACAAGTGCAGTGATGCCAATGTTACAACCTGCTTAATGTCTCAGTGTACGTCGATTTTGAAACACCGCAAGAGGGGCGTATGTATAAATTTTAAAGAGACTGCCATCGATTGCGTTCATCATCATTCCGAATATCTAAGCATTGATAAATAGCGCTTCGGTAAGTGTATCGGTGATGCCTATGTCCCCCTGACTTGAACCCGTGGATTTATTTTGTGGGAATATTTAAAACCGTTTGATGTATTCCAGCCTGTTGACACTCTCGATGAACTCTGGGAACACATTTGAGATCACTGTCATCCCATTCGTAACATGTATGTGTGGATCGATGTGGAGATGTGCTCATGCCTCCCTTCAGATGAAAGGTGAACATGTAGAAAATTTTTTATAATGCGTTTGTCCATAAGTGTGAGTGTGCAGTTTGGATCCTCTGCGGTCTTGTAAGGTGAATGAAATTTTCACTCTGCAGCGGAGTGTGCGCTGGTATGAAACTTCCTGGGATATTAAAACGAGTTGACGGACCGAGACTCGAACTCGGGACCTATGCCTTTCGCGGGCAAGTGATCTACCAACTGAGCTACTCAAACACGACACAAGACCTGTCCTCACAGCCTTAATTCTGCCAGTATCCCGTCTCCTACCTTCCAAACTTCACAGAAGCTCTTCTGCATACCTTGCAGAATTAGCACTCCTGGAAGAAAGGATATTGCGGAGACATGGCTTAACCACAGCCTGGGGGATGTAGAATGAAATTTGGAAGGTAGGAGACGAGATTTCTGGCAGAATTAAGGCTGTGACGACAGGTCGTGAGTCGTGTCTGGGTAGCTCAGTTGGTAGAGCACTTGCCGCCGAAAGGCATAGATCCCGAGTTCGAGTCTCGGTCCGGCACACCGTTCTTATCTTCCAGGAAGTTTGTTGTCAAGGTGTTTATCTATTCAGTCATAATACGTCATATAGGGGAAGTAATTTGTTTCAAAACCTGTGTTTATTACGATTATTTGCTGTTTTAGGGACCTACATACGCTACAGTCGTTAGTATACATTGAAAAGTGTTAGGCCGATTTAAGTGGACAGTTTTCATTCAGTTTCATATGCTGTTTCGGTTTAATGTAATTAAACTTGTGCAGATCGTGTAAACAAATTTTTGGCATTGAGTACAGCTATAACAGTAATAGGATGAGGCAATCTCATTTCCTATTCTTTACCGCGCTACATTTACCCAAGTGCATGCTGTTATAATCACTTTTTCAATTTTTTTCAGTGAAATTTCAGGCTGTGGTGTGCTGCAGTTTGTGGTACATGACATCATTCAAAATTTGCTCGTTAATGTCCCACTATCATTTTGTTTTTAGTGTGACATTTCCTGCTCAAAATTTTACTGAAACTGCGGTGTGATGAAAGGTGTTACGCTTTCTGGTTGGTTGGTTGGTTTGGGGGAAGAGACCAAACAGCGAGGTCATCGGTCTCATCGGGTTAGGGAAGGACGGAGAAGGAAGTCGGCCGTGCCCTGTCAAAGGAACCATCCCGGCATTTACCTGGAGTGATTTAGGGAAATCACGGAAAACCTAAATCAGGATGGCCGGACGCGGGATTGAACCGTCGTCCTCCCGAATGCGAGTCAAGTGTTACGCTTTCTGGCTGATCTATTATCATTCATTTTGGTATGCAGATGTGATTTCAAGTAATTAAACTTATGTAGACCATGCAAACACATTTTTCATGTTCCCTAAAGCTATAAAAGTTATGGTAAGGCGTGATTTACTATTTTACTCTACTACAACTAACCTACTGGATACTGTTCTAACTTCCTTTCCGTGAAATTTCAAGTTGTAGAGGGCTGCGGTTCGTGGAAAAAGGAAATTCACAGTGAAACCAAAGCGAGATGGAACACTGCAGATAAGAGGCAGGGTATTCTGAGAATCGGCAAGAGGCCGACACAAGTGAAAGCCGAGGGGGTCTTAAGCATTGACTACGTGAAAGCAGAAAACCAGCTGTTCGCAAATATCAGAGCCAGTGACTCCAGTACGAGCCAAGCTAGCGGACACATTAACAAAGGCGTGATCTAGCTGGAGATAGGTGCTTTTAAAGGTCTGTGTCGTGATAGTAACAGGTGCCCTGAAAGCTGATCCGCAGCGGGGAATTTAGTGAAGCAGCCTGTGTCAAAGAAACCTATGTCCTATGAGATAAGCGTCTCTTACACGTCAACCTCCAGATGTCAGAGACTCAGATCGCTACCGAACGTTCTTTATCGATAGCATATCAACCAAAACTCCGACATAGTTCTTACTATGTACTGTCGTCCAAAAGAAGGGGTAAACATGAATTAAAAGTAACACCAGTTGTACGGATCACAGGAAAAACATAACTTGCAATAACTTCCAGCTGTAGCTCCCGTGAGAAAATTGGTAGAACGTTGAATATCCGTTCAAAGGGTCCTGGGTTCAAACGCGAATGACAACTTTTTTTACTGTATTTTGCGTGAACGTGTTATTTACGACAAAATGTTTATGACATATAAAAGGGCAGTTTGGAGTTTGCAGAAATTTTCTGTTGCCAGTCTATTTTCGCTCCGTTTCTTTGAAAGTAGTAAACCGATAGACTAAATTTGTAGTTCCACAGAAGGTACAATCAAAAAAGAAAAATAAAGGAACAGTTGCGTCACACAAGCTGAAGTATAATAATAATAACAATGGTAGTAGTAACAACGAATAAAATAGTAAGATCAATAATAAGTACACTACAGGCAATTAAAATTACTACACCATGAAGAAATACAGATGATAAACGGGTATTCATTGGACAAATCTACTATACTAGAACTGACATGTGATTCCATTTTCAGCAATTTGGGTAGATTTCGTGTGCATAAATCCTGAGAAATCAGTACGCAGAACAACCACCTCTGGCCGTAATAACGGCCTTGATACGCCTGGGCATTGAGTCAAACAGAGCTTGGATGGCGTGTACAGGTACAGCTACCCATGCAGCTTCAACGCGATACGACAGGTCACCGAGAGTAGTGACTGGCGTATTGTGACGAGCCAGTTGCTCGGCCACCATTGACCAGACGTTTTCAGTTGGTGAGAGATCTGGAGAATGTGCTGGCCAGGGCAGCAGTCGAACATTTTCTGCATCCAGGAGGCCCGTACAGGACCTGCAACAAGCGGTCGTGCATTATCCTGCTGAAATGTAGGGTTACGCAGGGATCGAATGAAGGGTAGAGCCACGGGTCGTAACACATCTGAAATGTAACGTCCACTGTTGAAAGTGCCGTCAATGCGAACAAGAGGTGACCGAGACTTGTAACCAATGGCACCCCATACCATCACGCCAGGTGATACGCCAGTGTGGCGATGACGAATACACGCTTCCAATGTGCGTTCACCGCGATGCCGCCAAACACGGATGCGACCATCAAATGGTTCAAATGGCTCTGAGCACTATGGGACTCAACTGCTGAGGTCATTAGTCCCCTAGAACTTAGAACTAGTTAAACCTAACTAACCTAAGGACATCACAAACATCCATGCCCGAGGCAGGATTCGAACCTGCGACCGTAGCGGTCTTGCGGTTCCAGACTGAAGCGCCTTTAACCGCACGGCCACTTCGGCCGGCTGATGCGACCATCATGATGCTGTAAACAGAACCTGGATTCATCCCAAAAAATGACGTTTTGCCATTCGTGCACCCAGGTTCGTCGTTGAGTACACCATCACAGGCGCTCCTGTCTGTGTTGCAGTGTCAAGGGTAACCGCAGCCTTGATCTCCGAGCTGATAATCCGTGCTGCTGCAAACGTCGTCGAACTGTTCGTGCAGATGGTTGTTGTCTTGCAAACCTCCCCATCTGTTGACTCAGGGATCGGGACGTGGCTGCACGATCCGTTACAGCCAAGCGGATAAGACGCCTGTCATCTCGACTGCAAGTGATACGAGGCCGTTGGGATCCAACACGGCGTTCCGTATTACCCTCCTGATCACACCGATTCTTTCTGAACCCACCGATTCCATATTCTACTAACAGTCATTGGCTCTCTACCAACGCGAGCAGCAATGTCGTGATACGATAAACCGCAGTCGCGATAGGCTACAATCCGACCTTTATCAAAGTCGGAAACGTGATGGTACGCATTTCTCCTCCTTGCACGAGGCATCATAACAACGTTTTACCAGGCAACGCCGGTCAACTGCTGTTTGTGTATGAGAAATCGGTTGGAAACTCTCTTCATGTCAGCACGTTGTAGGTGTCACCACCGGCGCTAACCTAGTGTGAATGCTCTGAAAAGCGAATCATTTGCATATCACAGCATCTTCTTCCTGTCGGTTAAATTTAGCGTCTGTAGCACGTCATCTTCGTGGTGTAGCAGTTTTAATGGCCAGTAGTGTACATAAATTCCAAGTAACGAAGCAAAAGCAGACTGCCAAAAGAACATCGATATAAAATCCAAAAGTCCTTTAAAATATCCGGAAAATGTTCTCTCATGTAACAGTTTCACGTGTAAACAGGTAAAAACGTTGCTCCAAGTGGGGTTTGAATGCACGACCGTAGGTACAATGACCACACGCTCTTCCAACTCACCCAAGACAGATTTACTTTAGACAGTTACGGTTTTTGTTTGCCTCGTAGTTCTTGTGGTACTTTTAACTAGCGTTTATGTATGTTATACTGGACAATAGCTAGTAGCACGAAGTAAATCGGCGTTTGGATTGATCCTCTATCTACATACAACGTTTGGTACTGATCTGAGTGTCCGGAGGTTTGCGTGTTAGCCAACGTAAAGCAAATGGAAACAGGATTATAAGCAATTATTGCTAGGAAGCGGCCAGCAGGCTGTCGCCAGAAAACGAAGCATATTTTCTCTTAATTCTTTTCGTATGGGCCGAGTAAACCACAACAGAAGCTGAAAAGACGGGTGAATGGTGGCTGTAGTGAGGCTACAGTATGACATAGCGTTTGATTTGGTTTTTTCCGTAGTAAGGGGGGGGGGAGGGTGGAAAGTGAGATTATCGGATTTGACGACTTTGCCTGTTACTGGTAGAATGTCTTTCACGGTGAAACAATTACGCCACAGGTTGAGAGAATGCAATAATTATAAGGACTGGTACACGAACATTTCTAGACCGTAAACGTAGCCAGTCATTCGTCTAACTTCTAAAAGATGAAGACTGTCGTAACGTCCAGAGATCACGTTGCCCCCGCCCGAGGACTGGGTGTTTGTGTTGCCCTCATCATTTCATCATCATTTGTGAAAGTGGCGAGATCGGACTGTGTAACGATTGGGAATTTGTACGGGCGCTTATAGCCGCGCAGTTGAGCGCCCCACAAACCAAACATCATCATCATCGGATCACATTGCGCCGCCAAAGCTGGCTATGCGAATCGATACCACAGCTGCAGTTCGCGGCTCCAGAACACCAAATCTCTCCCACAGTACTGCAGCGCTCTCACACTGAGGTCACTATATCGTTGAGCATGCAAGAACTCAGCCCTAAGTCGAGGCCTCAGGTACGGCTATCAGCATCGTAGTATAGGATCAAAGACTCGTTAAAGTTCCAAATGACCTTATAGTTTTTGGATTTGAGGTCCTCCAGTTATGCAAAATACCGTTTTTCTCAGTACCCAAACATGTTTCGGCACCACTGTACCATCATCAGTGGGTTTTCGTTTTTATTTACTGATGCGTACGTAACTATAACAAGTATTTTCCACAAATAACGTAGTAAAACGCTTTTCACTACACCAGAACACAGTGTTACGTATGCATCACAACATCTCAGCATGATGCGGAGTATGTAAGTGCTTGCCACACGAAAACATGACAAGCTACCTGCGATCATTGACACAAAAGTGATCCAGAAATGTAAAGAATAAATAAAAACGAACACGCACTGATGATGGCACAGTGGTGCCGAAACATGTTTGGGTACTGAGAAAAACGGTGTTTTGCATAACTGGCGGCCCTCACATTCAAAAATTTTAACTGCAAACACAGCCAGTACAAGGGGCTGCAAATCAAAAAGATGAACTTATAGTGTTTTCAATGTTGGTCATTGGCCTCAAGAGAACAGTTTGTTAATTAGTGTATCATCTGATGCTTTCCTAGTCAGTGACCCTTGTGAGGTATCAAGCAACTGTGGCAAAGAAGTGTGGCGAAGTTCAGTAAATCTTTTATTCTTCTAGGTACTAAAGAGAACCTTCAGATCACCGAAGTTAGCGCTGTCGGGCTGGGCTAGCACTTGGATGGGTGACCATCCGGTCTGGCGAGCGCTGTTGGCCAGTGGGGAGCGCTCAGCCCTTATGAGGCAAACTCAGGAGCTATTTAGAAGTAGCGGCTCCGGTCTCGGAAACTGACATACGGCTGGGAGAGCGGTATGCTGACCACATGCCCCTCCATATGCGCATCCAGTGACGTCTATAGACTGAGGATGACACGGCGGCAGGTCTGTACCGTTGAACCTTCTTGGCCTGTTCGGGAGGAGTTTTTTTTTTTTTTTTTTTTTTTTTTCCAACTGCCCATTGCGTCGTTGGATGCTGGCTGCTGCGTTATGGGCACGTGACGCAGTACCGAAAGCATGTAAGCAGAGCAGACACGACGAGGGATACCCTAGCGGAAATATGAACTGAAACTGGAGAAATTAATTGAGATATGTGACTCTTACAAAGGGAAGATTATGGTATGATAGTGCAATACTGGTGCACTGGTGCACGTACAAGTGTTTCGGAGCACATTGTTCGTCGTTGAACATGGAGCTCCACAGCAGATCACCCCTACGTATCTACGTATTGACCGAACTATATCGTCAGTTATGATTCCATTGAATACCGGACCATAGGAATTAGACCATCAATCAATGGAAAAGTGTCGGGTCTTAGGGTGAATCACATTTTTCTACACTAGGTCGATGGTTGTCACCACAAACGCCATCATCGAAGTAAACGGCGGCTCGAAACATGCAACGCGCCATGGACGCAGGATGTTGGGAACAGTATTATGCTAAGGGAGACATTCTCCTGCGCTTGCATGGGACCTGTGCTAATAATCGAAGACCCTCTGACAGCTGTGAACCACCTGCATCATTTCATTCTTGATGTCTTCCCCGACGGAAATGTCATCTTATTATCTGTGTCTGGAAGCCAGAGCCATGTCATAGTGGTTTGAGTAGTATTATAGCGACCTCGAGTCGAGGTCTCGGCGACAAAATCCGCCTGATGTAAATCCTATGGATGGCTATCGGTCGCCATCCTCGCATATGCAAATCAGCGCCAGTTATTTACGTGAATTACGTGACCTGCGCGTAGACACCTGATGCCAGATACCTCTACAAACCTACCAACAAACTGCCGGAATGAGTGATGAATCTCGTTGCAAAGACGAACAGACAAGGTGTTTAGCGGGTCGCCCTAGTGTTATGGATATTCAGTGTTCAAAATGGTTCAAATGGCTCTGAGCACTATGGGACTTACCAGCTGAGGTCATCAGTCCCCTAGAACTTAGAACTACTTAAACCTAAATAACCTAAGGAAGTCACACACATCCATGCCCGAAGCAGGATTTGAACCTGCGACCGTAGCGGTCGAGGCCGGTCGGAGTGGCTGAGCGGTTCTAGGCGCTGCAGTCTGGAGCCGCGCGACCGCTACGGTCGCAGGTTCGAATCCTGCCTCGGGCGTGGATGTGTGTGACGTCCTTAGTTAGGTTTATGTAGTTCTAAGTTCTAGGGGACTGATGACCTGAGAAGTCCCATAGTGCTCAGAGCCAATTTTCGTAGCGGTCGAGCGGTTCCAGACTGAAGCGCCTAGAACCTCTCGGCCACACCGGCCGTCGATCTTCAATGTACTTCATGTGTTCTAGTTGGATGAGCTTTCTCCTAGAGCAATCAGGAAACCTACAGTTGTGGCCGGACGACAGTACTTTCGCTGGCTCACATCAGGTACTTGTGCTCTGGATCAGGAACGAGATGGGGACTCTGGTTTCTGAGGTGGTTCGACATGGTTGCCTTCACTCTCAACTGGGACGACAGACTTCTAAGGCAGATCTTCTGTGCAGTGGGTCCTGATAGAGTACAATGAGTGGGTTCACAGCAGAGCACTGCAAGATGTGCGCGTGATGGCAGCCAGCCACGCCATCTGTGGTCTGCTCACATTACACCAACAATTGTAGAGGGAGTAACTAGAACCGCTGGCACATTAAGGTGAACAGATCAGGGAGCAGCATCATATTTGGTTAAGGCTTTCGGTCTTCGACAGCAAGCCACGTCATCGGTGGTGTGCTCACATTACAGCAGCAAGTGTGGTGGGAGTAACTTGCACTCTCAGAAATCAGCATTATCTTTGGTTTAGGCTTTCAATGTTCGACAGCAAGCAACGTCCTCAGTAATCTGCTCACATTACACGAAGAAGTGTGGTGGGCGTAATTGCACCACTGGCACATTACGGCGAGCAGATCTGAGGTATAAACATCATCTTTGGTTTAAGGCTTCAAGGTTTGACAGCCAGCCGCGGCATCAGTGGTCTGCTCACACTACAGCAATATGTTTGGCGGGAGTAGCTTGCACCACTGGCGAGTTAAGAGGAACAGATCTCAGTGATCAGCATCATCTTTGGTTTAGGCTTTTAATGTTCGACAGCCAGCAACGCCATCAGTGGTCTGCTCACCTTACCCCAGGAAATGTGATGGGAGTGACTGCACCACTGGCACTTAACAGTGAACAGATCTCAGTTATAAACATCATCTTTGGTTTAGGCTTTCAATATTCGAGAGGATAGTCGCAGCTCCGTGGATAAGTTCAGTTTCTTTTTCGAGCCACAGAAACTCTGCTGTTGTTGCGTAGGCAGGCTTTGGTCAGTTGATGAAGAAAGGTGTTTGGCTGTGTTGTGTACTACTTCTTACGCAATGACAAGGACAGGTGGACTTCAGAGTGATCTACATCTACAGTTACATCTACATGATTACTCTGAAATTCATACTTGAGTGCTTGATAGAGGGTTCATCGAACCATTTTCATACTACTTCTCTACCATTCCACTCTCGAATGGCGCATGGGAAAAAGGAACACCTAAATCTTTCCGCTCGAGTTCTGATTTCTCTTGTTTTATTATGATGATCATTTCTCCCAACGTAGGTGAGTGTCAACAAAATATTTTCCCATTCGGAAGAGAAAGTTGGTGATTGAAATTTCGTAAATAGATCTCGCCGCAAAGAAGACCGCCTTTGTTTCAGTGACTGCCACCCCAACTCGCGTATCATATCAGTAACACTCTCACCCCTATTGCGCGATAACACGAAACGAGCTGGCCTTCTTTGCACTTTTTCGATGTCCTCCGTTAATCCTAACGGGTAAGGATCCGAGGCCGCGCAATGTAATGTAGGTTGTCTCTTTAGTGGGTTTGTTGCGTCTTCTAAGTGTTCTGCCAACAAAGCAAAGTCTTTGTTTCGCCTGTCCGACAATATTATCTCTGTGGTCTTTCCAATATAAGTTGCTCGTAATTGTAATTCCTAGATATTTACTCGAATTGACAGCCCTTAGATTTGTGCGATTTATCGTATACCCAAAAATTATTGGATTTCTTTTAGTACCCATGTGGATAACGTCGCACTTCTTTGTTTAGTGCCAATTGCCACTTTTCGCACAATACAGAAATTCTTTCTAGATCATCTGCAAACAATTTAAGGGGCTGCTCAGATTATCATCTAGATCATTTGTGTAAATGGGGAACAGCAGAGGGCCTATGACACCACCTTGCGGAACGCCAGATATCACTTCTGTTCTACTCGGTGATTTACCGTCTATCACTACGAACTGTGACCTCTCTCAGAGGAAATCACGAATCCAGTCACACAACTGAGACGATACTCCATGTGCAAGCAATTTGATTAACAGTCGCTTGTGAGGAACGGTATCAAAAGCCTTCTGGAAATCTAGGAATATTGAATCGATCTGAGATCCTTTGATGCAGCAACTATCATCTTATGGAAGATGGACAAGAGCAGAAATGATTAGCGAATACTTAAAGACAGTAAACAGAAGTTTTACTTAACTTATAGCTTTGTCCAAGTGTTGGGAAGAAACTTTGGAAAAGAACAAACAGCAATAAAGTATAGCTATTAGAAGAAGTGAATTAATAGCGTCCTTCATTGTGAGGCTCCCACTACTAATGTTCGAGGGAACTGTGGAAGGCTGAATAAGACTGAAGGCTGTGGAAGGCTGTGACCTAGGCTGAGCTGTGTAGCTGCCGCCGGCCACCGTACTCGTTCGTATATCGCGACGGCAGAGGGCGCTCATAGTCGGAGCCAGTGAAGGCGTGGCTCAGCGGGATCCGCTGGGTCACCGCGCAGCCCCTATGATCGTCTGTCGCGAAAGTGCGTTTCCGCTGCCAACTGTTAGACGCCGGAAGGAGTGGTACCGATCTACGATACCACAAACTGTGCACCAAGTAATTTCATGATCTGCCTTTTCCAGTTTTTGTACAATTAAATAACTGCTGTAATGTGGCGGTTTTTGCGTATCATCAACTTGGACAAATGCTAAGAATATGGATGATACGAACTCTATGGTATTCTGCGGTTTGAATTCCCTCTGTTTCTTTAGCAGCGGCATTGATTTGATTTTGTAAATAATACTGACAATATTATACACATGTATAATGCATTATTCGTACTACAACTTCTCCCGGATAATTATTTTGTTCAAATTGCACAAGAATTCCACCTGACGTAGTGTAATAATGTTGATTGTAAGTTGTGTTCATATCACTAAAATTACAGATCGTACATCAGAGCTTTTATAATTTTTGTCTTCGATGGATTTAATTATTCTCAGCAAATTGATCATGAAAAGGAACCACAGAATGCCACCCGCACACAACACTGACGTATGCTACCAGAAATATTTTTCTCCGTGATTCGTTCGTAGTTTAATTTTGGCCTCATACTTCAGCAAAGAAATCTTGTTCAACAATAAGTACCATCGGCACTGCTCTTAGAAAATGCAGTCTGATTGGATTAATTTTTTCTTTTATAAATAGAGTTCAGTACCACGGGTGCACATTTATTTCTTACACATCGGAATATTGTTTGCAGTTTCAAGTAATTTAAATTTGCCGCTGTGATAAAAGTTAAGATGGCGGTCAACAAAAGATAGAGGATTTCTTTTTTAATTAAGATTTTCCTTTGCTCAATAAATAATTAATCATTTTAATTGATGCCATCAATAAAAAAATTATGAAATTGTTTTGAAAATTAGTTTAACACAAACCCATGCTATTTTCAACTAGAAGTACAGACGAAGTTGCTATATAATCGCAACTAACAATGGTTGCGCTTCTTGCAGCTATGATAAAACAATTAATACATAATTATAATTAAAATAGGAAGTGAATTTTCAATAATTAATCATAAATAGTTTTAACGCATTTGGCTCTATTTGTTTTTACCAGCAAATGAACAAAAAAGTACAATAATTTTACATTATATGTTTTTCATTCAACAGACCTCAAATCGATTCGCGTCTTCCTTCGGCGACGTACATCAGAAGAAGACGACAAAAGGGTACAAAACAAAAGAAAATAATGACATAGATTAACAAAGAATCTGAAACAAATATTGTCTCTGTTTTACGTAATTATCATCTTTTTAAGAAATAATTACATAACTGAATGAATATTATTGAGTTACGTAATTTTCTACACCTTCATACGTTCATATTCCACTCGTAATAATATATATATATATATATATATATATATATATATATATATATATATATATATATATATATATATATATATACACACTGCTGGCCACCGTAAATGCAACACCCTGAAGGAAGCATCCGAATCAAGTGAAATTCACACCATGGGTTTGCAGCGATGAGATATGCAACTGATTAGAATTTCAGCGCAGACGCACATCACGCGCGCCTGTGGCGCCACCTCATAGCGCCATTTAAGGCTTGGCGATTTCGACGAGTGTACGTTCGGCACGTGTGTTTACCTTGTGGTTGTTTCACAAGACGATCAGTTATGCCTCGTAGACAACAGCGAACATCTTTTGATCAAGTATCCGATTTCGACAGAGGAAGGATAGTGGCTTACCGAGATTGTGGATTATCATACAGAGAAATCGCTAGTCGTGTTGGACGAAACCAAACAACTGTAATGCGGATATGTGACCGTTGGATGCAGGAGGGTACGACGGACCGACGTGGTCGATCGCATTCACCTCGGTGCACCACTGCACGTGCTGATAGGAAAATTGTGCGCATGGCAGTGACGGATCGCTCAGTGACATCCCGAACCATAGCACAGCACATTGCGTCTGTAACGCATCATCCAGTGTCTGCGCGTACCATTCGACGCCGTTTACAGCAGAGTGGTCTGTCCGCAAGACGTCCATTGCTTCGTCTGCCATTGACGCAGAACCACAGACGTCTCCGTCGCCAATGGTGTGATGACAGACGGATGTGGACGGCAGAATGGAATGACGTTGTCTTTACTGACGAGGCACGCTTCTGTCTGCAGCACCACGATGGTCGGATTCGAGTGCGGAGACACCGTGGAGAGAGGATGCTGGACAGCTGCATTATGCACCGCCACACTGGTCTTGCACCAGGTATTATGGTATGGGGCGGTATTGGATATTACTCTCGCACGCCTCTAGTACGCACTGCCGGTACTTTAAATAGCCGGCGCTACTTATCCGAGGTGCTGGAGCCAGTTGTCCTTCCTTACCTTCAGGGCTCGGCCACAGCCATATTTCAACAGAATAATGCGCGACCACACGTGGCACGCATTGTCCAAAGGTTCTTCGTAAATAACCAGATTGAATTGCTTCCCTGGCCGGCTCGCTCTCCGGATCTTTCGCCGATAGAAAACATGTGGTCCATGGTTGCTCAACGAGTGACCCAGATTACATCCCCAGCTGCCACACCAGATGATCTTTGGCAACGTGTGGAAGCTGCTTGGGCTGCTGTACCCCAGGAAGACATCCAACGTTTCTTTGACTCAATGCCGAGACGTGTGTCAGCGGTGATCTCCAACAATGGCGGCTACTCTGGCTACAGATTCTGGCAGGAACCACATGTCACAGACGTCTGTAAACGTAATCATTTGATACTTGGTCAACATGTTATCTACAAAATAAATCTTGTTGTGATACCTCTTGTCTTTCTTGGTGTTGCATTTACGGTGGCCAGCAGTATATATATATATATATATATATATATATATATATATATATATATATATATATCGTGGGTGTTATAGTAACTAACCTGTTTCTACGGTTTATTACGTTAATATTAGGGTCGCCACCGACTCTAACCATACAACTAATCAAAGGTTTCGCCGAGTCGGCAAGTTAATTAATTTGATCACAGACCAAAAACTCATAAAAATGCATACGTTGCTATATCGCTCATAGGGCATGTGATATAATTAATAGTATTGCCCTTGCGCTGTTCACGGGAATCGAACATTTAAAATAAAATATAAAATTCATGAACACTGTGCATAAGATCAGCTCCCAGCAGCACACATGAAAATAAGACTTAATATAAAGCATTTGTTTTAAAAGAAAAGGGGAAACTAATCACTGGACCTGTGCGTAAGGAAACGCGTTGGATGTGCTAACGGGAAAGCTACGAGGTGAGTGGCTTAGGTGCAAAAACGTAACCTCGGAATACAAGAGAAAAGTGTGGATAAAATAATTTATTCCTAAGATACGGATGTGAGGCATGTACACAATTCCTGATAACATTAATTCCTAAAACTTTGAAGAAAAGCATAGATACATTCGCCGTTATAATCTACACCTAAAATCATTGGTGTGAATCATTCATACAACTGCTGTTGCCTGATAACTGATCGTAATAACTGGTGAAACGGTACACGTTTCGCAGTACACCCGCGTGCCCAAGTGGTTTGTGGAGACGCAATTTCTAGGTATCGTAGCCAATTTACAACAATATCACATCACGCAATCATGAATAGTTAACATTCTTTAAAACAAATATGAGATCGGATAGTTAGTGATGACAGTAGCCCAACAAGCTCTAACATTCAACCACGTGGTTGGTTCCCTACGGACAAAAGATACATAAAACAAGGAAAATTTACGAGAAGGCAAAGCTATTAATATTTAGAAAAATAAAAGCTTATACGGGCACAGCTGAAGGCAAACAGACATTCATAGAGAAGCAAGTGCTCACTTCTTATCGCCACCTTTGAGTGGCGCTCTTCAGGCGGATCCGAGTCTGCTATAGAAGTTTACTAAAAGAAAAATCTGCCAAAGTTTTGCATTCCTTGCTGTGACAGGACGAAGCAATCTTTCAGAGTTGAAAAGCGAGACCAAAAGCTAACAGCTCTCCTCTCGCCAACTAACAACGCGCCACGTGGCCAGTCTAACTCACCCTTCTTCGACTGGTGCACAGCTATGGACGCTTCCCGTACCGGCGGAAGACTGCCTCCCTTTTTCCTCTCCAGCCTCCTCCACGCTCCCCGTGGCCCGGAAAACCCAAAGATGTCATCTCCGCCATCACCCTAACGCAGGTAGATTTCTCACAAGTAGCGAAAACCTCTTTGCCTACTTGACCACTACGAGAGTTGGCTATTCTATACAACTGCTGCTGAATCTATATGACCATCGCAGACTTTCTGCAGCAGACTACGCCACCGTCTAGCAGCGTGACACACAACCACATTCATTCAATCACACCACTATGAGAGTTATGAAAAAAGAGAAACAAGGAAAAGAAAGAGAAATGCCAGTGAAAGTGGGCTACCGGACTAATGCAAGGTGACTACAGGACCTTTTCACTGGTAATAGTCATAATTATTCAAGTCATCATCATACCCCATATCTTCCACTGGGTATGTAGAATAGAAGTGTGATAAAGCTTCAGTCTCTATATTCAAAAGGAATGCATGTTACATTTATAATATATTTTGGTATTGAATACTGCGTGAGGTTAGCCTTTTTGTTATTTACACTGTACACGGGTTTTTAAGATGCATCATTTTGTGAATGTTGTTTACTTGCTAGTATACGCTATTTTCGTTTTTATCTGTCACCATAGTAACATCCTAGCCCAGTAATACGTCCTAGCGGACCTATTTTTCGGCTATTACGATTTTTCGTAATATAAAAAATATCACCAATGTGGCCTCACGTGATGTCAATAAAAGCTTTTCTATGTTTTAAGCCGATTTATTTTCGGCAGTTTCGATTACTTTATATTTCAAAGGTCGCCAGTGTGGCATTCCATGATATACAGTATATATAGTTTCACGATGTAGCTCATTAACTTACAATGTTTACATGTAACCGGAGACTGTAATGTACCTCTTAGTAAGTTGATACTGCTATTGGTAGCATGTACTTCGTTTTTATCTGAGACATGGCGTTGCCCTTGAGTGTATCCTTGAATTTATAGTTCAATTACATCTGCCAGTGTGTTACTGGCTTTCGATGTGGACTTTGCTTGTTCAAGAAAAATATTGTACGCAATTATTATTGAAAGAATTTTTACATACCACGATGGGCTCAAAAGAGCAAATTACTTTTGTTCAAATTACGGTATAACTTTTTTGCCGTTATGCCAGTAAGTGATATACTATTTACCTGTAACTTGTGTAATTCGTTTTAGGCTTAGCTTGGTAATGGTCATTTGACCGAAAATAGTCGAGAATTGTGCAAAAGAAAGGACAGCTGAAGGTTAACCATGAATTTTAACAATTATTTGGCTGCTGAATATCCCCGCCTGCTAATACGAACGAATGAAAGCAAGGAGATGGAGATCATTTGGAAGGTATGATATTGCGAGAAGAATTTGACTGAACTCCGAAAGCCATATTTCGAAACAAAGCCGCTGGAGTGGTCGACATTCCTTCAGAACCATTTAGATCCTGGGGAGAGCCAGTCGTCATAAAACTATGCCATCTGGTGTATAAGATTCACGAGACAGGCGGAATACACTCGAAATTCAAGAAGATTGTGATGATTACAATTCCAAAAACCAGCAGATGCTAACAGTCATTGTTTAATAAGTTAGCTTGGAGAATAGTGACTCGAATTATTTGCTGAAGAATGCAAAAGTGGTAGAAGCTGATTTCCGGGAAACTTACTTTCGACCCCGAAGGAACGTGGGATGATGTAGAGGCAATACTGACCCCACAACCTATCTGAGAAGATAGGTTAAAGGTAGACAAACCTACGTTTGTAGGACTTGTAGATATTGAGAAAGCTTCTGATAGTATTCTGAGGATTAAACGCCTTAAATTTCTGAAGGTAGTAGTGCTAAAGTACATGGACAAAAAGTGACTGACAGCTTGTACAAAAACCATACTGCAGTTGTAAGAATCGAAGGACACGAGCCGGCCGCTGTGGCCGAGCGGTTCTAGGCGCTCCAGTCGGGAACCGCGCTGCTGCTACGGTCGCAGGTTCGAATCCTGCATTGGGCATGAATGTGTGTGGAGTCCTTAGGTTAGTTAGGTGATAACCTCGGATGTTAAGTCCCATAGCGCTTAGAGCCATTTGAACCATTGAAGAACACGAAAGACAAGAAGTCGTTGAGTGAGACAGTGTTGTAGGCTCTTGGTTTTCCTTTCTCTACAGCACCTGGCGGGAATTGGCTTGCTCTAGGAATCGTTTCATTCGTCCCTGTCCACAGCGTAGCGTTTCCATCCACTAACAACAATAATTTTGAAATCTTCGGTAAGTTATCCAAGTATCGAAGGCTTGCTCTTTTCCTACTTCTTCGTACCACTTAGTTTTGTAGCAGCGCTATTTTTGTTGCTTTGTCGTCTTGCGTATGAAAGTCACAGATGACCGATTCCAGACGGTTTGTTTGAATGAACTTTATGATTTCAACATCTTTATAAAGTCTGTAATGTTCAAAATCGTATCGTCTATGCCACAGTCCACCTTCATTAGTCACCCAATAGATTTGCCTGACATGGGTTGTAGCCTCTTTCCGATGTTATTTAATTTGTACACGATACATGGAGCGAGCAATAAAGGAAACCAAAGAGAGATTTGAAAATGCATAATTAAAGTTCAGGGAGAAGAAATTCGACGTTCGTAGATGATAACTGTAGTTCTGTCGGAGACGGTAAAGGACCTGGAACAGCAGTTGAGCGTAATGTTTAGTATGTTGAATATAGCTTATAAGACGTACGTTAACAATAGTAAATAAGGGTAATTGGAATGCAGTCGAATTGAACCAGCTGCTGCTGGTGGAATTACATTAGGAAATGAAAAGTAGTAGACGAGTTTTACCATTTGGGCAGCAAAATAGCTGATATATATAATATAACGTGCAGACTGGCTATAGCAAGAATAGGGCGGCGAAGAAAGAGCAATTTGTTGACACCTTTTATAAATTTAAATGTCAAACAGGCTTTTCTAAAGGTATTTTTCTGGAGAGTAGCCTTATACGTAAGTGGAGCGTGGATGATAAGCAGTTCAGACAAGAAGGGAATAGAAGCTTTTGAAATGTGATGCTGTAGGGATGCTGAGGATTAGATGGGTAAAGAATAACTAATAAGCAGGTACTGAATCAAACAGGGGAGAAAAGAAATTTATGATAGGACTTGACTACAAGAGCGGATTGGTTGTCAGAATACATCCCGAGACGTCAAGAAATAGTTGGATAGGAACTGAGGTACAAAATTGTGGAGGTAACCCACAGACGAATAAAGTAGAGCACTTTCAAAACAATATAGATTTCCGTAGTTACTGGATATGAACAGACGTGCATAGCATAAACTATAGTGTAGAACTTCTAACACCGTATCAAAGTATATCACACTTTCACATTTTTTCTTTTCAGATTTTTGATAGTAATTTGAAATTATGAATTTATATACTTGGTCATTTTATAGTCAGTACTGGCTGTCTGAAATGTAAAGCTAATTTACTGCAAATAATTTAAAAACAATGTTGCAAAGGAACCTAGAAGAAACAATGGAAAAACCAGCTATTTCTCTACGTGTAATAACAATCTCTAACGAAAGATAACCTCGCCATGGCATTAACATCGTTGGTATGCGATGTGATTTGCAGAGTATCCATGTAGATGTAGAGTGCACAGACAGTAGTTGATAGTGTGTGAGACTGGACACAAACAATGAAAAAAACGTGCATGAAACTTGTGTGAACTTAGTGTTGACAGCATTTTGAGCGAGGCAGTATGAAAATAACATGCAATAGTATGGGGAACAGGAGAATAACTATCTCAGAAGACTTCACGACTGTTATTGAAAGAAGAGTATTAGGTTGCCAGATGTATTTGATTCTGCTCGTAAATTGAAGGAAGAGCACGTTGCCTAACAACTGTCGTCATCAAATCATTATGCCACACCTCCAGAAACTCAGCCTGACTGTGCTGTATTAGAAATTCGGAAACGTAAAAGACTTGCTAGTGGATTAGATTCAGGAACTGAACATTATAGGTATTTTGTTGACTTTAATTTTGTGTATCAATAATTTTCCCTTGTCATTACAACAGTAGTATCCTTCTCTGTTATTGTAATAACAGTGTCACATGAATGAACATTCTTGCATCTTAAATTCATGAGGTAGCCAGACAACAAATCGTAAATTTTGCTACATCAGTGAAAAGTGAAATTAAACAGTTTAACTGATAATGTTGACTAACTTTTGCGAATTTAACTACTTTCACTATCTTTTTTTGAGAACTTGACTTATTAATGATTTAAATTAGATTATCTGATAAAATTATAGTACATAATTTATTTCAACAGAAATATGTAACTTGATAAATTTATGTGTAGTTTACATTAGATTAGATGAATACTTGTTGTGTAGATCATGAGTATGACAGTTTGTAATGATGTGGAATGTGTCAGTTTAATAAAAGTTTCTTTACATATCATAACTGAACTGCTATTTGAATAATTATGTGATTACTAATTTACGTCTAAAACTTCATCTTTTGAATAGAAGGAGTTGTCATTTATATGCTCTCTTAATTAATTGTTAAATGCTGGTTAACGATCTGTCACACTTTTGATGTTAGTTGATAAGTGACAAAAGACTTTTGTGGCGGCATAAATCTCCCTGTTCCATTCCAAATACTGAAGCCAGAGTAGCGAAGATCAGCCTTTCTGCTGTTGTTGTAGCTAGGCACAGTTTAGTTGCTTTTGATTTGGGATATACAGGGTGTTACAAAAAGGTACGGCCAAACTTTCAGGAAACGTTCCTCACACACAAATAAAGAAAAGATGTTATGGGACATGTGTCCGGAAACGCTTAATTTCCATGTTAGAGCTCATTTTAGTTTCGTCAGTATGTACTGTACTTCCTCGATTCACCGCCATGATTTCATACGGGATACTCTACCTGTGCTGCTAGAACATGTGCCTTTACAAGTACGACACAACATGTGGTTCATGGGCGATGGAGCTCCTGCACATTTCAGTCGAAGTGTTCGTACGCTTCTCAACAACAGATTCGGTGACCGATGGATTGGTAGAGGCGGACCAATTCCATGGCCTCCACACTCTCCTGACCTCAACCCTCTTGACTTTCACTTATGAGGGCATTTGAAAGCTCTTGTCTACGCAACCCTGGTACCAAATGTAGAGACTCTTCGTGCTCGTATTGTGGACGGCTGTGATACAATACGCCATTCTCCAGGGGTGCATCAGCGCCTCAGGGATTCCATGCGACGGAGGGTGGATGCATGTATCCTCGCTAACGGAGGACATTTTGAACATTTCCTGTAACAAAGTGTTTGAAGTCACGCTGGTACGTTCTGTTGCTGTGTGTTTCCATTCCATGAATAATGTGATTTGAAGAGAAGTAATAAAATGAGCTCTAACATGGAAAGTAAGCGTTTCCGGACACATGTCCACATAACATATTTTCTTTCTTTGTGTGTGAGGAATGTTTCCTGAAAGTTTGGCCGCACCTTTTTGTAACACCCTGTATATTCAGCTACTGTGAATATACGTATTTCCTTAAATGAGTGTCTGCAAGATGGTCTTCGGTGGGCTCCGGGTATTATTCCGATAACAAGTTTACTTTTTTCCTTGACTATTAATTAGCCTAAAATATTATGCCACACGAAAGCAGTGGTCGAAAATAAGTATACAAAGCAAATTTACTGTTACGTTTAACACCAAAATTTGCCTTACTACTAATAGCGTAAGTAACTGAACTCATCGTACAATGAAGGCTTTCACGACCGGATGGTACTGTTGTTGATAATTCTTCTGGCTTATATGGCCGTGGTCCATGGAATACTTCTATTCCTAACGTTTCGTCCAACACTACGTTGGACATCCTCAGAGGTGTGCCAGTCGGCAGGACTCAACAGGACCAGCCACACCTCTGAGGATGTCCAACGTAGTGTTGGACGAAACGTTAGGAATAGAAGTATTCCATCGACCACGGCCATATAACCCGGAAGAATTATCAATAACTGAACTCAAACCTTTCAGCAAATCATCAGTTATTGTCTTCCAGTACAATCTTTCATCAACGCTCACACAAATAAATTTTGGAACATTCTGCCTTAGCTAAAGACTTCTGATCACACTCTATATTTATTAACGGTAGTATGCCAATTCTGTCTCGTAAACTGACATAAGCCTGGAGAATTGGTGTCCTTGACCACACGCCCCTCCATATCGACGTCTAGCGGCGCCTGTGGGCTGAGGATGACACGGCGGCCGGTCGGTATCTTTGGGCCGTCGTGGCCTGTTCGGACGGATTTTAGTTTATTACGCCAGTTACTGTATATTCTGTATTCGATTAAAATTTAATGAGAACCCATATAATGTGTGATTCGTGGCTTTCGTAGTGTCGGCGTCGTCTGCTTCCAGTGTTGCTGATTGTGCGAAGTGAGGTTAATTTGCTGTGTTATTGGCAATGAATTTTGTTCGTTGAAAGTGAATAGTCAGTGAAACAGAAACACAGTAAAAACTATAATGACGTAACGGGTCATAATTGGTACAGCGCTGCGTGTCACAATTAACGTATAATTTTTGTTCTGAATCAGTATGAAGTATTCAGTGTAATGCAAATTTACTTTTAATCATTTTGTAACGTATCACATTTCTAACAGATCTCTCTCTCTCTCTCTCTCTCTCTCTCTCTCTCTCTCTCTCTCTCTCTCTCGCGTGCATTATTACGTAAATTCCCATTTTTAACCGGCATAATCAGTTATATAACTTCTGCTCAAATACGAGCTGGCGATCATATTACATTTTATGATAACATCAGTTTTGCGTAATTTCAGTTGCTAATTTTTCTCATTAACTGCTCGAAGGAAATGAACACAATTACGTAATTTTTCTAGTTTCCGTTGTTACTAAAGTAACGCATTTCACTGGCATAATACGTTTCAGTAGTACACTTATTCACCTTCCATTTGTACAACATTATTCGGAATAGATGCCTTTTCTTAAAATTACTGAACTTTAGGTGCACGTGTCATTCATTACCGGAGACAGTGGCTATGTTATAAGCTGCATCAAACTGGTCATTGGACTGAAGACTGCAATAACAACAACAGTATAGTGTGTCATGAAATATACTGGGTGTATCACAGTTAACGGCGAAAACTGACGCAGGTACAAGTATTGATAATACACTACTGGCCATTAAAATTGCAACACCAAGAAGAAATTGGACAAATATATTATACTAGAACTAACATGTGATTACATTTGAGTTCACTAATGTCACGGAAACATCTCATAGCAGAATTGCTGGACTATATACTTCTAAAAATCTTAAAACTTCCGTGACAAAAGTAGAGACCATTCCTACGTACTTCTCAGACCATTCCAGTGGCTTAGCTAGCATTAATCTAACAAGACAGCCAGTTCGCCCATTCAATAGTCAGTGGAATTTGAACATTTCCTTGTTAGTAAATCATGATTCAGAAGACCTGGTTAAAGAAGCGTGGGCAATATGCCTGCATGCTCGTCATACATATGCCACTGCTATCGACTAGTGGGTTAAAATGGCAAAGCTAAAGTTGAGGAAGGTTCTCATTCAATACAGTGCCCGGAGCGCAAGAGAAATGAAATGCACTATAGAATATTACTATTCCGTTTCGAGAGATCTGTACGTTCAGGTCTCAGCAGGTTCCTCACTTTGGATAGCAGACATCAAAATGTGCTCACGTCTAATATAAAAACGTCATCGTATAAGGCGGTTAACAACACAGTTAGCACCGATGAAAGACTGTACGCAATCGGACTGTGTGCAACAAATTTATGTCAACAATGCAATCTAGTTGACACAGTAATTCATAGATACACTTGCAGCGGTCACGTGAGTAGTTGGAAGTGGATCCGAGAGCAAATAGTTCTGATTACAAGGACATCAAATGGTTCAAATGTCTCTGAGCACTATGGGACTTAACATCTATGGTCATCAGTCCCCTAGAACTTAGAACTACTTAAACGTAACTAACCTAAGTCATCACGAGGCAGAGAAAATCCCTGACCCCGCCGGGAATCGAACCCGGTAACCCGGGCGTGGGAAGCGAGAACGCTACCGCACGACCACGAGCTGCGGGCTACAAGGACATCCCCTGAGAGTATATCACTGTCATTGATACACAGGCCTGAAGCACACTATTTCCCAGAGGCAAAAAATAGCTCTGTGTACTGGTTGCCGGGAAATTAAGTTAATTAAGTCTTTAAAACTAGGATCCGGCAGCACCATAGAGTTTCAGGTACACATGCTGTGTGAACACCACAAAATTACAAGGTATTCGAATCACATGAAAAAATTTGGTAATATGTTAAAAATAATATTTGAAAGAATGGGCATTCGTTAATATAAAAAAATGAAGGCTGTGTTGACACTGATGTAGTTACCTTAACGATATTATTTAAATTTTTACTTTAAATTTTGTGGTGTGTGCTTTTTCTCCTTCAGAACGTAGTTTTTGAAATTTTATAAACTAATGTGTCTAATTTATGTGAGAGATTTTGTGTCTAATAGTGACAAAACACTAAACATTAAAGCTGCATTATTCGTTTATGGTTTAAATACGAAAATTGACAGTTTTTTATGGAAATGTCTTCGTCGATTGGTTAAAACCATAAGATTGTATCTGATAACGTAATATTCAATGGCTGGCAAACTGCCCTGTTCATTTTTGCACAGTGATGTGTCAGTTTTCTTGTGAAAGATTTATTATATAGGACTGATCACTTCTGATAATTGACATTCCATTACAGCCCAGAAAGTGTAATGGGAAGGCTAGTCAGCGTTATAACATTTCTTTCCGCCATTCTCAAGTATTTAAGAGATTGTCTAATATGATTATTAAATAGAATGAGCGATGGGCATAAATCTTGCATATTCTGTATAAGTTTTGGTGACTTCGAGACAACTGTGTGAAATGCTCATAGCTACTCTGACTGCCCTTAACAGCCTGCCATGGTGGCCGTGCGGTTCTAGGTGCTTCAGTCTGGAACTGCGGGACTGCTGCGGTCGCAGGTTCGAATCCTGCCTCGAGCATGGATGTGTGTGATGTCCTTAGGTTAGTTAGGTTTAAGCAGTTCTACGTTCTAGGGGACTGATGACCTAAGATGTTAAGTCCCATAGTGCTCAGAGCCATTTGAACCATTTAAACTGCCCTTAACCTGTCTCACGCGGAGACGATTTCCTTGTGTACGTTAATAAATTACAAATTATCCCAAAAACTTGCTGATATCCTTCATAAAAGTGCTATTTGTTGTTCTGGCCTTCAGTCCTGAGACTGGTTTGATGCAGCTCTCCATGCTACTCTATCCTGTGCAAGCTTCTTCATCTCCTAGTACCTTCTGCAACCTACATCCTTCTGAATCTGTTTAGTGTATTAATCTCTTGGTCTCCCTCTACGATTTTTACCCTCCACGCTGCCCTCCAATACTAAACTGGTGATCCCTTGATGCCTCAGAACATGTCCTACCAACCGATCCCTTCTTCTAGTCAAGTTGTGCCACAAACTCCTCTTCTCTCCAATTCTATACAATACCTCATTAGTTATGTGATCTACCCATCTAATCTTCAGCATTCTTCCATAGCACCACATTTCGAAAGCTTCTATTCTCTTCTTGTCTAAACTATTTATCGTCCATGTTTCACTTCCATACATGGCTACACTCCATACAAATACTTTCAAAAAAGACTTCCTGACACTTAAATCTATACTCGATGTTAACAAATTTCACTTCTTCAGAAACTCTTTCCTTGCCACTGTCTGTCTACATTTTATATCCTCTCTACTTCGACCATCATCAGTTATTTTGCTCCCCAAATAGCAAAACTCCTTTACTACTTTAAGTGTCTCATTTCCTAATCTAATTCCCTCTGCATCACGCGAGTTAATTCGACTACATTCCATTATCCTCGTTTTACTTTTGTTGATGTTCACCTTATACCCTCCTTTCAAGACACTGTCCATTCCGTTCAACTGCTCTTCCAAGTCCTTTGCTGTCTCTGACAGAATTACAATGTCATCGGCGAACCTCAAAGTTTTTATTTCTTCTCCATGGATTTTAATACCTACTCCGAACTTTTCTTTTGTTTCCTTTACTGCTTGCTCAATATACAGTGCTATTTATGCCTCTGTAAAGAATGGGGCACATGTAATTCTAAGTGTAATTTTTTAGTTATTCATTTTTGAAGAAGTCTGAATGTCTTTAAAAACGTTTCTTGGTGTTCAGATTAATTCTTTCTGGTAAGTTAGACAGTAAGACAATCATCTGTTGTATTTCTGTAACATCAGCATAATTGCAATGCTCAAACTGTTTTTTATTTAAATCATTTCATGTGTAACATGTGTGCATGGTTAGTAAATGTACTTGGTATGTATTTGGAACGTATAACACTGTTTCTTAAATAAATGTTTTTTAAAAAAGTGGTAACATGCTTGCCTTGCATGCAGCGGGCCGGTTTTCGATTTCCGCCGGGGTTGGAGATTTTCTTCGCTCGTGGAGTGGGTGTCGTATTGTCCTCATCACCATTTCACCCTCGTGACCGGCGCGCAAATCGCCAAATGTGGCGTGGACTGATATAAGACTTGCACTCGGCGGCCGAAATTCCCCGAATCGGGCCTCCCGGCCAACATTGCCATATGATCGCCTCATTTTTTCATTGGCTTGGTAGTAGGAACGAGAGAATAGACAGACTAATTGAGTTCTGCAATAAATTTCAGCTAATAATAGCAAATATTCCGTTAAAGAATCATAAGAGGAAGAGGTCTACATGGAAAAGGTTAGGGATACGGGAATGTTCGTTTTAGATTACAGCATGGATACGAAAAGATTCCATAATTAGATAGTGAATAGGAAGGCTTACCCACGGGAAGATATAGACTCGGGTCACATTTTAGTAGGAATGAAGTGTATGCAGAAGTTTGAGAGATTACTCAGCAACAATCAGTGCGTAAAGAAATGGAATATGGAAGTACTAAGGAATGAAGAGATACGCTTAAAGTCTTCAGAGGCTATAGATGGTTTGATAATTAATAGCTCAGTAGGCAGTTCAGTTGAAGAGGGGAGGATATCTCTAAAAATTGTAATCATAGAATAGTATTAAATGACGATTATTTTCTCTTTAGGATAGGGAAATACAGTAAGGGACATTTCGGACATTGCGGTTGATAATGGCAACACAACTGAAAAAAAAGACAGAAAAGAAAAATCATGACATGTTCGTAGGGTCTATTGGCTTGAAAAAAGCGTTCCACAGCGTAAAATGGTGCAAAGATGTGGGAAATTCTGGGAAAAATAGACGGCAGCCTTAGGGAAAGACGGGTAATAGACAACACGTTCAAGAAGAAAGAGAGACAATAATACGGGAGCCGGCCGGAGTGGCCGAGCGGATCTAGGCGCTCGCCGCAGTGGCCGAGCGGTTCTAGGTGCTTCAGTCTGGAACAGCGTGACCGCTACGGTCGCAGGTTTGAATCCTTCCTCGGGCCTGGATGTGTGTGATGTCCTTAGGTTAGTTAAGTTTAAGTAGTAAGGGACTGATGACCTCAGATGTTAAGTCCGATAGTGCTCAGAGCCATTTGAACCAATAATACGGGAAGACAAAGAACAAAGTGCTCGGATTAAAAAGGGTGTAAGGCAGGGAAGTAGTCTTTGCCCCTGTAGTTTGATCTAAACATCGAAGAAGCAACGACGAAAATAAAAGTCCATAGCTGGGATTAACATTCAAGTGAAAACATGTCAATTGCAGATTCGCTTATGAAATTGCTGACCCCAGTGTAGGCGATAAAGAGCTGCATAATCTGTTGAATGGACGTAATAGTCTAATGGGTAGAGGACAAGGATTCATATGAAAGCGAAAAAAGTCGATAGCAGTGAGAAGTAGAAGAAACTTAACAACAGAATTAGGAATCACGAAGTCGACGAACTAAACGAAATACGCTACCTAGGCAGCAATACAGCCCACGATGGAGGGAGCAAGGAGGACGTATAAAAAGGAGGAGGAGGAGGATATTGGTGTTTAACGTCCCGTCGATAGCGAGGTCATTAGAGACGGAGCACAAGCTCGGATTATGGAAGGATGGGGAAGGTAGTCGGCCGTGCCCTTTCAAAGGAACCATCCCAGCATTTACCTGGAGTGATCTAGGGAAATCACGGAAAACCTAAATCAGGATGGCCGGACACGGGATTGAACCGTCGTCCTCCCGAATGCGAGTCCAGTGTGCTAACCACTGCGCCACCTCGCTCGGTCAGGACGTATAAAGCAGAGTAGCACTGGCAAAAAGTGTAGACCTGTCTAGGACAGGTCAGCTAATAAGTCGTGGGGCTTTTAGTTTGAGAAACACATTTCTGAGAGCGTACGGTTGTAGGGCAGCATTGTATGGTAGTGATAACCAGGACAGCAGAGAATCGAACCTTTGGAGATCTGGTGCTACAAAAGAATGTTCAAATTAGGTGGACGGATAAGGTAAGGAATTAGGAGGTTCTCTGAAGAATCGGAAAGGGAGGTAGGTATACATGGAGAACACTGACTAGACGATGGGACGGGATCGTAGGATACCTATTAAGACACGAGAGAGTAACTTCATGGTAATAGAGGGAGGTGCAGAAGGTAAAAACTGCAGTGGAAGTCAGAGACTGGAGTACATCGAGAAAATAATTAAGGACGTAGGTTGCAAGTGCTACATCTTTCACACAGACGAAAATTCTAGCACAGAAGAGGAATTCGTGGCTGATCGAATGAAATGATTCAGAAGAGTGACCACTAAAAGAAATGATCACGAAGCAATGTCGGTTAGTGTTTGACAGCTGCAACAAGTACACACGACAAATTATGTACCACAGACCTGCAACAGGCAATGGAAGCTACCATGATCACATAGATATGACTATAATTAGCTTTTATACATCCATGATTATAATTAGATTTTATATATCCACAGAGTTCTGTGTTTTCCAGATTGACATCAATTTTAAGTTACACTGATTTCACACTTAACACACACGTCACTTAATACTGACATAAGCAGCCATGTACTTCTATCGTAGCGAAATGTTCTTTTCGACTTCAGTACGTTAAAATTTATTTATTAATCCTCTGTATCAGATGGCAATAGTGACGGGGTATATGCCGCAATATTGGTTTGGCATTTAAATAATTTTCCTTGCATCTCATGGAGTACAGCAGGAAGTGTTCTATCGATGCTTACAAGCTACATCTACCTCTCCATCCACATAGATACTTTGCAAATCACACTCTCGTGCCGGGGGGAGGGTTCATTGAACCACCTTCACAATAATTCTCTATTATTCTACTGTCGAACAGAGCGCAAGAAAAGGAACACCTATATCATTCCGTGCGAGATCTGATTTCCCTTTATTTATTATGATGATCGTTTCTTACTATGTCAACAAATTATTTTCGGAGGAGCAAGTTGGGGATTGAAATTTCGTGAGAAGATCCCGCCGCAACGAGAAATGCCTTTGTTTTAATGATGTCCGCCAGAAATCCTTCATCAAATACTTGGAATTCTCCTATTTCTATTTGAAATTTATCGGTGTACCCCGTTAATCCTATCTGGTAAGGATCCCACACCGCTGAGCATTACTCCAAAAGAGGACGGACAAGCGTAGGCAGTTTCTTTAGTTGATCTGTTGCATCTTCTGAGTGTTCTGCCAATAGAACGCAGTCTTTGGTTCATCTTCCCTACAACATTTTCTACGTTATTTTCAATATAAATTGTAATTTCCAGGTACTTACCTGAATTTGTTGCCTTTAGAGTTGACTGCTTTAGCGAGTCACCGAAGTTTAATGGATTTTTGTACACTCATTTGAATGACCTCACACTTTTCGTTATTTTGGGGTCAATTGTCAATTTTCACATCATACAGATATCTTTTCCAAATCGTTTCGCTAGTGCGTTTCATCTTCTGATGACTTAACCAGATGGAAAATGACAGCATCATCCGTTAACTACCTGCTCTGAGTGTCTCCTAACTCGTTTATATAGTTCACAGTAAATGATAGCAGCCAAACAGTTGCAGGATAAAGATTTATTAAAATCCTTGACCACGGTTTCGGTATATCTAAATATAACCTTCATCAGAAGTAAAATACACTAAAGTCACATCCTGCAATGGAGAGACATAAGATAATCGTGTCAAAGGCGTCGTCAGTAGTTAAAACATATCTCTACATCTACATCTACATTTATACTCCGCAAGCCACCCAACGTGCCACTGCCATTACCTCCCTTTCCTGTTCCAGTCGCGTATGGTTCGCGGGAAACGACTGCCAGAAAGCCTCCGTGCGCGCTCGAATCTCTCTAATTTTACATTCGTGATCTCCTCGGGAGTTATAAGTAGGGGGAAGCAATATATTCGATACCTCATCCAGAAACGCACCTTCTCGAAACCTGGACAGCAAGCTACACCGCGATGCAGAGCGCCTCTCTTGCAGAGTCTGCGACACGAGTTTTCTTAACATCTCCGTAACGCTACCTCGCTTACCAAATAACCCTGTGACGAAACGTGCCGCTCTTCTTTGGGTCTTCTCTGTCTCCTCTGTCAACCCGTCCTGGTACGGATCCCACACTGATGAGCAAGTACAGATCGAACATTTTTTTTTTGTAAGCCATCTCCTTCGTTGATGGACGACATTTTCAAAGGACCCTCCCAATGAATCTCAACCTGGCACCCGCCTTACCAACAATTAATTTTATATGATCATTCCACTTTAAATCGTTCCGTACGCATACTCCCAGATATTTTACAGAAGTAACTGCTGCCAGTGTTTGTTCCGCTATCATATAATCATACAATAAAGGATCCTTCTTTCTACACTGCTGGCCACCGTAAATGCAACACCAAGAAAGACAAGAGGTAGCACAACACAATTTATTTTGTAGATAACATGTTGACCAATTATCAAATGATTACGTTTACAGACGTCTGTGACATGTGGTTCCTGCCAGAATCAGTGGCCAGAGTAGCCGCCATTGTTGGAGATCACCGCTGCCACACGTCTCGGCATTGAGTCAAAGAGACGTTGGATGTGTTCCTGGGGTACAGCAGCCCAAGCAGCTTCCACACGTTGCCAAAGATCATCTGGTGTGGCAGCTGGGGATGTAATCTGGGTCACTCGTTGAGCAACCATTGACCACATGTTTTCTATCGGCGAAAGACCCGGAGAGCGAGCCGGCCAGGGAAGCAATTCAATCTGGTTATTTACGAAGAACCTTTGGACAATGCGTGCCACGTGTGGTCGCGCATTATCCTGTTGAAATATGGCTGTGGCCGAGCCCTGAAGGTAAGGAAGGATAACTGGCTCCAGCACCTCGGATATGTAGCGCTGGCTATTTAAAGTACCGGCAATGCGTACTAGAGGCGTGCGAGAGTAATATCCAATACCGCCCCATACCATAATACCCGGTGCAAGACCAGTGTGGCGGTGCATAATGCAGCTGTCCAACATCG
Organism: Schistocerca nitens; assembly: GCF_023898315.1. Lineage (NCBI taxonomy): Eukaryota > Metazoa > Arthropoda > Insecta > Orthoptera > Acrididae > Schistocerca > Schistocerca nitens. The sequence goes on along the minus strand of NC_064623.1, from coordinate 44,444,672 downwards.
TCTCTCCAAGGTGTCTCCACACTCGAATCCGACCATCGTGGTGCTGCAGACAGAAGTGTGCCTCGTCAGTAAAGACAACGTCATTCCATTCTGCCGTCCACATCCGTCTGTCATCACACCATTGGCGACGGAGACGTCTGTGGTTCTGCGTCAATGGCAGACGAAGCAATGGATGTCTTGCGGACAGACCACTCTGCTGTGAACGGCGTCGAATGGTACCCGCAGACACTGGATGATGCGTTACAGACGCAATGTGCTGTGCTACGGTTCGGGATGTCACTGAGCGATCCGTCACTGCCATGCGCACAATTTGCCTATCAGCACGTGCAGTGGTGCACCGAGGTGAATGCGATCGACCACGTCGGTCCGTCGTACCCTCGTGCATCCAACGGTCACATATCCGCATTACAGTTGTTTGGTTTCGTCCAACACGACTAGCGATTTCTCTGTATGATAATCCACAATCTCGGTAAGCCACTATCCTTCCACTGTCGAACTCAGATACTTGATCAAACGATGTTCGCTGTTGTCTACGAGGCATAACTGATTTTCTTGTGAAACAACCACAAGGTAAACACACGTGCCGAACGTACACTCGTAGAAATCGCCAAGCCTTAAATGGCGCTATGAGGTGGCGCCACAGGCGCGCGTGATGTGCGTCTGCGCTGAAATTCTAATCAGTTGCATATCTCATCGCTGCAAACTCATGGTGTAAATTTCACTTGATTCGGATGCTTCCTTCAGGGTGTTGCATTTACGGTGGCCAGCAGTGTATGTATTCGCAATATACAGGGTGATTCAAAAAGAATACCACAACTTTAAAAATGTGTATTTAATGAAAGAAACATAATATTACCTTCTGTTATACATCATTACAAAGAGTATTTAAAAAGGTTTTTTTTCACTCAAAAACAAGTTCAGAGATGTTCAATATGGCCCCCTCCAGACACACGAGCAATATCAACCCGATACTCCAACTCGTTCCACACTCTCTGTAGCATATCAGGCGTAACAGTTTGGATAGCTGCTGTTATTTCTCGTTTCAAATCATCAATGGTGGCTGGGAGAGGTGGCCGAAACACCATATCGTTAACATACCCCCATAAGAAAAAATCGCAGTGGGTAAGATCAGGGCTTCTTGGAGGCCAGTGATGAAGTGCTCTGTCACGGGCTGCCTGGCGGCCGATCCATCGCCTCGGGTAGTTGACGTTCAGGTTTCATAACTAACCTTTTTCGTAGGACTCTCCATACAGTTGATTGTGGAATTTGCAGCTCTCTGCTAGCTCTGCGAGTCGATATTCCTGGGCTGCGAACAAATGCTTGCTGGATGTGTGCTACAGTTTCATCCCTCCTTCTCGGCCGTCCAGAACTTTTCCCTTTGCACAAACACCCATTCTCTGTAAACTGTTTATACCAACGTTTAATACACCACCTATCAGGAGGTTTAACACCATACTTCGTTCGAAATGCACGCTGAACAACTGTCGTCGATTCACTTCTGCCGTACTCAATAACACAAAAAGCTTTCTGTTGAGCGGTCGCCATCTTAGCATCAACTGATGCTGACGCCTAGTCAACAGCGCCTCAAGCGAACAAATGTACAACTAAATGAAACTTTATAGCTCCGTTAATTCGCCGACAGATAGTGCTTAGCTCTGCCTTTTGTCGTTGCAGAGTTTTAAATTCCTAAAGTTGTGGTATTCTTTTTGAATCACCCTGTATTACATTTGTCTATGTTAAGAGTCAGTTGCCACTCCCTGCACCAAGTGCCTATACGCTGCAGATCTTCCTGCATTTCGCTGCTATTTTCTAATGGTGCTACTTCTCTGTATACTACAGCATGATCCGCGAAAAACCGCATGGAACTTCCGACACTATCTACTAGGTCATTTATATGCAGTATATTGTGAAAAGCAATGTTCCCATAACACTCCCCTATGACACAAAGAGGTTACTTTAACGTCTGTAGACGTCTCTTCATTTATGCAACATGAACAGAGGATCGGTGCCAACACAGTATAGCATCAGTACTTCGCCTGTTTATAAAGATGCCGGGCGGGGTGGCCGAGCGGTTCTAGGCGCTACAGTCTGGAACCACGCGACTGTTACGGTCGCAGGTTCGAATCCTGCCTCGGGCATGGATGTGTGGGATGTCCTTAGTTAGGTTTAAGTAGTTCTAAGTGCTAGGGGACTGATGACCTCAGACGTTGAGTCCTATAGTGCTTAGAGCCATTTGAACCATTTTTTGTTTACATAGATAAGGAGCAGCAGAGGGCTATAACATTACTTCGAGAACGCCAGAAATCACTTATGTTTCACTCGATGACTTTCCAGCAAGTATTACTAATTATGACGTTCCTGACAGAAAATCGCGAATCCACCCGCGTATATGAAACGGTATTCCATAAGCATGCAATCTGATTGGAGTCCGCTTGTGACGTACAGTGTCTGTAATGAGCGTACGGTTTGATAAATGTACCTGCACAGTGTGGATGTAATCTCCAAACGGTCTTCCTAGTTTCTGTACAGTTGCCACCTCTTTCTGTACGAAATTCGCCTTTCAGGTTCCTTTTTTCCCCGTCTCACTTACGAGGCATAGCTCTGTTAAAAAACCACCATTACTCTCGTGAATATCGCCTTCCGTTCTAGCAGAAGAAGACGATCTGATAGCATTTCTTTGTCAAACAAGTATCGACGTAGCCTGTTGCCTCTTTTCGGCAATCAGGGATGCTTTGCTTAAGAGATTTTTTTTTTCCACTTTCTTTCTCGGCGACGTGTATTGTGAGGAGCGGCTTCCATAGCCCTTTACGACGAGCGAGAGACGACGCGCAAGGTGCTTTTAGTAACACAATAGCCCGGCCTACGTCACCAGCGGCCTAACGGCGCTTCAAGACGATAAGCGCTTTTAAGGCGAGCCACGCAGGCAGGTAACGGTTAGAGGCGAAGGAAGACCGAGCATCGCAAGACACGCAGGCCAGTTTTGTACAAAAGAAATGGAAAAATACAACTACTACATTTCTTAATTTTTTTTTTTACTTTCAATTTATTTCGCACAATTGACGCGGCTTTGGTGTAATCTTTGTTTGCTTTGTTGCGATTCTGTACCTCAGTCGGTGAAAATGGTACTCTTAGGATTATCAGACTGTTAAGAACCCGTTCTTTTGCGAAAAGACAGACGAATCAAGCTGTAATATACTTTCCACGCCGATATCTCCGCTTCCTTGGTGGTGTAAAAATTTTAAGATTCTAAATGCAATCAAAATATAAGGCCATTTATTATTATTACTTCTCTTTTTTTAAAACTTTTACCCATATCTCGCAGCTTCAAACGTGACTGTATTCCTTAAACTGGTGGTATGAATTAAAAAAAGGCCTTCAGTCACAACTTTTCGTGTCTTATTAAGTACACCATGCGTTTCGGACACTGTGGGTCTATCATCAGGTGTAATTTGTCTTAACACATGATACCGCGTGAAGAGTTTGACAGGGCACTGAAAGACCTAAGTCGAAACAAGTCCCCGGTAGTAGACAGAACTCCATTAGAACTACTGATAGCCTTGGGAGAACCAGCCCTGACAAAACTCTACCATCTGGTGAGCAAGATGTATGAGACACGCGAAATACCCTCAGACTTCAAGAGGAATATAATAATTCCAAACCCAAAGAAAGCAGGGGTTGACAGATGTGAAAATTACCGAACTATCAGTTTAATAAGCCACGGCTGCAAAATACTAACACGAATTCTTTACAGGCGAATGGAAAAACTGGTAGAAGCGGACCTCGGGGAAGATCAGTTTGGATTCCGTAGCAATGTTGGAACACGTGAGGCAATACTGACCCTACGAATTATCTTAGAAGAAAGATTAAGGAAAGGCAAACCTACGTTTGTAGCATTTGTAGACATAGAGAAAGCTTTTGACCATGTTAATTGGAATACTCTCTTTCTAATTCTAAAGGTGGCAGGTGTAAAATACAGGGAGTGAAAGGCTATTTACAATTTGTACAGAAACCATATGGCAGTTATAAGAGTCGAGGGACATGAAAGGGAAGCAGTGGTTGGGAAGGGAGTGAGACAGGGTTGTAGTCTCTCCCCAATGTTATTCAATCTGTATATTGAGCAAGCAGTGAAGGAAACAAAGAAAAATTCGGAGCAGGAATTAAAATCCATGGAGAAGAAATAAAGACTTTGAGGTTCGCCGATGATATTGTAATTCTGTCAGAGACAGCAAAGGACCTGCAAGAGCAACTGAACGTTATGGACAGTGTCTTGAAAGAATGATATAAGATGAACATCAATAAAAGCAAAGCAAGAATAATCGAATGTAGTCGAATTAAATCGGGTGATGCTGCGGGAATTAAATTAGGAAATGAGACGCTTAAAGTAGTAAATGAGTTTTGCTATTTGGGGATGGTCGAAGTAGAGAGGATATAAAATATAGACTGGCAATGGCAAGGAAAGCGTTTCTGAAGAAGAGAAATCTGTTAACATCGAGTGTAGATTTAAGTGTCAGGAAGCCGTTTCTGAAAGTATTTGTATGGAGTGTAGCCATGTATGGAAGTGAAACATGGACGATAAATAGTTTAGACAAGAATAGAATATAAGCTTTCGAGATGTTTTGCTACAGAAGAATGCTGAAGATAGGTAGATCACATAACTAATGAGGAGGTATTGAATAGAATCGGAGAGAAGACAAATTTGTGGCACAACTTGACTAGAAGAAGTGATCGGTTGATAGGGCATATTTTAAGGCATCAAGGGATCACCAATTTAGTATTGGAGGGCAGTGTAGAGGGTAAAAATGGTAGAAGGAGACCAAGAGATGAATACACTAAACAGATTCAGAAGGATGTAGGCTGCAGTAGGTACTGGGAGACGAAGAAGCTTGCACAGGATAGAGTAGCATGGAGAGCTGCATCAGACCAGTCTCTGGACTGAAGACCACAACAAGATCAACAACAACATGCGTTACTTTTTCTCTTGAATGAGGAGAAATGCACATTCCTCTATCACGAAAAGGTTTGATGTTAAGTTATGACCTTCGTAAGTCAATCGCGGGAAATATGTGAGAAATAGTGGGAAAGATGAACAGTATAAACTTACCACACAATCCAGTAAAAGGGTTTTTAACGTTTTAGCGCTAGCATACATTCTGTTCTCCATCGTTTTCGTTCATGTCAGTTCATCCGAGAGGCACATTACATACACATGTTCACACATGTTTTTGTACATGGTGTGGTCATAGATGAATTTATTCATGGTGCTAAAGATATTAGAAAGTACGGTTATTCATGTCACGCAATTGGATACTGGCAACTAAAAACCTACGGGCTGCTTCCTGTTGACCTATTGTCATGGATATCAAGAAGAGGCAAGGTTCACAGCATAAAAAAACTCGAAGAATGCTCATTCTAATTATGTTACATTTGCTAACCGTCTGTCTCTGTGTTAGTCTATTAAGACCCCTTTTTCTCAGAAAAGGCGAAATTTATGTCACATACTACAGGGAAAGGTCACTTGGTGGTGTGAAAAATTTAGATTTCTACGTTAACTGAATAAAAAGATGCAGCCTTTGATGCCACATATTTTGTTACTCGCAAAGTTACTCATCGAAGCCTATAGCGTACATCCCGCTGATTTAGAATCACAAAATTTGGCAAGAATCTGGGTTTCGCAGTGCAAGTAAAGGAAAATCTCAGAAAATCGTTAAAACACAGCGAAAGTCTCTGAATTCCCGTGACAGATATCTTGCCAGCATCGGTATCAATAACAGGGAAAAACGTCGGAATTCTATGTTCCCGGGGTGGGTGTACTATCTATGCACATAATTATGTTTGTCCGGAACACTGAGAGCTCGCACGTTGCCCTATCTTTGTTTATTTTTATGAACGTTACCGACTTGATGACGAGGGTGGCACTTAAAACCCTGTCAGCTGCTCGGCTACAACGCAGCGTGAGACAGAGAACATCACTGGGAGATGCACCGGTGCGTTATAGATCAGCACTGTATGTGAAGTTTCTTTTCCTAATCTCATGGCAGAAAAAATCGTTAGTCCTCTCTCATCCCCCCCCCCGTGACATCACACGAAAACAGCGCGAAACTGCTCCTAGCCATCATAATGGTCTCAACTCCGCAAGTCCACAAATTTCTTCAGGTACGCCTGGTCTTTCTGAAACCTCTCCCCTTGAAGCAACACTTTGAGAATGCTGGCGCTTTGGTGGAAAACCTCGTTTATTTTAAAGGTTAAGAATATTAATAAAATTTTTAAAAGTGAAAAAAAAACTTTATTTTTGCGGTGATTAGTTCAATTTTACATCGAAATAAACCCCACGCAATTCATAATAAAATTTTAAAGATATGGAAAAGTGACCAAGTGCGAGAAGCTCTCGCTCACCGGTGGTTCCGCACAAATTTAATTACGTATATTCACTGAAGATTAAAAAAAAAAATTGGTGCACCTGCCTAATATCGTGTAGGACCCCCGCGAACACGCAGAAGTAGCAATTTGCCAAAGGGCTGCACTTCTGTCCCGTTCTTGCAGTATCTTTCTCGGGCTGCAGCGATGTCGGAGATTTGATGTTTTACCTTATTCCTGATATTCACGGTACACTCGTGAAATGGTCGTACGGGAAAATCCGCACTTCATCGCTATCTAGGGGATGCTGTGTCCCATTGCTCGTGCGCCGACTGTAGCACCACGTTAAAACTCACTTAAATCTTGACAACATGCCATTGTAGCAGCGGTAACCGACCTAACAACTGCGCCAGACACTTTTGTCTTATATAGGCTTTGACGATCGTAGCGCCGTATTCTGCCAGTTTACGTATCTCTGTATTTGAATACGCCTGCCTTTACCAGTTTCTTTGGCACTTCTGTGTAGATACTTCATCCATCCTGGGAATCTAGAATCTCGACGGTTTTTGCCTCATACACATCGATAACGGCAAGATATTGGTTCCGGGAATTCCAGTGCCATATTAAAATCTCTGCAGTAGTTCTTGAGACTAGCCCGGAGGGAAGAAAAAGAAGCGAGTAGGGGACTTCATTTTCTTGATGGTATTTTTGATCTGTCGTTGCAACTACAAAAATGCGTGATTTTGTTTCAACAGTCGCGTTTCGCTTTATTGAGGTAAAGCATCATCAGTGGTCTGTAATTACGTTATTAACATTTTGGTTTGCTTTTAGATCGAAAATAGTTCGTTAAGAATAAATTGATTTTTACGTAGGTGATTTTCGGCGAGTTCTCGCTTGCATCGGGAAATGCCGTCTGCTGGCAGATCGTTGGTTTTCTGCGTTAGACACTGATAATTTTGGTATAGTTTTTAGGTGTTCTGCAGCACTGTGCATTTCTTATGTTTTTCACAACACACTTTTATACGCACCATTGTATTCTGTTTGTTTTTGTACTTGAAGTATGTGTTGTGGTTTGTGTTTTTTAGTGTTGCCAACATAACCCTCCATTACTTTTCTCTTTACCTACAACATTTTTTTAAAAATTAAATTATTGTATGTATGTAATTCTATAATGGGTACTTGGAAAAAACGGTGTTTTGCATAACTGGCGGACCTCACATCCTACTATTAAATTATGTTTCTGTTGGAAAGGGAGAGGTGTCTGTCTTTACTGATTGTTATGATATTCATATTATTTTCAATATTGCTTGGTCTATGGTGTTCTTGTTTTAGATGATCTGGAAATGTTGAGTGATTTGTACCGTATTTAAATGCTCCGATGTGTTCTTTATACCTTGTGTCGAATGTCCTACCAGTCATTCCAATGTACATCTTCTCACAATCTCTGCAACTGAGCTGATAGATACCACATTGTTGGTATCTGTCAGGTTTTGATTTCAGTTTTATATGCGTGGTGATTTTAACGAAATTTTTGGTTCTTGAGCCACTGTAGGCGGAAGACTATTTACCGCTGTGTACCCAACTGGGTGTTGTTGTGTCGTCTTCGTCATCATTCATCTCCATTACGGTCTGACGAAGGCAATGGCAAACCACCTCCGCTAGGAGCATCGTCCCCTACGCTCCTCGGAGTATGGAACCTAATCGTCACCACGCAACTTTATAGGAATGACGTTCAGACTGTGCGCTGCAGGATTTGTGTTATTAGTAGTTTTGATGTCATGACTTGCAATTACGCTCTGTTACTGGCTACGGTAACTCGGGTTGACACACAAACATCAGTATTACAGAAGCAGACAGTCAACACGGGTCTGCGGGGCCTTACTTGTAAAGCTGTTTGATCAAAGCGACAGAAACAGTGCAGTTGCTCTTCGAGACTATCGACGCATCAAAGGAATACGGAGAGGTCGTCTTTCCGCACCTGGGCTGAAGAACAAGATTTGCAAGTTCGAATAAACTGGCGATTCGTGAACTGCCCCTAGGAGAGGGCGATGGGAAACTGCACTCCAAATTGCTGTAGCCGTGTCTCAGAAGGTTGGGCGCAGTGTGCGATCTTGAACTAGTGCACGATATGTGTCACGAAAACTGAAAATTCCATTGTCCACCGTTCGGAAAGTGCTGCGAACAATGGTGGTACGGTACCTCCAATGCGGTTCCAGGCTGTCGTGTATACAGATGGACGTCAGGTGAAGCAACGTTTGTAACCTCTAACGGAAGTATGGTATGAAATTTTCCTCTCATGTGGAAATTAAAACATGTTTCTTTCAGTGGTTTATTCGATATTTTTCTTCCGCATGTTCTTACAAACGTTGTCACATAGTCTCACTGTGCTGCCGTCACTCGTTATTCAAGGGAGACCTCTAAACTAGCGAAAGTTTGGTTACCAACATCCTGTTTGTAGAGAGAGAAGATGTGGTAAAACATATTTTATGTACTTACTGAAACGTGACTGCAACTTTCATTTTATGTTTGCGTGTAGTATTATTTTTCTATTAGGCGCCGGTCGCTGTGGCCGAGCGGTTCTAGGCGCTTCAGTCCGGAACTGCACAGCTGCTGCGGTCGCAGGTTCGAATCTCGCCTCGGGCATGGATGTGTGTGATGTCTTTAGCTTAGTTAGGTTCAAGCAGTTCTCAGTCTAGGGGACTGATGACCTCAGATGTTAACTCCCATACTGTTACGCTTTTCATGGACGATGAAACTAGTGTAAATTCTAATCTAAAAAACACGTCATATAATCACAGTGTGGGAATATTCGGGCTTTTTCATTTACTTTTCATCTGAAACCGTGCTTCTTGCCGAATTTAATGATTCTAGGTCAACTGGAAGCACCGTGTGGTTATTTTTTGGTGAGTTTGCGAGTATCAAAACATATGAAACAACCATATCTTTTGACTGCACTGACTTAAAAGCTTAAATTGTCTACATCGCCTAGGAAATGTAGAGCCTAGTAAGCTACATGAATTTGACCTTTACAGGTGCCCGTTCCTGACAGAAAGGCTTTTTAACGGTGAGAGAGAAAGACAGACAACCGGGCATGAAACCGATCCTATACGAGTTTAGTTATTATCGACGCACGGAACCCTAAAAATGTCGAAAAAACCTGCATATTATTATTTGTTTCTCACAAAGGACTTACTCATTTCCTTCGGAACAGCAATGTTCCGCAGAGTTCACAAGGAAATTGTCCAGTTCAACATGTTGAAACATGCCCTAAAATGAAACTTCCTGGAAGATTAAAACAGTGTGCCGGACCGAAACTCAAACTCGGGACCTTTGCCTTTCGCGGGCAAATACTCTACCAACTGAGCTACCCAAGCAATACTCACGCCCCGTCCTCACAGCCTTTCTTCCGCCAGTACCTCGTCTCCTACCTTCCAGACTTTCTGTGCAAGCTTATTCACTTCCCAGTACCTACTGCAACCCACATCCTTCTGAATCTGCTTAGTGTATTCATCGCTTCGTCTCCCTCTACCATTTTTACCATCCACGCTGCCCTCCATTACTAAACTGGTTATCCCTTGATGCCTCAGAATATGTCCTACCAAACGATCCCTTCTTCTCGTCAAGTTGCCCCACAAATTTCTCTTCTAAACTATTTATTGTTCACGTTTCACTTCCATACATGGCTACACTAAATACAAATACTTTCAGAAATGACTTCCTGACACTTGAATCTATACTCGATACTAAAACGTAGACTTTCACGGCCGGAAATATCATGTCCATTATAATTATCCGGGCTGTTATGCCGTAGTCGGTTGATGAATTCTGTGTCGATTCCCAACGTTATTGGGGTTGGGAATCGACACAGAATTCATCAACCGACCACGGCATAACAGCCCGGATAATTATAATGGACATCTATACTCGATGTTAATAAATTTCTCTTCTTCAGAAACTTTTTCCTTGCCATTGCCAGTCTACATTTTATATCCTCATTTCGTAATCTAATTCCTTCAGCATCACCCGATGTAATTCGACTACATTCCATTATCCTCGTTTTGCTGTTGCTGATGTTCATCTTATATCCTCCTATCAAGATTAATTCGTGTGTGAAATCTTATGGGACTTAACTACTAAGGTCATCAGTCCCTAGCTTACACACTACTTAACCTAAATTATCCTAAGGACAAACACACACACCCATGCCCGAAGAAGGACTCTAATCTCCGCCGGGACCAGCCCTACAGTCCATGACTGCAGCGCCGAAGACCGCTCGGCTAATCCCGCTCGGCTGCTATCAAGACACTGTCCATGCCGTTCAACTGCTCTTCGAGGCCCTTTGCTGTCTCTGACAGAATTATAATGTCATCGGCGAACCTCAAAGTTCTCATTTCTTCTCCCTGGATTTTAATTCGTACTCCGAATTTTTCTTTTGGTTCCTCTACTGTTAGCTCAATATACAGATTGAATAACATCGGGGATAGGCTACAATCCAGTCTCACTCCCTTGCCAACCACCGTCTCCCTTTCATGCCCCTCGACTCTTATAACTGCCATCTGGTTTCTGTAAAAATTGTAAATAGCCTTTCGCTCCCTGTATTTTACTCCTGCCACCTTCAGAATTTGAAAGAGAGTATGCCAGTGAAAATTGCCAAAAGCTTTCTCTAAGTCTACAAATGCTAGAAACGTACGTTTCCCTTTTCTTAATCTGTGAAGTCGTAGGGTCAGTATTGCCTCACGTGTTCTAACATTTCTACGGAATCAACTGATCTTCCCCTAGGTCGGCTTCTACTTGTTTTTCCATTCGTCTGTAAAGAATTCGTGTTTGTATGTTGAAGCCGTGACTTATTAAACTGATAGTTCAGTAATGTTCAAATCTGTCAACACCTGCTTTCTTTGGGATTGGAATTGATATATTCTTGGGTTGGGGTTGTGTTGTTTGGGGGAAGAGACCAAACAGCGCCGTCATCGGTCTCATCGGATTAGGGAAGGAAGTCGGCCGTGCCCTTTCAAAGAAACCATCTAGGCATTTGCCTGGAGCGATTTAAGGAAATCGCGGAACACCTAAATCAGTATGACCAGAGGCGGGATTGAACCGTCGTCCTCCCGAATGCGAGTCCAGTGTGCTAACCACTGAGCCACCTCGCTCGGTGATATATTGTTCTTGAAGTCTGAGGGTATTTTGCCTGTCTCATACATCTTGCTCAATAGAGTTTTGTTAGGCCTGGCTCTCCCAAGGCTGTCTGTAGTTCTAATGGAATGTTGTCTACTCCCGGAGCCTTGTTTCGACTCAGGTCTTTCAGTGCTCCATCAAACTCTTCACGCAGTATTATATCTCCCATTTCATCTGCATCTACCTTCTCTGCCATTTCTATAATATTGTCCTCAAGTACATAGCCCTTGTATAGACCCTCTATATACTCCTTCCATCTTTCTGCTTTCCCCATCTGAGCTCTTGATATTCATACAAATGGTTCTTTCTCTCCAAAGGTCTCCTTAATTTTCCTGTAGGCAGTATCTATCTTACCTCTAGTGATATATTCCTCTACATTCTTACATTTGTCATCTAGCCATCCCTGCTTAGCCATTTTGCACTTCCTGCCGATCTCATTTTTGTGACGTTTGTATTCTTTTTTGCCTGCTTCATTTATTGCAATTTTATCATTTCTCCTTTCATCCATTAAATTCATTATATATGTTTTTTTACCCAAAGATTTCTACTAGCCCTCGTGTTTTGCCCTATTTGATCCTCTGCTGCCTTCACTATTTCATCTCTGAAAGCTACCCATTTTTCTTCTACTGTATTTCTTACCCCCATCCTTATGAATCGTTCCCTAATACTCTCCCTGAAAGTCTCTACAACCTCTGGTTCTATCAGTTTATCCATGTCCCATCTTCTTAAATTCCCACCTTTTTGCAGTTTCTTCAGTTTTAAGCTACAGTTCATAATCAATAGATTGTGGTCAGAGTCCACATCTGCCCCTGGAAATGTTTTACCAAAACCTGGTACCTTAATCTCTGTCTTACCATTATACAGGGTGTTACAAAAAGGTGCGGCCAAACTTTCAAAAAATGGTTCAAATGGCTCTGCGCACTATGGGACTTAACATCTATGGTCATCAGTCCCCTACAACTTAGAACTAATTAAACCTAACTAACCTAAGGACAGCACACAACACCCAGCCATCACGAGGCAGAGAAAATCCCTGACCCCGCCGGGAATCGAACCCGGGAACCCGGGCGTGGGAAGCGAGAACGCTACCGCACGACCACGAGATGCGGGCCCAAACTTTCAGGAAACATTCCTCACACACAAATAAAGAAAAGACGTTATGTGGACATGTGTCCGGAAACGCTTAATTTCCATGTTAGAGCTCATTTTAGTTTCGTCCACCTACGCTCAATGGAGCACGTTATCATTATTTCATACGGGATACTCTACCTGTGCTGCTACAACATGTGCCTTTACAAGTACGACACAACATGTGGTTCATGCACGATGGAGCTCCTGCACATTTCAGTCGAAGTGTTCGTACGCTTCTCAACAACAGATTCGGTGACCGATGGATTGATAGAGGCGGACCAATTCCATGGCCTCCACGCTCTCCTGACCTCAACCCTCTTGACATTTATTTATGGGGACATTTGAAAGCTCTTGTCTACGCAAGCCCGTTACCAAATATAGAGACTCTTCGTGCTCGTATTGTGGACGGCTGTGATACAATACGCCATTCTCCAGGGCTGCATCAGCGGATCAGGGATTCCATGCAACGGAGGGTGGATGCATGTATCCTCGCTAACGGAGGACATTTTGAACATTTCCTGTAACAAAGTGTTTGAAGTCACGCTGGTACGTTCTGTTGCTGTGTGTTTCCATTCCATGATTAATGTGATCTGAAGAGAAGTAATAAAATGAGCTCTAACATGGAAAGTAAGCGTTTCCGGACACATATCCACATAATATATTTTCTTTCTTTGTGTGTGAGGAATGTTTCCTGAAAGTTTGGCCGTACCTTTTTGTAACACCCTGTATATATATGTGGGATGTGTACTTAGGTCTTCGCTTCCACACACACACACACACACACACACACACACACACACACACACACACACACACACAATATATATATATATATATATATATATATATATATATATATATATATATATATATATATATGGTGATTCAAAAAGAATACCACAACTTTAAAAATGTGTAGTTAATGAAAGAAACATAATATAACCTTCTGTTATACATCATTACGAAGAGTATTTAAAAAGGTTTTTTTTCACTCAAAAACAAGTTCAGAGATGTTCAATATGGCCCCCTCCAGACACTCGAGCAATATCAACCCGATACTCCAACTCGTTCCACACTCTCTGTAGCATATCAGGCGTAACAGTTTGGATAGCTGCTGTTATTTCTCGTTTCAAATCATCAATGGTGGCTGGGAGAGGTGGCCGAAACACCATATCCTTAACATACCCCCATAAGAAAAAATCGCAGGGGGTAAGATCAGGGCTTCTTGGAGGCCAGTGATGAAGTGCTCTGTCACGGGCTGCCTGGCGGCCGATCCATCGCCTCGGGTAGTTGACGTTCAGGTAGTTACGGACAGATAAGTGACAATGTGGTGGCGCTCCATCCTGCTGAAATATGAATTGTTGTGCTTCTTGTTCGAGCTGAGGGAACAGCCAATTCTCTAACATCTCCAGATACTGTAGTCCAGTTACAGTAGCACCTTCGAAGAAAAAGGGGTCAAAAACTTTATTGGCTGAAATGGCACAGAAAACGTTCACCTTAGGCGAGTCACGTTCATACTGAGTTGTTTCCCGCGGATTCTCAGTGCCCCATATACAGACATTGTGACGGTTGACTTTCCCGTTAGTGTGGAAAGTTGCTTCATCACTAAACGCAATCTTTGAAACGAAAGATTCATCTGTTTCCATTTGAGCAAGGATGAAATCGATTCTTTTAATCTTATCAGCTGCAGACAGTGCTTGAACCAATTTCAGACGATAAGGTTTCATAACGAACCTTTTTCGTAGGACTCCCCATACAGTTGATTGTGGAATTTGCAGCTCTCTGCTAGCTCTGCGAGTCGATTTTCCTGGGCTGCGAACAAATGCTTGCTGGATGCGTGCTACATTTTCATCACTCGTTCTCGGCCGTCCAGAACTTTTCCCTTTGCACAAACACCCATTCTCTGTAAACTGTTTATACCAACGTTTAATACACCACCTATCAGGAGGTTTAACACCATACTTCATTCGAAATGCACGCTGAACAACTGTCGTCGATTCACTTCTGCCGTACTCAATAACACAAAAAGCTTTCTGTTGAGCGGTCGCCATCTATTATCAACTGACGCTGACGTCTTGTCAACAGCGCCTCAAGCGAACAAATGTACAACTAATTGAAACTTTATAGCTCCCTTAATTCGCCGACAGATAGTGCTTAGCTCTGCCTTTTGTCGTTGCAGAGTTTTAAATTCCTAAAGTTGTGGTATTCTTTTTGAATCACCCTGTATACATAGGCAAGCGAAGCCCTAAGTACACAACCAACATATACCAACTCTTCCTCATAGTTATTGGCAGTGGGGCCGCAAGTAGGATAGTCGATACTATACCTGAGCCAGTGGCGCCAGACTGAGCAGCCTACTAACTCAATGCCATCACGGCTCACCTAATACATTAGTGGGTAACATCTTTACACAATGCAATGCTTTGCCGGCCTGGATGACCGAGCGGTTCTAGGCGCTACAGTCTGGAACCGCGCGACCGCTATGGTCACAGGTTCGAATCCTGCCTCGGGCATGGATGTGTGTGACGTCCTTAGGTTAGTTAGGTTCTAAGTTCTAGGGGACTGATGACCTCAGAAGTTAAGTCCCATAGTGCTCAGAGCCGTTTGAACCATTTGAGCAGTTCTTTGCAGCATATTTACTACTACAGGAAGTGTTAGCTACCCTATGGGCAACAACTGTTCTTGATCACTAGGTCTACTTTACTAATCTACCCTACCAAGCTACACTCCCTGCTGCTTTACAGGTGTGCTGGAGAATACAAACCTACATTGTCTGGCTATGCCCACAGAGCTAACCCCAGAGGGCTAGCCCCTAAGTTGACTCGCTGTAGTTACTACATATGATGTTGCAGAAAGAAAACTACTTCCTACGTACATACTAACCTGTTCTGCGAGATGTGATCGGTGTGCGGTGTAATGTTCGGTATGGTGTCTTACCTTCCCCCTTTTCAAAGACGCAGCGTATCGCGGCCGTTACAGCGATCGTCCAGTCTGTGGCCTGGCGGAAAGGGATAGGTGCGTGGAATATTCCACTATCTGCTATTAATTACTAGTTTCCCCTTCGATGAACTCGCAGGACCTTTGATCAAACCTCACTGGCGAGACTGTCAATAATTCTGAAAGTATCCTGGTCTCTAATCAAGTGGCATGTGTCATGATTGGACAACTCTTGTCTTAATCTGGTGAGAACATCATTGAACAGGGGGTACTCCCAGACCACATGGTCTGGAGTGCCTTCCTCAGCAACACAGTCACACGAGGGGGTGGTCTGCATCCCAAACCGACAGATATGTCGGGTGCAGTCCATGTCCCGTGAGGAAGTGCAGTGACCCTATACATGGCTTGAAGTCTTTGCGGTGCAAGCTTTCTCTAACGTTGGGTAACACCTGGTATGTCCTGCGTCCAGTTTCCTTGCTTTCATGCCAATCTTCTTCCCCCTTCTTTTGATTGCAAACTTGTCCCCAACGTGACCTCACAGAATTTCTATAGTTTTGTCAATTTTACCTCTCTTAACCCAGTACTGTGCTGCCTGTTCCCTTATCTTTATATCCAAGGGACAAAGCTCCAAAGCGCCAACAATCCCCCCCCCCCCCTCTGAAGAAGATGTTCTATATCACCGAACTGAACAAAAGAGCACATAACGCTGTACCCTCCTCACAGTCATGCCAGGCATGACCCACGTGAACCTGTGCGCCCATACCCTTGATCCATAACCAACCATGGAAGTTAGAATGTGTTATGGTATCACTTTATTAAATCAGCTGGTAGGGGAAACCTTTTGTAACCAATCGCTATCAGATTGTTCAGTACCTCTAACGACCTCTGTGTCACTGTGTCAAAATGCTGCATGAAATCAGATCTCTTATCAATGACTGCACCCAGATGTCGAACCTCCTGGCGCCTAAGAACTGGTGAGCCATTAATTCTAACTGTTGGATTTCTGGCTATATGACCCTTTAGTAACAGATATGTTGAATTATTAGGTGCTACCCTCATTTTGGATCTTTGACACCATTCTGTCAAGACAGTCATCGCCTTCTCTACTTTTGGTTCGAGGTCTTCCCGGTTATGGCCGCCAACCAGTAGGAGGAGGTCGTTTACATAGGCTATCGCCTCTATCACATCTGCACTGCCCTCCAAGCTGTCCAGGAGAAGCCCCATATTTATGTCCCATAAGAGTGACCCTAGGACTGAGCCCTGTGGACACCCCTTCATAATCATTTTACCAACTCTCCCCCTAGGGGACGATGGACAGACCTCCATTCCCATACAATAGATCCTAAGCCATATAGCGGCCCTGGACACTTTTTCTCCAGCAAGCAGGAGAAGAGCGAAGGCCACCACAGGTTGTCAAAGGTGCCACTGGTGTCCACCATGATGTCAAATATGTATATGTGTGGGGATGACCCACAGACCTCGGCCGCCAGGGCGATTGCGTCAGACGTAGATCGCCGCTATCGGAAGCCGAATTGCCTGTCGCTCATCCCACACAGCACTGTCAGTCTGTGAGCCAGCAACCACTCTAGGAATTTACCCAGCAGGACTAAGAGAAAAATCAAAGATTGAACTTCCTTTGGGTCCTTACCGTGGTTCTCTTTCATATTGACTACGTCAGCCTGCTTCCAGATGGCGGGAAACTTCCTTAATCGTAAGCACTCATTACATATCCTTGTCAGAGATGTTAGTTGTTGAGGAGGGAGGTATTGCACTACCTCTGCTACAATGCCGTCTGGTCCTTGCCCCTCTTTAGAGGTATTATGTGGGCAGCCACTTTGTTCTCTGAGAACGGGTACAAAATGGTGTTGTTCTCATATTGTCTCTGACCTTCCTGCATAATTACACGTTGTCCTTCTGTGTCCTCTTACTCGTTGTCGCCAGGGAGCAGGGACCAGAGGAGGTCTTCAGCAGTTTCCTGCCAGGATCCCGCCATCCGGTTCCCGTCCCTGACAGTGAGCAGCACCATGGGTGACTGTATTTTTTTCCCTTAGAACCTTGTAAGGGACGCCACGGGGATCAATAGCCAATTGGCTCAGTAGATACTTCTCTTAACTTCGGAGCCTTACTGCTCTTAGATCCTTTTGTAGGCATCACCGTTTTTCTTGCCAGACGACACTTCGCTGGTGGTTCCTCCTCGCCCTCCTGACTGATGTATCTGCCTTACTTCAGCAGACCGTGGCGATGCAGAGGCCGCAATGGTTCTAGTCTCTGGTTGGTATGGCTGCGCTCACTCCCCTAGTAAGTCCACTCACCATTTCCTTGGTGTGTATGTCGACGTCTTCATCAGCTTTCAGCCATACAAGGGCGTCAGACTCTCTTGTCAGGCGGTTCCAATCGGCTTTGTTGTAGTTTAGCTGCACTTCCCACCCTAAATCTCAACGGCACTCACTATCGCAAAGTGCAATGGTGATTAGATTATGGCCGCTTGTGGTGACCCTGTCCCTCTCCATCTAATTTTATACATCTCCCGCTATATTTGGTGACAGCGTCATGTCGATGTTAGTTGCCTCACACCCTCCGCCCATGTAGTAGAGGGGGGGGGGGTTCCTGGGTTATTGACAATTAGGAAGTGTAAGACCTTGATGGTTTCTTCCATTTTCCCAACTCTCTCATTCCGAGTGTCACTGTGCCACAGGGCGGATTTGGCGTTTATACTTGCCACCACAACAACCTTGGCCCCATCAATGCTGTGGTTCCTGTACAAGTTGAACAAGGTACACATCTATCTCTTTTCCGTAATGAAAGTACATGTTAATTAGATATGTTACCCCTAAGGGCGACTGGAGCTCCACAACGTTCCAGTGATTATCTGATAGGTGTGATGACACTGTGACTCTCAGAGCCCTGTTTATTACCGGGATGGTGGTTTTCGGCTCATCACCGAAACTTATTACTTGTCAGTTGACAGCGGCAAATGCTGTTTTCCCAGCAAGAGGGTATGGCTCCTGTAGACAGGATACTTCAAGTCTCATCCCCTCCACCACCCTCTGAAGCTACTGCACGGCCAACCTACTCTTGTGCGCCTTTAGCTGTCCTAGCTGTATTTCTGTTGTTGTGCAATGTACGTGTGTACGTGAAATTCCAAGAAGTTTTTCCTCCAGTTGAGAGCAGTTCTCCCATGGGACAGGACTGATTGATTATACCGGGTGATCAAAAAGTCAGTATAAATTTGAAAATTGAATAAATCACGGAATAATGTAGACAGAGAGGTACAAATCAACACGTGCTTGGAATGACATGGGGTTTATGCAGGATGGCGCTCCACCCCATATTGCTAGACGCGTAAAAGTCCTCTTGCTCACGTCGTTTGGTGACGATCGTGTGCTCAGCCGCCACTTTCGTCATGCTTGGCCTCACAGGTCCCCAGACCTCAGTCCGTGCGATTATTGGCTTTGGGGTTACCTGAAGTCGCAAGTGTATCATGATCGACCGACATCTTTAGGGATGCTGAAAGACAACATGCGGCGGCAGTGCCTCACCATAACTCCGGACATGCTTTACGGTGCTGTTCACAACATTATTCCTCAACTACAGCTATTGTTGAGGAATGATGGTGGACTTATTGAGCATTTCCTGTAAAGAACATCATCTTTGCTTTGTCTTACTTTGTTATGCTAATTATTGCTATTCTGATCAGATGTAGCGCCATCTGTTGGACATTTATTGAACTTTTGTATTTTTTGGTTCAAATAAAACCCCATGTCATTTCAAGCATGTGTGTCAATTTGTACCTCTCTATCTACATTAATGCGTGATTTATTCAGTTTTCAAATTTATACTGACTTTTTGATCACCCGGTATATTTCACCAAGATCAAATGGTTCCTTTCATCTCTCAAAAACATTCTTCACCAAGTTACGCATGGCACCTAAGTCGAGAAATTAATTATCTTTAACGGTATCCTGTCTACAACCTCCATGGCCGAGAAGGTGACTTCATGCCCATACTTACGTCTAACACGTACCACATGTCTCAGAGCTGTGGTCAGGACAGCCGGCTCCTCCAGGCGGGATAGCTGCAGGGAGTATTCCAGGTTAGGGTAAATTCTGACAGGGTCGATTTCTAATCTTCTAATAGCTCACCGACCTGGTGTTGTCACGTCAAGACTTGTGCTACTCTCGGTGTTCACCTCTACCTGTTGTTCTGGTACAAAATTCCCCTGCACAACCACCAGTCGGCCCAACACTACAGGACGCCCTTCTTATGGCAAACTGTAACCCCGGCAATAGGGAGAGAGAGCGGCCTCTCTTTCTTTCGGGTCAGTGTCGACGCAAGCGTCCACCGTTTCCACCCTTTGCGTTTGGCCTCCTGCGACCATTCTCAGAAATTTCTTTGAATCTTTCGGCCCTTTCCGCATTCGATACAGTTCCGCACTGTCGCCTGATAAACAAAGTAAGAGCCTACGGAATATCAGACCAGCTGTGTGGCTGGATTGAAGAGTTTTTAGCAAACAGAACACAGCATATTGTTATCAATGGAGAGACGTCTACAGACGTTAAAGTAACCTCTGGCGTGCCACAGGGGAGTGTTATGGGACCATTGCTTTTCACAATATATATAAATGACCTAGTAGATAGTGTCGAAAGTTCCATGCGGCTTTTCGCGGATGATGCTGTAGTATACAGAGAAGTTGCAGCATTAGAAAATTGTAGCGAAATGCAGGAAGATCTGCAGTGGATAGGCACTTGGTGCAGGGAGTGGCAACTGACCCTTAACATAGACAAATGTAATGTATTGTGAATACATAGAAAGAAGGATCCTTTATTGTATGATTATATGATAGCGGAACAAACACTGGTAGCAGTTACTTCTACAAAATATCTGGGAGTATTGAAAGGTGGCTACACTGAGCCACAGCGCCAGAGATCGCTGGAGAGCATTGTTCCGCCGCCTCCACTGGCAGTGATTATTGAGATGTCGTAGTAGTCAGTGCTTGTTAAGAACTCGTAGCAGAGAGTGTTTGTTGAGATGTGCTAGTAGGGAGTGCTTGCTGAGATGTGATACTGAAAAGTTCTTGTTGAGATGTGGTAATAGCGAGTCGGTGTGGAGATATATTGTAATGATTAGAGTGATTTTGGTCAATATATGAAGGTAACGAAACTTGATTTATTTTTCATTATTTCCATGTTTTAAATAATGCGTCATTACAGGTTCAGTCAACAAAGCATCTGGTTTTCTTGAGTAATTATGGTATTTTTATTTTCTTTAATTAATTCAGTATAAATGATATTTAAAATTTCTTGTGTTGTTGAAGAAGAACCGTGCCAGATGCGTACGTTGAGTCATACTTCCACACACAGAACAGTTACACTTGTGCTTTGGTTTCATAGGTTTTATAGTTGCTGGGGACTTAATTAATTAATTGTGTTAATGAAAATTTCCATTTCATTCTTTGTTATTGTTCTGTGCAGTCAGATTGCGTAATAATACTAGTCAGGGCCAACCGTTTACGAGACTTCGTAATCGGACATACAGCTACTAAAGCAAAAAAATTAAAATTATTTGCATTTATTTTAATTAAGCCCCCATGCACGTGGCGACCGCTGCTTCGGATCGTCCCTTGGAATTCTTCTGATTGTAGAAATAGTAGACAGTAGTATTGTTGTAGTAATTTGTAGTTTAGTAATTGTAGTCTATATTGCATGAGTAGATTGGGTAATTGTCATTCTTCTAATGGTATTTTTTTTTGTTTGTTTGTAGAATTTAATTTTTGTTGTCTTGTCTACGGGTTTGACAATTTAGTGCAATTATTTCAATTGTTCGTTAATCGTGTTTGAGGGAAACATTTCGTGTGAATGGTATTGTTGGAAATATAGTGTCATTGTGTGTAATTTTCATATAGTGACGAGTTTTGTATGTTTTGTAAATGATTACGCGATCGATGAAAAAGGCAAAAATGATGGATAGTCAGAATGACGAAATTGTTGACATGGCGAACTCGCCAACACAGGAGAACAGTATGATGAATAATGAAGTGGAAAACAATGTAATAAGTCGGGAAAATAGTCCGGAACCATTTCAAAATTTTTCTCAATCAGAAAATTCACAGAATACGAGATTAACGACAGAAGATATGCAGCAGTTGTTGGGTGCAATATTAAATTTGGGATCACAAATAGGAACAATTACAACTGATATGGGAACAATTAAAACAGAGATAGGAACTTTGGCAACACGGTTAGACTCACGAGGATCTGAATTAAGAGCAGCGATAAGAGGGTTAGGCTCAAAAATAGGAACAATTAAAACCGAGATGAAAGCAGTGGGATCACAGTTACGATCTGAATTAAAAACTGATATGGGAACAATGGAAACACAGTTAGGCTCACGAACAGGGACATGTTTCAAAAACATGGAAGATGAATCAAAGAAAGAAATTAGAGAAGAAGTACAACTGATTTTGAAGGCTCACAATAATAGTTTAATTTCAACAGGAATTAGACAAGAGGAACAGGACAGGGAAAAGGAAGAAAAAGATCGCGTGATAGTTCAAAAATTTTCAGAGCTAAATTTACAACGTGCACACGATAAGGAGGAAATATTTGAGAGAATCGAGGAATCCGTAACAAATGACTTAACGCAACAGTGTGAACAATCAACTACTAAATGTGACAATACGGAAACCCGAGTCGCGACACTTACGGAAGACGTAAATAATCAGAAAGAACAATTAGGTGACTCATCGGAAAGAGTTGAGGAGATTTCAGATAAACTGACAAGTCTTAGTTTAAATGGGGACAGAGATTCAGATGATATAGCTCTATTGCCATTTTCAGAAACCGAAGAGTACCAGAACATAAATAAGCATGTTGAAAATCCGGGAAATTTTAATGAACGCGTGAAAAGGGAATTTGAGGCATTACGAAAGCAAGTCAAACAAATCGAAGGCGAAATTGTAGGAAAGGACAGTAGAAGAAATTTAGAATCACAGATAGCAGAGGGGTTTGAAGAAAGTAATTTGTTTCATTTACGAGATGCAACAAGAGAGCGCCAGACGCGCGAACTTGACAATAATCGACATTGGGACTGGGACAGACGCGGTAGGTCTTTGTCGCCACGAGGCGGAAACTTTGACTATAAACACTTTTTGACTGTTCGGAAATTTAAGATCTTTCGTAATTCTAAGATTGACATACATCCATGTTCATGGCTAGATCAATTTACGTACGCACTTCCGCCGAATTTGCCACTAAGTCACAAACTGAAATTTATGTGCAGCTATTCAAGTCCTCAGGGGATTCACTACACTAAGTGAATATGTGCCGTAGCGATCACAAGGCCCCGAGCTGTAGTGGTGCTATTTCCCTTTTAGTTTTCTGCACCGCTGCCTACTCTTTCACTATTCTTTGCATCTATAAAAACAACTCTTCTACTATCAATCTATCTAGACAGTAGGTAAAGAATAACTAGATTTGACTGTTTTACCCGGAAGTGACTTTGGAAATTACCGTTTGGACTTACTATATTTTCTGCAGCATTCATTCGTAGCTTAAATGAAATTTTACCTGTTTATCTTCGTGACAATATGACTTCATATGTTGACGATATTCGTATTGCTAAACGTTCTTGGAATGAGCACAACAAAATTTTGGATTCATTATTATGTATCTTTGCAAGAGTTGGCATTACTGTGAACTTTGAAAAATCTGAATTTGGTCGTTCTCAGGTGAAATTTCTCGGTCACATTATTTCTACAGAAGGTATTCTTCCTGATCCAGAGAAACTAGACGCTATTCGCAATTATGCTGTTCCTTCCACAAAACGTGCTGTTCGTAGTTTCCTTGGTGTCTGTAATTTTCTTAGACGCTTTGTTAGATTGGATGATTTGGCCACACCTCGTTTACACATTTCAGTTATGCGCACTTTGGTCCCAGAAAATGCTTTCATAAATTACGAGAAAATTGCTACTTCAGTAATATGGAAAAACGTATTCGATCTGTTCTTGCCAAATGCAAATTATGTCAGAAGGCTAAGCCGCCAACTCTTTCTCACAGAGCACCGTTGTTTCCTATCATTCCAGCGAAATTAAAGGACATGGCTGCAGTCGATTTGTTCGGTCCAGTGGTTCGTTCTACTAATGGTTTTGCGTACATTTTCGTAGCAGTGGAGTTGACATCAAAATATGTGTGTTTTACACCGTTACGCAAAGCAACAGCTCGTTCAGTATCTAACGCTTTCATCAAACATTTTCTTAAAGAAGTTGGTCATGTTGATAAGGTTATATCAGATAATGGATCACAGTTTCGCTCTAAAATTTGGCTTCGTACTCTACGGCATCGGAAGATTAAACCAATTTTCATTTCACTTTTTCACCCTCAATCTAATGCTTCAGAGAGATGGATGAAGGAAATCAATAAATTGTGCCGTCTTTATTGTCATCAGAATCACAGAACTTGGGATCAGTATCTTCATATTTTTCAAAACATTCTGAATGAACTTCCTAATGACTCAACTTCTTTACCGCCTCTATTGATATTAAAAAATAAAGTACCAACAAATCGCATTTCTGAAATCGTTCCTTTTCCGCCTTCACGGAAACTGCGGCATTCTGAAGTTGTCAACCTGGCTCTACAAAATATTGCATCGGCGGCTGCTAGAAGAGAGAAATCAGCTAAGCGTCCTGGTCGTTTAAAAATCTTGTCAGTTGGCCAGAAGGTGTTAATTAAGTCCCACCGTTTATCTCATAAAGGAAAAGGCTTATGTCGCAAATTTTTTCTGCTTTATAACGGTCCGTATAGAGTTCGCAAAATTATTCATGATAACACTGTTGAAGTAGAAACTCTTAAATCTCGGCGCTCTAAGGGAATACATCACATATCTAACGTAAAAATTTTTGTGGAATGACATACTTTTGAGAAACCAACAGCTACATGTAAACACGAAGAGAGTACAAGGATACCGCGCTGTGTTTTGGCGGCGGCACATACTCAAAGCAACAGTCAGTCTGCGCGCCGCACAAGGCAGTCGTTGACCGCAAACAATCACTTCCTACGTCACGCGCCTACAGCTGATCGAGCGCTCAGTGCGAATGCACTGACAGACGTAAATAAATACACAGTTTAATTTCTCCGAATAAATTCTGTATAAAACTATAAGGACTTCATAAATTATGTTATTAACGTTCAGTATTTTTCAGGATACGGTTGTATAAAGTATTTAAGACCTTCAGGTAAATTCTGTGCGTGTCCGACGTTAAGACGACTTGCTTTGGAGAAATTTTCAGGAAGAAGGTCATTTCGAAGAAGAAAGTAATAAACAAAAAAAGGTAACGGTTAATTGAGTTTATTTTTCAGGTAACATAATTCCACTTAGGTACGTACTTTAGACGTAATTTGCTGCTTGCGATTACGTGATTCATACTTTGTGCTAATTTCATGTTCTATGAATTTACTTGTGAAGCGACGTGCTTGTGTACATTTACTGATTTTGACAATTATTGATTAATGAACAGTGTTATTACTTGTATATATTATGCATCGCTTGGCTGCTATGCTTTTTCACTGACGTCATATTTTTTTATTATGTGCCTGCTGTACTTATTTATTTAAGTTATAATTGTCACCTGATTAATTGTGCTGATGTGGTTAGATATGTAAGTTATACTTTGTGATTTATCTGCTTGCGCCTTCATGTTTACTTATTAAGATTGCATATGAAGATTTATTTGCTTATGTCGATGTGATGCTAATGACCTGTTTATTGTGTAAGGCATGTTTGCTGCTGTGCGTATGGATTGCATATTTACACATTTCTGTTTGTTGTCATAACTACTCTTCAATTTAGTATATAGAAATGCTGATATACTGTGTACGAACATAGAGTTTAGGTTACACTGTGGTATTAATTATAGATTGTTCGCTTGGCAGAGCCTCGTTATAGGGATTGTGCTGCATCCACTTGTTGACATTCTGTTCTCTACTGGTATATTTACTTGCTATTGGATGTTTTGCTTACGCTCAGTGCTTTATATTTTAAGATAAGAAACTGAACTGCTATAATTCGACGAACGACATTAGTACAAGAAAGTCATAGAAGTCACATGAGCTGAGGTTTTATGGAAGCTGTATCAATTTATGCTACTAGGAAGGAAGCTAACGACATGACATACCGAAACTAGGTATAGACTATTGACAGTCATTACACTGCATTTTTCGTGAGCAATTGAAATAGGAAGTGACACTTGACACAAAAATACTCCACATGTTTGCTTCTGCTATGATTCTTGAAGTGGTGTACACACTGTGAAATGATGATCATTCACACTCCGTAATCGTACTTAATTACTGAGAGTTAATCGAACTGAAGTCTGTTAGAGGTCATGTATGCATTTCTTTTATTTAATGATGGACAAGGAACCAAAATGTATCTTATAATTTATAATGAGTAGAAAATTTGGGTCAGATGGATTACACAGAGGTTGTGTGTGGACACTGTGTCTTCGGATTGTATGGGATGATGAATTGAAGTTGCACTAGGATTTTGTCTGTACTTGTTCGAGGAGACTGACTAGAGGAAAGAGTTGTTATGGAAGTGAAATGATATTGGTGCTGAGGTTTATATGTATCGACGTATTATTGAGGTATTGAGATTAGGTGAAGTAGATGATTATTGGAGTTTTCGTGGACAAAAGGTAAGATAAATGATATTGATGATCGACGTATTGAAAAGGTATTAGTGAAGTATTGAGATTAAGTTGATGATTATTGGAGTTTTGGTGGATAAGAGGTATAGTAAATGAGGAGCATATTTTTTTTGTTGGTCCATATGGAACAAGGAGGATAAAGATGGCAGACTAGAACACTCAAGTAGAAGGAAGATTGTCTACACACACACTTTGTCAAATCACTAAGCAGTATACACTTTTTTTTGAAGAGAGGAAGTATTTGCATATCTTGGCTCACTGACAGTTGTTCAGCAACAGTACAATTTGATCTGGCTTGGCAAACATTGGTCTAGACATGATGACTATGACGTTGACTAACTATTATTGACTGTTATACATTGCTGCCACTACTACTTGATACACATAATGAACATAAAATTTCGACAGAATTGCATTTACACAGTTAACACTATTCAATTACACAGTAGCACTAATGTGGATGAAAGATGAGTGAGTGTGTTTTGTGTGTTTTCCTTTTATAATCCCAGAGAAGTGATCCCAACCTATCTCCTAAATATTATTTCACTTGCTTGTTGTGGCTTGCACTGACACCCATAAATATTATAGGTTAACTGTTATTGTGTACTGTAATAGTTAATGTAACAATTACCTGATATCATTTGTGTGTTTATTATGATTTGTATGTTTAGTGTAAGAGCATTGATAATAATTTGTTAAAGAAATTGTATGAGCATTCAAACTATTGTTCATGACTGAACTGTCTCTGTAATTATGGTGAATAGTATGGACTGTTACTTGCACTTTTTCTACATGATTGGTGCCACAAGGACATGTTTAATTTCTGCTGATGAACTGTGTGATCAGTGATTGTAATAAAAAATTATGGACTGTTACTTGTACCTTTTCTACATGATTGGTGCCACTAGGACATGTTTAATTTCTGCTTATAAACTCTGATGAACAGTGTGATCAGTGCTAGTGAATTTTATGGAACTGCTTCTGCTGAGAAATGTGACTTGTTGCTGTGTGCACCTGCTCAACATTGCTGGTGCCACTAATGGACTGCTTCTACTGAAATGGTATTACTTGTTGATGTCTGCACCTGCTCAACATTGCTGGGTGCCACTGATGGATTGCTTCTACTGAAATGAAGTCACCTGTTGCTGTGTGCACCTGATCAACATTGCTGGTGCCACTAATGGACTGCTTCTACTGAAATGGTGTTACTTGTTGGTGTCTGCACCTACTCAACATTGCTGGGTGCCACTGATGGATTGCTTCTACTGAAATGGAGTCACCTGTTGCTGTGTGCACCTGATCAACATTGCTGGTGCCAATAATGGACTGCTTCTACTGAAATGGTGTTACTTGTTGGTGTCTGCACCTACTCAACATTACTGGGTGCCACTGATGGACTGCTTCTACTGAAATGGTGTTACTTGTTGGTGTCTGCACCTGATCAACATTGCTGGTGCCACTAACGGACTGCTTCTACTGAAATGGTGTTACTTGTTGGTGTCTGCACCTGATCAACATTGCTGGTGCCACTAATGGACTGCTTCTACTGAAATGGTGTTACTTGTTGGTGTCTGCACCTACTCAACATTGCTGGGTGCCACTGATGGATTGCTTCTACTGAAATGAAGTCACCTGTTGCTGTGTGCACCTGATCAACATTTCTGGTGCCACTAATGGACTGCTTCTACTGAAATGGTGTTACTTGTTGGTGTCTGCACCTGCTCAACATTGCGGGTGCCACTGATGGACTGCTTCTATTGAAAAAATGTTACTTATTGGTATTTGCACCTGTTGACCATTGCTGGGTGCTACTGCTGGAACTGTCAACTGCTTATTCTTGGGCTATGGAAAGCGTTTATGTGAATATTTGTATAAACTGATTATTTGTGTATTACTGTTTGTGGAAAGTTATGAGACTCTTACCTGCACATATTCGTCATTGCTGACGCTATTGATTGAACTGTTTAACCACATAATACTTGTATAAACTGTTATGTAAAGTCACATGTATGAAAGAATTTGTATTGCTTACTGTATTCTATATAATAGGTTATTGGAAGGTCAGTGCAAAGCCAAAATTTTATCTAGTTATATGATATTTACGTATTAATATTATCTTTTATTTTCGTCTGTACTTTTTTGACGAATTTGGTGGTATTTTCACCACCAATGCTGGCAAAAATACCATCAAATTCTAGCCGTGGAGGAAGGGCATATGAAAGGTGGCTACACTGAGCCACAGCGCCAGAGATCGCTGGAGAGCATTGTTCCGCCGCCTCCACTGGCAGTGATTATTGAGATGTCGTAGTAGTCAGTGCTTGTTAAGAACTCGTAGCAGAGAGTGTTTGTTGAGATGTGCTAGTAGGGAGTGCTTGCTGAGATGTGATACTGAAAAGTTCTTGTTGAGATGTGGTAATAGCGAGTCGGTGTGGAGATATATTGTAATGATTAGAGTGATTTTGGTCAATATATGAAGGTAACGAAACTTGATTTATTTTTCATTATTTCCATGTTTTAAATAATGCGTCATTACAGGTTCAGTCAACAAAGCATCTGGTTTTCTTGAGTAATTATGGTATTTTTATTTTCTTTAATTAATTCAGTATAAATGATATTTAAAATTTCTTGTGTTGTTGAAGAAGAACCGTGCCAGATGCGTACGTTGAGTCATACTTCCACACACAGAACAGTTACACTTGTGCTTTGGTTTCATAGGTTTTATAGTTGCTGGGGACTTAATTAATTAATTGTGTTAATGAAAATTTCCATTTCATTCTTTGTTATTGTTCTGTGCAGTCAGATTGCGTAATAATACTAGTCAGGGCCAACCGTTTACGAGACTTCGTAATCGGACATACAGCTACTAAAGCAAAAAAATTAAAATTATTTGCATTTATTTTAATTAAGCCCCCATGCAGTATGCGTACGGAACGATTTGAAGTGGAATGATCATATAAAATTAATTGTTGGTAAGGCGGGTACCAGGTTGAGATTCATTGGGAGAGTCCTTAGAAAATGTAGTCCATCAACAAAGGAGGTGACTTACAAAACACTCGTTCGACCTATACTTGAGTATTGCTCATCAGTGTGGGATACGTACCAGATCGGGTTGACGGAGGAGATAGAGAAGATCCAAAGAAGAGCGGCGCGTTTCGTCACAGGGTTATTTGGTAACCGTGATAGCGTTACGGAGATGTTTAACAAACTCAAGTGGCAGACTCTGCAAGAGAGGCGCTCTGCATCGCGGTGTAGCTTTCTCGCCAGGTTTCGAGAGGGTGCGTTTCTGGATGAGGTATCGAATACATTGCTTCCCCCTACTTATACCTCCCGAGGAGATCACGAATGTAAAATTAGAGAGATTAGAGCGCGCACGGAGGCTTTCAGACAGTCGTTCTTCCCGCGAACCATACGCGACTGGAGCAGGAAAGGGAGGTAATGACAGTGGCACGTAAAGTGCCCTCCGCCACACACCGTTGGGTGGCTTGCGGAGTATAAATGTAGATGTAGATATAGATGTAGATCCCTTCTCCTTTTGCATGGGGACATTCTCTTTGGCATCCTGTGCACTGTGTGGACTCAGCCATAATCGATTCTAGATATTAACCTCTGTTCTAACATCCTGTACGTGGGGCAGTTCCTTCCGGTGGCACTGCGTGTCTTCTTACTCTCTTGGTACAGGGAATGCAAATTACAGTTTTTGAACAATTTTTTCTTATGCGACCTCCCACTCCGCACTTGCAGTAAGCCGGCTTGCGATCATTGTACTTGTGTACACAGTCTGAGCCTCCATGGGAGTGAGGCACCACCAAACAGTCCCGCACATTAATAGCATGGAACCCAATTTAAAGTTTGGCCATAGACGTAAGCTTTATCCTCATCTTCCCCGAAACCTCGGCAAGGTGGCGTACCACGTCGCGCTCCCGGGGTCCAGATTTAAATCTTAATTTAAAGGTATTTCTGAAAGCTTCAGTGAGCCGTAGTAAAGTTAGCTTTGAAAAGCGTGCCGCAGCGCGTAGCGTGAAGCAGTCGCCCTCCGTTTTCTGGCGGTGGCGCCGTTGTCGCAATTGAACGCTTCGGTGTCTCCCTCTAGCGGGAAAGTGGAAAAGTGGGCTGTTCGCGTGGGTTTAAGAAGTGGCTGTATGGGCTCTCGTGGAGAGTTGGCAGTCGGGGCATCGAGAAGCGACTTCTCTGCCGGTGCTAGAGGGACAGCACGCAGCCGCGGCATCAGCGTAAGCGACGCGAGCAGCGGCTCCGTGGTATGGGGCGTTAACTGCTCGTCGCGAAAGGAATCTTCCTGAGCGTGGGTCCGCGAGGGGCCTAATCTGCAGTTCGGCCGTATGCTGTCGACCGGCGAGGAGGTTCTGAAAATCGGCGCGCCTTCCTGCGTCCGCTGAAACGGCTGGCAGCGGGCGGCTCGGCAGAGCATTTGGAGGTGCTGCGTTGGTTCAATCCTGGGAGTCGTAACGCACCGGAAGTTGAGTATTGATTGTTAACAGATGTTATAAAGTTTAATTGAATTCAATTTACTTATTCTTGTTAATTATACCAGCCGTATATTTTGGGGGTTTCCCGCCATTCATTCTCGTCTGCCCACCCGCGGGAAGGTGGTAATATTAGAAAGGTGGACCGTTTGTCCCTTTTTGAGGACGAAAGGGGGGGGGGGGAGTTGGAGTCAGAGTAAATCTGTGGTCCGCATTGCTTCTTTCCCCTCCCGGCTTACCTGCGTGTTTATTCGAGTGTTAGTTAGCCTGTTAGACAGTTAGTCTGTGAAAGTCTAAGGCACCAATGACTGTACTGTTTAAAATGCAAGGCACTGAGACCTGATCCATTCTCTCGCCTGCCATAGCTAGTATTACTAGACTCACGTGCAAAAGGTACTCTAAGGCAGAAGAAAAATTCCTTTTGCTTTGTGGTAAGAACTAGTCAAGTGCATAACGAATTCCTGCTAATCTGGATGCAGTAACTTACGTAAATTTGTGTTTATGTATATTTGGCTATAATCAAGCAAGGTTGTTAATGTACGCCGTAGTGGATTTTTTTATATTGTTTCTAGTCAGCAAAAACTGTTGTGTGTTTTTCCAATTCAGTACCTTTTAAGGCATTTACTCAACGTGCTCATGTGTTTTATACAGGTAGTTGGTTATCGAGCGTTTTCTTGCCATTTCATTACGGGTGGAAATTGCTGCCTTGAAAGGAGAATGTTGTTAAGGTTCGCAAATCCTACCTTGCGAGCGTGTGTGTTTGCCGTAAGTTAACTGGCAGAAATTTGTAAAATTTGTTTTTTTGTATATTTCAGAAATGTTAATGTTATTAGCTGTGAGCGTCACCTGCGTGTGCATGATTCATGCGTTTTGGTTTTTCTATTTTAAGAACTTTTGTGAACAGGATTGTCTTTATATGTTGCAGAGAAGTCAAATAGTTCAAATGGCTCTGAGCACTGTGGGACTTAACATCTGAGGTCATCAGTCCCCTAGAACTTAGAACTACTTAAACCTAACTAACCTAAGGACATCACACACATCCACGCCCTAGGCTGGATTCGAACCTGCGACCGTAGCGGTCGCGTGGTTCCAGACTGAAGCGCCTAGAACCGCTCGGCCACTCCAGCCGCCATTTAATGAGCCTGAGTGAGGCTGTTGAGGGCGGCCGTAGCTACGGCTGTTGTAACCAAATGGGATATTTCTCTGCCCAAAAGTGAAGTCATATATTCAAATTTTATTCATTTATTAATGGAGTGAAATTCACCTGTTATATAACTGAGCTTGAAATATTATACAGCCTCGCGTTTATATGTTAAATTGCTTGCCTGTACTTGCCTTACTGGCTTGAAATTTTTTAATAATAATTTAAAAGTCCTTTCCTATCGTAAATTGTGACTTATTCGTTAACTGATTTTTTTTTAAATATCGTAAAGTCTTGCACCAAATTTGAATAAAGAGTGTTACTGAAAATTGTGTGTAATTTCACCAGTTATTCTTTGCCACCTACTCCCACTTAACATTTTGCGTATTAATTGTGATTAATAACCTTTGGTGAACCAGTAGTAAATTTACTGTTCATTCAGTACTCATGTCTTCGAAATTTTGTAACCCAACTGTTTCACAAATCTCGTTTGGATCTAAAGTGACGGGAACATCATACATTATCACCAGGGGGTTCGTCTTTTTTGATAGGTCACACTTTACAGGCTTACAGAGTTTCTGGTTACCTAATTTTTTTTCCTATTCTCTTCTGTTGCTACATCAGTTTCCCTGATGCTCGCAAGACGCGATGTCCGGACGCGGGTAGGTCTACTCTGCCTCCAACCAAGCAACCTGCATGATTACCTATGGCGCAGGTCTCCCCCCACCCCTCCCCCGGTA
Organism: Schistocerca nitens; assembly: GCF_023898315.1. Taxonomy (NCBI): domain Eukaryota; kingdom Metazoa; phylum Arthropoda; class Insecta; order Orthoptera; family Acrididae; genus Schistocerca; species Schistocerca nitens. Next base: position 44,412,014 of record NC_064623.1, on the reverse strand, counting down.
CAAGTTGTGGGTGGGGGACGAGGGGGGCTGTGGTATCGGCCGCTATCCGGTTCGGCCGTACTTTCAAATACGCGCACCGCCACTTACACCGCCGCGTTTCCTACAGACGCCACCACGGCACGAATGCGCTGCCACCAACGATTACGCCACTGGCAATGAGATGCAGGCATCCTCTTTCCGGAGCTCATGTGGTGGGTGTACTGAAGTTCGAACAGTCACGCACCGAGCCCATTTTGTGTGTTTGCTGTTGCATAACATAACTTTAGTAGTGATCGAGGCTCGACAGCTTCTGACTAGATATTGTATTGAAGAGTGGCAGATTTATGAATCTTTGGCATCAGTATATGTTTCAAAGCCGTTGTTAGCAACTGGTGCTGCAACTACAGCAACAAAGTTATTTTCTATTTTTACTGTTTAATTTTAGATGTAGAATAAATTAATACACTACTGGCCATTAAAATTGCTACACCAAGAACAAATGCAGATGATAAACGGGTATTCATTGGACAAATATATTGAACTAGAACTGATATGTGATTACATTTTCAGGCAATTTGGGTGCATAGATCCTGAGAAATCAGTACCAAGATCAACCACCTCTGGCCGTAATAACGTCCTTGATACGTCTGGGCATTGAGTCAGAGCTTGGATGCCGTGTACAGGTACAGCTCCCCATGCAGCTTCAACACGATACCACAGTTCATCAAGAGTAGTGATTGGCGTATTGTGACGAGCCAGTTGCCCGGCCACCATTGACCAGATGTTTTCAATTGGTGAGAGATCTGGAGAATGAGCTGGCCAGGACAGCAGTCGAACATTTTCTGTACCCAGAAAGGCCCGTACAGGACCTGCAACATGCGGACGTGCATTATCTTGGTGAAATGTAGGGTTTCGCAGGGATCGAATGAAGGGTAGAGCCACGGGTCGTAACACATCTGAAATGTAACATCCACTGTTCAGAGTGCCGTCAATGCGAACAAGAGGTGACCGAGACGTGTAACCAATGGCTCCACATACCATCATGCCGGGTGATAAGACAGTAGGGCGATGAAGAATACACGCTTCCAATGTGCGTTCACCGCGATGTCGCCAAACACGGATGCGACCTTTACGATGCTGTAAACAGAACCTGGATTCATCTGAAAAAATGTTTTGGCATTCATGCACCCAGGTTCGTCGTTGAGTACATCATCGCAGTCGCTCCTGTCTGTGATGCAGCGTCAAGGGTAACCGCAGCCATGGTGCTGCAAACGTCGTCGAACTGTTCGTGCAGATGGTTGTTGTCTTGTAAACTTCCCCGTCTGTTGACTCATGGATCGAGACGTGATTGCACTATCCGTTACAGCCATGCGGACAAGATGCCTGTCATCTCGACTGATAGTGATACGAGGCCGTTGGGATCCAGCACGGCGTTCCGTATTACCCTCCTGAACCCACCGATTCCATATTCTGCTAACAGTAACTGGATCTTGACCAACGCGATACGATAAACCGCAATCGCGATAGGCTACAATCCGACCTTTCTCAAAGTCGGAAACGTGATGGTACGCATTTCTCCTCCTTACACGAGCCATCGCAACAACGTTTCACCAGGCAACGCCGGCCAACTGCTGTTTGTGTATGAGAAATCGGTTGGAAACTTTCCTCGTGTCAGCACGTTGTAGGTGTTGCCACCGGCGCCAACCTTGTGTGAATGCTCTGAAAAGCTAATCTTTTGCGTATCACAGCATCGTCTTCCTGTCGGTTAAATTTCACGTCTGAAGCACGTCATCTTCGTGGTGTAGCAATATTAATGGTCAGTAGTGTATCTGAATTCTCTGTTCATTAGCAGCTTTCTGTTCCACGCTGCTGTGTCCACAAAAGAACCACACGGCGTGGAAAGGAAGTTACAACAGGCATCACATACGACACTGCAAACTTCACTGATTTTGTACTCAAATTTTTAAATGCGTGTGAGTCATGTCTGACAATTCGGATAAGTTTGTAGATGAGATTGGAAGGAAACCGCAGTCTTCTTCTGTGACGACTGCCTACCTTCATTTTTATTTGTATGCTAATCTTTCCTCCTTGTTACTGACTTGTTCTGTGCGTTCTATGCACCTCAAACACAAGCTCCTCATTCGTACTGCCTTCAGTTGCTCAAAATTCACCTTAATTTGCGATTTACGAGAGTACTGAATGCGGTAAATGTATCATAGTGATTTCTACAACATTCAGACACTTATCGCTTATTTTTTGAATATAAATATTTTGAATATGCCTCGACGGAAGTTTTTGATCATTGTCCAGTACACATAAAATACCTTTTCGTTAACTAACGCAAGCCTAAAATCTAAACAAAAATCATGTCTTCTGCAGAACTCCTTCTATTCCATACACGAACTTTGATTTGAAAGAACTTGTTGCCTGTATCAAAAATAGTCATTTGAAGTGTAGTTGCATAAATAAGACTGAGAAATGGTTTGCTCATTGGTGTTGGATTTAGGTCAGTGAAACTGATGTACGAAACTCCTGACAGCAGACTCCTCCCGTATAACGTGTGTAAAAAATGATCAAGGGAACATACAACTAACTAATTATCTATTGCTGATTCATGTAATCTAAGAAAGAAACGTTGAGCCCACGATGAATGTTCGCCTATGTAACAGGCCATACCCATAAGGATATCGATGTGCTGAATCTGAAAATAACCACAATTCTATTAGCAGCTGATGCTCTCTGATGAGATGGTCAGTAGTAGTGACAGTACAGTAAGTTTTGATTTTCCCATGTGAACTCAACAGAAATATGTATGAAGCTGTAGAAGGGAAACAATAATAAAAACCACAAAAAGCCTTTGGGAAAATTTTCGAAATATTCTCAAGAAATAATATTAGCTGTTAATGAAAACAGTCAATAAAATGGCCCTGGTATATAGTTTACACAAAGTTCACTAACACAACGACATTGTAATTTAGTATCATTGTGATATTTTTATTGTATATTTTATCTGAAATCTCATAATTTGAATTTTAACAACTGTGCAACAACACACAACGAAACTACATGACTGTACGTTGATAGAGAATTGCACATTACAGTTTTGCTATGAAGTATGACATCCTTGCAAATGACTGTGACGTATATCACTTTCTGAAGCAAAGGAAAAGCGCTCGATAATATATTTGATTGTTTTATGGGAGTGTTCCTACCTGTTGTCTCTTACTGAGATTTAGTTTTATTCAAAATACAAACATCTGGCTATTCACATTGTCAACATACATCTGTGTACTTAAACGATAGTTTCTATAAATAAGAGTCAAATGTTACCTTTATACTTGAAGTTTCATCGAAACATATATTTGGGGTTCGCCATTTTATAACCTGGTGTGTACATACCATTCTTACCCTGCAAGAAGGCATATGTGCTTTTTGTTGTTTATACTTCACATAATATTTTCATATTTTTTGTGTAACAAAGACTCAGTGCAGTAGATTAGTCTTGCAATGATTTTCTTTCATATAGCATCGTAACAATAAGTGACCGTGTATTAGACTGTAGATACATCACTACTATAATGAAATGAAAGGGTCTACTATGGCTTCTATGTCTTCGTTGCACTGTATCGAAACGTAACCTTGGCCATGTGTATTTTCTATCTGCAGTTGCACTGTGTCCCTAGTTTTACTGTTTGGTTGCGTAATATGGTTAATTTGATTACACAGCCGGATGCTACTTATGTATTATAGGTCACTATCTTTGCGTAAGCTTCACAAACATCAGACCAAATATTTTCATAATTTACATTAACTGCAAAGAAGAAAGCTTATTTTCTTATGTGTATGTGTGTGATCACGATTATGCAGTAGAACAGTACGTACTTCCGTTGTAAAAAGTTTCTTTATGCTTTTAGACTGAAGACCGTTTCTCTGATGTCATTATTATCTACAACAATTTTGTTAGTTACCTGAAAAGTGAATGAATGTCTACTATTTCAAGGAAATATTGTACAAACATTAAGAAATTCTTTATAGTGACACTATATTAATTTTGGTTTGTGATCTGAAATCAAATAATAATATACGAGTATTTATAAATGATAGTTGCGAAAGGAACAATTGAGGTAAATAATGGTTTGTGTAACAGAGATATTTATAATCATAAAATCTCTGCAGACTGAATTCTCGGTATGAAATCTTGATCGAGACAGGTATGAATTGCTGTAGTACTGGTAAGAAATGATTCCATCCTTCTCACTAATGAAAATACCAGATAAAAAAAGTCAGACTTACAAGAGGATTTCTTTGAGACATTTAGTTTCCACTGACTCCAGTTTTTGTTAGTACACGTTTTCATTTCTCTGTTATAATTTGAGGTTCCTTGCAGTAGCGCAGTGTTTCGCCTCTGATACATTTTTCACGTAATTCAGATGATCTGTAAGGCTAGAAAGCTGATTTTTCAGGATATAATGCAAAAACAATCAGACAGTCTTTAATTTATTTATTTAAAGAAATCTCGTTTGACGAGACATTATTCAGTGTTTCATTTTAGCTGTAAACAATAAACCAGTTGAAGAAAGTAATGCAGTTCACATGAAGTAGCGTCTACTGTTGCTGTGTACATACATTTATGGAAATTCTAGGCATCTTATTTACATATGTAAGTCGAATGTGGACATATATTTCAAGATTTTCAGCACCAGAACGTCAGAATAGTGGACTTTTGGGGCTCAGATTTAGGCAGGGCACCCAGGAGCGTCTGTACTGTGTAGTCACCTAGGGGTGCCTTTGTCAATATTCCACTACTCTGAGTTCTTTACAAGAATGAAACATTACAACTATGGAGTACCGTTCTCCAGAAGGCGTTATTGCAGTAATTCTGCCCTGCAGAACGACAAGTATGAGACTTACAACTAAGTGAGTTTTTATTCCTGTTAAACTTACAAAAATGTTTACTTGAACGAAGAGTAGTATGAGGGTATAACGCACAGTGTATTGAGCGGAAATGTGATTTCAATGAGAAATGTAGCACATAGGCTTCTGCTTGTGAAAAATCTTAAATTAGGCTTTTTCAGTTCTGTAATTAACATTCAAAATATAAAACAGGAATAAACGAATAAGTTATTTTAAACTTAAAATTAATTTATACTAATATTACATTTTAAATGAATATTACATCATTACTTATTGCTGGTATTTTAGTTTGTTAAAAACTAAAACATTCTGCACATCAAAATTATTTGTGTAAACAGTTGGTCAGGAATCGCTCTTAGTGTCATACAGAATCCATCAGAAACATCATCTAACAGGCTAAATGAAAGAACTACAATTCTTTGAAACGTAGACCTCTTAAAAACAGATACAAAAGTGTAGGAACACATAGGAGAATGATGGAGTGATGTAGACATTCTCATGGACTTATTTGACTTAAAACTCGTTATAGATGGTGCTACATATTCCACTACGTGTTGTATTGGTGTTCTTTGCTATCAGCTGTATCATGGCAACACCAGTAATATTTGTACACTACTAATTCGAATGGCATGCTTCAGGGTTGTCAGCTTTTCGTGTCACAATGTTTTGAACGACTTAGTATTGCAGCAAACACTTATATTTATTCAATGATTCTTTAATTGTATTTCTACAAATACAGGCCTGATTAGCGAAAGCACAGTAATTTCTAAGCGCAGCATAAAAATTTTCATAAAGGTAACCAGAATCCGTACAACTGAGAATTATTTACATATTTAGTGCAGTAAATACTTTGCATATAATTTATGGCCGATGGAACTGGTTCACCATTTGGTGATACCGTTTCATAAATATTTACACTTATTAACGAAACTAAACTAAAGGAACCACCAGTTTCACACGTTTTCATTGTTGTTCCACAGCACATTTCACTAAACTCTGGACGACAGTTGTATCGTTCAAAAGCTCGTAATTAAAAGTCAAACACCTACATTATTAGTTGTCTGTGTATGGCGAATGGAAAATTACATGTATATATTAGGTCATTCTTTTATTCTTACAGAATATTTCCAGTAATACGTTTTAATCTAAGAAATTTGCAGTTAGTCTGTTTTCACACTACACTAGAGCAGTAAAAACATTACTGTTTCAATTAGTAATAGTACCGGTTTTCTCCGAACAATCAAAGAACTAAAAAAGCATAATTAAAATCAAAACATACTGCTCGTTCCGCCGTTCAGTTTTATTGCTTTGCTATGAAGCCCCTTTGACTTAAACAGAGTGCAGTTTGATATGTACCTTCTGCCCCTACACCAAGGACATAGAAGTCAAGGCTACAGTTTTTTGTTCTTGTTTGGCGTTTTTAATTCTTTTTACATATATAAGGTGCTGTTTCACTTTGCCCTCTCCGATGACTAAACATTTCTTTCTGTATAACTTTTAGATAATTAACGTAGAATGTAAAATTTGTGCGTTGTGCTTACAGTAGGCACATCAAAGCACGTTGTATCCAACTGTTTTGATTTATACATCTGTTTTAATTAATTCAAATACACATACTGGTATACTGTAAAATGGTGAAATTTCCTCACTTCCTCTTATTAGAAAAGACTATTAATTTGAATGGTTAATATAGAATATTAGTACAGAATGGTGGAGATTTATCAAATGTATGGGCCATGGGACTTTGTCATTGACGTATTATAGATATTAATTTCATGCTATGGCCAACTGCTTTTTTGTAATATTAGAATCTTGTTAGCAGCAGTTAAAATTAATTTCAGAATTTGCAGAGGTACGTGCTGCAGAGATATTAGGAAATTTGTTGCAATACCTAAAAAAGTAGCTTTTGTCCATATCGTTATTCAATGTAGGCAAACCGTCTCAAATACAAAATAGAGATGTTTATAAATTACTTACAGGAAAGTAGCCTTTAATTGTGAAGAAAGTGAATAACTTAAACAAATATTTGATAGCCTACTGAATGCAGTTTATGTTCAAGTTTTATTCCCGCCAACCACTTTTAGTTCCTGACGTTTCCGCTAGACGGCACGCGTGATTGAGCTATTCCAGCAGTCATAATGGAGTCGCATAACGGTGCAGGGCATGTGCAGTGTTGTTTATGGTTTCACGAATCCAAAACTGCAGCTACATTTCAGAGATAGTTCAGGTATAAACATCGGAAGCAACCAGCTCAAAAACAAGATGATCTTAATTGCTACATTTGTTCACCGAAACTGGCTGTGTATCGCATAGGACAGCAGTCTCTCATGCAGCAATTGAACAAGTTCGGCAGTCTTACATTCGCAGTCTGGGTAAATCAACGAGTCGTGCCAGCTTAGAACTGAACATGCCTCATGTTTCAGTCTGGGTGGTATTAGGAAAACGCCTGTCATACTAACCCAACAAACTGCAACTGTTACAAGCTTTTAGAGAAAGTGACAAAGAAAAGCGAGCTGTGTTTTGTATAGATATGTTAAACAAATTGCAGAGTGAAGATGACTTTCTTAATAAAATTGCATTCAGTGACGAAGCCACCTTCCATACCTGCAGTAAACAAAATTGTCATCCCTTTTGGGATTTTTTTTCCACGATGACTGTTGGAATAACTCATATGAACTTGCCACCTAGCAGGGACGTTAGGAACTAACACTGTTAACACACACACAAAAAAAAAAGGCCTCAAAATATAGTACATTCAGTGCTGTATTAAACACTTCTGTAAGTTATCTGTCTTTTATGCGATTAGAGGTTAATTTTGTATAACTGGTTTATAAACACGCTTTATTTTTTCATTCTCTTTAACTCTATAGTAAGCTAAGGCCTATTGGTTCCCCGTATATTATGAAAATATGAAGCAAAATAAGACGGTAACCAGTAACGTGAAAGGAAACAGTATTGTAAAATAGAATAGGCAGCCAGTCATCAAGTATTATGACCTGGACGTTCAACAAAGTAAAGCAATATTAGGGTTAGATGAAATTCATTCTTCGTTGTTTCAGAAACCATTCATGTAGTTCACTAACATCACAAGACAAGAAATTGATTTAGGGTATTATAATACTGTAGCTAGGATATGTGAGTATACTAGAGTATATTATTCTGAGAAAAAATGCAAACAATTCAAGTTGTTTGCTGAGATATGTTTTTGTACAATATATGGAAAAAAAGTCCCTACCAATTAATCGTGGTGCGTGCAAAGCAATAATAATTACAGATCTGAAGACTTTAAGAGAAAGGTAAAGTAGTAGACTTAAAGCATGAGAAGGAACAGTGATGCATAGTACTATTGATCCATATTATTCATACACCTAAACGAGGAATAGGATCGCAAACGAAATAGAGAGAGAAGTGGAGGCAAGAGTGAAGTATCTGACTAGAAAATCGAAACACAGGTCTGATTATGGGCAAAGTGGAATATCGTTAAAATTTTTCGGTGATATCCACACTTCATATGTCAACCTCATGTTAAACTGTTGGTCGCAGTTGTGAAACTACTTTTGCAGTTATTTATACTGTAATGCTGTTTCCGATTGTGAGAAGGCTGTTCCTGGAGCAATCAGCAAAACTACTCGTTAACTAATTGAAGTATGAGAAGGTAAGTGAGGGATGATTGATATGCAAAGGACTTCCAGCGTGTTTTTGACGGTCAGTGGTAATCAAATAAGTGGCTGATGAGATCAATCTAAACTGTTCTGATGTCAAATACTGGATCATAAAAAGCACAACAAAAAAATCTCAATGATAAAGAACCTGAAGTCACAGGAACAGTACCGTTTTTTGTGGTAGACTGTGTGAAACCAACAAAATTAGCCAAAAAAGGAAACAACATGGAAGTGAAGGCGTCGAATTGAATTCCAAATAAATCTGAAATTGTGTTGCTTGAGGCTTTCCCGACGGACATGTTGTATATATGGTTCTCGGGCGAGACGTCGGATGTTATAGTGAAAACTCCACAATATTTCACCAGCGCCACTGGCCGACATCTTCAGGTGCGACGAACACACTGCTAAGGCTTGACTAGAGCCCCCTATTTCTTGCCAGTCTTAGGCAGGAAGTGCGCATGCGTGGAAGGCGCCAAATTCGATGGCCAATAGCGACGATATCAACCGATAACTGGAAGGACAGCAACGCCATCTGCAAGATGAAGAACCAAGGACTTCGGCGCACGCGCGGAGGCTGCCGCCGCTGCTCTGCGCTGCCATCGGCCGCCCCAGCGACCTCTGTCGGAAGCCGCAGGCAAAAATGCGCGTCCAAGTAGGCGCGTGACTAACCTCCCGTTGTCAACAGAATATTTATGTTGCTGGCGAATCGTCATCCGTCGTACGACCAATAGTACTCCTCTCTGCTCGATGCGACTTCAATATGGCCACTGCTGGATCCCAAGCTGTACTGAGTTGAAAACCCGTGTCTCTGTTTACAAGATTCGTCGAGCTATGTATTTCCAATGCTTGCTTAATAACACCGTCCCAGTACGAACTCGTCGACGCGAGAGTTTTGGTCTGTTGCTTGGGTTCCAGCAGTGGCCATATTGAAGTCGCATCGAGCATAGAGGAGTACTATTGGTCATACGACGGATGACGATTCGCCAGCAACATAAATGTTCTGTTGACATCGGGTGGATAGTCACGCGCCTTACACGGACGCGCATTTTTGCTTGCGGCTTCCGACAGAGGTCGCTGGGGCGGCCGATGGCAGCGCAGAGCAGCGGCGGCAGCCTCCGCGCGTGCGCCGAAGTCCTTGGTTCTTCATCCTGTAGGTTGCGTTGCTGTCCTTCCAGCTATCGGTTGATATCGTCCCTATTGGCCATCGAATTTGGCGCCTTCCACGCATGCGCACTTCCTGCCTAAGACTGGCATAAATACGGAACTCTGGTCATGCCTTAGCAGTGTGTTCGACGCACCTGAAGATGTCGGCCAGTTGCGCTGATGAAATATTGTGGAGTTTTCACTATGAAATCCGACGTCACGCCCGAGAACCGTATATACAAATCTGAAAATCTTTGTGTACAGTGCTTGAAAAATGTCCGCCACAAAGGATCATCTAGGTTACATGGTCCAAATCGCCACATACTGCTAACAAGGGAACCTCCCCATCGCACCCCCCTCAGATTTTGTTATAAGTTGGCACAGTGGATAGGCCTTGAAAAACTGAACACAGATCAATCGAGAAAACAGGAAGAAGTTGTGTGGAACTATGAAAAAATAAACAAAATATACAAACTGAGTAGTCCATGTGTAAGATAGGCAACACCAAGGCTATTATTAGCTCAGGAGCGCCGTGGTCCCATGGTTAGCGTGAGCAGCTGCGGAACGAGAGGTACTTGGTTCAAGTCCCCCTTGGAGCGAAAAGTTTACTTTCTTTATTTTCGCAAAGTTATGATCTGTCCGTTCGTGCATTGACGTCTCTGTTCACTGTAATAAGTTTAGTGTCTGTGTTTTGCGACCGTACCGCAAAACCGTGCCATTAGTAGACGAAAGGACGTGCTTCTCCAATGGGAACCGAGAACATTTGATCGCAAGGTCATAGGTCAACCGATTCCTCCACAGGAAAACACGTCTGATGTATTCCATACGACACTGGTGACGGGAATATGTTGTCCACCCACCTAACTTGTACACTTGGCGAAAGGGTAAAAAGATTCTTCTACTATGCCCGATTTGGGTTTCCTTGTGGATGTGATAATCATTCCCAAAAAAGTGACAAAAACATAAGAGTTTGTCACATAAACTGAAAATAAAAAATTAAAATTTTCACAGGAGGGAAGATTCGAACCAAGGACCTCTCGTGCCGCAGCAGCTCACGCTAACCACGGAACCAAGGCTCTCCGGAGCGCATCTAATCCTCGAGTTGCCTATCTTGCGCATGGACTACTCAGTTTGCATATTTTGCTTATTTTTTCATAGTTCTACACAACTTCTTCCTGTTTTCTCGATTGATCTGTGTTCAGTTTTTCAAGGTCTATCCACTATGCCAACTTAAAACTTAATCTGAGGGGGGGTACGATGGGGAGGTTCCCTTGTAAGAAAAACTGTGGACGATGAAATCATGACGGGAAATCTCAATCATGGTCTTTATCAGTTGGAGAAGTTGTAGCCCACTATGCATGAATGGCGTGTGTGTGTGTGTGTGTGTGTGTGTGTGTGTGTGTGTGTGTGTGTGTGCATATGTGTGCTGCACGTCCGTATAGGGTCTCAGTTACGTTTGATGTCTCGATAAGTGTTTCTTCGTAGCACCGCTGCAAGCAGTTCTTTCGTTTTGGAGGCTATAGCAACAATAACAGCAGAACTCTACAGTGATCTAGTGCACAACACTCACAATTACAGACAACAAACATAAACCTTAGTGGTCTAAAACAGGCGTCTAATTCTAGCAGTAGGCTATGTCCGGCACACCCATCACTGTCCTATTATGACCAGAGCGTGCGGCAGAGCCCTAGTCCGATCCCACACGGTTTTTCACAGTTCGACGTCGGCGGGCGACACCGACGCGAACGTGGACCAGCTGCGCTACGTGTCGATGGCCATGATCTTCTTGAAGGCCTTCCGGAACTCCGGGTTGAAGATGGTGTAGATGACGGGGTTGACGAAGCTGTTCATGTAGCCCAGCCACGTGGTGAGGATGAAGGCGGTGACGCCGGGAGAGCAGTCGCCCGACAGCTTGGTGCACAGCGCGTCCATGATGTTGCACGTGAAGAACGGCACCCAGCACACCAGGAAGACGCCTGCGAAACCAGCAGACAGTGCAACACCGCGCCATCGACTCTGTCCCGTCATAATAAGCAACAACAACTGCACTTCACTAGCCAATAAAATCTGTATTACCATCATCATCATCATCATCATCGCTGTAGCAAGAATTTTTAACATCTAACAATGAAATTCGCCAAACAGCCATGCAATTGAGATTTTATTTTCGCTACCAGTTTCGGCAATTCATTATGCCACTTTCGGGCACAATATGCACCTCTGAAAAATACAACCTCTGCGACGGAAACAAAATTATCTATCATATTAAGTAATGATATCAAGTACACGCATGTGAAACTACTGTTGTAACTTGTTCTATAACATTGAAAAATAGGCATGGCTTGTGTGTTCGTACTACTGAAAAAACGTATAGTTTAAGCAACACTTCTTGACAATCTAAGTTCAGGTACTGTATCACACTTTGCACGCACAATAGACAGTCAAATTTAATATTTCCATACCATAATTATCTGCAAAACTTCTTAAAATACATGTAGCTAACAGCGCTACTGAAACACTCGTAGTTGCTTGAAACGTCTCTGTGAAGTCGTTTCATAAGACGCTTGTCGCATTCGGTACAACTTATTCACTTTACTACCTAATTTTAGCTCAGTTCATGAACTCTTCCAGAAAGACTGAGCACCGAAATAAGGCCTATTGATTATTATGTGTGTGTTTTAATGTGGGGTTTCGGTTTTGTTTGGTGGGAAACGCTGAGTTGGTCATCGTCTGCTGTGAGCAGACGATGTTGCTTCTCGTTCGGAGGAGAGTACAGGATGACCAACTTAGGTTTCCAATACCTGAACAGAGAGGTTTATCCATCTTAGTCGGGGGCTGTGTCGAAGGCTGTTTTTGTGTGTGAGGTTGGTGACGGAGCTAGATAATCTGGAAAGAGAAAGGGGCACTCTACGGTGAGCGTTTGGTGAGTACGGATCGTAGCTCTTAAGAGGGGTTTCAGGTGATAGGAAGCAGATTGAGATAGGACTTCGTTATGTTTAAGGGGCTCCGGAAAGGCTCAAAATCATGACAAGTTCAATTTTTACTTTTTTGCGTTTTCTGAATCTGCAGACTATTACCTTTTAATAGATATATAATTTATTCAATTCCGAAGACTACAACTATTTTTAAATTTTTTTTTTTTTTTGAAATGTGTTCTACATGGGCGTGACCCACTGTGGCGCTGTTAAACTGCTGTCAAATGGTGTTATTATTAACGTCCGTGTTCATCAGGTACATTTTAGTGATGTGAAATAAAGTATGTGTTGTGGCTAACCTGTGATGGTTAAATATATATCGCTGGTGTGATTGTCGATTGTTTCATGCTTATTTACTCTGTCGTTATCTCGAAGATATTCGTAATTAATTCTGTTTCTTGAGTCTCTGTTTTGTTGAAGTATAATAATGAGTAAAAGTAAAGTTATTAGAAATCCTCTGAAGGCTTTTAAGAAAAGGAGAAATGTTGGAAAGCCAAAGGTATTTAGAAATATGGGAATGAAGATAGGTTCTAACATGGTACGAACGATGCTTGCTTTAGACAAGGAACGCCTTCGGGCTGCAGACAGGGCTGTAAAGAGTCTAGAAATACAAGCAAGAGTAAACAGGAGGAGGAACAAGAGGAAGCTGGAGGAGGAGTTTGCAGAGGATAAAGATAATCCATCCTATGGACCTGGAATGCACTAAAAAGTTAATCCAATCTTTGTCGCTCGATTCCCAAAACTTTTATTTTCTCATACTAATTACATGTTTTCTAAGGATCTTCCAAACATATTTGTTTCAAACTTTCAGTAAATGTTACACAGTACCTTCTGCATGATTTAACACAGCCTTTTTCCAAAAAACTGTATATTTTTGAATATATAAATAAAAAATTGCAAAAAAATTTTGTGAATTTTCATTACAATTGAAAAAAATCATCTTTAATAACTGAACTAAAATTTTGTAAAATCCCTGTGTTAAGTTGTAGCCCATATTCCAATAAATAATCTGTAAAAAGTTCAACTTCCTACCTCAAATACTTTGTGAGGAAAGATGTAATTTATAAGCGTTATTTTAACATTGCAAGTATAGGGCGTTCCGGAGCCCCTTAACTCGTGAAATACTTAAGAACTTCAGCTTGACTAAAGCGTGTGAAGCGAGTATGATTTTTAATGATTTTAATCTTATATTTTGTGGAAGTTGCTTTTGTCTTTGTGTGTCGATTTTGTGCCACGTGTTCGGTAATCGATGACCCTTCTGGTTCACCTTGGCACCGAAATAGGCTTTATTTTAACAGTTTTCTTCTTTAATGAGCTATAATTTCGGCAAGAATATCGGTTCTTTCGGGCGCTTTCTACAAAGCAGCACAACAGCTTTATTTGGAATGCACCACGTGCTCTAGTTCGGCCGTTTGCAAGCAGCAGACGCAGTTAGTATGTTGAATAATTATCGCACAACCTCGTGCATTGGTTAAACCTCTGTCCAGAATAGTGCATGCGTAGAATCGTAATGCGAATCTCACTGAGATATTTGTATGGTACGAATGCAAAGGAGATGATAGTATCATTGTCTCCTATCCCCGTTTCCTGTGTTTCTTCTTGCTGTAGTTAAATTGTGCTCTGTTTCATTCTCACGTAATTCTTACTTAAATATTGCGAGTCACGCACCAGTTATGTGTAGTTAGGATGTGCAACCAAATATTTAGTTACAACAAATAATTTACGTGAAAAATAAATTCTTTGGTGTCGATCTTACCCCCTTACTCTGATTTCCATTCCTGAATTAATCAAGCTGCTTCATGCACGACATGGAGTGCTATTTATCTGGCTGCTTAAAAAATTTGCGTACTTGCAATTAAATTATTAAAGCAATGAAACTAATAATTTTCCAGCTCCGTTTTTTTCTAAATGGTTAGGAAGGGCTTGAGCTGGTGGCGACTCTGAATTTCTGAATTTTTATCATTATTTGTGTGAGAGAGGCAGCTAAAAATGCGAGATAACGTATATGGCTCAATGAGCAACGTCTTAAACATAGTAATATGTTACATGCTGAATAGATGTTGGTTTTGACCTTCGTACCATTCATTAATACCACACATTAACTTCATCAAATTCATAAAAAATTGTTTCCATTACACTGCAAAAGTCACTTCAGCACTGCTGCTGGTCCAGCTTCACTTTAAAATGCACATGTTGACAAGAATTTACAAAGTAAATAGTGTTATTGTTTTGTATCCTGGTCCTAGAAAGGCCAGTGAGGCCCAACCAACTGCTGTGTCACCCTCCACGAATGGTGTATTGCATGCAGTGTATAGGGTGACGTAGCCAGCAGAGCGCTCTGGTGGCCGTTGTCGGGCTTCTTGACCTTAGGGCAGCTGCTACTGGATCAAGTAACTGCTCTGTTTGCCTCGTGAGGCTCAGTCCCCCATTCCACACCTCCCACACCTCCATGCCTCTACTAGGAATCCAACCTGAATCCCACACATGGCAGTCAGACGTGCAAACCACTCAATTATCGAGGTGGGAAACCAATGTTATTCCCATGTCTAAATTCGTCAAACTCTCATCCGTAAAATCTATGTGAAGGTCAGAGAAACAGTATCATCATCTGCTGTCATACAGTGTAAAATATGACACTTCGATGAGGTGGGACAGTGAGGAATTGTAACACGCGTTGATGTAGGTAAGGAATGACAGTTGCTATGGTTTCGGCTACACACACAATTATACTGACTCCATTCTAGGGTATTAATTTGGTCTTGCAGTACAAAACATTCATCTTCTGCTGATAATGCTGTGTAGGCGGGGCAATGATATTTGACACAAACACATAGCCTTCCCGAATTGCCGTATAATCTAAAACTAGAAACTGACAGTGTATATGCTATAGCTTGAAGTGGTGAAGTGTGCATGCCACTACATGGTGGCAGAACTCAGTCACTGAATATTGAAAACTTAACTGTGACATCAGTAGCTGACGGGGTCTCTGTGCAGTGGTAGTCAGATGCTGAGGATGTCAGAGAGCTACTGATGGGGGAGGGGGTGTCAGATATTAGGAGAGGTGACAGGTACACCACGTTAATGCAAAACTGTAACAAGATGCCCCATATTGCAGGTAACTATAACAGTTTGCCATCTATGTAGCAATTCGCTCCATGTTATAGTGAAATTGCAAGTTGATAATCTCCATGCTACTGCCAAACATAGCAAGTTCTCCTACATGCTACAGGAAAACTGTAGGGCCTTTCTCCATGTTGAAGTAAATCTGTGATAGATTGCCACATGTTACAGCAAATAAGTGTCATGTAATATTTTGTGTAATATGATATCTTTTATAGACACCTTTTATTAACCTGACACGTTCCACATCATTACGAAGTGTCGTATTCATGATCTGTGGAACAAGTACTAATCTAATCTAATTTAATCGGTGTTGGCATTCTGGAGCCATATGTTTCCGGATGTCGTGAATTCGTAGCTCAAGTGCCTCCTTCGAAGAGATGAATGCAACTGAGTCCATCTGCAATCATCTCTTCGAAGGAGGCACTTGAGCTACGAATTCACGACATCCGGAAACATATGGCTCCAGAATGCCAATACCGATTATTTTTCAGAGGCGCGTATTGGGTCTGAACGAGGCATAATGAATTGCCAGAACTGGTAGCGAAAATAAAATAAAAGAACATGTCAATTGCACAGCTGTTTAGTGAATTTCATTGTTAAGTATTTGACCAGCCGCTCTCCCATGTCCTCAATTGATTAGCACAGATAGCCAGAATCATCTTCATGTTCACAATGATCTAGACCATCATAATTTTCTTATCAATCTTAATGAATAATTTCATCGCCAACTGATGATGTCCACCATCATATTGACTACCTAGAACATCACGTTGATTATCTCCAGCATCATATTAAATATCTGCATCATCATATTGATAACCTCCATCATCATGACATTCTCCACTGTCACACTGATTAACTCTAACAACACTTTGATTATGTCCACTATCATGCTAATTATATGCCACACGCTATTGATTAATTCCACAGTTAATGTGATTGTGTGTGTGTGTGTGTGTGTGTGTGTGTGTGTGTGTGTGTGTGTAAGGTAAGTCAGTCAAGAAAGTTTCGAGATTTTTCGTAACAATATTAAAAAGCAATTTGGTCTTCATATATAGCATTGTTACTAAAGATCTCAAAAAGTTCTTGACTGATTGACCTCACAGTTTTACAACATTGTCTAATAAACACCCAGATGGAATATAATGCTGTTCCCGATTATGAGAAGGATGTCAGTGAACCAATCAACAATCTTGTACGTTAACTAATTGATGCATGGGGATGATTCATATACAAAGAACTTACACTGTATTTTGCTAACATGTAAATATACAGCATACAAACTGAAAGCGTTCTTAGGAAATATCTCGCAGAGTTGTCAACCGATTTACTTCAAGCTTTTCACATTTCTCTAATAAAGATATATACGTAGGCAATGTTCATCTGAATATTTGTTACGGTATCGTGTAAAAATTACCTGCAAATCAGTCAACAACTTTTCGACATTTTTCTAACAATACTTCCTCTCTCTCTCACTGTTAAAAAAATGTCGAAAAGTTGTTGACTGATTTGCAGCTAATTTTTACACGACACTGTAACAAATATTCAAATGAACATTGCCTACGTATTTTTTAAACAATTTTTATGTTTTCTTTTAAAACCGATTGCGAGGAAGATAATACAGTGACGGGGTAAAAAAAAGTACAGTTTAGTTTCCTTGGTCGGAGTAAGTTTAACTTCGATAGCAGTGCATTTAAACCATTACACAAATTCTTTCTCATATACAGGGTGGTTGCAAAAAGGTACGGCCAAACATTCAGGAAAAAATCCTCACACACAAATAAAGAAAAGATGTTATGTGGACATGTGTCCGGAAACGCTTAATTTCCATGTTAGAGCTCATTTTAGTTTCTTCCACCTACGCTCAACGTTATCATAATTTCATACGGGATACTCTACCTGTGCTGCTAGAACATGTGCCTTTACTAGTACGACACAACATGTGGTTTATGCACGATGGAGCTCCTGCACATTTCCGTCGAAGTGTTCGTACGCTTCTCAACAACAGATTCGGTGACCGATGAATTGGTAGAGGCGGACCAATTCCATGGCCTCCACGCTCTCCTGACCTCAACCCTCTTGACTTTCATTTATGGGGGTATTTGAAAGCTCTTGTCTACGCAACCCCGGTACCAAATGTAGAGACTCTTTGTACTCGTATTATGGACGGCTGTGATACAATACGCCATTCTCCAGGGCTGCATCAGCGCATCAGGGATTCCATGCGACGGAGGGTGGATGCATGTATCCTCGCTAACGGAGGACATTTTGAACATTTCCTGTAACAAAGTGTTTGAAGTCACGCTGGTACGTTCTGTTGCTGTGTGTTTCCATTCCATGATTAATGTGATTTGAAGAGAAGTAATAAAATGAGCTCTAACATGGAAAATAAGCGTTTCCGGACACATGTCCACATAACATATTTTCTTTCTTTGTGTGTGAGGAATGTTTCCTGAAAGTTTGGCCGTACCTTCTTGTAACACCCTGTATTAATTCTCTCCCCTTATACCTAGTTTTCAACAAAAACTGTATACTCAGAAATAAGTTGTGTTTTTTTTCTCGCAGTCGCTTTTAACAGGGAACAGTAAAGTTGTATTTATGGAACACTGAGCACACAGGTGCGATGGACCAACTGGAAACGTCAGAGACACCATGTGAGCATCACATAACCAACATATTCTATGAATGAACGAGACACAGAAATGTGGAAGGTGTCTTTACACAGATGATGAATACAAAGATACCAAAATATAATGAAACCTGGAACATGAAATACTCATGATAATATATGAAACATATTAAATACAGACAATAATGATGAAAAACCTTTAGTTAAGGAATGTGAAAAATGCAAAGGAAATCTAGAGAAGATAGAGGGTGGAGAAAAATAAAAACAGTGATTGGATAACATGGAAGAGTTAACTAACGAATCAAACGTAAGTGGAGGGAGGGGGAAAGAGGGTGGGACAGAAGGAAATAGGAAATAGAGCACAAATATGTAACATAAAAATATAAGATTGAAACAGTAAAAATGCGAATAAAAATAAGTAGGCCTATATAGGTAGTCGAAATTTGCGTAAAGATTGAAATATCTCATTTCTTGTCTGTTTAGCTTTATTCACATATTTAATGTTATATTACATATTTTCGCTTCATTTCTTACATCCTTCTCTCACACCCACCTCCACCCACTCCCCATCCACAACTTACGTTTGGTTCATTGGTCCACTCCTCCTTCCCTATTATCGTCACTTTTTTATTTTCATTCATCCCCACCCCCCTTCTTCTTGAGATCCCCTTTACGCATCACACCTTCTTTAACGAAAACTGTTCGTCATTATTCTAAGTCGATAATTATTGCCTGTATTTAATGGCTTTTATTTTCCATCAAGATTATTTCGTGTTACAAATTTTATTATGTTCTGACATTTTGTATAAATCAGCTATACAAGGACGCTTCCTAACATACTGAGTCTCGTTAACTGGCAGGATTTATTTCTTATGCAATGCTCGATTGATGTCGCTTCCCAATTGGTTCCTTGACTCCTAGCGTGCTGAGGATTCCACTGGATCTCGGCAGTGTGTTACAGCCACATGACTATTAAGTTTAAAATTCTAGTAAGTTCCTTAATACTGCCTTCCTTCCATTTTCAGCGTCTGTTTGTTAATATATTTCTCGTATCTATTTTTCACCCAACCAGTCTTTATTGGATGTTAATTTTCTGTTTTATTATTAGGTTTCCTGTTATTATTAGGTTTCCTGTTTTATTATTAGGTTTCCTGCCTGCATACTACCGAATGGTGCTGCCACACGATTGTAGATGTTGATGTAGAACCACACCCTCGCGTGCCCTGCTGAAAAACCATCGTAGGCCGCTTCAGCTTTCTACTAGCCTTTAGTAATTTCACTTGTTCCAAATACTGTCCTTGAAACCAACGTCACCCAGTGTGTGAACATATATTTGATCATTCACGAAGCTCCATCCTTGTTTGCCGACTGTGTATCACAGACAAAATTTCTGCGAATGAATATTAATTGTCAGTTTATGTGGTCGGAACACAAAAAATGACTTGCAAACAGAACGTTATGAGCAGGTTAGAGACCTGTCACCATTATATAAGAGATAGTGTCGTTTAGTTATATGCTATTCATGCGTACGTTCAGTTCAGAACTATGGAATTCTTTTCGTGGAACAAATGCAAAAAATATCTACAGGGAGTCCAAGCTACAGAAGAATGCCATAAAAACAGAAACAAACAACAGTAATCGAGATCACTCCATAGATCTGTTCAAAACACTGGCAATTTCAATTATATGTGAGTACATTTACAAGTCAGTTACACACATCAAAAATAAACTTGATAACTGGTACATAGATATGTTTTTCCCTGAAAATGCAACAAGACTGAAATTACGGGACTGATATTAAGAAAGATGAAACATAACACAGCTTTCACCAAACAAGAAACAGAATTATGTAATACGTTGCGAAAGGAAATTAAGGAGATTACTGAAATGAACTTATTTGGAAAGGCAGTTAAAAATTACTGTAGACCCATAATTTTTTAACATCCAAGTATTGCTAAGAAATATAGAGCAGGGGTTAGATAGTAGCTGTAACAGGAATGAATGATAATAAAAACGGTCATATACATCTCTCGTTTAACATGACACTTTTGTACTATGTCTCGTTCCCTTTATTTCCTGCAGAAACTGCCTCGCAAATATCTACTACGTATAATACTAGCAACCTTATGGTCTTTCTGAGCTCAACATCTCACTCATTATACACTACTGGCCATTAAAATTGCTACACCACGATGTGCTACAGACGCGAAATTTAACCAACAAGATGAAGATGCTGTGATCTTTTCAGAGCATTCACACAAGATTAGCGCCGGTGGCGACACCTGACATGAGGAAAGTTTCCAACCGATTTCTCATACACAAACAGCAGTTGACCGCCGTTGGCTGGTGAAACGTTGTTGTGATGCCTCGTGTAAGGAGGAGAAATGCGTACCATCACGTTTCCGACTTTGATAAAGGTCGGATTGTAGCCTATCACGATTGCGGTTTATCGCATCGCGACATTGCTGCTCGCGTTGGTCGAGATTCAATGACTGTTAGCAGAATATGGAATCGGTTGGTTCAATAGGGCAATACGGAACGCCGTGCTGGATCCCAACGCTCTCGTATCACTAGCAGTCGAGATGACAGGCATCTTATCCGCATGGCTGTAACGGATCGTGCAGCCACATCTCGATCCCTGAGTCAACAGATGGGGACGTTTGCAAGACGACAACCATCTGCACGAACAGTTCGACGACGTTTGCAGCAGCATGGACTATCAGCTCGGAGACCATGGCTGCGGTTACCCTTGACGCTTCATCACAGACAGGAGCACGTGCGATGGTGTACTCAACGAGGAACCTTGGTGCACGAATGGAAAAACGTAATTTTTTATGATGAATCCGGGTTCTCTTTACAGCATCATGATGGTCGCATCCGTGTTTGGCGACATCGCGGTGAATGCACATTGGAAGCGTGTATTCGTCATCGCCATACTGGCGTATCACCCGGCGTGATGGTATGGGGTGCCATTGGTTACACGTCTTGGTCACCTCTTGTTCGCACTGACGGCTCTTTGAACGGTGGACGTTACATTTCAGATGTGTTACGACCCGTGGCTCTACCCTCCATTCGATCCCTGCAAAACCCTACATTTGAGCAGGATAATGCACGACCGCATGTTGCAGGTCCTGTACGAGCCTTTCTGGATGCAGGGAATGTTCGACTGCTGCCCTGGCCAGCACATTCTCCAGTGCTCTCACCACTTGAAAAGTCTGGCCAATGGTGGCCGAGCAACTGGCTCGTCACAATACGCCAGTCACTACTCATGATGAACTGTGGTATCGTGTTGAAGCTGCATGGGCAGCTGTACCTGTACACGCCATCCAAGCTCTGTTTGACTCAATGCCCAGGCGTATGAAGGCCGTTATTACTGCCAGAGGTGGTTGTTCTGGGTACTGATTCCTCAGGACGTATTCACGCAAAATGCGTGAAAATGTAATCACATGTCAGTTCTAGCATAATATATTTGTCCAATGAATACCTGTTTATCATCTGCATTTCTTCTTGGTGTAGCAATTTTAATGGCCCGTAGTGTAGTACGAAAACGGCTAAATAACAGTTTACGGAGATCCTAAAAACCAAAATTCAAACTCCATGGAGTGTTGACATATCGAAAAAAGCTAAAACTAGACAAGCAGTTTGTGAAATAACTGTACGTGATAGAATTTTTTCACTATTTTTCCTGAAATCAGCGTTGAACACACTTTAAAAATCAATAAATCTGAAACAACATTTGTGTCGCAGAGCTATGTTATCAGTGTACTATCATTGCTTACAGAGGTATAGTTAGTTATCTTGACACGGTCTACTCCGTGTGGATGTTTGTGATCACGAGGTGCGAATGCAGTCTCACCGAGAACGATGGCGAGCGTCTTGGTGGCCTTGCGTTCCTTCCTGGCCGAGGACTTGTCGCGCTTCTTGCGGCTGGCGCGGTTCACCTTGTAGATGGTGAACCTGGCGGCCGCCTGGCCCGGCTTCTCGCGCTTGCTGCCCCCCGTCGAGGGCAGCAGGGAGTCCACCGTCGCCTGGCGCGTCACCGGGGGCGGCGCCGCGGCCGTGGGGGCGGCGGAAGGCGGCGGGCTCTGCGTCGCGGACCCGGTCGCCGCCCCCGGAGACCCCACGTCGCGTGGTGTCGCCCCCACTGGCGAGGAAACGGCGCCTGCAGGAGCCACTGTGGGGCCCGTCGTGGACGAAGAAGACGAGTCGTTTCGCCGCACCTGAAGACAAGGGCACACCAATGTCATCCCACACATACCAGCTGTAATCCCCAATGTCTCACAGCCCTAAATCACTCATAATCACCATCAGTATTCATCACTCATCAATTATAACCACCAACCAATCATTTCAGTGGTCAGCCATAATCCCAACCAATCACAGCCCAGGCGGCCGTTGTGGCCGAGCGGTTCTAGGTGCTTCAGTCTGGAACCGCGCTACCGCTACGGTCGCAGGTTCCAATCCTGCCTCGGGCATGGATGTGTGTGATGTCCTTAGGTTAGTTAGGTTTAAGTAGTTCTAAGTTCTAGGGAACTGATGACCTCAGAGGTTAAGTCCCATAGTGCTCAGAGCAATGTTTAGAATCACAGTCCCTATTTTACTTGAATTCAATTATTAGCCACTGTTATCGTCCCATATCAGTCATAATTCCAAATCACATTGACTAATCAGTTCACCTATAAATCACAATAACCTGTGTGTCATAACATCCACTCAGTCATCCCCAGCCAATTACAATCCTCAGCCAATCACAATCTCCATTCTATCACAATCCTCAATCAATTATAAATCAAAATTTAATTATAATCTCCTTTAAGTCATCAATGACAACGGGCTTGCTTCAGTGGATACACCGGTTCCCGTGAGATCGCCGAAGTTAAGCGCTGTCGGGCGTGGTCGGCACTTCGATGGGTGACCATTTGGGCCGCCATGCGCTCTTGCCATTTTCCGGGTGCACTCAGGCTCTTGATGCCAATTGAGGAGCTACTCTACCAAATAGTAGCGGGTTCGGTCAAGAATACCATCATAACGACCGGGAGAGCGGTGGGCTGACCCCACGCCCCTCCGATCTGCATCCTCCACTGACGATGACAGGGCGGTCGGATGGTCCCGGGAGGCCACTCGTGGCCTGAAGACGGAGTGCTTTAAGTCATCAATAAATAATAAACCTCTTTCAGTGACTATGATCCCAAATTAACTACATCCACAAATTTACAAGACACACCTGTTGTTCGAACAAAAGTTCTTCGAACATCTGCCCTGGCAATACGTTTCTTCACAGTTAAATATTCTGGAGCAGTCTAGCGAATGTTTCATACTGCTTTGAACGAGACTGGACACCTTGCAACAGTCTGTCTACGACCGACTCCTGTCAGTAAACTGTAACAAATTGTGAGTATAGCACCATCAAGTATTTTCTGGAAAGCAGCTGGAGAAGTGGAGAAAATGAAACAGGAAGCTGATAGCAAACAGCCCATGTTCATGTTTGGACACGAGTCACAACATACGAGACTCAGATCAAGAAAGATCTTCATGCATGGAACTACAGCAGCTCATTCATCTCTTGCAAATAGACGAGCGGAACTTCGGCTAGATTCTCTGCCTGACGCACACCGAACGAATGTCAGAGAGGAACCAGTCGCAGGATCACGCCTGCCTTACAGGGCATGGTAGACGCTGAAGAGACAGAGAACTGGGGTGTTACCACAGTGCAAAGTAAACCTCAGGAAATTGGGCTTCATCAGTCGTGACGAAATTTGCCAGCGTGCTGACTGGCAGGACCAACACCTGCTGGTCTGGAGGAGCTTGCCAGATAACCAGAGTACTTCTGACCCTGCTGCAGCTAAGAGAACATTAGTGAAACCCACAGAATATTAGCTTTCCGCAGGGTATGAAGAGTATTATCTAGCTGTTTGTTTGTTCTTACGTTTTATTTTGTCTTCCTGTCTGTGTTTCATAAATACGTGTCTGCACCTCAATCCTCGTCCTTTTATTATTAGAACTTCCTGTCTTTACTTCACTGAACACCTCTGAAATGGATACTTAGCATATAATTAATGTCTGTACGTTATTGCAGCTCTACCAATATGGTAAGAATTTCATGATGGATAAATAACTACAATTTCCAATCAAATCTCTAATGAATCACAATCCTCATCATCAGTCACTTGCAAGCTACAGTCAGTCATAGTTAATAAATATTTAGTCAATCAGTAACAATCAGTCAGTCAACAATCACCACCACCACAACCACCACCACACCCTACACAGATATCCCTAATTCTGAACAATCCGCCACCTTAAAATAAGTAAATCTGTTGTTAGAGCTTATTAAGATCAGTGAAATTTCTGGCGAGATTAAAACAATGTGCCTGTCTTCGACAAGTGATTTACCGATTGAAATATCCACACAATTCTAGGTTTGCCCTCACAGCTTTGCATGCGCCAGTACGCCATCTCCGTCCGCACAAACTTCAAATATGTTCTTCTGCATATTCTGCGGGACTTGTACCCCTGTCAGAAAGGATACTGTGGAGACACGGCATATCCGCAAATTATGGAATTGTTTTCATAATGAAATTTTACTCTGAAGCTGCGTGTGCGCTAATCTGTAACCAAAATAGCACACAAAAATAGCGCTCTCAGTGTTTGTACATTGAAGGAATATAGTGACACACATGCTAGAAGTCTGTCAATAATAGTTCATGTGCATCTGTACTCTAGTCTTTTCCTGTTGGTAGGCGTGTGTGATTAACATTAATCCTCACAAGCTGAAAATCCTTGGCCACAAAACTGTAAGAAAATTTAGAAATGCTTCTAAGGCCATACCTGGAATGCTATGGTTTCTGTCACTTAAGCATCAATTAAAGTAGTGGTTTCTAAACTATGTTTCCTTTACAACCAGCAATCCCTGACCACTCTCCCTGGGACTGTACTGTTAGAACGATTATACCAGTCAAGCACATCTACTTTACGTTTAATTTTACTGTTTGCACTTTACATCAGCTCGACAGTGCCATAAACAAAACAGTCCACAGCAGCGCTTCTCAGTTCCCTCGAGGGTAGAACTCTTCAGAGCCACTCTATACACGCTCATAGTCAGATTTGTGGGTGGGCCGTAGTCTGGTAGCTGCAAAAGTTAGGGTTTGTCTTGTAGTTTCGAGTTACGTCATATTTCGTAACAATATGAAACACGCACTAGTAAATGAGGAGAGACCGCGACAAGATGATTCTGATGTGTTTTGGGCACATGACGGCCAGGTTTTTGGCACCAGTACTAATATTAAGTGTGGTGAATGTAGATGAAAGTGTTGGTTGGTTGTTTGGGGAAGGAGACCAGACAGCGTGGTCATCGGTCTCATCGGAGTAGGGAAGGATGGGGAAGGAAGTCGGCCGTGCCCTTTCAGAGGAACCATCCCGGCATTTGCCTGGAGCGATTTAGGGAAATCACGGAAAACCTAAATCAGGATGGCCGGACGCGGGATTGAACCGTCGTCCTCCCGCATGCGAGTCCAGTGTCTAACCACTGCGCCACCTCGCTCGGTTGGATGAAAGTGTTAGAACTATCAAACTTCAAATGCAGTTCAGAAAGTTCTTAATACGCACAAATACATACAACACACACACACACAGCCATACACACACACACACACACACACACACACACACACACACACACACACAGAGACAGACAGACAGACAGACAGACACACACACACACACACACACACACACACACACACACACACACACACACAGACACACACACACACACAAATACGATATACATGTTTCAGCTCTAAAACTTGTAATAGAAGGAGGTAAGTGGAAAAAGTTGAAGCATTTGAGCAGTAGCTAACTGATGATGAGGCATCCACTTTGAAAGACACTAAAACCTCCAGTCTAAAAGCCTAAGTTGGAATCTGCACACTATACAAAATTCATAAAACGTTACCACAGTATCATCAGCAGGTAATATAATGGGCAGATCCCCGCCCAAATTTGCTTCTGCCCTCTCTTCAGAATAAGAAGCATTCAGCTGAAACGAGGGTTATGTTGATTACTCTCTCTAGCGTGTGAGGTCAAGTGTTAGGGAACAGTGCCCATTTCGAAGAGGGTCAGAATCACTTCATTCCTCCACAGTGCCCGGTATGAGGCCCTGTAATTGGCTTCAACGAGCACTGCTTACTGTCTGTGCCACTCTTCCTCGCACAGCTGCATGACTCTCAGCATCACAAGCGAAAACACGGTCGGAGTAGATATGGCTCACTGACGGCCGCCACACTCGCTGGTGATGGTCATACGAGGTAGTACAGAACTGTGATACATCACTGAAGACAACGCTGAAGACATTGCGACACCATTCATCAATAGTTCATGCCTCCTGGATGCGGCAGCCGTTTGTGTTGTGATATTAATGGTAGACTGTGCATGGGAGAGCCCACGGCCTTGCCGCAGCGGTAACACCGCTTCCCGTCAGACTGGTCTAGCAGTTGGATGGTTGACCATCCAGTCTGCCGAGCGCTGTTGGCAAGCGGGGTCCACTCAGCCCTTGTGAGGCAAACTGAGGAGCTACTTGAGTGAGAAGTAGCGGCTCCGGTCTCGCAAACTGACTTACGGCCGGAAACAGCGATCGTGTGATACCCAACTCGCTTTATTTGTCCATGAGACCCAGAAAATATTAGATACAGGCTCCCAGGTAGATGCCATTTTCCTTGACTTCCGGAAGGCGTTCGATGCAGTTCCGCACTGTCGCCTGATAAACAAAATAAGAGCCTACGGAATATCAGACCAGTTGTGTGGCTGGATTGAAGAGTTGTTAGCAAACAGAACACAGCTTGTTTTTCTCAATGGAGAGACGTCTACAGACATTAAAGTAACCTCTGGCGTACCACAGGGGAGAGTTATGGGACCATTGCCTTTCACAATATATATAAATGACCTAGTAGATAGTGTCGGAAGTTCCATGCGGCTTTTCACGGATGATGGTGTAGTATACAGGGAAGTTTCAGCATTAGAAAATTGCAGCGAAATGCAGGAAGATTGGCAGCGGATAGGCACTTGGTGCAGGGAGTGGCAACTGACCCTAAACATAGACAAATGTAATGTATTGCGAATACATAGAAAGAAGGATCCTTCATTGTATGATTATATGATAGCGGAACAAACACTGGTAGCAGTTACTTCTGTAAAATATCTGGGAGTATGCGTACGGAACGATTTCAAGTGGAATGATCGTGTAAAATTAATTGTTGGTAAGGCAGGTGCCAGGTTGAGATTCATTGGGAGAGTCCTTAGAAAATGTAGTCCATCGACAAAGGACGTGGCTTACAAAACACTCGTTCGACCTATACTTGAATAGTGCTCATCAGTGTGGGATCCGTACTAGATCGGGTTGACAGAGGAGATAGAGAAGATCCAAAGAAGAGCGGTGCGTTTCGTCACAGGGTTATTTGGTAAGCGTGATAGCGTTACGGAGATGTTTAGCAAACTCAAGTGGCAGACTCTGCAAGAGAGGCGCTCTGCATCGCGGTGTAGCCTGCTCGCCAGGTTTCGAGAGGGTGCGTTTCTGGATGAGGTACGAATATATTGCTTCCCCCTACTTATACCTCCCGAGGAGATCACGAATGTGCCGCGCGGGATTAGCCGAGCGGTCTAAGGCGCTGCAGTCAGGGACTGTGCGGCTGATCCCGGCGGAGGTTCGAGTCCTCCCTCGGGCATGGGTGTGTGTGTTTGTCCTTAGGATAATTTCGGTTAACTAGTGTGTAAGCTTAGGGACTGATGACCTTAGCAGTTAAGTCCCATAAGATTTCACACACATTTTTTGAAGATCACGAATGTAAAATTAGAGGGATTCGAGCGCACACGGAGGCTTTCCGACAGTCGTTCTTCCCGCGAACCATGCGCGACTAGAACAGTAAAGGGAGGTAATGACAGTGGCACGTAAAGAGCCCTGCGCCACACAGGTGGCTTGCGGAGTATAAATGTAGATGTAGATGTAGATGTAGAGCACATGCCCCTTCATATCCGCATCGAGTGACGCCTGTGGGCTGAGGATGACACGGCGGCCGGTCGGTACCACTGGGCCTGGCAAGGCCTGTTCGGACGGAGTTTATGCATGTGAGTGTAAGTTTCAGTCCACCCGCTGCTAGGGACAACCAAGGGTGCAGGCTGATGCAGAATGTTGAAGAGAGCCCACTGCTTGATCTCCGATGGTAGGGGCAAAAGGGGATGAGCTACAATCTGCTTCGTGCACAATACGGTGATCCTCACGTGTGGTGGTCAGACGTGGTAGACTAGAATCTTGATGACGAGAATGCCTGCCCTCAGGTTGCTATACAGTCCAGCATCGACAGTCACATTGCATGGGGGCTTAATTATATGAAATGCAAATATTTTTAGTTTTTCGGTTTAGTAGCTGTCTGTCCGATTACGAAGTCTCGTAACGGTTGGCCCTGACTGTTATTATTACGCAATCTGACTGCTTAGAACAACAACAAAGAATGAAATGGAAATTTTCATTAACACAATTAATTAATTAATTAAGTCCCCAGCAACTATAAAACCTACGAAACCAAAGCACAAGTATAACTGTTCTGTGTGTGGAAGTATGACTCAACGTACGCATCTGGCACGGTTCTTCTTCAATAACACAAGAAATTTTAAATATCATTCATACTGAATTAATTAAAGAAAATAAAAATACCATAATTACTCAAGAAAACCAGAATTACACTCTAATACAATAACACAAGCCAGATGCTTTGTTGACTGAACCTGTAATGACGCATTATTTAACATGGAAATAATGAAAAATAAATCAAGTTTCGTTACCTTCATATATTGACCAAAATCACTCTAATCATTACAATATATCTCCACACCGACTCGCTATTACCACATCTCAACAAGAACCTTTCAGTATCACATCTCAGAAAGCACACCCTACTAGCACATCTCAACACGAACTGACTACTACGAGTCCTCGACAAGCACTGCCTTCTAGCACATCTCAATAATGACTCCCGTGGAGGCGGCGGAACAATGCTCTCTAGCGATCTCTGTCGCTGTGGCTCAGTGTAGCCACCTTTCATATGCCCTTCCTCCACGGCTAGAATTTGATGGTATTTTTGCCAGCATTGGTGGTGAAAATACCACCAAATTCGTCAAAAAAATACAGACAAAAATAAAAAATAATATTAATACGTAAATATCATATAACTAGATAAAATTTTGGCTTTGCACTGACCTTTCAATAACCTAATATATAAAATACAGTAAGCAATACAAATTCTTTCATACATGTGACTTTACATAACAGTTTACACAAGTATTATGTGGTTAAACAGTTCAATCAATAGCGTCAGCAATGACGAATATGTGCAGGTAAGAGTCTCATAACTTTTCACAAACAGTAATACACAAAAAATCAGTTTATACAAATATTCACATAAACGGTTTCCATAGCTCAAGAATAAGCAGTTGACAGTTCCAGCAGTAGCACCCAGCAATGGTCAACAGGTGCTGACACCAACAAGTGACATCATCTTAGTAGAAGCAGTCCATCAGTGGTACCCAGCAATGTTGATCAGGTGCACACAGCGACAGGTGACTTCATTTCAGTAGAAGTAATCCATCAGTGGCACCCAGCAATGTTGAGCAGGTGCAGACATCAACAGGTGACATCTTTTCAGTAGAAGCAGTCCATCAGTGGCACCCAGCAATGTTGAGTAGGTGCAGACACCAACAAGTAACACCATTTCAGTAGAAGCAGTCCATTAGTGGCACCAGCAATGTTGATCAGGTGCACACAGCAACAGGTGACTTCATTTCAGTAGAAACAGTCCATCAGTGGCACCCAGTAATGTTGAGCAGGTGCAGACACCAACAAGTAACACCATTTCAGTAGAATCAGTCCATTAGTGGCACCAGCAATGTTGATCAGGTACACACAGCAACAGGTGACATCTTTTCAGTAGAAACAGTCCATCAGTGGCACCCAGCAATGTTGAGCAGGTGCAGACATCAACAAGTAACACCATTTCAGTAGAAGCAGTTCCATAAAATACACTGTCACTGATCACACTGTTCATCAGAGTTTATAAGCAGAAATTAAACATGTCCTAGTGGCACCAATATTGTAGAAAAGGCACAAGTAACAGTCCATAATTTTTTTTTTTTTTTTACAATCACTGATTACACAGTTCATCAGCAGAAATTAAACAAGTCCTTGTGGCACAAATCATGTAGAAAAGGTACAAGTAACAGTCCATAATTTTTTACAATCACTGATCACACAGTTCATCAGCAGAAATTAAACATGTCCTTGTGGCACCAATCATGTAGAAAAAGTGCAAGTAACCGTCCATACTATTCAACATAACTACTGAGACAGTTCAGTCATGAACAATAGTTTGAATGCACATACAATTTCTTTAACAAATTATTATCAATGCTCTTACACTAAACATACAAATCATAATAAACACACAAATGATATCAGGTAATTGTCACATTAACTATTACAGTACACAATAACAGTTAACCTATAATATTTATGGGTGTCAGTGCAAGCCACAACAAACAAGTGAAATAATATTTAGAAGATAGGTTGGGATCACTTATCTGGGATTATAAAAGGAAAACACACTCACTCATCTTTCATCCACATTAGTGCTACTGTGTAATTGAATAGTGTTAACTGTGTAAATGTAACTCTGTCCAAGATTTGATGTTCATCATGTGTACCAAGTAGTAGTGGCAGCAATGTATAACAGTCAATAATAGTTGGTCAACGTCATAGTCATCATGTCAAGACCAATGTTTGCCAAGCCAGATCAAATTGTACTGTTGCTGAACAACTGTCAGTGAGCCAAGATATGCAAATACTTCCTCTCTTAAAAAAAAAGTGTATACTGCTTATTGATTTAACAAAGTGTGTGTGTAGACAATCTTCTTTCTACTTTAGTGTTCTAGTCTGCCATCTTCATCCTCCTTGTTCCATATAAACCAACAAAAACAATATGCTCCTCATTTACTTTACCTCTTATCCACCAAAACTCCAATAATCATTAGCATCACAACATCTCAATACTTCACTAATACCTTTTCAATACGTCGATCATCAATATCATTTACCTTACCTTTTGTCCACGAAAACTCCAATAATCATCTACTTCACCTAATCTCAATACCTCAATAATACGTCGATACATATAAACCTCAGCACCAATATCATTTCGCTTCCATAACAACTCTTTCTTCTAGTCAGTCTCCTCGAACAAGTACAGACAAAATCCTAGTGCAACTTCAATTCATCATCCCATACAATCCGAAGACACAGTGTCCACACACAACCTCTGTGTAATCCATCTGACCCAAATTTTCTACTCATTATAAATTATAAGATACATTTTGGTTCCTTGTCCATCATTAAATAAAAGAAATGCATACATGACCTCTAACAGACTTCAGTTCGATTAACTCTCAGTAATTAAGTACGATTACGGAGTGTGAATGATCATAATATTTCACAGTGTGTACACCACTTCAAGAATCATAGCAGAAGCAAACGTGGAGTATTTTTTGTGTCAAGTGTCACTTCCTATTTCAATTGCTCACGAAAATGCAGTGTAATACTGTCAATGGTCTAAACCTAGTTTTGGTATGTCATGTCGTTAGCTTCCTTCCTATTAGCATAAATTTATACAGATTCCATAAAACGTCCAACTCATGTGA
The DNA here is from genome assembly GCF_023898315.1 of Schistocerca nitens. NCBI lineage: Eukaryota > Metazoa > Arthropoda > Insecta > Orthoptera > Acrididae > Schistocerca > Schistocerca nitens. The sequence continues at coordinate 44,379,852 of NC_064623.1, read as the reverse complement.
CTTCCATGAAGTTTTTTGTACTAATGTCGTTCGTCGGATTATAGCAATTCATTTTCTTATCTTAAAAATATAAGGCACTGAGCGTAAGCAAAACATGCAATAGCGAGTAAATATACCAGTAGAGAACAGAATGTCAACAAGTGGATGCAGCACAATCCCTATAACGAGGCTCTGCCAAGCGAACAATCTATAATTAATACCACAGTGTAACCTAAACTCTATGTTCGTACACTGTACATCAGCATTGCTATATTCTAAATTGAAGAGTAGTTATGACAACAAAACAGAAATGTGTAAATATGCAATCCATACGCACAGCAGCAAACATGCCTTACAAGATAAACAGGTCATTAGCATCACATCGACATAAGCAAATAAATGCTCATATGTAATCTTAATAAGTACCCATGAAGGCGCAAGCAGATAAATCATAAAGTATAACTTACATATCCAACCACATTAGCACAATTAATCAGGTGACAATTATAATTTAAATAAATAAGCACAGCAGGCACATAATAAAAAAATATATCAGCAGTGAAAAAGCATAGCAGCCAAGCGATGCATAATATATACAAATAACAACCCTGTTCATTAGTCAATCATTGTCAAAATCAGTTAATGTGCGCAAGCACGTCGCTTCACAAGTAAATTCATAGAACATGAAATTAGCACAAAGTATGAGTCACGTAATCGCAAGCAGCAAATTACGTCTAAAGTACGTACCTAAGTGGAATTATGTTACCTGAAAAATAAACTCAATTAATAGTTACCCTTTTTAATTTATTACTTTTTTTTTTTTTTTTCGAAATTCCATTCTTCCTGAAATTTTCTCGATAGCAAGTCGTCTTAACGTCGGACACGCACCGAATTTACCTGAAGGTCTTAAATACTTTAGACAACCGTATCCTGAAAAATACTGAACGTTAATAACATAATTTATGAAGTCCTTATAGCTTTATACAGAATTTAGTCGGAGAAATTAGACTGTGTATTTGTTTACGTCTGTCAGTGCATTCGCACTGAGCGCTCGATCAGCTGTAGGCGCGTGACGTAGGAAGGTAATTGTTTGTGGTCAACGACTGCCTTGTGCGGCGCGCAGACTGACTGTTGCTTTGAGTATGTGCCGCCGCCAAACACAGCGCGGTATCCTTGTACTCTCTCCATGTTTACGTAAACTGTTGGTTTCTCACAAGTATGTCATTCCACAAAAATTTTTACGTTAGATATGTGATGTATTCCCTTAGAGCGCCGAGTTTTAAGAGTTTCTACTTCAACAGTGTTATCATGAATGATTTTGCGAACCCTATATGGACCGTTATAAAGCAGAAAAAATTTGCGACACAAGCCCTTTCCTTTGTGAGACAAACGATGAGACTTAATTAACACCTTCTGACCAACTGACAAAATTTTTAAACGACCAGGACGTTTCGCTGATTTCTCTCTTCTAGCAGCCGCAGATGCAATATTTTGTAGAGCCAGGTTGACAACTTCAGAATGCCGCAGTTTCCGTGAAGGCGGAAAAGAAACGATTTCAGAAATGCGATTTATCGGTGCTTTATTTTTTAATATCAATATAGGCGGTAAAGAAGTTGAGTCATTAGGAAGTTCATTCAGAATGTTTTGAAAAATATGAAGATACTGATCCCAAGTTCTGTGATTCTGATGACAATAAAGACGGCACAATTTATTGATTTCCTTCATCCATCTCTCTGAAGCATTAGATTGAGGGTGAAAAAGTGAAATAAAAATTGGTTTAATCTTACGACGCCGTAGAGTACGAAGCCAAATTTTAGAGCGAAACTGTGATCCATTATCTGATATAACCTTATCAACATGACCCACTTCTTTAAGAAAATGTTTGATGAAAGCGTTAGATACTGAACGAGCTGTTGCTTTGCGTAAAGGTGTAAAACACACATATTTTGATGTCAATTCCACTGCTACGAAAATGTACGCGAAACCATTAGTAGAACGAACCACTGGACCGAACAAATCGACTGCAGCCATCTCCTTTAATTTCGCTGGAATGATAGGAAACAACGGTGCTCTGTGAGAAACTGTTGGCGGCTTAGCCTTTTGACATAATTTGCATTTGGCAAGAACAGATCGAATACGTTTTTCCATATTACTGAAGTAGCAATTTTCTCGTAATTTATGAAAGCATTTTCTGGGACCAAAGTGCGCATAACTGAAATGTGTGTACCAAATCAATTTATTGACCCACTCATCAGGAATACAAACTAACCAAACAGAGTTGTCGACCGATTTTCGTTTGAAAAGAATATCATTGCGAACTAAATAATACTGTCTGATCGCTACGCTTTCCTTTCTCCTCCTTTTCTCCTTAATGTCCTTCCAGATTGGATCCTTATTTTGCTCCTTAGCGATGTCCTGGAGCGAAGACGAAATAAAGTTCTCAAACGCAACACCTTGAATGTACATCAAACAATAATGGTTTTCTTTGCCGTCCTCTTCGGCACTTTGTTTCAAACCCATACGTGCACGTGATAAAGCATCAGCAACAATATTTGAAGATCCCTGTATGTAAACAATACTAAAATCAAATTCCTGTAGGTACAACGCCCATCGTGACAATCTGCCATGAGTTAATTTTGTCGACATAAGAAATTCCAGAGCTCGATGATCGGTGTAAACCTTAGTATGTCTGCCAAACAAAAATGTGCGAAATTTTGTGAAGGCCCATACAACAGCCAAAGCTTCAAGTTCCGTAATCGAATAATTCTTCTCTGATTTAGAGAGAACACGGCTTCCAAAGGCAACAGTTTTCTGTACTACAACGCCGTTTTCTTCTATCTCTTGAAATAAATGTGCACCTAGGCCTTTGTATGATGAGTCCGTCGCCAAACAAAAATCTTTAGATAAATCCGGATGTGAAAGAAGTGGGGCAGCAACTAAAGCATCACGAAGTTGTTCAAATTCTGACTGAGCTTCCTCATCCCAACACCAATTAGAATTTTTTCCAGATAATTCACATAAACGAGGTGTGGCCAAATTGTCCAATCTAACAAAGAGTCTAAGAAAATTACAGACACCAAGGAAACTACGAACATCACGTTTTGTGGTAGGAACAGCATAATTATGAATAGCGTCTAGTTTCTCTGGATCAGGGAGAATACCTTCTGTAGAAATAATGTGACCGAGAAATTTCACCTGAGAACGACCAAATTCAGATTTTTCCAAGTTCACTGTCATGCCAACTCGTGCAAAAATACGTAATAATGAATCCAAAATTTTGTTATGCTCACTCCAAGAACGTTTAGCAATAAGAATGTCGTCAACATAAGAAGTAATATTGTCACGAAGATAAACAGGTAAAATTTCATTTAAGCTACGAATGAATGCTGCTGAAGATACAGTAAGTCCAAACGGTAATTTCCGAAACTGGTAACAGTTACCAAAGGCTAAAAAGGCAGTATATTTTCTACAATCAGGGTGGAGTTCTATTTGCCAAAAACTTGCGCGCATATCAATCGTGGATAAAACTTTAATTCCATGGAAATGTTGAAGAAGTTCATCTAAATTTTGTGGACGGTCAGTTTCAGGAATAATAATATTATTTATCTGTCTGGAATCCAGAACCAAACGAATTGACCCATCCTTTTTAAGAACAACGTGTAATGGGCTGGTATAAGGGCTGACTGCTGGCTCAATAATGCCCTGATCTAACATGTATTGAAGTTCATTCTTAACCTTGTCTCTGTAAGCCAAAGGAATAGCGTACGTTTTCCCGCGAAATGGTGTGTGTTCTTTTACTTTAAATAAATATTGTAAGCCTTGTATAGTTCCTGTGTGATGACTAAACACTGTAGCATGTGAAGTCAAAATATGGTGCAGCTCTTCTCTTGCAACGTCATCTGGCACTTCAGCTTTCTTAACCTTTTCATTAATTAATTCTTCGCTATTAATTACATCATCCATCGCGTCTCTGTATCTATTGTCATTGTCATGAATAAACACATTGTCGTCATAATGCTCAACAAAAGCATCAGAAGTAAGAAACCTTAAACATTTTGTATCTGATCCAGATCTTGCTAAACACTCGAAAAATTTCAAACATTTCAGCATTCCGGCAACAGTCAAATTCACACTTCCTTCTTTAAAGTTCAAAATTGCCTTATGTGCGTTAAGAAACTCCATACCTAAAATAATCTGTGTACTGAGTAATGGAACAATAATAAAATTAGCAGAAAATTCGTATCCTTGACAAATGAAATTTAGGTTGGTCTGTTGTTTAACTTCCACACCTTTTCCAGAAATCGCTCCTCGAATTGTAGTTTTAGAAATAGGTAACACGGGACAGGCAATAGTTCTTTCACATATACGAAAAACTGATTCACTAATGACGTTCAATGGGCTCCCAGAATCTAAAACTGCAGTGAACTTATTCTTACCCACACATACTTCAATAACAGGATGTAAAAATGCGTCTACATTAGTTTCCTTTTCGTCTAACAAAATGTCTCTCATGTCTTCCAGTCGTACGTAGTGTAAAGTCGAAGTGTCATTACTTTCTGAACCGTCTATATTGCTGCCAGAAGCCGAAGCTGCTAGTCATTGTCGATTGTTTGCGTCACGTCTTTGATTATTCGCGTCATTTCGCGGATCAATTTCTACTAATTGCACTTGTCTCTCTGAAGTTCTGTCACGTGGAGGATGCCAATTAGGTCCTTCCTGTCTGTTAGATGCAAATTCTTGGTTGTGTCTGTTATTAAAATTTCTGTTTTCCTGTCTGTCTGCATAACTACTTCTTGTGTAATTTCGACTGTCACTTCTGAAATTATTGTTGTATCTACTACCCTGGTTATTTCTGTAGTAAGAATTTCTGTTATTGTATGAATAATTTCTATCTTGATGATACCGATTACTGTTTCCGTATGGTTGATCATTCCGGTAGGAATTACCGTTATTATAATTGTCTGTGTAATTTCTGTTAGAACGTCTGTTATAACGTCTGTTATTGTCATAAGGCTGGTATCTATTGTCCTGTCTGTTACGTCTGTCATTCTCAAAATTACCCATACAACGCCCGTTCCGATCACTATCCCTTTTCTCTGAAAATCTATCGTAATTACTGTTACTGAAAAAGTTACAAGAAGTCCCGTCGTCGTTGTCATACTCAAGTTCTTGTAACAAAGTCTTGAAAGTCTCAATGTCGTCTTTACATCTTCCGGCTAAAGCAATTTGTCTTATGGATTGTGGCAGCTTAGTTAAACAAATGCGAATTAATTCAGTCGGACTGTAAGGGTTGGAAAGGAACTGATTCTTTCGAATCATGTCTTCAAAATATTCTGCTGGCGTGCGGAATTCAGACTGTTTGAAATTACGCTGCATAATAAGACTGTGTTTGACTCTGTCTTGCGTGTTTTCGGACCAATATGCCGATAGAAATGCATGATAAAAATCATTCAGATTATTACAATCTCTAATGAGTGCACGCATCCGCGTCGCCGGTTCGTTTTCTAAATATCCACACATAAATTCCAGTTTGTGACTTAGTGGCCAATTTGGTGGGAGTGCATACATAAATTGATCTAACCATGCACATGGATGTATGTCATTTTTAGAATTGCGGAAGATCTTAAATTTCCGAACAGTCAAAAAGTGTTTATAGTCAAAGTTTTCGCCTCGTGGCGACAAAGACCTACCGCGTCTGTCCCAGTTTGAATGTCGATTATTGTCAAGTTCGCGCGCCTGGCGCTCTCTTGTTGTGTCCCGTAAATGAAATAAATTACTTTCTTCAAACCCCTCTGCTATCTGTGATTCTAAATTTCTTCTGCTGTCTTTTCCTACGATTTCGCCTTCAATTTGTTTGACTTGCTTTCGTAATGCCTCAACTTCCCTTTTAACGCGTTCATTAAATTTTCCCTGATTTTCAACATGCTTATTTATGTTCTGGTACTCTTCGGTTTCTGCAAATGGTAATGGAGCTGTATCATCTGAATCTCTATCCCCATTTAAACTAAGTCTTGTCAATTTATCTGAAATCTCCTCAACTCTTTCCGATAAGTCACCTATTTTTTCTTTCTGTTTATTTACGTCTTCCGTAAGTGTCGCGACTCGGGTTTCAGTGTTGACACATTTGGTAGTTAACTGTTCATATTGTTGTGTTAGATTATTTATTCTGTCATTTGGTACGGATTCCTCGACTCTCTCAAATATTTCTTCCTTGTCGTGTGCACGTTGTAAATTTAATTCTGAAAATTTTTGTACTATCACGCGATCTCTTTCTTCCTGTTCTCTATCCTGTTCCCTTTGTCTAATCTCTACTGCAATTAATCTATTATTGTGAGCATTCAAAATCGGTTGTACTTCTTCTCTGATTTCTTTCTTTAATTCATCTTTCATGTTTTTGAAACAAGTCCCTATTCGTGAATCTAACCGTGTTTCCATTGTTCCCATCTCAGTTCTAATTGTTCCTATCTCAGTTTTAATTGTTCCTATTTGTGATCCCTGTGAGTCTAACCGTGTTCCCATTGTTCCCATCTCAGTTTTAAATTCAGATCGAAAATTTAATATTACACTCATCAACTGCTCCATATTAACTTGTTCGAAATTCCTTTCGCTCCTAACATTTCCCGCGAAACCAGTTTCCTTCATCATAGCTGTAAAGCTATCTGAATTCGATACTATTCCAGAATCTTCTATCGTTAAACTCGTATTCTGTGAATTTTCTGATTGAGAAAAATTTTGAAAGGGTTCTGGACTATTTTCCCTGCTTATGAAATTGTTTTCAACTTCATTATTTATCGTACTGTTGTCCTGTGTTGGCGAGTTCGCCATGTCAACAATTTCGTCATTCTGACTATCCATCATTTTTGCCTTTTTCATCGATCGCGTAATCATTTACAAAACATACAAAACTCGTCACAGTACGAAAATTACACACAATGACTCTTTATAATCAACAATACCATTCACTCGAAATGTTTCCCTCAAACACGATTAACGAACAATTGAAATAATTGCGCTAAATCGTCAACGCGTATACAAGACAACAAATCAAATTCAGAGAAAAAAAATACCATTAGAAGAATGACAATTACCAAATCTACACATGCAAAATAGACTACAATTACCAAACTATAAATTACTACAACAATACTACTGTCTACTATTTTTACAATCAGAAGATTCCAAGGGACGATCCGAAGCAGCGGTCGCCACGTGCATGGTGGCTTAATTATATGAAATGCAAATATTTTTAGTTTTTCGGTTTAGTAGCTGTCTGTCCGATTACGAAGTCTCGTAACGGTTGGCCCTGACTGTTATTATTACGCAATCTGACTGCTTAGAACAACAACAAAGAATGAAATGGAAATTTTCATTAACACAATTAATTAATTAATTAAGTCCCCAGCAACTATAAAACCTACGAAACCAAAGCACAAGTATAACTGTTCTGTGTGTGGAAGTATGACTCAACGTACGCATCTGGCACGGTTCTTCTTCAATAACACAAGAAATTTTAAATATCATTCATACTGAATTAATTAAAGAAAATAAAAATACCATAATTACTCAAGAAAACCAGAATTACACTCTAATACAATAACACAAGCCAGATGCTTTGTTGACTGAACCTGTAATGACGCATTATTTAACATGGAAATAATGAAAAATAAATCAAGTTTCGTTACCTTCATATATTGACCAAAATCACTCTAATCATTACAATATATCTCCACACCGACTCGCTATTACCACATCTCAACAAGAACCTTTCAGTATCACATCTCAGAAAGCACACCCTACTAGCACATCTCAACACGAACTGACTACTACGAGTCCTCGACAAGCACTGCCTTCTAGCACATCTCAATAATGACTCCTGTGGAGGCGGCGGAACAATGCTCTCTAGCGATCTCTGTCGCTGTGGCTCAGTGTAGCCACCTTTCAACATCTGATTTCTCAAATATGGATATCACACGATTCAGTTAGGTCGCCAAATGGAGACCGAGAATAAGGCTCATTTCAGACTCTGTCAGGTGCACGGCATCACCCAACATGCGACGCTGTTCACGTCCCTTGTATATCCTACAAAGCATCGTGACGAGAGTAGGAACACTAACGCAATCTGTCACAGAGATCTGAAACTGTAACAACATGATAATGATGTTCACATACGTGTAGTATTGACATCCAACCGTGTGTTCTGGGTACTTCCCTTTTTTTTTTTTTTTTTTTTTTTTTGACAGGCAGCATATTAAAAGACGAATAGAGGACAGCCTCTCATTGACCTAATAGCCTGTCAGTAATCCAATGTCTGACTCAGTGATTAAAAAAAATAAAGATGAAGAGACCAAATTGATTTTCTCACAGACTGTCAGTGGGCTGTGACCACAAGCTGGTTTAGTTGACTAGAGAAGTGGGGGACTCACCTTGGGTCTTGGACTCGACTCGTGGACGTGAGAGGAGGCGGCGCCAGACGTGGTCGTGGTCGTGGTGGTGGTCGCCTCGTCGAGGGTGGAGGCAGCGTAGCCAGAGTCGTTGTTGCCGTTCGCCTCCGGCACGACCACCGCCGCCGCATCCACCGCTTCCGCCCCAACGCCTCCGCCCCCGGGGCGCCCCACGTTGTTGCTGCCGCCTCCCGCGGCAGTGTTGCTCAGCACTCCCGCCGCCCTGAACCGAAGACAGGTGATTCCATTCCTTCATCCGTCCCCTATCCATTTTAGAGAATCTCTGATACGGCAGCAAGGTGAAAAGCTGTTGGCCTCTACTGGCTAGGGTTTTAGAGGATTTCCATTGGTGTTAAGTAACTATGTCCACCTAAAATCAGTCCAGATAAAATACAGAGTACACATAATATTCTTCCCTGATCCCGAAAATTTATTTCTGAGGGACAGTGATAGATACGGCGTGAAGTTTGTTACGGGGGGGGGGGGGGTACCTTAACTCATGAAGCTTATACAGATACACTCTAAAAGGCGTTCTGACAGTACCTGGTTTCTTATGATGTGAAGTGCATCATAGGATGGTCTGAAAATTTTGAAGACACTGGGGGTTTTTGTGACAGGGCAACAAGCAATATCCTTCTAATAACGACGCTGCTCGTATCTTGTGCACAGAACTTCAAAGCAGTCCGCGGATATCGACGCGTTTTTCCAGAGAAACAGGCATACGTCAGAGCACTGTGGCGAGGATTTTACACAACTGGCTGCATTTCCAAGCATGTAAAGTGCAACTCCTGCCGGTGTTGCTGCCAGGTGACAGACCCAGACGTGCTGTGTTTCCTGCAATGAATCGATGCAAACAGTGACTACCTTAAGTGAAGCTCGCCCCTGTGCAGTTCGCGTTCATGCCGTTTGTTCTTTGGCATTTTGTCACACCGAGTGCCGTCATGTTTCTTCCTCACTTACTGGCGTATAACGAAGTCGCTGGCTTGCCTCCTTGAGTGGCAGCAGCAGCGCTTATCGATACTAGTACTGTCGTACTATCTTTCGTGTGACCGCTAGTATTTCCGGGCGATGGTGGTGTGTATGGTGGTCAGTCGGTTGTGATGGAGCAGCGAGGGAGTCTCCACAACGTGTGGCTAGGCCGGGACCGCTGGCTGCGTGCACACGCTGTCGGATCGTGAGGCGCTAGCTGCGAGACCGACAAAGTTCGTTGCCCACCGAACCTGCACGCTGAAGTTGAGTGATTAGCTAACCTGTTATGAGACCTCAGCTGTTGTGACATCTCTTCGTTAATTTGCACGTTGTCGCTCCCAGGGCCGTTCTGGCTAACAGCAACGTATGATGTGTTGGAATCGGCGAAATCTTGCAGCCGTCTTCCTATACTGTGATTAATTACTAAATTGATTGTTACTTGCCAGACAAGTGCACCAGCGGCATTTTCTGTCCTGTGGCTGTTAACTTCCGCCGGCCGAAGTGGCCGTGCGGTTAAAGGCGCTGCGGTCTGGAACCGCAAGACCACTACGTTCGCAGGTTCGAATCCTGCCTCGGGCATGGATGTTTGTGATGTCCTTAGGTTAGTTAGGTTTAACTAGTTCTAAGTTCTAGGGGACTAATGACCTCAGCAGTTGAGTCCCATAGTGCTCAGAGACATTTGAACCATTTTTTTTTGTCCCAGTTACGTGCCCTGGTCGTTAGCGTAGTTTTCCGGAAGTGTGCCTTTCCTCGTCGTGTTGATGCTGTCCAGCATGGCGTGTAGTTCGACAGCCTTTCCAGTGTTTGGTTCATATTTTGCTTAGAGTGGTTATTGTTCCCTTGGCTGTTTTTAGAAAAAAAATGGTTCAAATGGTTCTGAGCACTATGGGACTCAACTGCTGTAGTCATAAGTCCCCTAGAACGTAGAACTACTTAAACCTAACCAACCTAAGGACATCACACACATCCATGCCCGAGGCAGGATTCGAACCTGCGACCGTAGCGGTCGTGCGGTTCCAGACTGCAGCGCCTTTAACCGCTCGGCCACTCCGGCCGGCGCTGTTTTTAGACACCAATTTCTAAGTGGCCAATATTTTCCATCGTTGTGCCGTTCGTCGGACGGAAGGGAATTGGTTAAATTGTTTGTCGGTCCTTGCACTGTCCCTAGTTTGGGTTGCCATCCGATTATTTAACTTTTGGCTGCCTGTCTCACCTGATCTTATGTTTGGGCTACCTTTTGAGGCCGACCCTTGGAACATTTCTGAGCACCGCTTGTTCTGTTTGTTTTAGATTGTGATTTTCTTTTTAGTTTGAAGTACTGTGTGAGGCCTTTGGCCGTGTATTAATCCAGTTCTTTTTAAATTTTACATAAAGGCCTCCACCCATGTTAAATTTTTGAAGATTGATTTTATATAAAAAAAATTTCCTTGAAATTTGTTCTATCTGAAATTGTTTGTAATCCAGGCCCTAAGCCGTTAGTTGCTCGATGTGTTATGAGTGGCCATCAGCTGGGGATTTACGTGAACCCCTTTTAATAAGGCCTTCAGCCGTGTGTATTCCTTAAAGGAAAATATTTTATAAGGACGAAGGGGCTTATTTTAAATTGTTTGTCTGACTTGTTGTTCAGGTTTTCAGCCGTTGTTTCAAATTTGTTGTTGCCTTCAGCCGCGCAACAAGTTATTATTTCTTTAATTAGACTTTCGGCCGTTCTGTTGTAGATATAAAAGGAAATTTCTTGGTTAGAAGAAATGGTTTATTAATGTGTTTTAATTAAAGTTGTGTTTCAGACATGTAGTGTAGGCCTTCAGCCGCTAATTGTTTTCAATTGCATACTTTTTTCTAATTTTTTTACCATTTTTAATTGCGTTTGATTTCTAATCCAGGCCTTCAGCCGTTCTTGTTTTTAGTGTGGTTTTGGGCCTTCAGCCCGGAAAGCATCTCAAGTTTTCTTTAACAAGTTGCAGCCGTATTGTCTAATTGTGATGTTTTAAAGTAATGTGTAAATAAGTGGTTCTTAGAAAAATGAAGTTGTGTGTTTAATTGTGCAACTCACAATAACTATTTACGGCCCCATCCACAATCGTAACCTTATCATGTGCACTCTCAGACTACGTACCTACCAGGTTCCAGAAGCGACTTTCACGTGTTTGGAATGTAAAAAGGCACGATGTCAGGGTCTGGAGGTCGCAGAACCGATATATCGTGGTATAGCTGATGAGGGACAGCGCGAAAGTATATATTTGGCGTGGCTTAATGCGCCGCACAGTTATCGGATTGAGCCCACCACTGTGGCAGAATGGTCGTTTACAATCTGCCAAATGCTTTCCTTGCCCCTCTGCGTGGTTCTTACACTGCCGCTGACAGGGCCGGTCCATCCATTGTACCTGTCTCTCAGGCCTCAGGCTTTCAGACAGAACAATTATACGCCTAGCTTGCTGATTTACCCCTGCGTCCTTCTCTTTTCCACAGTTGGGCGATGGTGGTGTGTATGGTGGTCAGTCGGTTGTGATGGAGGAGCGAGGAAGTCTCCACAACGTGTGGCTAGGCCGGGACACGTCTCTTTCATTGCAGAAATGCAATGGAGTAATATAGATCAGATTTGCAATCATTGGTGTTTAATTCAGTTGTACCCGTACTTTGAAGTATCGCAGCTAATTTGGATTGATTTGGGTAGTGTAATTTGGGTAGTCTGATTTATATTATTAATTAGGTCACGGAGCAGATTTGTAAAAAAAAAAAAAAAAAAAAAAAAAAAAAAACTGTCCTGAAACAAGCTACTGAAGAAGGAAGCGTAATATAGGTGTGTATCAAAAAGAATCATCCGATTTCAAAAAATAATAACTGTTATTTGAGATTTGTGCGTGAACACCGTATTGTTGGATAGAGAAAACTCTCGACTTTTAAATGGTTACCGCTTCGTAGCAGCAGTGATATTTCTTGATATTTGGTTTGTGGGGCGCTCAATTGCGCAGTCATCAGCGCCCGTACTAAGTCCCAAGTTTTACAGAGTCCATTTTTTTTTTCACAATCCAATGTAGACACCGTTACGAATGACGATGATGATGAAATGATGAGGACAACAAAAACACCCAGTCCTTGGGCAGAGAAAATCTCCACCCAGCCCAGCCTGGGACCCTGTGATCTAGAGGCAGCAACGCTAACCACTTTTTATTTCTTGATCTCATTTTGTCCTAGATTGTTTGTTGAATTTGTTCGTGGTGGACGTCCGATGACATCCGTGCACTTTGTTCGTTGATCCGTTCACTCAGTTTTTTATTACAGAGGATAGCTAAACCACCTGACCGAACACGCTCAGCTACCGTGCCGGCACCACTAGACCACGAGCTGTGGACGGTAGAAGCAGTATGCGCCCACTTCAGTTCCAGTAAAGATAGTGTCGGGACAACAGAAAGTGTTTTGTGTTCTACGTTTTGCGCAGTGTGGTCAGTAGAAACTGTCCAGCGTGACTGTCGTACTAGGTACGATTTGGATCCGCCAACAGCACAGAGCATTAGACAATGGCATGAACAACTCTGAGAAACAGGTTGTTTGTGTAAAGGCAAATCGCAAATCGCCATCCCCGAGTGTCTGACACAGGCGTCGAATGCATCCTCCATAGTTTCACAAAGAGTCCGCAGAAATCCGTTCGCAGTGCAGCTCGACAGCTTAAAATGCCCCCTATCTCCACCTGGCGTGTTTTGTGTTGACGTTTACACATGAAGCAATACAAAATTCAGCTACTTGAAGCTCTTTCTGAATGTGACAAACATCAACGTGTGGAGTTTTGTAATTTCGTTCTTGGAAAGTTTTCTTCCACACTTAGTATTTAGTGACGGGACAACTTTTCATTCAAATGGAAAGGTGAACCGTCACCATGTGAGAACAAGGAGTAGGGAACAACCATATGAAGTTCCACAACACGAGAGGGACTCTCCAGAATTTAATGTGTTTTGTGCAGTTTCATAGGAAGAGGTGTATGGTTCATTTTTTCTTGCTGAAAACACTGATACAAGAAGCACATTTCTGGATGTGCTGGAGAACCTTCTTTTCCCACCGTTGGAGACTGATTCGAACGACTTCATTTACGAAAAGGATGGGGAACCTCCACACTGGCATTTGGAAGTCCGGGAATTTTTAAAAATGGCTCTGAGCACTATGGGACTCAACTGCTGAGGTCATTAGTCCCCTAGAACTTAGAACTAGTTAAACCTAACTAACCTAAGGACATCACAAACATCCATGCCCGAGGCAGGATTCGAACCTGCGACCGTAGCGGTCTTGCGGTTCCAGACTGCAGCGCCTTTAACCGCACGGCCACTTCGGCCGGCCGGAATTTTTAAATCAAAGGATTACTGAACGATGGATCAATCGCACTGGACCAAATGTTTCAGCCTTACATGAGTGGTCTCCAAGGCCACCGGAACTGACTGTATTTGATTATTTCTTGTGGGGCTTTATAAAAGACTCTGTTTATGTGCTTCCATTACCAACAATAATGAATGAACTGAGACATCGCATAACACCAGCTGTGGAAACTGCAACTCAAGACCTGCTCTCTGCACTGTGGGAACAATTTGAATACTGCATTGACATATGTTGCGCATCTCAAGGGGAGCATATTGAACACCCATGGAAAGGTAAAAAAAAAGTGTTTATTAGTTTCAGATAAATAGATGTGCTGAATAGGATGATTATTTTTGATACACCCTGTACAATATATGCAAGAAACAAGAGAGGAAAATAAGAGTGGAAGGCCAAGAACACAGACTAGTAAAGGTATACGGTAGGGCTGTCTTTCACCACCCGCATTCCATCCACGCACCGAAGAAGAGTTACCTTAGGTGTTGTTCACGTCTCCTTGGCTGTTGTGTCACCGAAACAGATTCTTCTGATTGAGAGAGCCACGAGTACTGACATCACATCCTTTCCTAGACGCTGCCACCGTAGAAAAGTTCTCCCGATAGAGTGAACGCGTTTCTCACTTGTGTACTCGAAATCATACAGACAAGGAAAACCAAGGTATGGAATTGGAGGTAAGCTTACGTGGTCTCCTCAGCGACAGTGGCAAGGATGAACTCGGCAGAGCGGTCGTTGGGGATGACGTGGCAGCAGTCCTCATAGCCGGGGGACACGTCCTTGTAGTCGTCATCCTCCTACGACACACAGTGGTAATTGTTAACGTAAGGAAACAATAATATTAAGACTACTGTTAGTCTCCATACTGGCTGCTATTAATCTAAAGTGCAGCCTGCAAGATAAGTCCATCAAATAGCAATAATACACTCCTGGAAATGGAAAAAAGAACACATCGACATCGGTGTGTCAGACCCACCATACTTGCTCCGGACACTGCGAGAGGGCTGTACAAGCAATGATCACACGCACGGCACAGCGGACACACCAGGAACCGCGGTGTCGGCCGTCGAATGGCGCTAGCTGCGCAGCATTTGTGCACCGCCGCCGTCAGTGTCAGCCAGTTTGCCGTGGCATACGGAGCTCCATCGCAGTCTTTAACACTGGTAGCATGCCGCGACAGCGTGGACGTGAACCGTATGTGCAGTTGACGGACTTTGAGCGAGGGCGTATAGTGGGCATGCGGGAGGCCGGGTGGACGTACCGCCGAATTGCTCAACACGTGGGGCGTGAGGTCTCCACAGTACATCGATGTTGTCGCCAGTGGTCGGCGGAAGGTGCACGTGCCCGTCGACCTGGGACCGGACCGCAGCGACGCACGGATGCACGCCAAGACCGTAGGATCCTACGCAGTGCCGTAGGGGACCGCACCGCCACTTCCCAGCAAATTAGGGACACTGTTGCTCCTGGCGTATTGGCGAGGACCATTCGCAACCGTCTCCATGAAGCTGGGCTACGGTCCCGCACACCGTTAGGCCGTCTTCCGCTCACGCCCCAACATCGTGCAGCCCGCCTCCAGTGGTGTCGCGACAGGCGTGAATGGAGGGACGAATGGAGACGTGTCGTCTTCAGCGATGAGAGTCGCTTCTGCCTTGGTGCCAATGATGGTCGTATGCGTGTTTGGCGCCGTGCAGGTGAGCGCCACAATCAGGACTGCATACGACCGAGGCACACAGGGCCAACACCCGGCATCATGGTGTGGGGAGCGATCTCCTACACTGGCCGTACACCACTGGTGATCGTCGAGGGGACACTGAATAGTGCACGGTACATCCAAACCGTCATCGAACCCATCGTTCTACCATTCCTAGACCGGCAAGGGAACTTGCTGTTCCAACAGGACAATGCACGTCCGCATGTATCCCGTGCCACCCAACGTGCTCTAGAAGGTGTAAGTCAACTACCCTGGCCAGCAAGATCTCCGGATCTGTCCCCCATTGAGCATGTTTGGGACTGGATGAAGCGTCGTCTCACGCGGTCTGCACGTCCAGCACGAACGCTGGTCCAACTGAGGCGCCAGGTGGAAATGGCATGGCAAGCCGTTCCACAGGACTACATCCAGCATCTCTACGATCGTCTCCATGGGAGAATAGCAGCCTGCATTGCTGCGAAGGGTGGATATACACTGTACTAGTGCCGACATTGTGCATGCTCTGTTGCCTGTGTCTATGTGCCTGTGGTTCTGTCAGTGTGATCATGTGATGTATCTGACCCCAGGAATGTGTCAATAAAGTTTCCCCTTCCTGGGACAATGAATTCACGGTGTTCTTATTTCAATTTCCAGGAGTGTATTATGTAAATGAAACGTTCATAACAAAGGAATTATCGACTCGATGTAAAGAGCATAAGTGATATCTCTCATCACTCCTCTACGTAGATATACAGTGTGGTCCACTGATAGTGACCGGGCCAAATATCTCACGTAATAAGCGTCAAACGAAAAAACTACAAACAACGAAACTCGTCTAGCTTGAAGGTGGAAACCAAATGGCACTATGGTTGGCACGCTAGATGGCGCTTCCATAGGGCAAACGGATATCAACTGCGTTTTTTAAAGTAGGAACCCCCATTTTTTATTACATATCCGTCTACTAAGTAAAGAAATATGAATATTTTAGTTGGACCACTTTTTTCGCTTTGTGATAGATGGCGCTGTAATAGTCACTAACAAATGGCTCACAATTTTAGACGAACAGTTGCCAACAGGTAGGTTTTTCAAATTAAAATACAGAACGTAGGTACGTTTGAAAATTTATTTCGGTTGTTCCAATGTGATACATGTACCTTTGTGAACTTATCATTTCTGTGAACGCATGCTGTTACAGCGTGATTACCTGTAAATACCACATGAATGCAAAAAATGCTCAAAATGATGTCCGTCAACCTCAACGCATTTGACAATATATGTAAAGACATTCCTATCAAATGGCTCTGAGCACTATGGGACTCAACTGCTGAGGTCATTAGTCCCCTAGAACTTAGAACTAGTTAAACCTAACTAACCTAAGGACATCACACACATCCATGCCCGAGGCAGGATTCGAACCTGCGACCGTAGCGGTCTCGCGGTTCCAGACTGCAGCGCCAGAACCGCGCGGCCACTTCGGCCTGCACATTCCTATCAACAAAGAGTAGTTCTCCTTCCGTAATGTTCGTACATGCATTGACAATGCGGTGACGCATGTTGTCAGGCGTTGTCGATGGATCACGGTAGCAAATATCCTTCAACTATCCCCACAGAAAGAAATCTGAGGACGTCAGATCCAGTGAACGAGCGGGCCATGGTATGGTGCTTCGACGACCAATCCACCTGTCATGAAATATGCTATTCAGTGCCGCTTCAACCGCATGCGAGCTATGTGCCGCACATCCATCACGTTGGAAGTACATCGCCATTCTGTCATGCAGTGAAACATCTTGTAGTAACATCGGTAGAACATTACGTAGGAAATCAGCATACACTGCACCATTTAGATTGCCATCGATAAAATGGGGGCAATTATTCTTCCTCCCATAATGCCGCACCATACATTATCCTGCTAAGGTCGCTGATGTTCCACTTGTCGCAGCCATCGTGGACTTTCCGTTGCCCAATAGTGCGTATTATGCCGGTTTACGTTACCGCTGTTGGTGAATGACGCTTCGTCGCTAAACAGAACGCGTGCAAAAAAATCTGTCATCGTCCCCTAATTTCTGTTGTGCCCAGTGGCAGAACTGTACACGACGTTCAAAGTCATCGCCACGCAATTCCTGGTACGGGTGCAATCGATGTTGATGTGGCATTCTCAACACCGACGTATTTGAGATTCCCGATTCTCGCGCAATTTGTCTGCTACTGATGTGCGGATTAGCCGCAACAGCAGCTAAAACACCTACTTGGGCACCATCATTTGTTGCAGGTCGTGGTTGACGTTTCACTTGTGGCTGAACACTTCCTGTTCCCCTAAATAACGTAAAATATCAGGCGAACGGTCCGGACACTCGCGTGATGTCGTCCACGATACCGAGCAGCATACATAGCATCCGTCCGTTGGGCATTTTCATCACAATAGCCATTCATCATCACGATATCGTCCTTTCCCGCAGTTGGTAAACGGTCCATTTTAACACGGGTAATGTATCACGAAGCAAATACCGTCCACACTTGCGAAATGTTACGTGATACCACGTACTTACACGTTTGTGACTATTACAGCGACATCTATCACAAATCGAAAAAAGTGGTCCAACTCAAACATTCATATTTCTTTACGTACTGCACGAATATGTAATGAAAATGGGGGTGCCTATTTAAAAAAACGCGGTTGATATCCGTTTGACCTATGGCAGTGGCATCTAGCGGGCCAAGCGTAGCTCCATCTGGTTTCCCCCTTCAAGCTAGACAAGTTTCGTTGTTTGTAGTTTTTTTGTTTGATGCTTATTTCGTGAGATATTTGGCCCGGTCACTGTCAATGGACCACCCTGTAGATGCTGTGTTTTGCCAAGCATGTGAATGTCGTGTATGCTTAATGCGAAAGTGTGTAGCAACTTTGAATCCATTCCTAGGTGAAAATGTGTATATGTTAACATTACTTTATAGTATGTCAGAAACCCAAACATTGCTGCTATTTTTACTGCTTATCAATATTATTGTGAACTCTGCAGACAGTGGCTACAAAGAAGAAATTTTGATGTTGGGTATCTTTTTAAAACATGCTCATTATATTCGACTTTTTGTACGTTTCCCCTTATTCAGTCTAATTCTTAGGAAACTGAGTACCATAAGTATTAAAGACAGAAACTATATTTCTTACTACATTATGTAACAGACTTGTTAATGAGGCTGTCAAAATTTGAGCCTTATAAAGTCAAAACACTGTGCAAAGTAACTGAGTGATGGTTTTACTCAAAGCTCCTCCTCTGTGAAACACACAACTTTTGAGATACACTACCTGATCAGAAGTATCTGGACAACTATTAGTCCAAATTAGTGTGGGATATGGCCACCATTACAATTAAGAGGTGCTTCAGTTCTGCTGCGGACACTTTGAATACGGTGCCTGTACGTCTCTGGAAGATTGATAGCCAATTCTTCCTCAAGAGCCGAAACCACAGGTAGTGATGTTGGATGCTGGAGTCTAGTTCGAACTCCTTATGCATCCTGAAAGTGATCCACTGGGTTCCGATCAAGAATCTGGTCAGGCCTGTCCATTTCAGGATAGTTATGCCCACACACCATTGCCTTACAGATGCCATTTTATTGTCAGGTCATCGTCTCCGAACTATTCCTCTAGGGTACATGATACACCGTGCGGTAAACTGTGTTCTATACTCCCACATTTGGGTGTTTCTTAAGCGTGGAATGGTGGTCTCACTTTAGCCACGAAAAAACACATTCGTACCATAACAACATCTCCTGCGTAGCTCACTAATGACACTACACCTGATGGTAGGAAATCTTCTCCATGCATTCGCAAAATCCAAGTCTCTATTGGTTTGCCACAGCGCATAGCGTGATTCAGCACACCAAATCACTCCTTCCCAGTCATCCACTTTCCAGTGGTGCCACTCTTCCCATCAACATAAATGTCGCTTCGTACGGAGTACTGTTATTTGTGGCTTATGAGTATGTACTGGTTAGCAGCGAGTAAGGGAATATTTTAGGGGATTGTTTAACAAGAGTTTATCTCAAAAGACCCGGCAGATCTTGACAGGTTTTCTCCCAGAGAAGCTTCGGGCTGTGCCTATGTGACTTGAGGCAGTTTTTTCCCGTAAAAGGTGCTGACAATATGTGTGTTCAACCTTCTACTGACGTTTGCCAGCGAATTCAGCCGATAGCGTCCGTGAGAGGAGGGGCAAGTTTGTGGACGCTGGAGGGTTCTGGAGAGAAGGACTCAGTTTCTCCTCTCTCTTGTGATCAGACCTCGAGTAGAACAGGTATCTTTCTTGGGAGGCACAACCTCTTATTCTTCACGACAAGCCACCAACGGAGCTTACCATGCACCGCCACCTGCCTCATTGCCCACTTTCTTTAGTTAGTTCTACCTCCTGGGCTGGCAACACCTGGTAATTTCCTACCCTAGGCTATACTCATGTACCCCATTTCCTAAAATACATTCTCTGTAGCTGCCCAAATTTCCTGTTCTCATTGAACGCCAGCAAAGGATGTCCACTCCCCAGCCCTGACCAGCAGATTACCTGTACTAGGAGATGCCCGACCACTGTACACCATTCTTTCAAATGGCCAGCCACCTTGTGCTAGCTGAACCGTTGGTAGCAATTTGGAGCTCATATGTGATTCCTACCCCTGGGTTCATGAGACCTTTTACAGTCCCTCTCCGCAATGGTTAGTGGATCCCTTCTGTCAGTACACGAGCTCTGCCTGCTCTTAGTTCAGCTGTGATCGTTCTTTTGCATTTCCGCTTCACAGCCACGTAAGCAAAAGTGGACATGGGCAACTTTAGAATGGGCGAAACGTCCCTGATGGCTTTTTTACGCTGGTGACATTCTATAAGAAGTCCACGATCGAAGTTATACAGTCCTCATGGCCGAGCCACTCACTGGTGCTGCATCTCCATTGACAATTGACAATTGTGTTACAGATAGCATCATTCTTGTAGTATCACCCATATCCACAAAGGGCAGGGGTCCACGTTGCTGGGAACCAAGCCTCCTGAAGGGCATTGCAGAAGCGCTTAAAAGGTGTCGTAGGTCAGCCAAGTGATGGAAAAACCCGTTACAATTCCACTGGAGAATAATGTTGTTGATGTACTGGTAATGTGTCCATGTACTATGAGGCCATGAATGGACCTAGGAATCAAATTATGCCATAGTACCACATGCCCCCACATCATCACACATACAGGGTGGCGCACGAAATGTGTTACCATTTTGTTTTTGAATATAAACTTTATTGTCAACACAATCTGAAAGGAACATATATCACAATGAAGAGCCGTCCATGGAGATTTGTTCTAACTCAGCACATGCTAAATATATCCACCATTTCGTTTCCTAACTTCCCTCAAAGGAATACTGAAGTTAGTGATTACCCTACACCACATGTCTTCCGTAATTTCACTGCAAGCTTGAAGAATAAGTCTTCTGAGCTCCATTAAATCACGTGGACGTTTCGGGAAAATTTTTTCCTTTAGGTATCCCCAAAGAAAAAAGTCACATGGATTGAGGTCTAAACTATTGGGGGGCCAATTTTGTCCGTCATTGAAGCGACCTGGAAACCTGAGTGAAATGATCCGCATGTCGAAATGCTCGTGTAAAAACTCCAGCACAGTGTTTGCAGTATGTGGCCTTTGCTCCATCTTGCATGAACCACTGTGTGTTGAAGGGCAAGGCAGTAGCAAGAAGCTGTGGAATTTAATGGAGCTCAGAATACTTATTCTTCAAGCTTGCAGTGAAATTACGGAAGACATGTGCTGTAGGGTAATCACTAACTTCAGTGTTCGTTTGAAGGAAGTTAGGAAACGAAATGGTGGACATATTGAGCCTGTGCTGAGTTAGAACAAATCTCCATGGACGGCTCTTCATTGTAGTATATGATCCTTTCAGATTGTATTGACAATAAAGTTTATATTCCAAAACATACTGGTAACACATTTCGTGCGCCACCCTGTAGATGCTGGATTCCATTGCGTGGTGCGACCTGGGACCTCAGAGGCCGCCAGAATCTTTCCTCAGCTGCAGGAGTGGAACAGGTGGGATGTGGTTGCTTGAGGGTCACCGGGATCTCATTCTTCTTGAAGCATCACTTCTTATCTTTCCTCTCCTTAGAGGATTTGGTGACTGCTAGGGCTTCTCTGAATCAGTTTCAGGTAATGGTGATGATCACAAAGCTCTGCAACCAGCTACCCATGGCTCTTTGGCCACTGATTGTGTCCAGTTGTAGACTGGCAGAAGTCCACCTGGAGAGAGACGTCGGAGGAGGGTGATTTGTCACCAGCTGGAAGGTGGGAACCAATGACCCTGGTGGGTGGGAAGCCTGAAAGTAGATGTGGAGGAAGCATCAAGAGAAGAGCCCATCAGGGGGCAATCGTGGTCGACCAGCGCTGAGGGCGCATTGTAGGAGATGTATAACATGCTGGGAGCAACCACTCATCCTTCATGGTTTCTTAATAACTTAGTTTGTCCCAAGTCTTATATTCTAGTCTTTTCTTCTCTTTCTGGAAAAAGGTGCAATTTGATGAACTGGGAGAGTGGTGCTTCTCACGATTAGCACAGAGAGAGAGAGGGGGGGGGGAGTACACAAGGGGAGCATTTGGATGCAGCAGTCGTCCACTATCTCTACAAATGAGGCTAGTATTGCAATGTGAAGACATGTGCCTGGATGAAGACACCAGTAGTGATTTATTGTCCTATGGAGAAAGTGTACACTCCGTAACTCCAGGTTGATGTGCAGCTCATCATTAGATTGGAAGAGCAGCTCTCAGTGGGTAGTGAGAGTCATTGGTATGCCAACCAACTTGTTACAAGCGAACGGCTTCCGTGACTGTGCAGGGGACGCTGTTTTGATCAAAACTGATTCACTTTTCATTTTGGACATGGATGCCACTTCCCACACTTGTCTGCTATGTTCTCCAGAAAGAATAAGGGCTTTGTGGACAAGGAGGAATCAACATAAGGTCTTGCGAAAATTAAGTAGTGTGGGAGTATTTCTCTGCTTGCCACATGTTCCTCCCATGACACAGCCAGGGAAGGGAACATTTTAGGGTCATATCTCTCTGCATCAAACAAGGACTTTCCTTCTGTAGAGAATACTGGAGCCGAATGGCTACCAGCGACAGGTAACTTCATCCACTTCGTCTGTGGCTCATCCACCGTGGTGCCACCCATTCCTAATGGAAGCTCTTCTTATGGGTGCCACCCAGCCTCAGCAATTGTTTCCTGGCCTGCCCACTTCTACACTGGTGGGTCCGCCTTCCGTGACGTCCAGTGGTCGATTGTCCAGACACCTTTGGTCGTATGTTTGTACCTGGCTGCCGGAGCCGGTGTTGGTGGGCCGCTCCTCGTCGTCGGTGGCTGTGGGCGCCCCGCCGGGTCCCAGCAGGTTGGGCGGCCCCAGCGCGGTCTCGGCCAGCCGCCTGGTCTGCGCCAGGTTCTCGATCACCGAGCCGGGCTTTATGTCCGCCGGAAGGGGGCGCCGCGCCGCTTTCGCCTTCCTCGCGCGGTTCCGCAGCGCCTGCAATCAGAACAGCAGAACAGCATACAGGGTGAGCTGTGTTAAAAAGTCCTGTTTTGAAGAGCGCGCCGCAGTGCGTAGTGTGGAGTAGTCGCCCTCAGTTTCTGATGGTGGCGCCGCTGTGGCAATCGCAGCTTTGGTGGGAAAGGGGAAAGGTTGCCTGTTGACCTAGATTTAAGGGGCGCTAATCAGCTCGTCAGTGACAAATCCTTGATCCGCCCCATCCTCTGTTATGGCAGCGTAGCTTGGATTTCCCCCCCTCCCCGGTTCTATAACGCCCTCCAAATCCTCAAATGCCATGCACTCCGCATCCGCCTTCCGTCCCCCATGCGCATCCTCTACGACCTCATCCCCTTCCCCCACCTTCTCCTTTTCCTTGAACACATCCGCACACTATATATTGTCCGCCGCCTTGATCCCCCTCACCCCCTGGTATCTCCCTTACTCTCCACCCCCAACCAGTTGCAGCGCCTTTACTGTTGTGTCCCACCCTCTCTCCATCTCCACACCCTTCATCTCCTTTCCCAACGCAGTAAGCAGCTCGTGGTCGTGCGGTAGCGTTCTCGCTTCCCACGCCCGGGTTCCCGGGTTCGATTCCCAGCGGGGTCAGGGATTTTCTCTGCCTCGTGATGACTGGGTGTTGTGTGATGTCCTTAGGTTAGTTAGGTTTAAGTAGTTCTAAGTTCGTGGTCTAGCGGTTCTAGGCGCTCAGTCCGGAACCGCGGGACTGCTACGGTCGCAGGTTCGAATCCTGCCTCGGGCATGGATGTGTGTGATGTCCTTAGGTTAGTTAGGTTTAAGTAGTTCTAAGTTCTAGGGGACTGATGACCACAGATGTTAAGTCCCATAGTGCTCAGAGCCATTTGAACCATTTGACTTCTAAGTTCTAGGGGACTGATGACCATAGATGTTAAGTCCCATAGTTCTCAGAGCCATTTCCCAACGCGACTTCCCCCGTCTACCCCTCCCAGATGATGAGCTTCGCCCTGACATCTACCCTTCCTACCAACTCTAACCCCCTCTTCCTACCTCCTCCTAAGGGCTCCCTCTCCTCCCCCTCCCTCCTCCAGAGCGGCTTCCCCCTCCTACTCCCCCTCCATCCCTTGTGCCTCCCTTCAGTGTCTCTGCACTCCCTCCTTCCCTGTCTTCCCTCTTCCTCTCCCACCCCACGTGTCTCCTGCCTCTTTGTGTACCCACTGATGCCCCTCCTCTCTTCATCCCGCCGCTTCTCCTGCTGCCCCTTGCTCTCCCCTCCTTTTCCATCCTCTCTGCCCTTTCCCTCGGCAGGTCCCGCCTGGCAGTTTTATTCTTTGTCATGTGTGATCCAAGTGGGTTTTAAGTGTGTTTGTCCCAGAGTGTTTTTACTACTGTGGCCTACTTTTAACGTGTACATGTCCATTGTGTCTTCTCTGAGTTTTGAAGAATCGCCAACTGTGTTTTTTAACTAACTCCATGAACGTCTCTGTGTTAGTCTCTATTTTTTACCTCCATTTTCTCCCATTATTCTAAGTTCTCCTTTATTGCCTTACGTATGTGCCATTTTATTCTTATTTTAAGTTCATGTCACTCGGCTGAAGAGCGGCGGATTGTGTCGCTGACAGCCCTCCCCTGCCCATATGGGGTAGGCGAATGAAATCACAATAAAGAAAAAAAACTCTTCAGTGAGTCAGTCTGGGTCAGTCTCTCGTCCCCAGCTTGCTAGTCTGTCTCTCGTCCACATTTGTTAGGCAGTTAGTGTCTGTCTGTCGTTCGGAGTGCTAGTATGTTTGTCGTTCGGATCAACCCTAAAAGCCGGCAAAATAAGAGTCTTTCCACTCTGCCAGTAAGAGAACTCAGCGTGGTCACCTGGTCGGGGCTTAGTTCCTTCATCTGAGTCTGCGCGTTACGCCGCCAGTCTGCTCGAGTTTGCTCAGGCAGTGGTCATTGGCGGTTGGATCGATCGGTTGGTCGGTCGCGCACTGAGACACGAGATGACTTGTCCGCCTTGAGCGTCGGCGCATGTGAGGTCGCCACGTGAGTCCAGTGGGTCGTGGCGTATAGCGAAGGGGTAGCGACTTGGCGGTCGACACGAGAGCAACAGGAGTCAACCCACGACATCAGTCTGGCTGGTGCGAGCTGCGACGCCGTGAGACGGGAGATCGGCGCGCCTTCCTGCGTCCGTTGAAGCAGCTGGCAGCGGACGGTTCGGGAGAGCGATTTTGGGGTGCTGCGCGTGGTCTTCTCGAGAAATCACAGTTTATTAGAAGTGATTGGTGATATCTTGTTTGATGTACTATTGTTAAACTGTACTTGTTTTCTTGGTGAGGTCACCAGCTGTTTGCTTTGGCGTCGTCCCACCATTCTTCTCCGTTTGCCCACCCGCGGGAAGGTGGTTGTTTATAAATTGGGTGGTCAGTTTTTTCCTTGTGGAGTAGAGGAGGGTTTGAGCAACCTGCGGTTCGGGTTGTTCGGTAATCTCCCTATCAATCTACCGTACATTAGTAGCTGCCTCTGTCATGTTTGTCGGATTTGGTGTGTTAACGAATTTATTGCTTGGAAATATGTTATGATCTTTGGAAACTTGATATTATTGCCTATGATCTTGAGAAGCGGTGTCTGTGTACTGTAAAGCATCTTAACTAATGTTTGGCCAACCTTGTAGAATTTTATAAAAGATTGCATTTCATGGGCATTTATTTAAATCATCATTTTAGTATATAGAGTTACCACCCTTTCACCGTAAGACTTTTCTTAGAAGTTAAAATCAGGTTGCACCTTTGGTGGCAAGGTTAATATTTTAATTGTTATTGTACCATTTACATCCCTCTTACAGGAGGTGCATAGTTTGTGTGCTTGTGTAAATTGTTAAAACTCTTAGTTCAAAGTTATCTGGTGTGTTGCAGATTTGCACCAGTGTAGTCTTTCAGAGGCTGTTGTGAGCGGTCGTAACTACGGCCGTGTCAAAAGGGGGCGGCAAGGTTCTCTGCCCGAAAGCTCATACAGTCAAAACTTGTTTCTTTCTGCCTCTGAATAAATTGTAATTTTGATATTTAGAGGGCGCTTTCTGATTATAATTTTAAATCTGTTTCTTTTAAAAAAAATGCTTTTAGGCACTATGAAATTGAATAAAATTCCCATTTGTTAAAAGGAATTTGGTTATGATTTCATCAGTTACTTCCTGGCAACTACTTCCGTGCTTATATAGTGTGATCAAATGTGTGAATGTTCTTGATGAATAGCTAGTAAATAAAATAAATTCTTAAGAATATACTTTGAAAATAAATCTCGGTTCACAGGAATTGGACAAAAACATGAGAATACCGTGGGAAATGCATACTTGAACATAGATAAAGATGTTAGCCAAACCTGCAGCCGGCTCTGTTGGACAAAGATAATGCCACACAATATTTTTTCTGAAAAATATTCGGGATTCCAATACACCATATTATTCCCCAAACTTGTAGTTACACGGCCCTATTTTTAAACGTAATTCCCGTTCAGTGCGAAGGTATTAACCCACCTCGGTTCTAGTACATGTCGTATATTACTCGCCTTTTCCTATGTGTTACCCCAATTTTCTCAGGCCTTAGAACATCTTGAACCATTTTACATTGTCCGGGTCGACAAATACTATGAACGCGTCTTGATTTTTCTTCAGTCTTGATGCCATTAGGGGCAACGGCCTTGCCGCAGTGTACCCCGTTCCCGTGAGGTCACCGAAATTAAGCGCGGTCGGGCGTGGCCGGCACTTGCATGGGTGACCATCCAGGCCGTCCTGCGCTGTTGCCATTTTACTGGGTGCACTCAGCCTCGTGATTCCAATTGAGGAGCTACTCGACCGAATAGTGGCGGCTCCGGTCAAAGAAAACCATCATAACGACCGGGAGAGCGGTGTGCTGACCACACGCCCCTCCTATCCGCATCCTCAGCTGAGGATGACACGCGGTCGTATGGTCCCGATGGGTCACTTGTGGCCTGAAGACGGAGTGCTTTTGCTTCCATTATCAACCGCAACGTCAGAACTGCGTCTCTCGTGCCTTTACCTTTCCTAAAGACTATCTGATCGTTATCTTTTCCATTGTGATTTGTATTATTCTTGTCAACAACTTGGGTACCTGAGCTGTAAAGCCAATCTCACGACATTTCTCAAAATGTCAGCACTTGCAATCTTCGGAGTTATTCAGATGATGCTTTTCGGTAAGTTTTATGGTACATCACCACTTCCATACATTCCACACACCTACAAGAATAATCGCTGTGTTACCACTTCCCCCAATGATCTTACAAATTGCGATGGAATGTTATCGAACCATTTTGCCTTATTTGAGTTTGAGTCTTCAAAAACTCTTTTAAAATCCGATTCTAATACTGGATCCCCTATCTATTCCCTATAGACTCCTGCTTCTTCTTCTATCATGTCATCAGATAAGTCCTCCCTCTATTTTACGAAATATATTCGAAACCCAAGTTAGTTATTTATGCTCTAGGTTCTGGAGTGTGGCTGCTCACCTTTCGCATTCAAAATCGAGCAGCTGTTGTTTCATTATTAAGTTTAGCCTATTTCACTCTTGTTTGCGGATTTACACTGTACTGTATGTTTCTCATTTTTCTTCGTTCCAAATGATCGTTGGCAGGGTTGTTTCAAAGGTTTCGTGTTATTAAATTACGTCCAAATTTTCGTGTTCTGAGTCAATTTTCCTTTTTCACTGTCCTGTATGGTTCTAATTTTTCCTCGTCCCAGTTTCTCGCTGGTCAAGTTGTATCTAGGGTTTCCTGTTATTATAAATACGTACAAATCTACGTGTTCTGAGTTAACTTTTCTTTTCTCGTTTGTACACAGTGAAGAGCTGCCGTTACCAGTGGCTGCTGAGTCGATCTCAGATATCGTCTTCCTTATTTAAATTCGTCGAATCAACAAGCTGAGCTTCATCGTGACTGAAAAGCTGTTTTTTCTGAATTTTTCTCCGAGGAAAGTCACTTCTTTTTAATGGTTTCGTAAGCTTTATAAGATCACTTCGTTGTCTGTCCATCTGTCTGTCTATTTGTCAATTCGACTCCTAAGACCCCTTTTTCCCAGAAACAGCTAGAGGTATCAATCAGAAATTTATGTCACGTACTAAAGACTACGGTTCCTTGGCGATGCAAATAATTTAAGGTACTAAGTCTACTCAGCTACAAGGTAAGATCAAGGAACTGACTCTCATAAAACTCATCAAAACCTATCGGGTACTTTGCACTGATCTAGAGTCAAGAAATCTGTCCCGAAACGAGGTTTCGCAGTACACGTAAAAGGAAAAAAACTCGTCAATTCTTAATTTGTTGCTATATCACTTAAAAATAGTCATTAGAGACGAACAGAAACTCGCACTAGCGAAGGATGAGCAGAAAATAGGCCATGCCCTTTCAAATGAACCATCCTGGAATTTGCCTTAAGCTATTGAGGGATATCACCGAAAATAAATTCAAATGTGTGTGGAATCTTATAGGACTTAACTGCTAAGGTCATCAGTCCCTAAGCTTACACACTACTTAACCTAAATTATCCTAAGGACAAACACACACACCCATGCTCGGAGGAGGACTCGAACCTCCGCCGAGACCAGCCGCACGGTCCATGACTGCAGCGCCCCAGACCGCTCGGCTAATCCCGCGTATCACCGAAAACCTATATCAGAATGGCAGGACGCGGTTTTGAAGCGTCGTCCTCACGAATGCGATTCCAGTGTGCTAACCACCGTGCTACCGCTCCCACGCCAGTGCTAACATCGCAGTTTCGTCATGAACTAGTCACTCTACATACAAAACTTTCCCTGACACTCTATACTTACGACAGGTGTAGCTTATGCAATGTTTCAAAGGTTGGTAATACTAGTAATTGATACAGAATCGCCTCTACAAAAACAGAGCATCACATTCATAGGCGCTTGAAAAATGTCTCTGGAGACCCGACAGGGAACAAAAGCGTGGTGAGCCGTTGGGCGCGGCACCTGTCATCAAGTCGCACAAACCCGTCCGGGCTCCAGCATGCTGCAACGTGCGGACAGTCTCATTCGAGGTGATCGACGGATCACAGTCAAACACGTTGCTACTCATCTTGGTGTCTCTACTGGCACTACTGAAACACTCGTCCACTTACTGGGGTATTCAAGAGCTATGAAGGACCACGGGTGTGGAGATTCTTGCGCGTTAAGAGGCAGATTGTGACAGTATTTCGTTGAACTTCGTCACGCGTTTATCACTTCGGAAACAAAATGGCAGCCCATGGAGCTGCGCCACATTCCCAACTGTCCACCTCTCCTCCCTCAGCTAGTAAAGTCATGGAAACGGCCTTTGTGTGAAAGAGTTATTCTGTTTGATGTCCTCCCTCATGTGCAACGATTAAATTTTAAGAGTGTAGTATCTCAGGAAATTTACGAAACGACTTCTGAGTATTGGTTACCACAAAAATACAAGAATTTTTCCTTCTCCATGACAGCGCAAAGCCTCACGTAAGTCTGCGCTCCCAGGTGGAGCTCACAAAACTCCATCTCGTAGCTGTTGTTCCTCGTCCACCCTACAGCCCTGAGTCGCACATCCGACTTCCATCTGCTTGGCACAACGAAGGATGCACTCCACTAGCAGAGAGTGGTTCTGCGCGCACATACGGGCCATCCCAGTACGATGGCGTAAGACAGTCGCACTGAACGGGATTACGTTGAAAAATAGGGTTTTGTGGCCAAAGGAGTGGGGAAGAAAATGGTGTATTGCAATGCCGAACAAAACCAAAGTTTTTTTTTTAAATAGAAATATGTAGCATTACTTACTGAACGCGCCTCGTATAAAGACTAAATTAAAGAAATACAACAGCGAAGCGAAATTACACAAAAAATTAAAATTACAACATTCTTGAAAATCTCGGAATTCCTGACACCGATAATTGGCGAGTAATTATATTGCTGGCCATAAAAATTGCTGCACCTCGAAATGACGAGCTACATACGCGAAATTTAACCGTCAGGAAGAAGATACTGTGATATGCATTTACACAAGGTTGGCGCCGGTGGCTACATTTACAACGTGCTGACATGAGGAAAGTTTCCAACCGATTTCTCATAGACAAACAGCAGTTAGCCGGCGTTACCTGGTGAGACGTTGTTGTGATGCCTCGTGTAAGGAGGAGAAATGCGTACCATCACGTTTCCGACCTTGATAAAGGTTGGGTCGTAGCCTATCGCGATTGTCGTTTATTGTATCGCGACATTGCTGCTCGCGTTGGTCGAGATCCAATGACTGTTAGCAGAATATGGAATCGGTGGGTTCAGGAGGGTAATATGGAACGCCGTGCTGGATCTCAACGGCCTCGTATAACTAGCAGTCGAGATGACAGGCATCTTATCAACATGGCTGTAACGGATCGTGCAGCCACGTCCCGATCCCTGAGTCAATAGATGGGGAAGTTTGCAAGACAATAACCATTTGCACGAACAGTTCGACGACGTTTGCAGCAGCATGGACTATCAGCTCGGAGACCGTGGCTGCGGTTACCCTTGACGCTGCATCACAGACAGGAGCGCCTGAGATGGTGTACTCAACGACGAACCTATCGCTGATTCACTTAATCTGAAGTGGACACACTGGAAAATTAAACTCCTACGTGCACATCAAACATGAGAAATATTGATGGCCGGCTGGAGTGACCGAGCGGTTCTAGGCGCTACAGTCTGGAGCTGCGCGACCGCTACGGTTGCAGGTTCGAACCTGCCTCGGGCATGGATGTGTGTGATGTCCTTAGATCAGTTAGGTTTAAGTAGTTCTAAGTTCTAGGGGACTGATGACCTCAGATGTTAAGTCCCATAGTGCTCAGAGCCATTATCACAAGCTGATTACTTCTTGGAATGCAGCTGGAGCATACAAGTCACAGCCACTTTCTGTGTGAGTGGGACAGCAGGGACAGAACAAAAACCGAACTATGAGGACACAAGGCCCTCTCTGAATGAAGAAATCGGCGAGCACTATTAAGATGACAGTGATCACTGAATCTGAGATAACACGTAATTTACGACTTGACCCTTGACCCTGATAGCAGGTACGCATCTCGGCTAATTGGTCACTTACGTAATGGCGCTCTCTGTCTAGTACCTTCTCACACCCTCGCACCGTCCCCCTCTACCTCTCTCATCTAGTGTTTGGTGACCAATGGCGTTTGAGTATTAGGCCAATGAGCTCTTGACCTTAGCGTTCCCATGACTCTGCGTGGAGTAGCAGTTCACCAGCATTGTCAGCAGCTGCAGCAAGCATTTGCAAATGTTGCAAAAAAGGCAGTAAGCATTTCCAAATATACTGTTGCTATTATAATAGTTTATAATCGTTTTTCTGCAACCAGACATTGATATTGTTGCTATTATAATTGTTTTTACAGCACCCAATCACATTCTTGCTTCGAGCAGCCAAAGTTAGAGCACAGGGCAGCGGCGATATTGCTGAGCCCCTAACGAGCCATATTGCTTACTCGGCAGCCAATTGATTTCCGCACGAGCACGCAGTGACATGGGCAGCTAGTCGGAAAACTTAATATATCCCTATCTTTTGTGGTGCGATAGTGCAGTGGGTAGTTAGCGGAAAAAGTTAATATTTTTCCGTGTGGCTGTCTACCTGTCATGAGCAGCAGGCTCACAACATAGTGGGAAAAAAATTATATTTGTGTTAACGAAAGTTGAGTGTGTCATCGTTATTAATAGGTGTCCTCCACGGTAATTATGTGTCAGGTTCCAGCGTGTTCACGTGGTTCAAATGGCTCTGAGCACAATGCGATTTAACATCTGAGGTCATCAGTCCCCTAGAACTACTTAAACCTAACTAACCTAAGGACATCACACACATCCATGCCCGAGGCAGGATTCGAACCTGCGACCGTACTGGTAGTGCTGTTCCAGACTGAAGTGCCTAGAACCGCTCGGCCACACCGGCCGGCTTCCAGCGTGTCTGTTCGACAATACTGCTGCAGCAACAGCCACGAATTACTGGCAGTAATAACTGTTTTTTTCTAGCTAGAAGGACGCTCATGAGCAGGACAGCATAGGGAAAGGATCAGGCAGTATCTATAACAAATTTGTCATCTGGCTTCTATTACGTCATTCGTGGGACCAGGAAGATTTGTAAGTATTCTCGCATATTTTTTTACGTATTTATTCATATTTTCGTATTTCGAATCACGTCGGGTTGACGTCATGATGCTTTCAACCAATCACAATGCAAGATGGACATGATTTACTCATCACTATTTAAAAAAAAATACCCGAATAAAGAAGAAGAAGCACAGCGTCGCATATAAAGTCGCCAATGCACGTAACACGCAGTTGCTACTTTCTCCCTAGGTTATTAGCACGTGTACCATCATAAATGACCTAGTAGATAGTCTCGGAAGTTCCATGCGGCTTTTCGCGGATGATGCTGTAGTATACAGAGAAGTTGCAGCATTAGAAAATTGTAGCGAAATGCAGGAAGATCTGCAGCGGATAGGCACTTGGTGCAGGGAGTGGCAACTGTCCCTTAACATAGACAAATGTAATGTATTGCGAATACATAGAAAGAAGGATCCTTTATTGTATGATTATATGATAGCGGAACAAACACTGGTAGCAGTTACTTCTGTAAAATATCTGGGAGTATGCGTGCGGAACGATTTGAAGTGGAATGATCATATAAAATTAATTGTTGGTAAGGCAGGTGCCAGGTTGAGATTCATTGGGAGAGTGCTTAGAAAATGTAGTCCAGCAACAAAGGAGGTGGCTTACAAAACACTCGTTCGACCTATACTTGAGTATTGCTCATCAGTGTGGGATCCATACCCGATCGGGTTGACAGAGGAGATAGAGAAGATCCAAAGAAGAGCGGCGCGTTTCGTCACAGGGTTATTTGGTAACCGTGATAGCGTTACGGAGATGTTTAGCAAACTCAAGTGGCAGACTCTGCAAGAGAGGCGCTCTGCATCGCGGTGTAGCTTGCTCGCCAGGTTTCGAGAGGGTGCGTTTCTGGATAAGGTATCGAGTATATTGCTTCCCCCTACTTATACCTCCCGAGGAGATCACGAATGTAAAATTAGAGAGATTAGAGCGCGCACGGAGGCTTTCAGACAGTCGTTCTTCCCGCGAACCATACGCGACTGGAACAGGAAAGGGAGGTAATGACAGTGGCACGTAAAGTGCCCTCCGCCACACACCGTTGGGTGGTTTGCGGAGTATGAATGTAGATGTAGATGTAGATGATAGGGAGTCGCAGAAACGTTACCTACAGGTATCTACAACACCACATACTCTGCTATTGGCCGGCCGTTATGACCGTGAGGTTCTAGGCGTTTCAGTCCGGAACCGCGCAGCTGTTACGGTCGCAGGTTGGAATCCTGCCTCGGGCATGGATGTGTGTGATGTCCTTAGTTAGGTTTAAGTAGTTCTAAGTTTAGGGGACTGATGACCTCAGATGTTAAGTCCCATAGTGCTCAGAGCTATTTGAACCATTTGTTAAGTCCCATAGTGCTTAGAGCCATTTGAACCATTTTTGAACTCTGCTGTCCCTGCACAGGATCACAGCACAGCCGCGTAACCGTAGATACACTATGTCTCCGCCACACTATAGGATGCGATATACATTTAATTTGTTTAAAAATATTTGTCTCGCAGTCCCTGGCTACCCAGTCGGCAAGCAGGTTGTTGATGTGAACCTGGCGCTGTAGGCACCGGCCGGGCATCTCTCCCCCACCCTCTGTGTTAAAAAAATGTTCAAATGTGTGTGAAATCTTATGGGACTTAACTACTAAGGTCATCAGTCCCTAAGCTTACACGCTACTTTAAATTATCCTAAGGACAAACACACACACCCATGCTCGAGGGAGGACTCGAACCTCCGCTGGGACCAGCCGCACAGTCCATTACTGCACCCTCTGTGTGCCAGCAGCTTAACGATAAGTGGTCAGCAAACTGCCGTTCTAAAAAGCAACGAGCACCGGCAGACATTAATGTAAGCTGTATTAAAACACTACTTATTTCTCATCTCAAACACTCCAGCATGTTTCTACGAAATGAAACGCCCATCTCTCAAAAAACTTATCACAGCATATGTATTAATTGCCCTGATTTGGAGGGAAAACCTAGCAAAGATACCGCAAATCGACGTATAAGTGCTTCCAAGACTATCCTTAGAGTTAAAAGAAATACCTAGTCCTTCTCGTATTGGTCACCAATAATGTCAGTGAATAAGCTATTATTCTGGAAATGCTCCGGGAACTCAAATGGAAAATTGTGGAGGGAAGGCGAGGTTAATTTCACGAAAATCTACTGAGAATATTTAGAGAAGCGATATTTGTGGCTGACTGCAACACTATCCAGCTGACGCCACCGTAAGAGAAATTAGACCTTGTCTTTTTTAGCATGTACAGTCTTCTGACTGGTCTGATGCAGCCTGTCACGAATTCCTCTCATGTGCCAACCTCTTCTTCTCCAAGCAGCAATTGCAATCTATGTCCTCAGTTATTTGCTGGGCGTATTCGAATCTTTGATACCCTTTACAGTTTTTACCTTCTACAGCTTCCTCCATTACCATGGAAGTGATTGCCTGATGTATTAACAGACGTCTCACCATCCTGCCCCTTCTTGTTGGTGTTTTCCATACATTCCTTTCCTCGCCCATTTCCCGAAGGCCCTCCTCATTCCCTCCCTTATCAAACCACCTAGCTTTCATAATTCTTCTATAACACCACATCTTTAATGCTTCGATTCTCTTCTTTTCTGTTTTTCCCTCAGTCTACGTTACACTGACATACAAAGCTGTGCTCCAAACGTATGTTTTCAGAATTTCTTCCTCGAACTAAGACTTACGTTTGATACTAGTAAGACTTCTCCTGGCCAGGAGCGCCTTTTTCGTCAGTGCTAGTCTGCTTTTGCTTGTGGTGTCCTCCTTGATCCGACCATCATAGGTTGTTTTGCTGCCTAGGTAGAAGAATTCCTTAATTTCATCTGCTTCGTGACTACCAGTCCTGATGTTAAATTTCTCGTTGTTTTCATTTCTGCTACGTCTCATAACTTTCGTCTTTCTTCGAGGTACTCTCAGTCCATATTCTGTACTCACTAGACTGTCCATTAAATTCAGCAGCCGTCCACGGTGGCCGAGCAATTCTACGCGCTTCAGTCCGGAACCACGCGGCTGCCACGGTCGCAGCTACGAATCCTGCCTCGGGCATGGATGTGTGTGATGTCCTTAGGTTAGTTGGGTTTAAGTAGTTCTAAGTCTAGAGGACTGATGACCTGAGCTGTTAAGTCCTATAGTGCTTAGAGCCATTTGAACCAATCCAGCAGATCCTGCAATTCGCTTCCACTGAGGATAGCAATGTCATCACCGAATCGAATCATTGATATCACAGACCAACGAAAATTAAAAAAAAATCTTTTTTGTACTTTGATAGCTGATCTTTATAAATTTTTGTGAGCTGAATCCAAATCTTGCCTTAGTATTTTAGATCACCCTCAGTTTTCGATTAATATGCTTTTTATTATATACTATAAAAATGGCGGGTGATAGCTTTTTTAAGTATCATATTTGGATTTCCCACCCTAAAAAAACATTACAATAAGGTATTTTCAGCAAAAACGTTTTTCCATCGTTGGCCTACGTATCCGTTCACCTTGAATTTTAATTCCACTCCAGAACCTCCGTAATAGCGTCTTCTATGTATACACTGAACAGGAGGTGCGAAAGACTACATCCCTGTCTTACTTCGTTTTTAGTCCGAGCACTTTGTCCTTTGTCTCCCACTCTTGTTGTTCCCTCTTGGTTCTCTTATGTATTGTATATTACCTCTCTTTCCCTATAGCTTACCCATATTTTTCTCATAATTTCGAACATCTTGCACCATGTTTTACTATCGAAACCATTTTCCAGGTCGACAAATCCTATGAACGTGTCTGGGCCTTGCATGGAATCATATAGGTCGTCGTTTTTCCTTGGAACAGGAAATGATGAGTAGTTGTGATATCAGTTATCCTCCGCCAGCTACCCTGTGGTGGCTTGCGTAGTATGTATGTAGATGTCGATGATGTTGTGTTATGGGCCTAAATATATGTGGGACGTGTGGAGGCCTGTTTACTTTTGGGTGAATTGATTATTTTAACCTCGTTCCACTACTGAACCGCATGGCCGTCTGAAACAAGTGTTTCAGGCACTCTAGTAACAATTGGCGTAGCGTGGGTTTAGCGTTGTTTTTACCAGACGAGCTGTTATTTCCCCTTCAAATTGACTCTTCGATTTCATGGCTGCCTGTTTGGTTTGTTCTCAATCAATCGGATTCAGATTGCAGTGACTCATCATTTGGTAATGTGATTGCTTCGTTTTATATTTTACTTTTGTGATTCCGGCTTTTCGTCAGTAGGAGATAGATTTTTTAAGTCTCGACTTCACCCTCACCGCTGGTGAGTACGTTGCCCTTGTGGTGCAGAGGCGTTTCGCTATGGTGGTCCAGGCCAACTTTTTTAAGAAATATTTTCCAAAACCAAGTTACTTGTTTCTGGTCTAGGTTCTGGCATGTGGCTGTTCATCTTTTGGATCTAAAATAGAGCAGCTATTATTCCACTATGAGGTTTGCCCTATTTCACTCTCGTTTGTGTATTTACAACTGAAATCGCTTGTGAAGTTTTCTTTTTTGTTCGATCATATATAGGATTCGATATGACTTTTAGTCTTTTGGGGCGCAATCGTCAAATTGGATAGTTCAGGTTGTATAATTCTAATTCTTCTTCGTTTCCGATTTTGGCTTGTTGCGAAGAGATTGTTTCTAGAATTTGCTGTTATTTAATGAGTTTCTTTTCTCGTTTGTGCGTAATGAAGAATTGCCGCTGCCATTGTCTACTGAGCTTGTTCTATTGTGAGATGAACACAGTGCCAAACCCACAGATCACAGGGAAGGCGATAACCGTACAGATCCAACATTTCATTATCACTGCGAATCAAATGAGATACAGCTGTTTGTCCCCGTTTCTCCGAGGAAGGTGACTTTTTTATTCCCAATAATGCCGATTCACTTGGCAGTGAATTTAGTTTGCATGAGTGGCACTTGTTAGAAGATTCCAGGAAATGTTAGCGTGAAAATATACTTCTCCACAGTGAGAACAAATATTGTTTGCATACTATTGTCCTTGTAGCTAAACTCGAGGGCATATGAGAACCTTCAACTGTTACGCAAACTTATTCAATATGAGAAACAGCAGAGGCACGTATGTGGGGTTCTCTAAGTAGTTCCAGTTCTTCTCGGCATGGAGCCGTGATACAAAATGATCGCTAATTCCACGAGCAGAACAGCCAAGACAATAAAAACACTACTTTGGGGAAAAATAGCCTGCTCTGAAAGACAAATTCGGAGAACGCATTTCTTTTTGACCTCTAAAACATGTATTTACTTGCTTTGCACATTAAACTGGCACTCATCAAGAACATATGAAAGACATGAACAAAATATCCCGTACATCCATCTACTTAAAAAAATGGCTCTGAGCACTATGGGACTCAACTGCTGAGGTCATTAGTCCCCTAGAACTTAGAACTAGTTAAACCTAACTAACCTAAGGACATCACAAACATCCATGCCCGAGGCAGGATTCGAACCTGCGACCGTAGCGGTCTTGCGGTTCCAGACTGCAGCGCCTTTAACCGCACGGCCACTTCGGCCGGCCATCCATCTACTTGCAAAAGGTTTCAGGTATTAGTGAATCAAAAATAAAGGAAGGAATATGTGTAGGAGCCGAGATTGGGGAATTAATGTCTGATGAACGTGTACTTGATTTGATTCGTGATGTCGAAAGAATCGTATGGCGGCATTTCACATGCATCTGTAAGAACTTTTTAGGCAGCTATATGGTACAGAGCTATTGCTATATTCTACAGAAAATACTAGGAAGTTCTGGTCTTACGTTAAATCAGTAAGTGGCTCGAAACAGCATATCCAGACACTCTGGGATGATGATGGCATTGAAACAGAGGAACGGAAGGTTCCAAATGATTGGAAAAGAGCACAGGTAGTCCCAGTCTTCAAGAAGGGTCGTCGAGAAGATGCGCAAAACTATAGACCTATATCTCTGACGTCGATCTGTTGTAGAATTTTAGAACATGTTTTTTGCTCGAGTATCATGTCGTTTTTGGAAACCCAGAATCTACTATGTAGGAATCAACATGGATTCCGGAAACAGCGATCGTGTGAGACACAACTCGCTTTATTTGTTCATGAGACCCATGCGGCTTTTCGCGGATGATGCTGTAGTATACAGAGAAGATGCAGCATTAGAAAATTGTAGCGAAATGCAGGAAGATCTGCAGCGGATAGGCACTTGGTGCAGGGAGTGGCATCTGACCCTTAACATAGACAAATGTAATGTATTGCGAATACATAGAAAGAAGGATCCTTTATTGTATGATTATATGATAGCGGAAAAAACACTGGTAGCAGTTACTTCTGTAAAATATCTGGGAGTATGCGTGCGGAACGATTTGAAGTGGAATGATCATATAAAATTAATTGTTGGTAAGGCGGGTACCAGGTTGAGATTCATTGCGAGAATCCTTAGAAAATGTAGTCCATCAACAACGGAGGTGGCTTACAAAACACTCGTTCGACCTATACTTGAGTATTGCTCATCAGTGTGGGATCCGTACCAGATCGGGTTGACGGAGGAGATAAGATCCAAAGAAGAGCGGCGCGTTTCGTCACAGGGTTATTTGGTAACCGTGATTGCGTTACGGAGATGTTTAACAAACTCAAGTGGCAGACTCTGCAAGAGAGGCGCTCTGCATCGCGGTGTAGCTTGCTCGCCAGGTTTCGAGAGGGTGCGTTTCTGGATGAGGTATCGAATATATTGCTTCCCCCTACTTATACCTCCCGAGGAGATCACGAATGTAAAATTAGAGAGATTAGAGCGCGCACGGAGGCTTTCAGACAGTCTTTCTTCCCGCGAACCATACGCGACTGGAACAGGAAAGCGAGGTAATGACAGTGGCACGTAAAGTGCCCTCCGCCACACACCGTTGGGTGGCTTGCGGAGTATAAATGTAGATGTAGAACAGTTCAGAACATACATGATGGGATGAAACATGTCACCTAAACTACATAGTGTGCTCTTAATATTTCTTAGAATATATTTTTCACCTACAGATGAGTGATTAAATTAGAACGTTTCGAAAATTCTTAATAGCAGTTTACTATCGTCTAACGAAGACATGATACTTCATCATTGGCTACAAAAACAAATGGTTCAAATGGCTCTGAGCACTATGGGACTTAACATGTTAGGTCATCAGTCCCCTAGAACTTAGAACTACTTAAACCTAACTAACCTAAGGACATCACACACATCCATGCCCGAGGCAGGATTCGAACCTGCGACCGTAGCTGTCGCGCGGTTCCAGACTGAAGCGCCTAGAAACGCTCGGCCACTTCGGTCGGCTCATTGGCTACAACATATATAAATTATTGGAGGACACAGAGAAAAATATACGAGTATGAAACGAGAAACATGTCATATTGAATACTGTGGAACCTAATCTATCCGGAACCAGTAAACCAAAATCCCATATTCATTAAGGAATTAAACGCCATTTCCGAAACGTCATATCTCCCGAAATATGTCTCGTACAATAATATATTTTTGCAGGTATATTCAGTGGTGTTTGTCGAAACTGTCTGCAAAATGAGTTGTGAATGGAGATAAAAGTAATGAAGTAATAAACGAAACGTCATGTGTGGAGCTGGTTTTACTGTACGATAAGCGAAAATGTCTTAAGCAAAAAACTTTTTTCGATTCTTTATTTTCTCCGAACTAGTAGCAAGAAATAATTTCGAAAAGGTTTGAAATTATGTGTAAAGTCTCGTGCAATTCGCTAACTGCTCTCATCCTCAAATACTGGACGAATATAGTACCTGTTATTTGCCGCCATGAATTATGGTTCAATGCGACCGTAGCGTTCACGCGGTTTCAGACTGTAGCGCCTAGAACCGCTCGGCCACCCTGGCCGGCCGTTAATTATGAATACGTTTTATAAGTTTAATACTTGACCTACCGTGCTAAAGCTCTAACTTAAGGTATACCATTTGACTGGTAGATTATGACAGCATTTTAAATATTTAAATTCAGTTACGATTGTTTGACACTGAAATCAAATATTTGTTGACTTGGAAGGCCTCTGATAGGCAACCTGTAACTGGAATTGTGCACCGTGCTCCGTTTTAGACACTTAGTAAATCAGTTATGCGAAGATAGTAACTGTTCCGAAAGAACAGATACCAGTGATGACCATGCAGCTTCTCTAGAAGGAAATGATAATTAATCGAAACCCACACCTGCCAACAGGTGTTGTTGATATACCTCAACGGGGGCAGCTGAAAATGCGTGCCCCGACCTGGACTCGTTCACGGGATCTCCGCTTACATGGCAGACGCTCTATCCATCTGAGCCACTGAGGACACAGAGGATAGCGCGACGGCAGGGACTTATCCCTTGCACGCATCCCATGAGACCCACATTCCCAACTGCCCACAACCTACATTCGTAATGTTCCTAAAGGATATTGGCCCATTCACTCATTATTCGCGCCAACTAAGGTGATGGTTCCCGTGGTTCGCATGGTATATCAACACCTGTTGGCAGCGGAGGGTTTCGATTAATTATTTCTTTCTAGAGAAGCTATATGGTCATCATTGGTATCTATTCTTTCGGAGGAGTTACGATCTTCATATAGTGAAAGTCTACCCGGCCATTGACCTCCCTTTTGTGTGAATGTGCACAGTTTGCCCGAACTCTTACGGGAATTATCACCTTAGTTGGCGCGAGTAATGAGTGAATGGGCAATTATCCTTCAGGGACATTACGTTGGTAGGTTGTGGACAGTTGGGAATGTGGGTCTCACGGGAAGCGTGCAAGGCATACGTCCCTGCAGTCTCGCTATTCTCTGTGCGCTCGGTGGCTCAGATGGATAGAGCGTCTACCATGTAAACAGGAGATCTCGGGTTCGAGTCCCGGTTGGGGTACACATTTTCAGCTGTCCCCATTGAGGTATACCAACAACACCTGTTGGCCGTTGAGGGTTTCCATTAATTATCATTTCTTAATACAGATAAGTTGGACTGTAGATCAACAGGATTATCAAAACTCTGGATAAACCGGCAATTAAGAAGAAAAATTAGAATAACGTAGCGTAATTCCTGTAAACTTAAAATTGTATTTTTTTTTTCACTTAGAGACACACCGTATACATTGCTTTTACTGGCAGAATGACAATTATTGAACTATATGAAATAAAATCGTCATAACTTCTGAACTGTTTTCGTTAGGACGTTGAAACTGCACGGTTGGCTGTGGAGCGTGGTGGGAATTAGTATGCGCAGTATGGTTTGGTTTACTGACGATGCCCACTTTCATTTGGATGGGTTCGTTAATAAGTAAAGGTGGTTCATTTAGGGGACTGACAATCCGAATTTCGTGATCGAGAAGTAACTTCACCTTCAGCGGGTGACTCTGTGGTGTGCAGTGTCCAGTCACAGAACAATCAGTGCGATATTCCTTGATGGTACGGCGTCTACCGAACGGGACGTGAAGGTTTTGGAAAATTATTTCTCCCCCATTATCCATAGCATGATTTCGACAAGACGTGGTTCATACAGGACAGAGCTCGACCCCATCGCAGCAGGAGACTGTTTGATGTCCTGGAGGACTGCAATCTGGCTCCAGGATACCCAGAGCCTTTTCGTATGGACCTCGATTAGCCGCAATATTCTTCGGGTATGAACACATGCGACTCCTTTTTGTAGGGCTGTATTAAAGACAATCTGTACAGCAATAAACCCAAAACCATTGCTGACGTCAAAATAGCCAAGCCATTCAGGTAGTCATCCACAGCATCGATGTTTCGACACTTCAGGAGGTATGCAGAATTCCACTATTCGTCTGCGTCATATGATCGCCAAGGATGACACGCATATAGAACATGTCATAACCGAAATCCGAATATATGTATTGATGTTTATATCTTGAATAAACGGTGTGCACGCCATAGCTTGTAACTAATTTACGCTTTTTTCATGTAGATCAATAATTGTCGCCCTGTACATTGTGACAAGAAACCTCCACACAGCAGGTCTGCCGAACCTGACCAGCGGGAAATAGCAATATGCGCATGACTTTCCTATTTCATGTCAGAATGAACATCTCTCTAAATGTTGAGAACACCTAACAAACAGCCTCACTAAAATTCATGGATATTTTCAGACACGGTGACTTAGACCTAATGTTCCTAAATCTGAAGTACGTATTTCCCACCCATTTAATCGTCTGGCATCAGCAAAGATCATCCCTCAGATTGTCCCACTTGGCATAAAAGCTAAAATACTTGATGTCAAAATGGTTCAAATGGCTCTATGGGACTTAACATCTGAGGTCATCAGTCCCCTAGGACTTAGAACTACTTAAACCCAACTAACCTAAGGACATCACACACATCCATGCCCGAGGCAGGATTCGAACCTGCGACCGTAGCGGTCGCGCGGCTCCAGACTGAAGAGCCTAGAACCGCTCGGTCTTGATGTCACATACGCTGAAATACCATAAACACTTCTACACAGCTAAGGATTTAGAAACTTGAGTCAATGTGGTGAGGAAGGTGGCAGGTAGCAAATGGGGAGCGAATGAATGGTTTCTCCGTGGACCTTCTGTTGCGCTGGAATACTCTGCAGCAGAATATTGCGCCCCAACTTGGTTCTGCAGCATACATGTGAAGAAAGTTGACGTTCCCTTGAACGCAGCAGGGCACAGTCAGATCCACACCTACATGCTGGCTGCCAATCACCTTAGTCAAAATGTGGCTGTCTACAACTTTATCCAGCAAGTTTCTAAAAGTGAGTCAGCTGTTGCTCACAGAGATTTATTCTCGCTGCCTAGGAAACGACTGAAATCAAGAAGACCAATGTATGAAGAAGGATCCAAACGCACGCCACTAGGTTCATCTGCGACTCTAAATAGATATGTGAATGGAGAGCC
The DNA here is from genome assembly GCF_023898315.1 of Schistocerca nitens. Classification (NCBI taxonomy): domain Eukaryota; kingdom Metazoa; phylum Arthropoda; class Insecta; order Orthoptera; family Acrididae; genus Schistocerca; species Schistocerca nitens. Next base: position 44,336,857 of record NC_064623.1, on the reverse strand, counting down.
AATGAAACCTGAAACCAGGATCCAACAGTTAAAATTCCAGGCTTTCGTCATCTACGGGAGGGGTGAGTAATGCTTAACGTGTACCATTGTTGAAGAAGATATGTGCAAAAACAGCTAACAATGACAGTACGAGCGACTGTGGGGACATTCAAACAATGAGGTACATCGTAAATGTGCGTCCTAACGGACGTTTCCCCGGAAGCGTCATGAGTCTGCGCAAAACTTCCAACTTGGCGCACGATTCGACTGTATCTTCCGCAATTCGTGTGTAGTCTGGGCCGTTGGATAGTTATATAGAGTAAATACACGATCCAGCCACATTAATGGGACCAACGCATATGTTCGACGTCAACATGTAATAACCGCTCACGGACGGCATGAGGCAGAATTACTAGCGGAGTGGGAGAGAAGGGGAGGACTTTGAAAACTGTGCAGTCGTTGTAAGCGACATATAGGACGTCCAAATGGCATCATCATTGGCTTTTGGTTAAATTTTTAAACTGTTCACATGCTGCCGTAGTTAAAGTACACTGTGCGTGGCAAAATGGCGCTATCCAAAACAGACTCCGGGGCTACTATGGTGCACCACGGATCATGGCTAACAAGTGGTGAACAGCGGCTGTGGAGATGAGGCCGGGTGAAAAGATGAATTCTGGGCTACTGACTGCCCAAATAAACCAATTGGCTACCAACAGTGTGTCCTCAACGGATGTCCAGTGAAGGTTGCTGTGTATGGACGTCCACATCAGTTGCCTGGGTCATGCACCCGTCGGCGACGAAGGCTGGAATTTGCAAGTCAGTAGCGCAACTGGTCTTCCACTGCGTGAAGACAGGTGCCTTTTTCAGTTGAGAGGGGGCGCGTACAGGGTGAAAATTCTGAAAGCACACACTCCGCAACGGTCATCGAAACTTGTAAGAAAATGAAACACTTGCAGCCGTCCTTATGATGTCAAACCTCTTGACAGTTGATGGTTGGAGAGACGACATCACAGTTACAGATAGTCAGCATAAACCAGTTTTCGGCCATTGGTACATCGCATATATGGAATGTGATAAACCCTTCAGGCCTGACGATGGTGAATTCAAGCGCCGAAACTCGTTGTTGTTGTGGTGGTCTTCACTCCTGAGACTGGTTTGATGTAGCTCTCCATGCTACTCTATCCTGTGCGAGCTCCTTCATCTCCCAGTACCTACTGCAGCCTACATCCTTCTGAATCTGCTTAGTGTATCCATCTCTTGGACTCCCTTTACCATTTTTACCCTCCACGCTGCCCTCCAATGCTAAATTTGTGATACCTTGATGCCCCAGAACATGTCCTACCAACCGATCCATTCTTCTAGTCAAGTTGTGCCACAAACTTCTCTTCTCCCCAATCCTATTCAATACCTCCTCATTAGTTACGTGATCTGCCCACCTAATCTTCAACATTCTTCTGTAGCACCACATTTCGAAAGCTTCTATTCTCTTCTTGTCCAAACTATTTATCGTCCATGTTTCACTTCCATACATGGCTACACTCCATACAAATACTTTCAGAAACGACTTCCTGACACTTAAATCTATATTCGATGTTAACAAATTTCTCTTCTTCAGAAACGCTTTCCTTGCCATTGCCAGTCTACATTTTATATCCTCTCTACTTCGACCATCATCAGTTATTTTGCTCCCCAAATAGCAAAACTCCTTTACTACTTTAAGTGTCTCATTTCCTAATCTAATTCCCTCAGCATCACCCGACTTAAATCGACTACATTCCGTTATCCTCGTTTTGCTTTTGTTGATGTTCATCTTATATCCTCCTTTCAAGATATTGTCCATTCCGTTCAACTGCTCAAACTCGTAGCTACCCAATAAATGACAGCGTAAGGACGGCTGTAGGTGTTTCAGTTTCTTACAATAGTGAACGGATATTGTTCCCCAAATCTCCAGGCACATGGATGGACATACAAAAAGAATCGTTGGAAGGGTCCAACCTGGAGGAGGAAGCGTTATTATCTGGGGAATGGTTTTGTGGCATTCCCTAGGTGACATCGTCATTCTGAAAAGAACAGAAGATCACCGCAGGTATACATCTACCCTTGGGGCCGTGTCCACCCCAACATGCAGTTTGTTTTTTCCTGGCAGTGATGACATCTACCAGTAGGACAACGCAACGTATCACACAGCTCGCAGTGTATGAGTAAGCGGGTGTTTCGAAGAGCACCAGGGTGACTTTACCGTGCCTCCTTGACTACTGGACTCCCCTGATTGAACTAAACTCAGTCGAAAATCTGTGAGACCACCTCCATTGGGCTGTTCGCGCCTTGGGTTCTCAACCTAGAAAACTAGGGCAGCTGGCCATGGAGCTGGAATCTGCATGGCTCCACATCCCGGTTGATACCTTCATGGACCTCACTGACCTTCACTTCTCGTAGCTGTTCGCGCTGAAAGAGGTGGTTATTCAGGCATTTGACAGGTGGTCACACTAACTGAGACTGGACAGTGTAACGGCACATGACTTTTTTTTATCCAGATCATTAACGCCGTTTCTGCGCAGCACAAAACAGCACGATCACACGAGTTTTTCACCACCAACTTAGGCTCAAAATGGCTCAAATGGCCCTAAGCACTATGGGACTTAACGTCTGAGGTCATCAGTCCCCTACACTTAGAACTACTTAAACCTGACTAACCTAAGGACATCACACACATCCATGCCCGAGGCAGGATTCGAACCTGCGACCGTAGCAGCAGCGCAGTTCTGGACTGAAGTGCCAAGAACCGCTCGGCCACAGCGGCCGGCTAATACTTCATCCAAAGCTGTCCCCATCTGACGTTCCAAATAAACCATAAGTCTGTCCAGCTGCTTTCCGGGTTCTGTATGTGTCATAATGTACTCATACTGAGCGCCAACTTCGTAAATTAATTCATCACTATAGTCATAGTCTGCAGATGAATGAACAGCGACAATTTCATAATCCTAAATCATATAGTAGCTAGTCAGTTACGTTTCATTAACTCGCTTGTCTAAGACCATTGACACATTAACAAATTCTCCAACGAAATCTTTTTTTAAGATTTGTCCTTCACCCATCCTGTGTAGTGCATCTAACTTTTGGTCCAGGGAAACAACCACCTACTTCTTCTTTGGTACTAATTTATACTCATTACGATCGGGGGCAGTACAATACATTTATTGATTTACTAGCTGACGAACACGGCATTTGCCGGGTATAGATTTTGGCAATTTTCTATCACAAACGAAAGCAGAGATGAACTCTGATTGCAGTGAAGTGTGCAAGGAGTTTAATTTTCATGTATTCATGAGAAGATCTTTGAAATCATGAAACAGTAGTGCAAATAAATATGCATAATGTACAAATACATAACTAAATTATCCAAATTAAGAAACATGGTGCTGGACAAGTTCTGCACGCTTAGCGCAGCTACTTTGCTTGTCTACAACGCGAATTTGTCAACGTTTCTACGGCAACGACTCTTCATAGCTCTGCATAACTTGTCCAGCACCATTTTTCTTAATTTGGGTAATTTAGTTATGTATTTGTACATTATGCATATTTATTTGCACTACTGTTTCATGATTTCAAAGATCTTCTCATGAATACATGAAAATTAAACTCCTTGCACACTTCACTGCAATCAGAGTTCATCTCTGCTTTCGTTTGTGATAGAAAATTGCCAAAATCTATACCCGGCAAATGCCGTGTTCGTCAGCTAGTAAATCAATAAATGTATTGTACTGCCCCCGATCGTAATGAGTATAAATTAGTACCAAAGAAGAAGTAGGTGGTTGTTTCCCTGGACCAAAAGTTAGATGCACTACACAGGATGGGTGAAGGACAAATCTTAAAAAAAGATTTCGTTGGAGAATTTGTTAATGTGTCAATGGTCTTAGACAAGCGAGTTAATGAAACGTAACTGACTAGCTACTATATGATTTAGGATTATGAAATTGTCGCTGTTCATTCATCTGCAGACTATGACTATAGTGATGAATTAATTTACGAAGTTGGCGCTCAGTATGAGTACATTATGACACATACAGAACCCAGAAAGCAGCTGGACAGGCTTATGGTTTATTTGGAACGTCAGATGGGGACAGCTTTGGATGAAGTATTAGCCGGCCGCTGTGACCGAGCGGTTCTTGGCACTTCAGTCCAAAACTGCGCTGCTGCTACGGTCGCAGGTTCGAATCCTGCCTCGGGCATGGATGTGTGTGATGTCCTTAAGTTAGTCAGGTTTAAGCCATCTACATCTACATCCATACTCAGCAAGCCACCTGACGGTGTGTGGCGGAGGGTACCTTGAGTACCTCTATCGGTTCTCCCTTCTATTCCAGTCTCGTATTGTTCGTGGAAAGAAGGATTGTCGGTATGCCTCTGTGTGGGCTCAAATCTCCCTGATTTTATCCTCATGGTCTCTTCGCGAGATATGCGTAGGAGGGAGCAACATACTGCTTGACTCCTCGGTGAAGGTATGTTCTCGAAACTTCAACAAAAGCCCGTACCGAGCGTCTCTCCTGCAGAGTCTTCCACTGGAGTTTATCTATCATCTCCGTACCGCTTTCGCGATTACTAAATGATCCTGTAACGAAGCGCACTGCTCTCCGTTGGAACTTCTCTATCTTTTCTATCAACCCTATCTGGTACGGATCCCACACTGCTGAGCAGTATTCAAGCAGTGGGCGAACAAGTGTACTGTAGCCTACTTCCTTTGTTTTCGGATTGCATTTCCTTAGGATTCTTCCAATTAATCTCAGTCTGGCATCTGCTTTACCGACGATCAACTTTATATGATCATTCCATTTTAAATCACTCCCAATGCGCACTCCCAGATAATTTATGGAATTAACTGCTTCCAGTTGCTGACTTGCTATATTGTAGCTAAATGATGAGGGATCTTTCTTTCTATGTATTTGCAGCACATTACACTTGTCTAAATTGAGATTCAATTGCCATTCCCTTCACCATGCGTCAATTCGTTGCAGATCCTCCTACATTTCAGTACAATTTTCCATTGTTACAACCTCTCGATACACCTCAGCATCATCTGCAAAAAGCCTCAGTGAACTTCAGTTGTCATCCAGAAGGTCATTTGTGTATATTGTGAATAGCAACGGTCCTGCGACAGTCCCCTGCGGCACACCTGAAATCACTCTTACTTCGGAAGACTTCTCTCCACTGAGAATGACATGCTGCGTTCTGTTATCTAGGAACTCTTCAATCCAATCACGCATCACAGCTGAGCGCTGTCCAAAGAGTTGTCAGGTGTCAGATATTTCCTTAATTTGACTCGACTGTACAAGTGTCAGTGATATAACAACGGAGAAATGAACAAGCTGGTTCAAAGTAGCACACGAAATACAGCGTCCTGTTTCTGAGTTGACGACCATTCAAGAAAACTATGGCAGACCTATTTCCCTTGTACCATTACATCCGGAATGGTGTGAGAAGCAGATGGAGGTAATTCTGATCCGCGTACTCTTATGGAACAGAAATGTAATTTTAACGAGAGTCCTCTTCCGTGCGTTGTTTGAGAAAGTGTTGTGGGTGGTGAGTGACATATACGTTTAAGCTATAAAAATGGAGAAATGAACCTACTGGTTCAAAGTAAGATATACAAGACAGCATCCAATCTATTTCTAGGGTGACGACAAGTGTAGAAAACAATGGGGAGCATACTTCCTGTGTACTATTACATCTGGAGTGGTGTATGAAGCTGATGAGGTTATTTTGGTCCATGTACTGTGGCTTGTGGAACGCAAATGTATTTTTAATGAGGGTCTTGTTTCACGACTTGTTTGAGAAAGTGCTGTAGGTGGTGACGTGTGTGTGTGTGTGCGTGTGAGAGAGAGAGAGAGAGAGAGAGAAGTAGTTTCTTTAGAGGGGACGGCTACGTGATGCGGCGTGCGGAGAGGACAGAACTCTCGGAGACAGCCTGCCCACCGGCTTCTGGAGAGGCCAATCAGCCGCTGCTTCACTGGCGCCCCTTGAGAGGGCGCTCTTTCAGCCTACGCAGACCAAGAGTGGAGAACAGGAGAGGAGAGGAGCAAGAAGAGGAGTTGGGAGAAGAGGAGGAGGAGGAAGAGAGTGGTTTTCACTTAGCGGATCCACAGCCGCCTATGCTCACACTCATCCTACATATACCAACCGGCCAGACAGCCAACGTGAATTTAAAAGCACATCACGCATAAAAGATATGGGATTCATTTTTTCCTCATTCTTTTCCTTTATCAGTCAAACTAAATTTAAATATTCTTCTCTAACAGTACATCTCCAGTGCTTTCCTTCTCTTCTGTTCCAGTTTTCTCATAGTCCATGTTTCACTACCGAGCAATGCTGTTCCCTGGACGTACAATCTAGGAAATTTCTGCTTCAAATTACGGCCTATACTATTAAACATCTCTTGGGCAAAAATGCCCTTTTTGCCACTATTTCAGTGGTTTATCTATATAAACACTAATAACAGTTCATCATTGCTGATAAATTTTGATTTTGGAAAACTTAAATTTATGATTTCCTGACCAAAGAGTGTGCTCTACTACCGTTAATTTTTCTACTTCCCCAAGTCAGTGAAGGCTAATGTGTTCTTCCAAAAGTGTATTACCACACCTCTTTTTAGTTCTGATGTAGACCTCACACAAGTATACACTATTTTGTAACAACTCACATGCCAACAGACCAGGTCATTCATGGTTTACAGCTCTGAGGGCTTGACATAATTTCTTTGTTGGCCTAAAAACTGACCTGGTGTTACATTTCTATAAAATCTTTCTGAATTGATCAGTTATTTTTTAATATATATACTAAGATGGTATCTGTCCTTTCGGACATGTCCGAAAGAACAGATACCATCGGTGAGCATGCAGCTCGTTAGAATGAAATTACAATGAAATGAACACCCTTAGCTGCTTACAGGCGTTGACATACGTCAACGGGGACCGATGAAAATGTGTGCCTCGACCGGGACTCGAACAAGGGATCTCCTGCTTACATGGCAGACGCTGTATCCATCTGAGCCACCGAGGACACAGAGGACAGCGCGACTGCAGGGATTTATCTCTGACACGCCTCCCGTGAAACTCACATTCTCAACGGCCATTTGACCATCTTCTTCTTCTGTGCAAATGCACAAACAGTGCCCGAACTCTTACGGGAATCGGCAACGCGCCTACCTCCGTGCGTCATTGCTTATTTTGCTGCCTAGGTAGTAGAATTCCTCAACTTCATCTACTTTGTGACCATCAATCCTTATGTAAAGTTTCTCGATGTTCTCATTTCTATTTCTCCTTATTTTCGTCTTTCTTCGATTTTCCATCAATCCGTATTCTGTACTCATCAGACTATTCATTCCATTCAGGACACCATCCAATTTCTCTACTGAACCTTTCTTCTATATCCATCATTGCTTCTTCGATGTACAGATTGGACAGTAGGGGCGAAAGACTACTCCCCTCTTGTACACCCTTTTTAATCCGATCATTTCGTTCTTGGTCGTCCACTCTTATTATTCCCTCCTGGCCCTTGTACATATTGTGTATTACCCATCTCTAGAATTCGAACATCTTGCACTGTTGTACATTGTCGAACTCTTTTTCCAGGTTGACAAATCGTATGACCATGTCCCGATTTTTCTTTAATCTTGCTTGTATTATCAACCGCAACGTCAGAATTGCCTCTCTCGTGTCTTTACCTTTCCTAAAGCCGACCTGATCGTCACCTAACACATCCTCAATTTTCTTTTACAATCCAGCTGTTAAGCTGATTTTTCTATAATTCCGCACTTGTCAGCACTTGCACCCTTGGGAACTGTGTGGATGATACTGTATTTTTAAGAAAGTCAGATGATGTGTCACCAGTCTCATACATTCTGCACATCAACATCTTCTCGATCTGTTTCCACTTCGTCAAATGATTTCAGAAATTCTGATGGGGTGTTATCTATACCCTCTGCCTGATTTGATGTTAAATTCTCCAACGCTCTATTAAATTCTGATTCTAAATCTTTTCTAAATCGATACGTGGTTCTTCTTCTATCACACCTGACAAATCTTCCCTTCAATGTACTCTTTCCACCTATCCGCTCTCTCCTCTGCATTTAACAGTAGAATTCCCGTTACACTCTTAATGTCACACTCCTTGCCGTAGCTTACTCCAATTTTAGCACAATTTCGAACGTCTTGCACCATTTTATATTATTAAACTCATATTCTAGATCGACAAATCCCACGATCCTGTCTTGATTTTTATACAGTGTTGCTTCTACTTAGATACATGAGCCGATAATCTAATTGTGCGATGATTCTGGCACTCATTGGCTCTTGGTATCGTCGGAATTGTGTAGATGACATTTTACTAACATCTAAAGATATATCACCACTTCCACCAGGGATTTTAGCAATTCCGGCGAATTGTTATCTATCCCTTAATCTCGCCGTCAAAAACTCTTTTAGTCTAATATGAATCCGCTAGCTTCTCCATAGCGGTGCCGGTTTCTTCTTCTATGAGTCTTTCAACCTATCCGCTCTCTCCTCTAACAGTGGAATTACCATTGTTGTTGTCACATTTGATTCTAATGTCACCGAAGATTGTTCTGGCTTTTCTATGTGCTTAATCAATTCTTCCGACGATCGCTTCTTTTCCTACTTTTTGACATTTTTCCTGTAGCCATTTCGCCTTAACTTCCCTGAACTTCCCATTTATTTCATTCCTTACAATCCAATTTCTCATTTCGGAATTTCTGTTTAACCGTGATTTGCTCCAGCTGAAATCTTCTCGTTTCTCTTGATCTTTTCCAAGTATGCCTCCTCCTTTTATAATTCTTGAAAGAGTGTTCCTCATTACTAGATGAAATTTTTCTCGTTTCTCATTCCTACTACCAATTCCATATTTCCACAACCCTTTCTTCTACTACTTCCCACACCACCGCATTCAAGGCCCCATAACTGTTAGATTTTTATCCCCCCTTACGTACTGAATTACTCATGAAGCATTATCAAATACTTCATTTATCTCCTCACCTTCTGCTTGGGACGTACGCGTTTATACCTGAACTACTGTCGACGGTGATCGTCGATTCCGATGAGAACAATTCTACCTGTGAACTGTTCACAATAGCTCACCCTTTGCCCCACCTCCCTTTTGTAACGAATCACACTCCCGTTACACTATTTGCTGCTGCTGTTTATATTATCTGATATTCGTCGGACCAGAAACCCTTGTCATCTTTCCATTTCAAGTCACTTAGCCCTGCTATATCTCGACTGACCCTTAGAATTTCCCTTTACAGGATTTCTAGCTTCCCTACCTCGTTCAAACTTCTGAAATTCCACGCGCTGACTTGTAAAATGTTACCCGTTCGTTGGCTTTTCCATGTTTTTCTCATGGTCACCTGCCTCTTTGGCAGTCCCCTCCCTGATATTTGAATGGAGGACTAGTCCACAATCTTTGGACAATGGAGAGATCACCATGACAGTGGTTCAATTAGAGGATACATGTCCTCTCATAAGTACTAATTTACCTTCCTGAAGACACGGTACAAGGACCAGAATTACTGTATCGGCTTTCTAGTTAACGCTCAGACACTACAATGGAAGAAAGTGCCAGGTATAAGCGACGCACAAAAACTAATTTAGCAGTTTTATTTTAGGTGCATAAATGAGATGTAACAATGCTAAACACTAATTAAATATTGACTTGTCGTTAAGTGCAACACACACGCAGTTGAAATGATAACCAGTAATTTCCATCTTCTTTTTTTAAAGAAACGAACTCCCATGTATATAACACCGAGTGAAATGGTACAGTGGTCGCATACTGGACTCGCATTCCTGAGGATGACGTTTCAAACACTCCTCTGGACATCAACATTTAGGTTTTGTGTTATTTCCCAAAATGTCTCTAGCAAATGCAGGGGTGGTTCCTTTACATGGGCACACCCTATTTCCCTCCGCAATCTTCCGTAACACAAGCTTCTGCTCCGTCTCTATATTCAAACTGAAAGTACATTTTGTTACCACTACAGAATGACCTCATTGTAGACAAGGCACTGAATACTAATCTTCCCTTTTTACTTGTACGAAACTGTTTCAAGGGTCTGATTGCATATGACGCAGCGTCTTCTATATTTGACGTGAAGCGTGTGAACCCTTAAAGAGAGAAAATTTTAAGAAATGGTTTAAAATTACATTTACAGTTTTATGAAGATCATTAAGAGCACTTATTTTCAAAAACTGGAAGCGTATAATCTGAGTAATGACCACTACGTTATATGAAAACCTAATTTTTTACGTTTCTCAATGTTTATGCTGTGAAATACTGGCAACAAACGACAATTCAGGTTGGTGTATAGAATGTATAATGCTGGCCATGTACAATAGCACTTTTCGAAAAACATCACCCACACAGAACCGAAGATAACAAGAGCAGAAAAATGCGAGTCTATTGCACAGTCACCATTACGACTCATGCATCCAAGCTGCTGACAAGAATAGTGTACAGAAGAAGTGAGCGGAAAACTATCTGTTACATGACGACCACTTTGGATTTAGGAAAGGTGAAGGCAACAAAAAGGCAGTTCTAACATTGAGGTTGATAATCGGAGCAAGACTGAAGAAAAATCACGACAAGTTTATAGGATTTTTTGAGTTGGGAAAAGATTCCGACAGTGTAAAGTGGTGTAAATTGTTTAATAACCTAGGAAATATAAGGGTAGGCTGCAGTGAAAGACGGGTAATACACATTATGTACTAGAACCAAGGGGAAAAAATAAGACTGGATGACCAGTAATGAAGTTCTCGGATCAGAAAGAGTGTAAGACAGGGACACAGTATTTCGCCCCTACTGTTCAAACTGTACATGGAAAAAGCAATAAGGAAAATAAAGGGAAACTTCAAGGGTGGGACTAAAATTTAAGGTGAAAGGATTTCAATGATATGACATTATTATCCTGAGTGAGAGCGAAGAGGAATGGTTTGAACAGTCTAATGTGTAGAGAATATGGAAGCGAGAGTAAACCGAAGAAAGACGAACGTAGTGAGAAATAGCAGAAATGATAATAGCGAGAAACTTTACATCGGAACTGGGGATCACGAAGTAGAACAAATTAGGCAGTCCAGCTACGTTGGAGATAATATAACTGATGATGAACGGAGCAAGGAGGATATTAAAGCGGACTAGCACTGGCCACATGCGTATTCCTGATCAAGAGAAATCTACTAGTATGAAACGCAGGCCTTAATTTGAGGAACATATTTCTGAAAAAATGCGTTGGCAGCCCAGCACTGCACGGTAGTGAAAGATGCACTGTGGGAAATGTGGAACAGAAGCGAACCGAAGCATTTGAGATGCGGTGCTTCTGACGAATGGCGAAAATTAGGTTGACTGATAAGGTAAAGATGAGACGTTTATCCGCAGAATAGGTGAGGAAACGAATATACTGAAAACACTGACAAGAGGAGGGGACAGGATGGTAGGAAATGTGTTAAGACATCAGGGAATGACCTCCACGGTACTAGAGGGAGCTGTAGAGGATAGAAGCTGCAGAAGAAGAAAGAGGATGGCTTACATCAAGCAAGTAACTGAGAAAGTAATTTGCAATTTATACTCTGAAATGAACGCAAACCACTCACAAGAGCGATGATTCGAAAAAAAAAAAAAAATGTAAACTACGTGTCGTCCATCGTTGTAAGTTAGCACGTACATTCAGTGGTATTCACTGAAGCGACAAAGAAGAAACTGGTATAGGCACGCCTATTCGAGAGATAAGTAAACAGGTGGAATACGGCGCTGCGGTCGGCCACGCCTGTATAAGGCAACAAGTGTCTAGCGCAGTTGTCCGATCTGTTACTGCTTCCACAAGGAGAGAATATGAAGATTTAAGTGAGTCTGAAGGTGGTGTTACAGTCGGTGTAACGAGATGAAGCAGAGCATCTCCGAGGTAGCGATGAAAGGGGATTTTCCCGTGCGACCATTCCACGAGTGTACCGTGAATATCAGGAATCCGGTACATTACGACTGAAGAGAATCGTTCAGCGTGACAGAAATGAAACCCTTCCACAAATTGCTGTAAATTTCAATGCTGGGCCATCAGCAATGCGACACCCAACATTTCCAGAATTGCTACAGAGAGGCTCCAGGAATACTCCTCTGAGTTGAAACACATCCACTGGCCACCAAACGACCCAGGCATGAACATTATTGAGCATGTCTGGGATGCCTTGCAACGTGACGTTCAGAAGACATCTCCACCCCCTCGTACTCTTAAGTGCTTATAGACAGCGCTGGAGGATTGATGGTGTCAGTTCCCTCCAACACTACTTCAGGCATGAGTCGAATCGATGCCGCCTCGTGTTGTGGCACATCTCGTTGTGGGCCTACGCGATATTAGACAGGTGTACTAGTTTCTTTGGCTCTTAAGTGTATGTGCACTATATCTGGAAAATATGTTACGAATACAGTTACGAGCAAAAAAAATAATAAATTAGTGTGTGGTGCTTAAAGCTGAAGCTTTATGGCATTAACGGCGAAAATGTAATTTGTAGACCCTTTTTCCTTTCATAATTTCGTGGGCTGATGGGGGATGCCATGGAGGAAAGGTTTCGGAAATGTTTGAAATTAGGGGTAAAGTTGGTTGGATGTCGCATATTGCTCTCTTTCTCTTATACTACATGTATGGTTAATCTCCTCACCATGAGTTATGTTGCCTTACCGTGTGAAACTTTTAAAGTAAATTTTAACTGTTAAAGACTATATTACGATAACATTTTACATTTTTAAATTCCGTCATTAACCATTGTTGTTGTTGTGGTCATCAGTCCTGAGACAGGTTTGATGCAGCTCTCCATTCTATTCTATCCCGTGCAAGCTTCTTCATCTCCCAGTAGCTACTGCAGCCTACATCCTTCTGAATCTGCTTAGTGTATTCATCTCGTGGTCTTCCTCTACGATTTTTACCCTCCACGCTGCCCTCCAACACTAAACTGGTGATCCCTTGATGCCTCAGAACATGTCCTACCAACCGATCCCTTCTTCTAGTCAAGTTGTGCCACAAACTCCTCTTCTTCCCAATTCTGTTCAATACCCCCCCCACCCATGAACCATGGACCTTGCTGTTGGTGGGGAGACTTGCGTGCCTCAGCGATTCAGATAGCCGTACCGTAGGTGCAACCACAACGGAGGGTTATCTGTTGAGAGGCCAGACAAACGTGTGGTTCCTGAAGAGGGGCAGCAGCCTTTTCAGTAGTTGCAAGGGCAACAGTCTGGATGATTGACTGATCTGGCCTTGTAACAATAACCAAAACGGCCTTGCTGTGCTGGTACTGCAAACGGCTGAAAGCAAGGGGAAACTACAGCCGTAATTTTTCCCGAGGGCATGCAGCTTTACTGTATGATTAAATGATGATGGCGTCCTCTTGGGTAAAATATTCCGGAGGTAAAATAGTCCCCCATTCGGATCTCCGGGCGGGGACTACTCAAGAGGATGTCGTTATCAGGAGAAAGAAAACTGGCGTTCTACGGGTCGGAGCGTGGAATGTCAGATCCCTTAATCGGGCAGGTAGGTTAGAAAATTTAAAAAGGGAAATTGATAGGTTAAAGTTAGATATAGTGGGAATTAGTGAAGTTCGGTGGCAGGAGGAACAAGACTTCTGGTCAGGTGACTACAGGGTTATAAACACAAAATCAAATAGGGGTAATGCAGGAGTAGGTTTAATAATCAATAGGAAAATAGGAATGCGGGTAAGCTACTACAAACAGCATAGTGAACGCATTATTGTGGCCAAGATAGATACGAAGCCCACACCTATTACAGAAGTACAAGTTTATATGCCAACAAGCTCTGCAGATGACGAAGAAATCGAAGAAATGTATGATGAAATAAAAGAAATTATTCAGTAGTGAAGGGAGACGAAAATTTAATAGTCATGGGTGACTGGAATTCGAGTGTAGGAAAATGGAGAGAAGGAAACATAGTAGGTGAATATGGATTGGGGCTAAGAAATGAAAGAGGAAGCCGCCTGGTAGAATTTTGCACAGAGCATAACTTAATCATAGCTAACACTTGGTTTAAGAATCATGAAAGAAGGTTGTATACATGGAAGAACCCTGGAGATACTAAAAGGTATCAGATAGATTATATAATGGTAAGACAGATTTAGGAACCAGGTTTTAAATTGTAAGACATTTCCAGGGGCAGATGTGGACTCTGACCACAATCTATTGGTTATGACCTGTAGATTAAAACTGAAGAAACTGCAAAAAGGTGGGAATTTAATGAGATGGGACCTGAATAAACTGAAAGAACCAGAGGTTGTACAGAGTTTCAGGGAGAGCATAAGGGAACAATTGACAGGAATGGGGGGAAAGAAATACAGTAAAAGAAGAATGGGTAGCTATGAGGGATGGAATAGTGAAGGCAGCAGAGGATCAAGTAGGTAAAAAGACGAGGTCTAGTAGAAATCCTTGGGTAACAGAAGAAATATTGAATTTAATTGATGAAAGGAGAAAATATAAAAATGCAGTAAATGAAGCAGGCAAAAAGGAATACAAACGTCTCAAAAATGAGATCGACAGGAAGTGCAAAATGGCTAAGCAGGGATGGCTAGAGGACAAATGTAAGGATGTAGAGGCTTATCTCACTAGGGGTAAGATAGATACTGCCTACAGGAAAATTAAAGAGACCTTTGGAGATAAGAGAACGACTTGTATGAATATCAAGAGCTCAGATGGAAACCCAGTTCTAAGCAAGGAAGGGAAAGCAGAAAGGTGGAAGGAGTATATAGAGGGTCTATACAAGGGCGATGTACTTGAGGACAATATTATGGAAATGGAAGAGGATGTAGATGAAGATGAAATGGGAGATACGATACTGCGTGAAGAGTTTGACAGAGCACTGAAAGACCTGAGTCGAAACAAGGCCCCCGGAGTAGACAACATTCCATTGGAACTACTGACGGCCTTGGGAGAGCCAGTCCTGACAAAACTCTACCATCTGGTGAGCAAGATGTATGAAACAGGCGAAATACCCTCAGACTTCAAGAAGAATATAATAATTCCAATCCCAAAGAAAGCAGGTGTTGACAGATGTGAAAATTACCGAACTATCAGTTTAATAAGTCACAGCTGCAAAATACTAACACGAATTCTTTACAGACGAATGGAAAAACTAGTAGAAGCCAACCTCGGGGAAGATCAGTTTGGATTCCGTAGAAACACTGGAACACGTGAGGCAATACTGACCTTACGACTTATCTTAGAAGAAAGATTAAGGAAAGGCAAACCTACGTTTCTAGCATTTGTAGACTTAGAGAAAGGTTTTGACAATGTTGACTTTAATACTCTCTTTCAAATTCTTAAGTTGGCAGGGGTAAAATACAGGGAGCGAAAGGCTATTTACAATTTGTACAGAAACCAGATGGCAGTCATAAGAGTCGAGGGACATGAAAGGGAAGCAGAGGTTGGGAAGGGAGTAAGACAATGTTGTAGCCTCTCCCCGATGTTGTTCAACCTGTATATTGAGCATGCAGTAAAGGAAACAAAAGAAAAATTCGGAGTAGGTATTAAAATCCATGGAGAAGAAATAAAAACTTTGAGGTTCGCCGATGACATTGTAATTCTGTCAGAGACAGCAAAGGACTTGGAAGAGCAGTTGAATGGAATGGACAGTGTCTTGAAAGGAGGATGTAAGATGAACATCAACAAAAGCAAAACGAGGATAATGGAATGTAGTCGAATTAAGTCGGGTGATGCTGAGGGAATTAGATTAGGAAATGAGACACTTAAAGTAGTAAAGGAGTTTTGCTATTTGGGGAGCAAAATAACTGATGATGGTCGAAGTAGAGAGGATATAAAATCTAGACTGGCAATGGCAAGGAAATCGTTTCTGAAGAAGAGAAATTTGTTAACATCCAGTATAGATTTAAGTGTCAGGAAGTCGTTTCTGAAAGTATTTGTATGGAGTGTAGCCATGTATGGAAGTGAAACATGGACGATAAATAGTTTGGATAAGAAGAGAATAGAAGCTTTCGAAATGTGGTGCTACAGAATAATGTTGAAGATAAGGTGGGTAGATCACGTAACTAATGAGGAGGTATTGAATAGGACTGGGGAGAAGAGAAGTTTGTGGCACAACTTGACTAGAAGAAGGGATCGGTTGGTAGGACATGTTCTGAGGCATCAAGGGATCACAAATTTAGCATTGGAGGGCAGCGTGGAGGGTAAAAATCATAAAGGAAGACCAAGAGATGGATACACTAAGCAGATTCAGAAGGATGTAGGCTGCAGTAGATACTGGGAGATGAAGAAGCTTGCACAGGATAGAGTAGCATGGAGAGCTGCATCAAACCAGTCTCAGGACTGAAGACCACAACAACAACAACCTCCTCATTAGTTATGTGATCTACCCATCTAATCTTCAGCATTCTTCTGTAGCACCACATTTCGAAAGCTTGTAGTCTCTTCTTGTCCAAACTATTTATCGTTCATGTTTCACTTCCATGCATGGCTACACTCCATACAAATACTTTCAGAAACGACTTCCTGACACTTAAATCAATACTTAACAAATTTCTCTTCTTCAGAAACGCTTTCCTTGCCATTGCCAGTCTACATTTTATATCCTCTCTACTTCGACCATCATCAGTTATTTTGCCCCGCAAATAGCAAAACACCTTTACTACTTTAAGTGTCTCAATCCTAATCTAATTCCCTCAGCATCAC
This sequence comes from Schistocerca nitens, assembly GCF_023898315.1. Classification (NCBI taxonomy): domain Eukaryota; kingdom Metazoa; phylum Arthropoda; class Insecta; order Orthoptera; family Acrididae; genus Schistocerca; species Schistocerca nitens. The sequence goes on along the minus strand of NC_064623.1, from coordinate 44,320,141 downwards.
CCGACTTAATTCGACTACATTTCATTATCCTCGTTTTGCTTTTGTTGATGTTCATCTTATACCCTCCTTTCAAGACACTGTGTATTCCGTTCAACTGCTCTTCCGAGTCCTTTGCTGTCTCTGACAGAATTACAATGTCATCGGCGGGCCTCACAGGTTTTATTTCTTCTCCATGGATTTTAATATCTACTCCGAACTTTTCTTTTGTTTCCTTTACTGCTTGGTCAATATACAGATTGAATAGCACCGGCGAGAGGCTACAACCCTGCCTCACTCCCTTGCCAACCACAGCTTGCCTTTCATGTCCTTCGACTCTTATAACTGCCGTCTGCTTTCAGTTCAAACTGTAAATAGCCTTTCGCTCCCTGTATTTTACCCATGCCACCTTCAGAATTTGAAAGAGAGTATTTCATTCAACAATGTCAAACGCTTTCTCTAAGTATACAAATGCTAGAAGCGTCAGTTTCTCTTTCCCTAATCTATATTCTAAGATAAGTCGTAGGGTCAGTATTGCCTCACGTGTTCCAACATTTCTACGGAAACATTAACCATAACGAAAATCAAATTTTTGTTGCTCCTGGAGGCTGTTAGACAACAAGCAACTGGGACTGAGTGCCTATAGCCGTTCATAATAGCAGATTCCCCGAACAGAGAAGAGTATCACTAATACAAGACTAATAATATTTTTATTTTTATTTAGGCGTAAGACGGAGTCACACCATTTTAACTGCGGCCATTACCAAATGCTTTTCCTCGGTGGTATCGTGGATGGTCCTTATAATTGCTGTGTGCTGCGCTGCAAACATGCACTTTCTACGCATATCACAATAATTAACAGCTGACTTTTATTCTGTCGTTCACAGTGCGGCGCGGCATGCTACTTTTTACTTCCCTGCCAGCGTCCATCAATGTTCATTTGCCTAACTTAAATCTGTAGTAGAAAATACTAGACCACTACTGTCTATTGTAGGTCGCAACATACATAGAATTGTCCGGTGATGTGGCTAGCTTCTGAAATAAAAGTTTTAACTTGTCAATATAAATTTTCAGGTGTATTTTTACGATAAACACCACAGTTAATACTGCCAAGTCTGTACTAAGTGGCAACACAATGTAAAGTCCACACGCACACCACAAAATTAATGTACAAGGCCAATTCTCTCATCTGTCAAATAGCAAAGCTAGCGTCTCCTATCTTGCTCCTGAGATGCCTTCCTCTTCATCTATCTCTATTAGCCACGCAATCTTCTTTTTCCTTTATATTTCCTTAATTATGTTTCATCATGTCTCTCTATTCCTCTCCTGCCTTCACCATGAGTCTCCCTCATACTCCCTGCTGCCAGCACTCCTATCTAAAATCTATCTCTTCAATAATGTCTAATTATAACAGTACTTGTGATCTAAGAATCTATATGTATGTATTTTTCCAGGTGTACCTTTCAAATTGTTTATTTCACTTTTTATACTAGATGTAGTTTAACATGCCTACTAAAACATATGAATGTAAAATAAGTAGAATGCCCGGTTAGATGTAAGAGAGGGCCTGATGGCCCTAATCTTGCCAGGTTAAATAAATCAATAAATAAAATAAATAAACAATCACACACATAGCCAGTTTATGGTATTTACGCCCGTTACCGAAGTTAATAGAGTTCACTAGATCGTTTAGTTGTGAAAATGCTCGCTCAAATGTTGTGCACTCAGCTCTGCACGTAATACCTGTTCCAGTCTTAGATCGCACAACACGCCATGCGGTTTTAACTAACAGTCAAAAGCAATTATTTTGATATTCCGTCCGAAATTCCACACGACTTCCACTATACCGTTCACTTAAATACACTTTGTACTAATTCGCGAACTCGTAATTAGCATTTTCCGCGATTTTACAGTACTTTCGTCGGAGCTGCTGTCAATGACATGATACTCGTTCGAACCCTCAGCCCCGACCCCCATAGATCACACAGAGGCTTTGTTCCCAGCATAGATTGGCGCGAGCCTGCATTTTTCTGATTGGCTGATATCACAATCAGCAAATCAGGTTGCAGTATTATCCCGCGCTAACCCGCGCTTTACTTCAATGACCAATCATAGTAAAACATTTCTTTCTATGGCAATTGCTAAATAAATAAATTTAGAAAAGTGTCAAATATAAAATTACTCCTTCTGAAATTACCGATTACTTTATGTTCTACTCACGATTTATTAGTACCCTACACTGACTGCACATTTAATTATAGTAACTCACCTGTATAGTTTAACTGGTACTTCGTGAATAAACAAAACAATTTTCATTTACTTCTGTTCTTCTTCACTTATACAACACTCACACTGCTAATTAATACGCATATAAAACAATTGTAATTATGCAAATACATTAAATATTAATCAAATATAACTTTACAACATTGTTTTGACTACGATTGCTAGCACTTTCCGTCAACTGCTCACCTCTGCCACCTACTAGTACAACTACATGTAGCTCTGTAACTCAGGTCCACGTCAGCTGGTGACATCTGTCGATGACTCATGCCTATAACGATACCGTCATAACAAGTGACAGGAGCGATGCGAAGGTGCTACGCTTCAACAAGTGGAAGGGAGCAATGGTGTTCTTCTCTCTATCTCACGAGTAGTAAAGCAGCTGTGCAGAGCAGTACTCACCATGAAGATGTTGTAGTAGAGGAAGACCATGATGATGCAGGGGATGTAGAAGGAGGAGAGGGAGCTGTAGATGATGAAGTCGGAGTTGTAGAAGAGGCAGAGGTCGGGCCGGCGGTCGGGCGTGTTGTTGAGGCCCAGCACGATGGGGCTGCCGATGGCGGCGCTGATCATCCACACCAGCGCGATCGTCAGCCACACGCGCCGGCTGTTGCGGTGCTTGGCGTACTTGATGGGCTGCGTCACCGCGATGTACCTGCGAAAGGAGCACAACACTGGGTGATCAGTGTTCCCAGTCCCAAACACCCAACTTCTCAAGGGTTCTGGTGAGAGGGATTGGCTTTATCAGCCTGATGTACCTGCCGCAGCAATAGGACGCAGTCATGAGGCTCCGTAGTGTTTATGACACCTGGTACCGACAGCCGACTCACCAAGGTCTCTGAGGATAGGGATGGGCTGCACCAGCGTTATGTACGTGCAACAGTAACGGAGATACAACTACAAGTGGACAGAGAGTAAAGTGTCCCCAGATTCCGATAGGAAACTCTTCAAGGGTTCTGATGAAATGGATGGACTGCATCACCTCAATGTATATGCTGCAATAATACAACCCCACCATGACACTCCATAGTGTATGCCGCAGCTCCCAACAGCCAACTCGTCAAGAGTCTAGGTGATATACTGTAAAAGTAAGACAACAGCAGTCACAAGAGGACTGAGAGTACAGGGTCGCCAGTTTTCGACCAGCAGCTATTCAAGCGTTCTCTTAAAAAAGATGGACTCGTATCCGTGATTATTTGCTACAGCTATACAGTGCAGCCACGAGACTCCATAATATACATTGACCCCAGCATACGACATCCAACTCTGGGGGCTGGGAGGGACTGCCTCTATGTGGTATCGCTGCCAAAGAAAGACAGCAATAAACAGGACACAGAATATAGTGTCCCCAGCACCTAATACGATTCAGGTGAAATGGAATAGGTTGCACGAAGGCGATGTACCTGCAGAAGCAACATAATGCAGCTATGAGACTTCACGGGGTATGTTGACATCAGCTTCCAAAATCTGATACACCAGAGACTTTGGGGAATGTGACACGCTTCATCTATGTGATATGGCCACCAAAGCAAGACAGCAGCAATCATAATAGGACAGGGAGTACTGTGCCCTCAGCTCCCTACAGGCAACTGTTCAAGCGTTCTGGTAAAGTCGATTGAGTGCATCACCATGAAGTACATGCTGCAGGATTGATAGCGTCTAGGTGATATACTGTGAAAGTAAGACAACAGCAGTCACAAGAGGACTGAGAGTACAGGGTCGCCAGTTTTCGACAGGCAGCTATTCAAGCGTTCTGCTGAAAGTGATGGACTCGTATCCGTGATTATTTGCTACAGCAATACAGTGCAGCCACAAGACTCCTTAAATTACATTGACCCCAGCATACGACACCCAATAATGGGGGATGGGAGGGACTGCCTCTATGTGGTATCGCTGCCAAAGAAAGACAACAATAAAGAGGACACAGAATACAGTGTCCCCAGCTCCTAATACGATTCAGGTGACATGGAATAGGTTGCACGAAGGCGATGTACCTGCTCAAGCAACATAATGCAGCTATGAGGCTTCACAGGGTATGTTGACATCAGCTTCCAAAATCTGATTCACCAGAGATTTTGGGGAATGTGACACGCTTCATCGATGTGATATGGCCACCAAAGCAAGACAGCAGCAATCATAATAGGACAGGGAGTACTGTGCCTTCAGCTCCCTACAGGCAGCTGTTCAAGGGTTCTGGTGGAATCGATGGACTGCATGACCATGATGTACATGCTGCAGCAATACTGAGACAGGATTGGTAGCGTCTATGTGATATAGTGTAGAAGTAAGACAACAGCAGTTACAAGAGGACGGAAAATACAGTCTACCCATCTTCCAATTGCCAACTCTTCAAGGGTTCTGGTGAAATCTGTCGACTGCATCACCATGATGTACATGCTGAAGTAATACAAAACAGCCATGGTACTCTATAGCGTATGCTGACACCAGCTCGCCACAGCGAACTCATCAGAGGTTCTGGGGGATAGGATTGGTAGCGTCTACTTGATATATTGTAAAAGTAAGACAACAGCAGTCATAAGAGGACAAAAAGTACAGTGGCCCCAGCTTCCAACAGGTTGACCTTCAGAGGCTTCTGACGAATAGATAAACTGCATCGCAGCGTTGTTCCTGTCGGATTAACACAATGGAGCCAAGAGACTCCATAGCGTACACTGACCTCAGCTTCCACCAGATAAGTCAGGAGGGGTTCTGGGGGACAGGGCTGGCAGTGTCTACGTGATATACTGCAAACGTAAGACACCAAGAAGTACTTCCCATAGTGACACAGCCGAACCACTTAGCCTGTGGTGTCCAACAAAGACTGTGGTGTCCAACAGATAAGTGTACTAGGATACAGGGGAATGACATGGACTGAATCACTGCGATGTACTTATCTCAATAACCCAACGGCAGTCACTAGAACGCGAGGTCTACAGTATCCTATACATATAGTACTGTATAATCACTGGACAAAAACAGCGACGAGACAGACCCTAATAACTGCACGTGTATCCTATTATCACTGGTTCTGTACAAAATTGTGTCCAAGGCATCAACAGACTAGAACAAGAAATGTAACGTGAGTACCAAGCATTCAGAAAACGAAGTCCATGTGCTGAGCACAGTTGGAACTTGTGAAGAGTCCTTAAGGATCAGACAGACGAACAATACTGTGGGCACGTTTGTGGACTTTAAGAAGGCCTACTACTCCATAGATCGGCTGACTCTTTATAACATACTAGAGGAACATGGAATATGTAGAAACACTAGGGCCCTTGTACAGTAACCACTGCATCCAAAGTAAAATTTATGGGAGAAATGTCAGAAACATTCAAACACAGAAGTATCAGACAAGGAGATGGTCTCTCACAACATTTATTCAAAAGGATCTTGAACCAAATCAACAAACAATGGGAACAGAAATTAAAGGGGATTTACGTAGGAGGAACGTTTGTAAACAAAAGAATTATAAAAACCTCTAGCGTTTGCAGATGCCATGGCAATAGTAACAACAGGTAAGGAGCACAGGAAGCACTGGAATACTTACATGAAATTTAGTCAAAACAAGTCTGCTGATATCATACGATGAAAGAATGAACAGTACCACAGAAGCCATGTACACAAAATACGGAAAGGTTAGCAGAGTCCCAAAACTCCAATATCTACGTTACTATATACAAATAGGAGAATTAAACAAAGCGCCGGCCGGTGTGGCCGAGCAGTTCTAGGCGCTACAGTCTGGAACCGATGCGACCGCTACGGTCGCAGGTTCGAATCCTGCCTAGGGCATGGATTTATGTGATGTCCTTAGGTTAGTTAGGTTTAACTAGTTCTGAGTTCTAGGGCACTGATGACCTCAGAGGTTAAGTCCTATAGTGCTCGGAAACATTTTTTTGAATTAAATAAAGCATCCAACGTGGATACGACAAGAAAACTTCAGGAAGAAGACAAACTCACAATGACACATTACAGTCAAAGGAACATATCAAGATAGGAAAAACTCAGGAACTGCAACACAGTTTTAAAGCACTCTACGCATCAGAATCTACTACAAACAGCAACAGGTGTCATGAAACGTGAAATCCTCAGAAAATGTTTGGAGCAATACACCACGATGATATGTGGACGATGAAACCAACCAAACCATTATACGAAAATATAAACAGCCCTAAAATAATGAAAAGTAAAAAAAAAAAGATGTTCGTCAAGAAATAGAAGAAGACCTTACCCATGCAAATCCACAGGATCTGTAGCATATGTCAGTGTATCTTTTCTTAACTGTCGACAACGTTATTACTTTCTGCGCCGCAACGGGTTAGCCAAGACAACGCCGACTTAAGCGCATCAGGGGAACACGCCCTACCAGTCGTGTGCTCGCGTGAGCTGCGACCCAGTCACCGGGGTTGGGCAAGGCGTGGAACATTGCCACGCTATTCTGTGTTGCGGCCGTGTGAGACACTTCTTCCTGGCTCCTTTTAATTCACTTGCGTTGTATGCTATCTAAGCTTGGTTGGGTGAGTGCCGACTTGTGAGCTTCTGAGATTTCAGTGGTTTCTACAGTGAAGACGTAGTACGCGTTTGCAAGTGAATATCTCGCGAGCTATGTTGTTGTTCATAGCTAATTAAGTGAGGTAGAAATCTATTGTTTCTCTTTTTTTCAACTTATATTTCATTTAACTGTTGGACCATCGATAACAATAAGTGTTTTGCAGAAATACATCGCATTCTTAAAAGTACTTCTACTATCGTACTCATCATTTAAAGTCGTTAAAATAGTACCTGCAGATTTTACTTAATTGCAGTCTTTTATTGATAAATTTTTATGTTACTTTCATAATCCACAATTGCCGAGTGATAGAAACCTTCGACTATTCGATTCATGTGTGTATTCTTATCGTATACTGCAGACTCACCAGTATTTGGCCTGTAATGCGGCAACTATTTATCCCAGACCCTAGACAACGGAACCAGCCAAAACTTTCAATATCGCAACGTTGAGTCCGTGGGTACATAGTTGAGGGCAACCACCACCAGTACACATTTATTGTGAAAGCCCGCAGCTGTTAACTTGGCGAAGCGTCGGGAGAAGAAAAGTTTTCCTGAGTTGGTTAAGCGAAAACTCCTAAAGCTTTTTTAAACATTTTCTATTTCTCAACATTTAGCTACAATATAGCAGGTCAGCAACTGGAAGCAGTTCATTCCATAAATTATCCGGGAGTAGGCATTAGGAGTGATTTAAAATGGAATGATCATTTAAAGTTGATCGTCGGTAAAGCAGATGCTAGATACATTGGAAGAATCCTAAGGAAATGCAATCCGAAAACAAAGGAAGTAGGTTACAGTACACTTGCTAACCCACTGCTTGAATATTACTCAACAGTGTGGGATCCGTACCAGATAGGGTTGTTAGAAGAGATTGAGAAAATCCAACGGAGTGCAGCGCGCTTCGTTACAGGATCATTTAGTAATCGCGAAAGCGTTACGGAGATGATAGATAAACTCCAGTGGAAGACTTTGCAGGAGAGACGCTCAGTAGCTCGGCACGGGCTTTTGTTGAAGTTTCGAGAACATACCTTCACCGAGCAGTCAAGCAGTACATTGGTCCCTCCTACGTATATCTCGCGAAGAGACAATGAGGATAAAATGAGAGAGATTAGAGCCCACACAGAGGCATACCGACAATCTTTCTTTCCAGGAACAATACGAGACTGGAATAGAAGGGAGAACCGATAGAGGTACTCAAAGTACCCTACGCCACACACCGTCAGGTGGTTTGCGGAGTATGCATGTAGATGTAAATGGTCACCCCGACTACGAACACAGTGCTCCCAGTGAGAGACCACTTTGTCCATACCGACAATGTAGAATGTTTGACTTAACTGACGAAGCGACAACCTCAATTCCGCCTGCGCCGCGTCATCACTATCAGAGTGAAGTCCTCGAAGGTGTTCTTTAAGTATTCGAAACAGATGGTAGTCGGATGGGGCCAAGTCGGGGCTGTTCGGAGGTTGGCCGATGACAGTGAAGAGACGGATTGTAGCAGCGCTCGTGTGTGGTCTGGCATTTTCATGCGGAAGAAGAGGGTGGTCAAAGTGCGGACGAGCTCTTAGGATTCGAAACGCGATACTGAACTCTGTTTCCGACGCGCCGACATAGTAACCAAACAGACCGCAATCATTTCTGTTAAAATTCAGAGCCCTCTGGCGGTATAGGGTTGAAAACACGTAGACATGAAAAATTAAGACGTAGAAACTTAATAGAGTTTGTTTTATTTAAAAATCTTTAAGAGTTTCCACGTAAAAAACTTCGGAATCATTATTTTTCAGCACATCATTATAGTTTATTATCTCAGCTGGATGCCTTTTATAACTATTCTTTTTCTTTATCTCAAGATTTTAAACCTGGCTGAAACAGCAACCGTTGAAATTCTTCACGGTAAATGATGACAGCCAAAACAGTTGCAGGATATAGATTTATTAGAATTCTTGACCACGGTTTCGGTATTTATAAATATACCTTCATCAGAAGTAAAATACCTAAACTCACATCCTGCAATGGAGATTAATAAAACAATTGTGCCAAAGGCGTCGTGAGTATATAATATTTATATATACCGAAACCGTGGTCAAGAATTTTAATAAATCTTAATCCTGCAACTGTTTTGGCTGTCATCATTTACCGTGAACTTTTCGTTTATTGTGATAATTCAAGGGATGCCAAAGCAGAACATAGCTTTAGTCGCACTTAACCTCAGGTCTTTTTTGCTTATATTACGCTGTAACCTTTTCAAATTGTTTCAGAGTATAACGGGAGCACTAGGTCTTCCATTATTTAAAGAGGTATGTTCAAATGGTTCAAACGGCTCTGAGCACTATGGGACTTAACATCTGAGGTCATCAGTCCCCTAGAACTTAGAACTACTTAAACCTAACTAACCTAAGGACATCACACACATCCATGCCCGAGGCAGGATTCGAACCTGCGACGTCAGCAACAGCGAAGTTCCGGCCTGAAGAGCCTAGAACCGCTCGATCACAGCGGCCGGCTAAAGAGGTATGTATAACTGTTGTCTGCCCCGTTTCTGTACAGCTAAATTTTACCAATTGTCTAAATAGGTATTTTTTCGATATAAATGGTCCTTAAACCTATATATATATATATATATATATATATATATATATATATATATATATATATATATATATAGGGTGTTTCAAAAATGACCGGTATATTTGAAACGGCAATAAAAACTAAACAAGCAGTGATATATATATATATATATATATATATATATATATATATATATATCATTTATTATGCAGACTAATTGTTGATCGTATCTAGAATGAAATTTTCACTCTACAGCGGAGTGTGCGCTGATGTGAAACTTCCTGGCAGATTAAAACTGTGTGCGGAGCGAGACTCGAACTCGGGACGTTTGCCTTTCGCGGGCAAGTGCTCTACCAACTTAGCTACCCAAGCACGACTCACGCCCCGTCCTCACAGCTTTACTTCTGCCAGTACCTCGTCTCCTACCTTCCAAACTTTACAGAAGCTCTTCTGCGAATCTTGCAGAACTAGAACTTCTGAAAGAAAGGATATTGCGGAGACATGGCTTAGCCACAGCCTACGGGATGTTTCCAGAATGAGATTTTCACTCTGAAGGCGAGGTACTGGCAGAAATAAAGCTGTGAGGACGGGGCGTGAGTCGTGCTTGGGTAGCTCAGTTGGTAAATCACTTGCCCGCGAAAGGCAAAGCTCCCGAGTTCGAGTCTCGGTGTGGCACTCAGTTTTGATCTGCCAGGAAGTTCCATATCAGCGCACACTCCGCTGCGGAGTGAAAATCTCATTCTGGAAACATCCCCTAGGCTGCGGGTAAGTCATGTCCCCACAATATCCTTTCTTTCAGGAGTGCTAGTTCTGCAAGGTTCGCAGGAGAGCTTCTGTGAAGTTTGGAAGGTAGGAGGCGAGGTACTGGCACAAGTAAAGCTGTGAGGACGGGGCATGAGTCGTGCTTGGGTAGCTCAGTTGGTAGAGCACTTTCCCGCGAAAGCCAAAGGTCCGGAGTTCGAGTCTCGGTCCACACACAGTTTTAATCTGCCAGGAAGTTTCAATTGTTGATCGTATTCCTTGGTTCCTTTGGGAGTGCTATGTCAACAGCTATGAAGCTAATTATTTCAGAAATACATTCTTTAATTAAATACTAAGATCTGTTTTCCAGGAAATTCTATGTGGCGTTTCAATAAAACTGTTTGTGAAAAACTGCTCTTATCCACGGCATGAGATCTTACCACTCAAAACCAACTGTCTAATTCCTATCTGAATCAGTAGGTAAAGAATCGACGAAAGAGGCAAATTCGGAAGCAAAATTATTGACACGAAATTTTGAAATAAAAGCAAGGAGTGAACCGGGGAAAATGCGGAGAGAAGAAAGGAAAGATGAGGACTGTTCAAGAATGAAGGAATGCTACACGCTGCCATCACTGGTACCGAAGCTGAACCATCTTTCGTCTGAACGCACAACACACCTCCGGTTTGTCCTCCAATGAGCTCTCGCTTGACATCGCTCTAGTAGCAAATGACGGTTGTTTGGGGTCTGTGGAATGCAAGCTACAGGGACTGTAGCGGTGTCCACCTCTGCTCATATTGTTGCTCTAGGACGCAATAGACACCCGCCAAACACGATGGTCTTCCCTCTTGGTAGGTACTGTCACGTGGCCGTCTGGATCCAGGTCCTCTTGCGACTGCACATTCTCGTGACGAACGTGGCAGGAGTCACGTAAGCTATGTGATCAAAAGTATCCGGACAACGCCAAAAGCATACTTGTTTTTTCATATTAGGTGCATTGTGTTGTCACCTACTGCCAGGTACTCCATTTTAGCGACTTCAGTAGTCATTAGACATCGTGGGAGAGCAGAATGGGGCGCTCCCTGGTCAGGTTAATATCACTTGTGTCATACGTCTGTATCCGAGATTTCCACACTCGTAGACATCCCTAACTCTACTGTTTCCGATTTGAAAGTGAAGTGAAAACGTGAAGGGTCACGTACAGCACAAAAGCGTACAGGCCGACCTCGTCTGTTGACTGTCACAGACCGCAGACAGTTGAAGAGAGTCGTCATGTGCAATCGGCAGACATCTATCCAGACCATAATGCAGGAATTCCAAACTGCATCAAGATCCACTGTAAGTACTATAACAGTTAGATAATAGGTAAAAAAACTGGGATTTCATGGGCGAGCGGCTGCTCATAAGCCACACATCACGCCAGTAAATGCCAAACGACGCCTCGCTTGGTGTAACGTAAACATTGGACGATTCAACAGTGGAAAAACGTTGTGTGGAGTGACGAATCACGTTACACAATGTGGCGATCCGACGGCAGTGTGAGGGTATGGCGAATGCCCGGTGAACGTCACCTGCCTGCGTGTATAGTGGCAACAGTAAAGTTCGGAGATGGTGGTGTTACGGTGTGGTCGTGTTTTTGATGGAGGGGGCTTTCACCCCTTGTTGATTTGCGTGGCCACAGGCCTACATTGATGTTTTAAGCACCTTCTTGCTTCCCACTGCTGATGAGGACTTCGGGGATGAGGGTTGCAGCTTTCAAGACGATCAGCACCTGTTCATAATTCACGGCCTTTGGCGGAGTGGTTACACGACAATAACATACCTGTAATGGATTGGCCTGCACAGAGTCCTGGCCTGAATCCTACAGAACACTCTTGGGATGTTTTGGAACGCCAAATACATACTAGGTTTCACCGAACGACATCGATACCTTTCCTCAGTGCAGCACTCCGCGAAGAATGCGCTGCCATTCCCCTGCACCTGACTGAACGCATGCCTGCAAAAGCGGAATCTATCCTCAAGGCTGAGGATAGGCCAACACCATACTGAATTCCAACATTACCGATGGAGGGCGCCATCAACTTGTAAGTCATTTTCAGCCATGCGTCCGGATACCTTTGATGACATAGTGTAGAATTGTGGTTTTCCTGCCAAGTCACAGAAGGAACATCCAGATTATCGAAGACCTCGTTGGAAATCAGTGGGCTGTGGATAATGACGTCTTTGTCGCCTTAAAGGTATTCTTGACTAACATCAACTCACCAAGACCAACCTCATCGCTCACGTTACTGCGTGTATTTAAAGCAAACCTGATCTGCATTCTCATGGTGTTGCCAATAGCGCTCTTTCATACTATTGGAGAGAAATCGGAATAGACGTAATCTTTCAGATGTAGAAACACGTCTAGGAACTTTCACGTGAGTCGTATAACTCCCTTTGGCGTTGCGATTTTTTTCCTTCAGTGTATTATCAGTTAATTATACTGAAGCTCCAATTACAGAGATATTAAACTCGCAGAATACGTCTCTGCGGTCGGCAACACCTACATCAGACAACAGGTGTCTGGAGCCGTTATTTCATCGGTTAGTGCTGCCACAATGGCAGGTTATCAGTATTTAAGTGAGTTTGAACGTGGTGTTATAATCGGTGCCTCTCCAAGGCAGCGATGAAGTGGGTATTTTCCGGTATGACCATTTCACAAGGGTATCGTGAATACTAGGAATTCGGTAAAACATCAAATGTCCGACATCGCTGCAGCCGGAAAAAGATCCTGCAAGAACGAGACAAACGGCGACTGGAGACAATCGTTCAACGTAACAGAAGTGCAACCTTTCCGCACATTGCTGCAGATTTCAATGCTGGGCCATCGAAAAGTGACAATGCGCACCATTCAACGAAACATCACCGATATGGGCCTTTGGAGCCGAAGGTCCACTCGTGTATATATGATGACAGTGCTACACAAAGCCTTACGCCTCTCCTGGTCCCGTCAACATCGACATTGGACTGTTGACGACTGGAAACATGTTGGCTGGTCGGACTAGTCTCGTTTCAAATTGTATCGAGTGGGTGGTCGCTGGCGGGTATGGAGTCAACCTCATGAATGCATGGTCCCTGCAAGTCAGCAGCTGACTGTTCAAACTGGTGCAGGCTCTTTAATGGTATGGGGCGTATGCAGTTGGGTTGATATGAGACCCCTGATAAGCCTAGATACGACTCTGACACCCGTGACAGGTGCGACAGCATCCTGTCTGATCACCTACATCCATTCATGTCCATCGACCATTCCGACGGACTTGGACGATTTCAGAATTGCTACAGAGTGGCTCCAGTAACTCTTCTGAGTTTAAACACTTCCGCTAGCCACATCTCTAGACTTGAACATTATTGAGCGTATCTGGGATGCCTTGCAACGTGATGTTCAGAAGAGATCTCTACCCCCTCGTACTCTTACGAATTTATGGACAGTCCCACAGGATTCATGTTGTCAGTTCTGTCCAGCACTATGCCATGTCATGTTGTGGTACTGCGATCTCAGGGGTCCGTGCATGATATTAGACAGATGTACCAATTTCTTTGGCTTTTCAGGGTAATAATAATGAAAGAGTGGTCCCTGGACTGAACCCTGTGGAAAGCCATGAATCCTGTCTGATCACCTGCATCCATTCATGTCGATCGTGCCTTCCGACGGACTTGGAGAATGAAGGATTGCTACAGTCTCCAGGGACTCTCTTCTGAGTTTAAACACTTCCGCTAGCCACCAACATCTCCGGAAGTGAACGTTATTGAGCTAATCTGGGCAACGTGCTGTTCAGAGACCCCTACCCCCTTGTACTCTTACGGATTTATGGACAGCCGTGCAGGATTCATGTTGTCAGTTCCGTCCAGCACTACTTCAAATATTAGTCGCGTCCATGCCACGTCGTGTTATGGTAACTGCGAGCTCGAGGGTCAGTACATGATATTAGACAGCTGTACCAGTTTCTTTGTCTTTTCAGGGTAATAATAAAGAAAGAGTGGTCCCTGAACTGAACCCTGTGGAACGCCATAGCATCCTGTCTGATCCTCTGCATCCATACATGTCCATCGTGCATTCCGACGGATTTGGACGATTCCAGAATTGCTACAGAGTGGCTCCAGTAACTTTTCTGAGTTTAAATACTTCCGCTAGTCACATCTGTAGACTTGAACATTATTGAGGGTATTTGGGATGCCTTGCAACGTGCTATGCAGAAGAGATCCCAACCCCCTCGTACTCTTACGGATTTATGGACAGTCCTGCAGGATTCATGTTGTCAGTTCTGTTCAGCACTACTTCAGATATTAGTCGAGTCAATGCCAAGTCGTGTTGTGGCAACTGTGTGCTCGGGGTTTGTTACATGTTATTAGGCAGGTGTACCAATTTCCCTGGATTTTCAGGGTAATAATAAAGATAGAGTGGTCCTTGAACTGAACCCTGTGGAACGCCAGTACTGATTTGTCGCACTTCACGTATTTCATCCATGTCGACTCCATTCATTCCATGTCAGCGAGTTTCATTCAATTCCAAGGGTCTCGAGTGCATCGAATCCGCTGTCGGACAGCGACCTCGCCAGTTCGACCGGAAGGAAGCACTGTGCAAGAGGCGTCAGCGGTGGCTGACAGAGCCGAAGCTGCAAGTTGCGCGGCTGCCGTCCGTGTGGTGGGAGCTGCGTCGCCCGGTCCGGCCACGCGGCGGGGACAGCGAGTGCCGCGGGGGGTGCGAAGAGGGGAAAATCGAGTTACGCCCTCTGGCGCGGCCACCGACGCCGCCGCGAGATCAAAGGCGGCCTTTTAGGGCTGCAGCAGTGCGCTGCGCCCCGCCGGTCGTACGCGCGTGGGTGTGGGCGGGGGGAGGGGCGTGGGTGTCGCAGCACGCGAATCAGACGTCAGATAAGAGGCGCCCCTTACCGGTACAGGATTCGCGCTATCCGAGGGGACGGAATATTTCCCTCATTCAATGTCCGCATCGTTGTTAACATTGGGGCAAAGTTGGGCACCACTACTGGCACTTAAAAGCAGCTTAAACTGCTAAAATTCGATAGCGCGCTATGGATGCAATTGACACACACAGTGGTTACGGTTACTACAAGCCACACCACAAGTTGGGAAAAGGGGCCAAATTGCTAGTAGTTTACTGTCGAGATTTTCACACACAAATCTTTTATTCGTATCTTACAGAAACAAGCAGTACGGCAATAAACAGCCTTTTAAACACGCCGCTAACGGCAATCAAGTAATTTATAGCAATACAACAATTTTTTTAAAAAAATTCTTTTTTTTTAAAAAAAGTAGGAGTAACAGTACGGCAATAAACAACTTTTCAAAACACCTCGCTAACGGCAATCAAGTAATTTATAGCAATGCAACAGTTTAAAAATTTCTTTTAAAAACGGCATTCAATTATTTATAGCAATACAACAGTTTCAATTAAAAAAAGAAAAACCACAGAAGCTAACAGTACGGCAATAACAGTCTTTCAAAAAACGCCGCTAACGGAAATAAAGTAATTTATAGCAATGTAACAGTTTAAAAATTTCTTTAAAAAACATTAGTAAACAGGCTACTAAAGTAAATACAGAACTTTGTTAATAAGGTACGGTAAGGTAGTGAAGCTACCAACACCGCCATTAAAAAAAAAAAAAAAATCAAAGGTCTCAGCACACACACGATTAATGGCAATAAAAGAATGAAGTAATTTAAAAAGTTTTTAAACAAAAGTGTCCTGGAATATCATTAGAACATAACAGATATGACGGACCCGTGTAAGGCGGCCACAAATCACCCACTCAGGGATGCTCAGGCTAGGCAGAATACTGACCAATTTAAATACGCCAGCCGGCTGCGGTGGTCTAGCGGTTCTGGCGCTGCAGTCTGGAACCGCGGGACTGCTACGGTCGCAGGTTCGAATCCTGCCTCGGGCATGGGTGTGTGTGCTGTCCTTAGGTTAGTTAGGTTTAAGTAGTTCTAAGTTCTAGGGGACTTATGACCTAAGATGTTGAGTCCCATAGTGCTCAGAGCCATTTGAACCATTTTAAATACGCCCGTAAACACAATTGCCACTCTCAGGCTGGTCACTGCACCGACTTTTATCCAGCGAAAACTTGTTATAAGATAGCTTAACTTGCTGACAGAATTAGAGCTAACCTCGTGCAAGGAAACATAACACCACACAGTCCTGAATAAGCGACCACATGATCAACCTACAAGAAACATGAATTTACTCATAACACACGACTGAATAGCGAAACAGTTAAAACTGCAAGAACTACACCTTCCATCGGGCAGTAACCAGAGGAGGAGGAAAGATCACTGTCTTCAATTACACCGGTGCCAGGGACAGGAAACCCGGTCGCCGGAGGCCACAAGGCAGAAGAGACGCTGGTTATTACTTACTGATTAAACCTTACACGATCTTAACTTACAATTATGCTCGAACAGGCAGTACACGACCTCTCATGGCAGGGATCCACACATCCGACCGCGCACGCGTCGCCAGCGTACCCAACACGCCACGGTCACGCGACAACACGCTCTGCCACCAGAATTCACGTCTTCTCTGCAACGTTGACGGGTAGTGACCGCTCCTTCATGTTAGGTGTCTCCTTTTGAACTCCAGTGTTGAAACGGAGGATTTAAAGAAGCTTGTTAACGTCCCACAAAGGCGGAATGAACAGCAACTACTCGTGGGGCGATTCTGTATACAACCAACACGCGGGGAGCTCTTCCGTCAACTCGACCCGCTCGTTACACACAACCGAAAAACATCACGTGGCGACTCGGTACAACCGACCACGCCTGGTCCGCGCTGGAGAGCCACACTGTCCTCCCGTGTCCACCACACTCTCTCTGCGCGCAACGCCCCTACTTCCGCGCCACCACACGAGGTTACAACCGGTCAAAGATCTCACTTCCTCCATAGCAGTTTCCCGAAAGCAAAAACACAGATATCGATAGCAGAGAGAAAAGACAACCAAGCGGCTGTGTGCGCGCCATATAGGCGGGTGACCTTGAACGGGACTTGGCCGCAGCACGAGGCAGCCGTCGGATCGCGCTAGAGTTTTAACTAAGCGCGATCCGCTGCGAAAAAGAGTTTCCGGCCGCCATGACAGTTTTTTCGAGCGCGACTTCCTGCCGCGTCCAGCCTTATCAGCACGCGCTTCCGCTTATCAAGCAGCAGCACGCTCATTTGAGTCGAGGCAGCCGCACGGAGCACACAGCCATGCCGTACAGGAGGAGGAGATATGCAAGGAGAATGAGAATGCCTGTTTACAAGACAGTTGATACCTTTTCTATGACTCCAAATAATGTCGCCCAAACATGTCAGGGGAAGAAAAGGAAAACCAATGCAATCTAAATACAAGGTGTAGCACAAGTCGATACACGGCTCAGCAATAGCCAACCTTTTTTAGATCTGCACAAAACTTATCGAAAACATTATGACCAACCGCTTATTAGCCTGTAGGTCCACGTTCGCAATCCATTCCGCGTGGCACAGATTCGACACATTCTTAGTAGAGCAATATCTCTGAGTTACGGGGTTCGTGTTTTGTGGGCGCGGCGTGCCATTTTGTACACAACACTGTTACCACTGGTTCGCTTGGCCGATAAATTGGACAGAAGTGACAGTTCCCGCCTTCGAGGTTGTGGCGTTATCTTTTAATTGGGTACCTCTCAGTCATTTGCACCGACTTATTTGTGCACACAGTGTTCAGCAGACAAATAGCCGCAAAATACTTATCGATTTTCTCCTAATGGTGTATGGCGGAGGGTATTTTTTTGTACCACCAACTGAGCCCTCCAACACTGTTCCACTCGCTAACAGCGTGTGGGAAGTTTCCAGAATGTGATTTTCACTTTGCAGCAGAGTATGCGCTGATATGAAACTTCCTTCCAGATTAAAACTGAGACTCGAACTCGGGACGTTTGCCTTTCGCGGACAAGTGCTCTGTCATCTGAGCTACCCAAGCACGACTTACGCCCCGTCCTCACAGCTTTACTTCTGCCAGTACCTCGTCTCCTACCTTCCAAACTTTACAGAAGCTCTCCTGCGAACCTTGCAATGCACAGTTTTAATCTGCCAGAAAGTTTCAGCGTGTGGGAAGAATGATTGTCAGTACTGGCTTCAATATTTCAAATTTTCTCCTAGTGGTCATTACGCGAGACGTATGTGGTGGGAAACAATAAGTTGTCCGACTCTTCCTGGAGTATGCTCCCTTGAACTTACAATAGAAAATCTCTCCGTGATGCACAACAGCTCTCTTGTGACGTCTCAGAATGGAGATAGCTGAACATTTCCGTAACGATCTCACGCGTTATTTTTCCTTATCCACGTTGCAACATACTACAACAACACATACAACTTCTCTTCATCGTATAACCAGTCCCCTGTTTCCGATTTTTAGTTCCTTACAACGATTAACATGGGAAAGCATTACACGTTAAGAAGGCACTCTTTTGTTCAACTCCTTCGTGGGGATATTTTTCCTTTTATAACTTCCGAAACAATAGCACCAGACAGTTAATTGTCTTACAAGTAAGTTTAACTAATTTGTTCATGGTCGATGAAAACTTTATACACTCATGCTCATAAATCAAGGATAATGCTGATACACGATGAAACAGCGCTCTGGTGGGCGGTTTGCAGGTTTAAATCACCTCGGGGTGTGACCATGCGGTGCATTTGACCTGCGGTCGTCGCAAGGTGGCGCTGGCAGCAGCCCACATAAGCAGATGTGTGTTGGTGCACGTCAGAGTACGGTGCAGCAACTAAGTGTGCAGACGTTTTCAGACGTGCTAATGGTGACTGTGTGTTGAAAATGGCTCAAAGAACAAACATTGATGACGTTCTGAGGGGTAGAATACTAGGGCGACTGGAGGCTGGTCAGACACAGCACGTCGTAGCACTCACCCCCTGTGTGCCACAGAGTGCGATCTCAAGACAATGGCAACGATTCCAGCAGACTGGAAACGTGTCCATGCGCTACCGTACGGGATGCCCATAGTGTACAACACCACAAGAAGACCGATATATCAGCATCAGTGGCCGCAGACGGCCACGGAGTACCGCAGACAGCCTTGCACGGGACCTTACCGCAGCCACTGGAACAGTCGTCTCCAGACACACAGTCTTCAGACGACTGAACGGACATGGTTTATTCGCCCGGAGACCTGTAAGGTGCATTCCACTGACCCCTGGTCACAGGAGAGCCCGTAAGGCCTGGCGTCAAGAACACAGTACATGGTCATTGGAACCCCTTAATGTCGTTGTAAGGGACCTGTATGGAGGTCGTGGTTCGATGGTGCGAGGTGGGATTAAGATTGGTCCACCTACACCCCTGGACAAAGGAACTGTAACAGGTCAGGTGTACTGGGACGCTATTTGGCACCAGTGTATCCGCCTTTTCAGGGGTGCAGTGGGTCCCACCTTCCTCCTGATGGATGATAACGCACGGCCCCACCGAGCTGTCATTGTGGAGGAGTACCTGAACCCCCGCGCTCGATCGACGTGTCGCTGCACGTCTTGAAACCCCTAGAACACTTCATTAGCTCCGACAGGCTCTGGTGCAAGAATGGGAGTCTGTACGTCAGCAGCTGCTCGACCACCTGATCCGGTCTATACCAATCCGTGGTGCTACCTGTGTACGTTTGCATGGTAATCAGATCTTATCTTGATGTCGGGGTACCTGCGCAAGAAACAGTGGCGTTTTGTAGCACATGTGTTTCGGGACGGTTTTCGCAACTTATCACCAATACCGTGGACTTACAGATCTGTGTCGTGTGTGTTCCCTATGTGCCTGTGCTACGTTATGTGGCACCACATTCTGCAATTATCCTCATGAACATGAGTGTGCTTTCGGGCTACTCATTCAGTCTGTCCTGAAGCTGCATTGTGATAGGAAAGTGTAAATGCGAATTGAATACTGCAGAACAGATGAGCCAACTGTCGTTGTGTATATGGTCTGCTCAGACAAACCTGAATGTGTCAGGAGGCATTAAGACCGAATACTGCCCTTACTGTCCCTATCTGCCTCGACAGTGCTGCACTGGTCATAGCGTTCTTGAGATGTGGCCTAAGACGTGTCCAGAGACGCCCAGGACCGTGGCGGGATACCAGTCTTACTGTCGCCCACTATACGCCTGACAGCCATGGTAGATGATAATCTTGGGTGCCGTTTTATTTCATAGCACGAAGCCTGTGGTTGGCATCCGCACTGTCCTTACAGCACAGCGGTACGTCGACGTCATTCTACGCCCTGTTCTGTTGCCCTACAACTTAAGCCAGCCTGGGTTTGCATTTCAGCACGATAATGCCTGTCCGCAAACAGCGAGAGTTGCTACTGCTTCTCTCCGTGCTTGTCAAACCATACCTCGGGCAATAAGGAAGCAGGATCTCTGCCCAACTGAGAAGTTTAGAGTATAATGGGCAGGGCTCAACCAGCCAGCCCTGGATTTTGGCGATCTGACGCTCCAGTTGGACAAAATTTGGCACGATGTCCCTCAGGAGAACGTCTAATAACTCTATAGATCAGTGCTTGCATAAAGGCGACAGGTGGACCAACGTGTTATTGATCTGCTGGGTTTCTGAAGCCTATTGTCTTGAATAAGTCATCCAGTTTTCCTGAAATTATAATAATGTGTTTGCCTGTACCCGAGCGGCCTTGATGACAGCAGCAGCAGTGTCGCCATACCAGGAGTTGCTGGGACGGCTGGACTCGCAGGACAGTGCTGCGGGCTGCACGCCGACGCTACACTACACCCATCTAAACTGTAAATTAGCTGAATAAAAAAAAGCTAGCGAATACCGCTGTATCACACCGCACTGCTCCTAGACGCTCTTGAACTTGCTCGGCCTCCTGACGAAATACGGTATGGTGGGTCCTAGCTTCAGGTCTGCCATCTGGAGTCCCGGGTTTGACTCCCGACGCCGCAACAAAGTTTCGCAGGAGAGCTTCCGTGAAGTTTGGGAGGGAGGAGACGAGGTACTGGCAGAAGTAAGGCTGTGAGGATTGGTCGTGAGTTGTATTTGGATCGCTTCGATGCTACAACTCTCACCTGCAAAAGGCAAAGGTCCAAAGTTCGAGTCTCGGTCTGGCACAAAGTTTTAATATGCCAGGAAGTTTCGTTCTTACATCTGTTTTGAGCTGTTTTCGAGACCATTCGACGTTTCTGTTGAAAGTAAACCTGTGGATGTGTAGATGTATTGATTGGTCTGGCGTCACCCGTTTTAAAGATGAAACTTTTTTACGGTGTGCAGTCACATTAACGTGAAAACCGGTCGAAAGCCTCAATAACGACCTTTTGCAGTGCGGACTCAAAAAATGGCTCTGAGCACTATGGGACTTAACATCTTAGGTCATCAGTTTCCTAGAACTGAGAACTACTTAAACCTAACTAACCTAAGGACATCACACACATCCATGCCCGAGGCAGGATTCGAACCTGCGACCTCAGCAGTCATGCGGTTCCGGACTGAAGTGCCTAGAACTGCACGGCTACCGAGGCCGGCGCAGTGCGAACTGCTGTGAGGCCTGCAGGGAGAGAGTCAGTGACGGTCTGGAAGGTACTGGCAGGGCTGACGAGCTAGTTTTCTCGACTGAGGATGCATGGCACCAACAGCCCGGTCGAGCGTTGATTAGCTGAATGTCGTCGGATAATCTATGCAGAATCGGAGACGAAAGGAATATGTGGAAAACACTGATAAGGAGAAGGGACAGGATGATAGACATCTGCTAAGACATGAGGGAATGACTTCCATGATACTACTGTAGACGGCAACAACCGTAGAGGAAGACAGAGATTGGAATACGTCAAGCAAATAACTGAGGACGTAGGTTGCAAGTGCTACTCTGAGATGAAGAGGTTAGCACAGGAAAGGAATTCGTGGCGGGCCGCATCAAACCAGTCATTAGACTGATGACGAAAAAAAAATCTATGATCGCATAACCGAAATGTTACTCGTATGCAAGTGTCGCCTCCTTCTGCAGTCACCGGACGAGGGGGCGCAGTGCTTAGCACACTGGACTAGCGGTAGGGAGGACGACAGTTCAATCCCGCGTCCTGATTTAGGTCTTCCGTGATTTCCCTAAATTCCTCCAGGCAAATGCCAGGATGGCTTCTTTGAAAGGGCACAGCTGACTTCCTTCCCCATCCTTACCCAATCCAATGAGACCGATGACCTCGCTGTTTGGTCTCATCCTCCAAATAACCCAACCCAACCCAACCCTTCCACTGTCGTCGTGTGCCCCACTCCCTCTCCCCCTCCTCCCCCCAATACGCCCACAGCACCAATACCGAGTTGCCGGAAATAGTAACTGTTGGAGTACTGTTATGATCACCATTAACTTCGTAGCGTCGAACTTGCGATATAAAATGTCTAAACGAAGCGTGTTGTCCTTCCAATGAGAGACAAATAAGATGGTATTATCCAGTGAGCTCAAGGTTGGTAAATTGAGATTCACAGATACAAGAAAAAACACAGGATCGATATCACAAATCTTACTTCTAGAAGCTTAACTCTAGTGTTGAATTAACAAGTTTTAAAACTATGAAGCTCGACACGAACAAGAATGTAGAAGATGCTATTTGCAAGTGGTTTGCACAAAAAAGATCAGATGGAGATCCTATCTCTGGTTCCATTCTATGCAAAATGGAAACTCATTGTAATGAACATTCTGGGGGCTCAACGAATTTTAAAGCAAGCACGGGCTTGTTAAAACGCTTTAATTCAAGATACGGCACCTGCTGGCTCCAAATACAAGGACAACAAACTGTGAGCTGATTCTTCAGCAGATGATTCTTTCAGAATCAAACTAACGGACGTATTGCGGGAAGATTATGTTCTCGAGAACAATGCTGACGAAACTGAGCTCAATTTGAAACGTTTTCCAAGAAAAACTATAGCTTCACATCGTGAATTAGCAGAACATGGTCATAAAATAAGTAACGAACGTATTATTGCTGCAGCTTGTACTAGTGCTACTGGTATTCACCAGTTGCCTATGATCGTCATTGGGAAAGTAAGAAACTTTAATGTAAGGGATAGGGAAAGAAATAAGTAAGTAAAATGTTTTTTATCTCAGAAGTAATTGCTGTTGCCTTTAATAGATTTACCCCTCTGGGAGACAAGATAATCAGTGCCCTCATCGAAAAATGTTTGCGGTTCCCTATGGGACCATTATTGTGTTCTGGTGTGGTCGTCCGAAGCAATTCGATGGCCCAAAAAATGTGGAAATCCCATGGGGGGGGGGGGGGGAGAGAGGTCTTGGAGGATGTGTAAGGGCTTCCCAGCGAAACTTCTGCAGCGTAGTCGTCAGAAAATTGGCAAGCATTTTATTTTTTACACCGCATAGAAAGTCGCCTGGACGGATAGTACGAGTTTCACGGAATGGTTTACGGCAGTTTTTGTGGTTAGGAACGGAGAAAGGGAGAAAACATTACTCCTTGACAGCGCACTAGCTCATCTATCATGTGATACCTTAAACGAAAAGAACGAATTAATGAAAGTGATATTTCTTCCACCTAATGTAATTTCCTTGTTTGCAGCGTGACTGAGACTTTCAAGCGGCATTACACAACCGGATTTTTAAGTAAGCTATTGACAGAAAGACGAGAGGAGGCAGAAGAAAATCGTAAAAAAAATATTGATTTGGAAAATGCGTTCTACATGGCCGGAGCAACGTGTGATAGTGTGAGCAAACAGAATTTACAGAAAGCCTGGAAAAATATTTTGGGTATGGCGCAAAGTTCTCATTGTCCAATTGAAGTTAACAAACAGAATGATGTGTTCAATACGCTCAGTATGCTAAAAGATACCATGAATGTAATGAGGAAGACGTTCGGGAATGGATGAGAGTCGACGATGATGCAGATGCGGGACACTGTATGATGCAGGATCGCGAAATTGTAAACCTGCTCACTGATAAAGCTGACGATGCTAGCATCTCATCAGCTACTGGTCCAGAAAGTGAAGATGAAAATATGCCGGCTGGTTCTGAAGCATTTATGTACGATGGTTGCTGAAAACAATGCTACGAATGCGAAACGTTACGTATGTATTATTCGAAGCCTCCCGAGTGAGCGCGCCAAGTTTGCGTCACTTTCGACAGGTGGTGTAGCTGCAGGACTTTGAAAATGGCGTCTGCAAGTGATGTAAGTTGTGAGGATGGGGTCGTCAGAAGACGGCTCGGCGGAGCTCCACGATTTGCAGCGGTCGGGGAGACCATCCACGGCTGTCACACCTGACATGTTGCAGCGAGATGATGTCATCGGCGGTGACAGACGCATTATGACTCGGCAGTTGGTGCTGCATCTGTCAGTCAGCAAAGACAGTTCACACAGTGAAGCACTTGGTCCGCCACCAGGACAAGGATTGGTACCGACGGGGCATACACGTCCTTGTTTTTCACCCGCGGAAGATCACAGAAGGGGATGGAGATGACGTGGATAAATAGGGTGTGTAGATAAAGCACCATCCTTTCGTTTGTGTAATTCTCATTATGTTCAATAAAGAACTGATGAAGAAAAAAAAGTGCGGTGTATTACTGTCTGGGCTACCCTGGTATTTAGAGATCACAACCACAGGTGGAAGCAGAAGCGGCCAAGGACACTGCTAGCTAGGGCATAGCCACCTATGGTAAACTAACATACGCAAACAGCGACAAACGTCGGTAAGCCCCCGCATATCAGCAACACTGACTGGCAACTACCAGCTGCTATTAGAGTCGACCAACAGGCCACAGCAGGGACACCGACGAGCTCGCCCAAAGACGCACAAACAATCTGCCAACATTCCCTCACACTGTGCTTCCGGTATATGACCTATTGGACATAAGGTCGATAACAAACCTATCTGTTGCCGGTTGCTGACGCTGAACGAGGACTCTGTACCAGCACCCAGCGCCAGCCGCCGAGCAGCACAAACGCACAACGTCAAGGTATCGACATGCATGATACCCACTACTATCCTTGCACAACCTATCGCAAGCAGCAAGACAACCGCTACTGCTCTTACCACCCGACCTAACTTTCGCAGAGGTTTTTTTCCCTTGGCTCTTGCCTTGGCACTTTTTTTCCTCTGCCCTTCAAACCGCCACTCTTCGTCAGATTTCGACCAATCTATCTCCAGATGAGCGCGTATTAATGGTTAATCCTAACCAGACGTACGCAAACATCGCAGTACCCACATCCTGCGACACCTCAATTTAGTGAATACTAACCCTTATGCAGAGATGGCAGTAGACCTTTTGTGTTGGCCATCATGCCGGTGTGGGCGTGGAGGGGCTCCACCTCTATTTAAAAAAAAAAAAAAAAAAAAAAAAAAAAAAGGTATTTAAATGCTGCCTTGCGGCGGTTAGAAGTTCAACATGAAACCGACCAGTATCAGATATCTGTACTGAAAGAAAGTGCATGACTTACCTGTTCGTAAGCGAACAGGCTTCCTTAGACAGACCAGAATTTAGGATTTTAAACCCTTAATTCTATACATGTAGGCCGCTCGTGATCTCGCAGTAGCGTTCTAGCTTCCGAGTACGGGATCTCGGGTTCGATTGCGGCTGGGGTCAGGGATTTTCACCTGCCTCGAGATGACTGAGTGTTTTTGTGTCGTCTCCCTCATCATCATCATTCATCCCCATTACGGTCGGAGGAAGGCAACGGAAAACCGCCGAAATTAGGACCTTGCCTAGCACGGTGGTGCGGGTCTCTCGCATCGTTCCCCTACGCTCCGTGAAGAAGCATGGGCCTTAATTTCCATTTTCCAAGTCTATACATACGTACTGAACATGGAAAATGCTTATGTATTACATGTTTACTACACTCATGTTCATAAATTAAGGATAATTGCACAATGTGGTGCCACACAACGTGGCACTACACAAAACTGGCGCTAATAGCATAGGCACACAGGGAACACACACGACACAGATATGTAAGTCCACGGTATTGGTGATAAGTTGAGAAAACTGTCCCGAAACACATTTGCTACAAAACGCCCTGTTTCCTGCGCATGTACCTCGACATCAATATGGGATATGATCACCATGCACACGTAAACAGGCCGCACAACGGGTTGACATACTCCGCATCAGGTGGTCGAGCAGCTGCTAGGGTATAGCCTCCCATTCTGGCAGCAGTGCCTGTCGGAGCTCCTGAAGTGTGGTAGGGGTTGGAAGACGTGCAGCGATACGTCGACCGACAGCATCCCAGACGTGCTCGATGGGATTTAGGTCTGGAGAACAGGCAGGCCATTCCATTCACCTGATATCTTCTGTTTCAAGGTACACCTCAACGATGGCAGCTCGGTGGGGCCATGAGCTATCATCCATCAGGAGGAAGGTGGGACCCACTGCACCCCTGAAAAGGCGGACATACTGGTGCAAAATGACGTCCCGATATATCTGATCCGTTACAGTTCCTCTGTCAAAGACACGCAGGGGTGTACGTGCACCAATCATGATGCCACCCCACACCATCAAACCACGACCTACATACATGTCCCTTTCAAGGACATTAAAGGGTTGGTATCTGGTTCCTGGTTCACGACAGATGAAAACACAACGAGAATTACTGTTCAGGCTGTACCTGGACTCGTCCGAAAACATAACCTGGGACCACTGTTCCAGTGACCATGTACTGTGTTCTTGACACCAGGCTTTACGGGCTCTCCTCTGACCAGGGGTCAGTGGAAAACACCTTGCAGGTCTCTGGCTGAATAAACTTTGTCTGTTCACTCGTCTGTAGACTGTGTGTCTGGAGACAACCTTTCCAGTGGCTGCGGTAAGGTCCTGAGCAAGGCTACCTGCAGTACTCCGTGGCCGTCTGCGGGCACTGATGGTGAGATATCGGTCTTCTTGTGGTGTTGTACACTGTGGACGTCCCGTACTGTAGCACCTGGACACGTTTCCTGTCTGCTGGAATCGTTCATAATCTTGAAATCACACTTTGTGGCACACGGAGGGCCCGTGCTACTACCTGCTGTGATGACCAGCCTCCAGTCGCCCTAGCATTCTACCCCTCATAACGTCATCAGCATTTCAACACACAGTCACCATTAGCACGTCTGATAACGTCTGCACACTTACTGCCTGCACCGTACTCTGACATGCACCAACACACCTCTGCGTATGTGAACTGCTCCCAGCTTCACCGTGCGACGACCGAGGGCCAACGGCACCGCATGGTCATACCCTGAGGTGATTTAAGGGGCTCCGGAAAGGCTCAAAATCATGAAAAGTTCAATTTTCACTTGTTTGCGTTTTCTGAATCTGCAGACTATTACCTTTTAATAGATATATAATTTATTCAATTCCGAAGACTACAACTATTTTTAATTTTTTTTGAAATGTGTTCTACATGGGCGTGACCCACTGTGGCGCTGTTAAACTGCTGTCAAATGGTGTTATTATTAACGTCCGTGTTCATCAGGTACATTTTAGTGATGTGAGATAAAGTATGTGTTGTGGCTAACCTGTGATGGTTCAATATATATCGCTGGTGTGATTGTCGATTGTTTCATGTTTATTTACTCTGTCGTTATCTCGAAAATATTCGTAATTAATTCTGTTTCTTGAGTCTCTGTTTTGTTGAAGTATAATAATGAGTAAAAGTAAAGTTATTAGAAATCCTCTGAAGGCTTTAAGAAAAGGAGAAATGTTGGAAAGCCAAAGGTATTTAGAAATATGGGAATGAAGATAGGTTCTAACATGGTACGAGCGATGCTTGCTTTAGACAAGGAACGCCTTCGGGCTGCAGACAGGGCTGTAAAGAGTCTAGAAATACAAGCAAGAGTAAACAGGAGGAGGAACAAGAGGAAGCTGGAGGAGGAGTTTGCAGAGGATGAAGATAATCCATCCTATGGACCTGGAATGCACTAAAAAGTTAATCCAATCTTTGTCGCTCGATTCCCAAACCTTTTATTTTCTCATACTAATTACATGTTTTCTAAGGATCTTCCAAACATATTTGTTTCAAACTTTCAGTAAATGTTACACAGTACCTTCTGCATAATTTAACACAGCCTTTTTCCAAAAAACTCTATATTTTTGAATATATAAATAAAAAATTGCAAAAAAATGTTGTGAATTTTCATTACAATTGAAAAAAAAATCATCTTTAATAACTGAAATAAAATTTTGTAAAATCCCTGTGTTAAGTTGTAGCCCATATTCCAATAAATAATCTGTAAAACGTTCAACTTCCTACCTCAAATACTTTGTGAGGAAAGATGTAATTTATAAGCGTTATTTTAACATTGCAAGTATAGGGCGTTCCGGAGCCCCTTAAACCCGCAAAACGCCCACCAGAGCATTGTTTCTCCATGTATCGACATTATCCTTAATTTATGAGCATGAGTGTATTTTGAACTGCATACATTCCTATTGTACTTGCCTTTGTAGTGATAAAAGGAACTCAAGTTATCATACTGCGTATAACAAGTAAATGATCAGTCTTTGGAAGCGGTAACATCAGTCAACTATCTGCATGTGACTGTTCGAAATGATCTGAAATGGAATGATCAGATTACACAAGTAACGCGTAAGGCGAACTGTAGATTGCGATTTATTGGTAGAATCCGGAAGCGATGCAGTCCTTCAACAAAGGAAATAGCTTACAATACGTTAGTTCGTCCAGTCGTAGAGTATTGTTCGTCTGTATTGGACCCTTATCAGTTGGGTCTGATTCAAGAGATTGACAAGGTCCAAAGAAGAGCGGCAAGATTCGTGACTGGTACATTTAGACATCGCGAAGGCGTTACAAATCTCATTGAAAGTTCGAAGTGCGACACACTTGCAGATAGACGACGCGCTAAACAGAAGGGGCTGCTCTCTAAATTCCGATTCACCGAGGATGTGGAGCATATATTATTACTGCCAACTTTCAAATCGCGCAATGATCACCATTCAAAGATAAGGGAAATTAGAGCTCGTACTGAGGCGGTCAGACAGTCGTTTTCCCCTCGCACGATCCGCGAGTGGAACAGAGGGGGGCGAAATATGACTTTGGCACGAAATCTGCCCTCCGCCACACACCGCTTGGTGGCTAGCGGAGTATATATGTAGATGTAGATGTAGAAGGATTCCGACACCTCCTACCCCAAGTTCTTTCTATGAGTATGGGACTACTTTGACTTTACCGTCGTTACTCAACAGTATTTGTGAGTTCATATAAGCTAGTAGACCTGATTACGTCACAACGCGCAATATTTGAAATTTTCGTCATTTGTTGTCCTATATGGTGTTTAAAAACTTGACGAAAAAAATAACGATCAAGTTTGCGTAGGACTCACGCTCCGAAGGTTCCATACGAACTTAACTATGGATATACCTGATGTGCCAAAACATTACGACCGCCTGCTCAGTTGCCTGTTTGTTCGTCTGTGGAGGGAAATACATCACTGATTCTGCGTACCAGGGATACGAAGGTTTATTGGGGGATTTGTAGTGGTATGTGGCATTAGATTTATACGCACAGGTCATGTAATTCGCGTAAATAACTGGCCGCTGATTTGCGTACGCGGTGATGGCTCCTGATAGCGACCCAGTTCGGTTCCGTAGGATTTATATGAGGTTAATTCTGTCGCGGAGACATCAACCTGAATTCACTATAACGCTCCTCAAACTACTGTGGGACGGTTCTGGCTCCAAGACACGGACAGTTGTACTGCTGAAGGATGACACCGCCGTCGGGGAAGACATCAAACATGAAGGGATTCGACAGGCTCCATGCAAGCGCAGGAGAGTGTCTCCCACAGCATAATACTGCTCCCACGCTGTTCACATCGATGATGGCGGTGTTGGAAAAATGTGATTCACCAGCATAGCCGACACGCTTCCATTGTTCGGTGGTCGAAACCCGATGGTCTCGTGCCCACTGCAATCGTAACTGACGATGTCATTGAGTCAACATGTGAGCACGTATGGGTCATCTGCTGCGAAGCTCCATGTTCAACAATGTACGATGTACAGTGTGCTCCCAAACACTTGTATGTGCATCATCATTGTGCTCTTTCGGCAGAAATGCCATAGATCACCATATATCCTACTTTGAAGAGCAGACAATCCTCCAAACCCCTCGTGCTCTGCGTAATAGTAATCTGCCCTTTGTCGAAGTTGCTCATCTGCATGTATTTGCCCATTTACAGCCCATATCTTCGTTAGAATCTACATCTACATCTACATTTATTCTCCGCAAGCCACCCAACGGTGTGTGGCGGAGGGCACTTTACGTGCCACTGTCATTACCTCCCTTTCCTGTTCCAGTCGCGTATGATTCGCGGGAAGAACGACTGTCTGAAAGCCTCCGTGCGCGCTCTAATCTCTCTAATTTTACATTCGTGATCTCCTCGGGAGGTATAAGTAGGGGGAAGCAATATATTCGATACCTCATCCAGAAACGCACCCTCTCGAAACCTGGCGAGCAAGGTACACCGCGATGCAGAGCGCCTCTCTTCCAGAGTCTGCCACTTGAGTTTGTTAAACATCTCCGTAACGCTATCACGGTTACCAAATAACCCTGTGACGGAACGCGCCGCTCTTCTTTGGATCTTTTCTATCTCCTCCGTCAATCCGACCTGGTACGGATCCCACACTGATGAGCAATACTCTAGGTCGAACGAGTGTTTTGTAAGCCACCTCCTTTGTTGATGGACTACATTTTCTAAGGACTCTCCCAATGAATC
The DNA here is from genome assembly GCF_023898315.1 of Schistocerca nitens. Taxonomy (NCBI): domain Eukaryota; kingdom Metazoa; phylum Arthropoda; class Insecta; order Orthoptera; family Acrididae; genus Schistocerca; species Schistocerca nitens. The sequence goes on along the minus strand of NC_064623.1, from coordinate 44,289,338 downwards.
TCAACCTGGTACCCGCCTTACCAACAATTAACTTCAAATCGTTCCCCACGCATACTCCCAGATATTTTACAGAAGTAACTGCTACCAGTGTTTGTTCCGCTATCATATAATCATACAATAAAGGATCCTTCTTTCTATGTATTCGCAATACATTACATTTGTCTATGTTAAGGGTCAGTTGCCACTCCCTGCACCAAGTTCCTATCCGCTGCAGATCTTCCTGCATTTCGCTACAATTTTCTAATGCTGCAACTTCTCTGTATACTACAGCATCATCCGCGAAAAGCCGCATGGGACTTCCGACACTATCTACTAGGTCATTTATATATATTGTGAAAAGCAATGGTCCCATAACACTCCCCTGTGGCACGGCAGAGGTTACTTTAACGTCTGTAGACGTCTCTCCATTGATAACAGCATACTGTGTTCTGTTTGCTAAAAAGTCTTCAATCCAGCCACACAGCTGGTCTGATATTCCGTAGGCTCGTACTTTGTTTATCAGGCGACAGTGCGGAACTGTATCGAACGCCTTCCGGAAGTCAAGAAAAATAGCGTCTACCTGGGAGCCTGTATCTAATATTTTCTGGGTCTCATGAACAAATAAAGCGAGTTGGGTCTCACACGATCGCTGTTTCCGGAATCCATGATACCCTGTACGCCTCTGTTACGTTTGCATAATTTTATTACCACGTCACCGGCCCGCAGCGCTACCTGTAGGTATTGAACGTCGCCATGGGTAGTAGTCACAATGTTTTGGCTTATCGGTGCACATCATTCATCCCAAGAATCAAGGATCTCAACGATTTTTGCCTGTTATGGATAACCATACTGCCAAGATAACGGTCTTGGGAGCGGCAAGGCTCTCGAAAATGTTTTAATTTTAAGTTTAAATGTGTAATTTCACACTCGCTGTTGTAATTTTTCATTTAGTTTGTTAATTTTGGAGGTATATTAACTGGCAATTGCAGATGCGATTATTTCGTTTGCTCTCATCCCTGTTGTGACTACTGGTCACATTTGATGGAAGTTCCTGGAGAAGGAAACGGTACAGTCAGTCAAGGGGCTACTGTTGTTACGCAAATATTGAATTGTTCTGTGGAATGCTTCAACTGATATTTTATGGGATATTTCAACCTCATGCCAAGCAATGGAGGTGCCATCCTGCATCAGTTTCCAGTATTACTTTGCTCTGAAATATTACAGATGCTCTACGTGTTGTAAGCATAGATTACCATGAATGGAGAATAAGCAGTTTGTGGAAGAACTGCGATGACAGCGCCGGCATGGCGGTGTTATGGCACCTGACACCTATCGCAGCTAGATGGCAAGAGGCATCGTTTTCATAACATCAGGGACTACAGATCATCGTAGCTCAGCCAAATAAGACGGAATATTTTTAAATCATACACATAATGCTTCCTCATGAATCACTCTACCTGTTACTAAAAGCTTCAAATGGCTCTAACCACTATGGGTCATCAGTCACCTAGAACTGCTTGAACCTAACTAACCTAAGGACGTTACACACATCCATGCCCGAGGTAGGATTCGAACCTGCGACCGTAGCAGCCGCGTGGTTCCGGACTGAAGCGCCTAGAACCGCTCGGTCACAGCGGCCGGCTCTACCTGTTACTGGAAGCAATATGAAAGTCCCTTCAATAATTTCGGAAGGGTTTGTCGAATTATGAAGGCAATGCAAGTCTGCAATGGTAAAACAATATTTTCTTAATGTGACAGGATTACAAGGATTTTTCGGAAAGTAAGGAACGATCGGTCGCGAAATGGAAACCACAGTGAAAATCAAAACTGTTTTCTTTGCACATTTAGTTACACCTTCCAGGTACTTCTCTACATAGCCGCCGCTCAGACTTAGACATTTGTCGTAGCGTTATACCAAATTTCCAACACCATCGTCATAGAAGACAGCCGCCTGTGCTTTCCGATAATTCTCTGCGCTGGTCTATATCGCGAAGCCTGCGCCCAAGTATTGTCTTCGTATCCAGCGTTTCATGTGAACAGAGATGATACTCAGGACGAGCCAATTAGGGCTGAGTTGTGGGTGATCAAACACTTCCCATCGAAAAGGCTGCAGGAATGTCTTCACTGCACCTGCAGAGTACTGCTAAGAATTGCCATGGAGAAGTAAGTGCGTGGCAGTTGTGTTAGGTGGGCTGCATTCATTAAGGCGAAGCCTCTCAGCAGGCCGTCCTACTTGGCGGGAGACATCGTTGTTCCAGGCACCTTTACTCGCTCACAGTGCGCTCACAACTGAAAAGAGTGTCTTGATGCGATCGACGGGCATAGTAGAGACACTGCCCAAAACGTCTGTGAAAAGCCTCGTGGGATTTTCGCAGTGGTTTCCTTTTCGCGACTGACCGTTCATCACTTTACGAATAGCCTTGTACAAATTACAAAGGTTGGTTGGTTGGTTGGTTGGGTGTTCCAGTGTTCAATCGCACGGTACGGTAACCGTTATGATGTGGAACGTCTCAAGTGCACAAGAAATGCACATATGAAACAAGATACACAGTTAATGATTAATATTTTTATTATTTACCCCATTACCTTGGCTCTGAGCACTATGGGACTCAACATCTATGGTCATTAGTCCCCTAGAACTTAGAACTACGTAAACCTAACTAACCTAAGGACATCACACAACACCCAGTCATCACGAGGCAGAGAAAATCCCTGACCCCGCCGGGAATCGAACCCGGGAACCCGGGCGCGGGAAGCGAGAACGCTACCGCACGACCACGAGCTGCGGACTACCCCATTACCTTAAATGGCACAAAATGCATATATTATATTTATAGATTTATTTATTCCTATTCAAGAATTCATCTATGGTATAGAAGGAGTTGTCAAGGAGATATGATTTCAGTTTATTTTTGAAGCTATTACTGCTGTATGTCAGACATTTTATCTCACTTGGTAATTTGTCGAAAACTTTTATAGCAACCTATTTTACCCATTTCTGTGCCAAAGATAGGCTGAGTAAAGTATTTCTTTTTCCTGGTATTATAATCATGAATGTCACTGTTGTTTTTAAACTGGTCCATGTTGTTGACAACAAATTTCATTAGTGAGTAAATGTACTGTGAGGCTGTTGTAAGAATTCCCAAGCTTTTAAAAATATGCCTACAAAATGTGCGATTATGAACCCCACACATTATTCTAACCACTTTCTTTTGAGCACTGAATACTTTTTGTCTAAATGTTGAGTTACCCGAAAATATTATTTCGTATGACATCAGAGAGTGAAAGTATTCAAAGTATGTTAGCTCACTAATTTCTGTATCCTCAAAATTGGCAATTATTCTGATTTCTGAACCTAGTCGCGTTAGACGATCCAAAATATGAATTTTCCAACTGAGATTCTCATCTATGTGTAGATCCAAAAACTTAGTATGCTCTACCCTGTCAACTGACTTCTGTTGATATGTTATATTTATTGAAGGAACCGTACTTTTTGCAGCAGAAAATTGTAAGTACTGTATTTTTTCAAAGTTTAGAGCCCATTTGCAGAAAACCAATTAATGACTTTTCCAAAGACGTTATTTGTATCATTTTCCATTAGAGTTTCTTTTACTGGATTAATAATTATGCTTGTATCATCAACAAACAGTGTCAGTTCAGCTTCCTGTTTCAGATAGGAAGGAGGTCGTTCACATATATCAAGAACAGAAGCGGACCCATGATTTAACCCTGTGGAACACCTAACGTAATTTCCCCCCAGTTAGATGAAGTGGCAAACTTATTTAAATCACTTGAGCCATATAAGGAAACTTCTTGCTTCCTGTTCTGTAGGTATGACTTAAACCACTCATATGATATTCCATTTATGTTATAGAACTGTAATTTCTTTAACATAATGTCATCGTTCACACAAGCAAATGCTTTGGACAAGTCAGAGAAAATTGCTATTGGTGACATTTTACTATTTAAAGACTCTAATATGTGGACAGTGAAATTGTATATTGCTGTCTCAGTGGAACAGCATTTTTGAAATCCGAACTGTGATTTGCTAAGTATCCCATTTCTGTTGAGATGGCGATCCACTCTTGATTACCTTCTCGAAGATTTTAGAAAATGCTGTAAGCAAAGATACTGGCTGATAGTTAATGACATCTGTGGTATCCCTCGTTTTTAATGTGATGTTATTACAAAATAACAATTTTCTGATTATTTCCTTTACTTACACTGTGAAAACTTGCCCCTTGCATAATTTCATGGTCCTCGGTCAGCGAGAAATACCTCGTAGACTTTGACGAGTGAGAGTGTGGATGTGAAAAAATGGAAGTATCTTTTCATTGTACACTACTGGCCATTAAAATTGCTACACCAATAAGAAATTCAGATGATAAAGGGCCATTCATTGGACAAATATGTTATACTAGAACTGACATGTGGTTACACTTTCACTCAATTTGGGTGCATAGATCCTGAGAAATCAGTACCCAGAACAACCATATCTGGCCGTAAAAACGGCCTTGATACGCCTGGGAATTGAGTCAAACACAACTTGGATGGCGTGTACAGGTACAGCTGCCCATGCACCTTCAACACGATACCACAATTCATCAAGAATAGTGACTGGCGTATTGTGACGAGCCAGTTGCTCGGCCACCATTGACCAGACGTTTTCAATTGATGACAGATCTGGAGAATGTGCTGGCCAGGGCAGTAATCGAACATTTTCTGTATCCAGAAAGGCCCGTACAAGGCATGCAACATGCGGTCGTGCATTATCCTGCTGAAATGTAGAGTTTCGCAGGGATCGAATGAAGGGTAGAGCCACGGGTCGTAACACATCTGAAATGTAACGTCCACTGTTCAAAGTGCCGTCAATGCGAACAAGAGGTGACCGAGACGTGTAACCAATGGCAACGGATACCATCACGCCGGGTGATACGCCAGTATGGCGATGACGAATACGCGCTTCCAATGTGCGTTCATCGCGATGTCGCCAAACACGGATGCGACCATCATGATGCTGTAAACAGATCCTAGATTCATCCGAAAAAATGTATTGTCATTCGTGCATCCAGGTTCGTCGTTGAGTACACAGGCGCTCCTGTCTGTGCTGCAGCGTCGAGGGTAACCGCATCCACGGTCTCCTAGTCCATGCTGCTGCAAACGTCATCAAACTGTTCGTGCAGATGGTTGTTGTCTTGCAGACGTCTCCATTTGTTGACTCAGTGATCGAGACGTGGCTGCACGAACCGTTACAGCCATACGGATAAGATGGCTGTCATCTCGACTGGTAGTGATACGAGGCCGTTCCGTATTACCTTCCTGAACCCACCGATTCCATATTCTGCTAACAGTCATTGGATCTCGACCAACGCGAGCAGCAATGTCGCGATACGATAAACCGCAGTCGCGATAGGCTACAATCCGACCTTTATCAAAGTCGAAAACGTGATGGTACGCATTTCTCCTCCTTACACGAGGCATCACAACAACGTTTCACCAGGCAACGCCGGTGAACTGCTGTTTGTGTATGAGAAATCGGTTGGAAACTTTCCTCATGTCAGCACGTTGTAGTTGTTGCCACCGGTGCCAACCTCGTGTGAATGCTCTGAAAAGCTAATCATTTGCATATCACAGCATCTTCTTCCTGTTGGTTAAATTTCGCGTCTGTAGCACGTCATCTTCATGATGTAGCAATTTTAATGGCCAGTAGTGTACAAATCAATAATTTTCGGATCATTTCCTTTACTTGCAGTGTGAAAACTTGCTCCTTGCCGCCGGCCGGGGTGGCCGAGCGGTTCTAGGCGCTACAGTCTGGAACCGCGCGACCGCTACGGTCGCAGGTTCGAATCCTGCCTCGGGCATGGATGTGTGTGATGTCCTTAGGTTAGTTAGGTTTAAGTAGTTCTAAGTTCTAGGGGACTGATGACCTCAGAAGTTAAGTCCCATAGTGCTCAGAGCCATTTGAACCATTTTTTGCTTCTTGCCTAATTTCATATCCTAGGACAGCGAGAAATACCCAATAGACTTTGACGAGTGAGTTTGTGAGGGTAAAAAAATGGCAGTATCTTTTCATTATATTAACTAGGAAGCTTAAATTTTCTGTAAGTCCAAAGCACTGTGGACTTAGTGTGTGACATCAGTTTGACCGTTGTACCTTTACCCGGGCCTGAGAAACGTCGTCTTAACAGTGAGATGGACAATCCCGTGGATGAACAACAAAGGGTTCCATTTTTACCGATTGAGGTAAGGAAACCTTAAAAGAATGTAAAAAAACTCTGTGATGCTTCAAGTCGAACACAGTACCACGCAATCACGGACGCAGTAGAGCCTCACTAGTTAGGCTCATCATCCTGAGACTTGCTTGCCGTCCTGGGAAGCTCTGCCCGCCATTGCAGCTGTGGGGGCAGACTCGCAGCATCTGCAATGCAAAACGCAGTTGGCCGCCGACCGCCGGACGTAGCCACTCAGAACTTGCGCGCACTTCGCGGGGCATTGGGAGTAGCAGACGTGGAGTCGCAGGTCGCCGTCCGTCGGCGATAAACGTGGCCGCTGCCGCTGCCGCCGCCACTGCGCTGTCTCGCAGCCTAAGAGCTCGCCGTGTATATTAATTGACTCATCAGCATAGGGCCGCGAGCAGTTGGCACACCTCGCCACCGTGGCCCGAGGCCAGCAGATAAAAAGCTACACACTCACACAGTGGCGGCTGGAGACCGTCTCTGTATTTCGCCGAGGGCGATGAAATATGCATGCGGGACCCGAAAAGGCTGGACGGAAGTGTCAAAAGTTTTCTTTCAGTCTCCTTCTCGCCACTTTCTCACCCCCTAATACCCTCCCCCCCCCCCCCCCCCCCCCTCTGCTCTCATATTTAGAAGTAAATCACAGCGGCTGCCGCTTTTGCAAACGTAATTCACTTACGACGCACGCTCAAAATCTCCATACCCGCATAAGCACTGCTGTTTTTTCTTATTTCCACTCGCAGTCCCCCCGCACTTGTAGCTCTTTCAGCTGCACGCAATCTAAATTCTGGTCATGGAAACAGTTTCTCCTCGTAAACTTCGAAAGCAAGCACATTAGCTGCCGGAAGGAGCTATATGTAAATATAAAATGTCAAACTTTCATCTGCATGCATTTTGAGGTGAACTTAATTTGGCAAGCCTATTGCAATGGGTGGCGTACACGGGGCTGTGCCCCTGTGTAATGCGGCCACCACACGTGTGGGTATATTTCGTGGGTCAGGTACGGCCTCTGCCATCACCAAGGAGGAATTTCTGGTAATTCATCAAATGAGGTTGCAGCCGGACACTTAGTGCTTGAATAAAGATAAGAAAACCATCGGCTGTGTTTGAATGTAGCGTCGTTTATTCTTTTTATCACATGCTACCAGTTTCGACACCACATGGTGTCATCTTCAGGCCCCGAACGCAACCTACTGTCCACAACCGTTTACATGTACAAGGAACAGAACCGAACGCAGATGGTCAAAAATAAACGGACTCCGAGCCTTCCATGGCAATAAGAAGCTCAGCATGGTCAGACAACAACTACTTCCATTTTGTGTGATGGAATGGGACCTTAACTGGTACAACATATGAAGAGAATACATACACACAGCCGCAATTTGATTTAGCTGCCGTGGAAGTAACGGAATCCAGATAATTTTGGCCTGCTGCATACGATTGTGTTCACTAGACACGAAAACGGTTGTGGACAGCAGGTTAGATGGGGGCCTGAAGATGGCACCACGTGGTGTGGAAACTGGTAGCTTGTGACAAAAAAGAATGAACGATGTTACATTCAAATTCAGCCACAGGTTTTGTTGTTTATTCAAGTACTAGGATCTGCAGATCTTGGTCTAGTGGCTAGCATTGCTGCCTGTGGATCACAGGGTTCCAGATTCGATTCCCGGCAGGCTTGGCTCAAAAAATGGTCCAAATGGCTCTGAGCACTATGGGACTCAACTGCTGTGGTCATAAGTCCCCTAGAACTTAGAACTACTTAAACCTAACTAACCTAAGGACAGCACACAACACCCAGCCATCACGAGGCAGAGAAAGTCCCTGACCCCGCCGGGAATCGAACCCGGGAACCCGGGCGTGGGAAGCGAGAACCTTACCGCACGACCACGAGTTGCGACCGGCAGGCTTGGGGATTTTCTCTGCCTGTGGACTGGGTGTTTGTGTTGTCCCCATCATTTCATCATCGTCATCATCATTATCATCATCATCACCATTCGTGACAGTGGCTAGATTGATTTGTGAAAAAATTGGACTGGGAATTTCTATGGGCGCTGATGATTGGGCAGTTGAGCTCCCCACAAACCAAACATCATCATCATCATCATCATCATCAAGTACCAGGAGGAAGTTTGTCAGTAGGAGAGTCAAGGATGTACTGCAGTCACAGGCACCTACTCACGTCCACGCAATCACATGTCCATGTGCATGTACTTGTCCATGGACGTCTACTTGGGACATCTCCCAATACCAAGGTAGGTGTTAAGTTTTGGGCTCCAACCAACCAACAGCCGCTATGAGTTTCCGATACAGAGCCAATGACTGCTACTGCCACTGTCCACCAAGGTGTTGTCTCGCTGTCATCACGAGCCCAATATGGTGCTGCATTTCCAACACCTGCTTCCAAGGACAGCACGCTGCGGGATCTGCACGCGGCTGCTCACAAGCCGAGCACTTTAGGGGACTGTGTCGTAACGCCATCCTGCCGCTCATCAGTGGACTGCTTACGAGCTTGCAGCCTCATGGGAGTTAAGGTGTATATGGGATTTGTCCTAGTCTTCACCTGCTAGACACTGTCGAGAATCGATATTTCTGCTACCGGGTTGTGTGGACCTTGGTTCTCAGGAGCTGTACATAGTTTAGTCATGTTTATAAATACTTGTTTTTGTGGTCTAGCGGTTCTAGGCGCTCAGTCCGGAACCGCGCGACTGCTACGGTCGCAGGTTCGAATCCTGCCTCGGGCATGGATGTGTGTGATGTCCTTAGGTTAGTTATGTTTAAGTAGTTCTAAGTTCTAGGGGACTGATGACCACAGATGTTAAGTCCCATAGTGCTCAGAGCCATAAATACTTGTTATTGCAAACTATCTACCTCAGGTCACACACGCTACTCGGCTAAAGAATACTTCAGAATATATATTTGCCTCAGCTTACTCGCCAAGGCACACTTCAGGTAGTACACATTCGTAGTCTGCAAGAAGCGATGATTCTTAGATATTTTAGGGGAAGACTGTGAAACGCCCCGTGTACATATAAAGCGTTCATATTTCTTTGTACAACCCTTATACATATATATCTATATGGGGTGTACAAAGTGATGTGAAACCTTTATAGGTACGCAAGGCGTATTATAGTCTTTCCATCAAATATGTAAGGCTGATACAACACCTCTAACGTTACAAGTGTGAAGGGTGAATGTCTACCGAGAAGTTTTAGAAGTCTACATTAGTCAGTTGGATGTAGTGCTCCTACAATAACACAAACGACTAGACGATTTACCTACATCCGAGTGTAGGAGCCGGATGATGATGGGAACAACGCACCAAAACTGGTAGCAAAATAAAATTATTAAGTTAAATTACCTCTGTTAGTATCTTTTTTCCTCATTTGTTCGATCATCCGCAGTCCCATTCCATCACATAAAATGGAAGTAGGGAACTTAAATTTCTAATTTCTGTTAAAGGGTGTTTCAAATGAGTTCGATTTAGAGGTGAAGAGGTTAGAGAAGAGTTGCAAATATATAACCTAATATAACAACGTAAACTAGTGGAAAGACAATCTGCATCATATGAGAGAAAGATGAATGCCAAAAGTAGCATTATTCGTGGTCACCAAGATGGTGGTGGACACTGGAGAGGCTACTCTAATTGAAGAAGGACTTGAGGGGGCAGGGATACCTCCTTGGGAGGCGGTTGATTGTTAGAACCAATTACTTATGGGGTTCAAATGGCTGTAAGCACTATGGGACTGAACATCCGAGGTCATCAGTCCCCTAGACTTTGAACTACTTAAACCTAACTGATTTAAGGACATCACACACATCCATGCCCGAGGCAGGATTCAAACCTGCGACCGTAGCAGCAGACTTTCTTTTATTTCATTCATTACATATTAGATTGAACAGTAGGTGAGGAAAACTGCAATCCAGTCGTAACACCCCTTTTAATCCGAGTACTTTGTATTTAGTCTTTCGATCTTATTGTTACGTCTTGGTTCTTGTACATAATGTACGAGGGCTATTCAGAAACTAAGGTCCTATAATTGCGAAATGATGTGCTAGGTCGTGTCTCTAGTATGCCCGTCGATTGCGTCACGTTGCTGTTTTCAGTTGTGAACAAACAGTGAGCACGTAAAGATGGCTAGAACAATGGTGCGTCCCGCCATGAATGAGTTCCCGCTTGGAGGTTTCGCCTGATTTCAGGCAACCCCACATACCGTACCTGTCGTAGCTACATAACATTTCGTGTATCTGGGAGAACGTGACAGTAAATGGGGTATGCATTTCCTTCTTCATGACAATTCTCGGACGCATACTGGAGGATTAATGGGGCGCGCCCATAGCGTTTTGGAAGGGAATTGTTTGATCACCTACCATACATCTCGGACGTGGCTCGCTGTGATCCTTGTCTCTGCTAAGATGAACTGCTGCCTGATAGGACGACAATTTTGCACAGACAACGACCTACAGCCCAGCGTAGAAAATAGTCGACGCTACGACAGATGTCGAAGATGGAGCGGCGACTCTGTAGAAAAGTAACTGGAACATGTAGCTAACTGTTGCAAATAAAACAGCTTCGATTTTCACTATGGTTTCCATTTCGTGATCGACCGCACCTTAATTTCAGAATAGACCTCATATACCAGTATTATTCGTTTTTCCCTGTAGCTTACTCTTATTTTCCTCAGAATTTCGAACACGTCTTGACTTTTGTTCAACGTTGTTTCCTTTTTCAGGCGCAACGTGAGATTTGCACTCTGGTACCAGTACTTCCCCTAAAGAGAAACTGATCGTCATCTAACTCATCCTCAATTTCCTTTCCCATTCCTCTGTAGGATTATTCTTGTCAGCCCCTTGGATGCATAAGCTGCTAAGCTGATCATGCGATACTTTTCTCACTTGTCTACCATTGCTAACTTCACTGAGCACTAGTGTCCTTTTTTCCCGATCTCTCTGATTAGTGTTAGTTATCATGTTTGCCGATAAATCTTAAATACAGTATGTGTTTCACTTAATGAAGAAATTTTTTACTCCTTCCACTGTTATGATTTCTGTTCATCTGCATCCTCATGACTAGTTTTGATTAATCCATGTTCAATCTGACTTCTTTATTCTCGCCTCTACGTAGGATCGAGTTAAATGCTTCCGAGGTAACATGGAGCTGCATCATCGTCTTAGAACTTCACCTGTTAGCGGAAGTGATCGGCAGATGAAGTGTGCTACCACAACTCAACTGGTATTCAGAACCAATGGGTATCAAATTCCGCGTCGGGTCAACGAAAGGAAGATAATCTTTGGTTTCCTTTTCTCGATTATAGCGACTGTCTGACTGCTTCTCCCGAAAACTGCAGGGCCTATCCTTATCAATTCTGTCGCCTTCTCCATCTCTAATGACACTTTATAGGACAGAATCCAGAACCTTAGCTTTCTTTAACTGCCACTGTTGTACGTAGGAGTAAATGTAACGGAGAAACACATAGATCTGTTTGTGCAGTGCCGGCCGAAGTGGCCGTGCGGTTAAAGGCGCTGCAGTCTGGAACCGCAGGACCGCTACGGTCGCAGGTTAAAATCCTGCCTCGGGCATGGATGTTTGTGATGTCCTTAGGTTAGTTAGGTTTAACTAGTTCTAAGTTCTAGGGGATTAATGACCTCAGCAGTTGAGTCCCATAGTGCTCAGAGCCATTTGAATTTTTTTGTTTGTGCAGTGGCTGTACACATCAATTCGCACTTTCGCCTATTAAAATTACAATATTTCACAAACCGATCGCACTTTCATTAACTTGTTAATTAAATTAAACTTGGAAAATAAATTGTTCTTTCGCCGAACAAAATTCGAGTTGGGGTGCGTTTAATATTTCCCTTGCTAAATTTAATTAAAGTATTTATTTTATGGGTCTTTGCCGATGATATGGCCCAGCTGAATCTGAAATTAAAAAAAAAAAATACCTTTGTATAATGAGGAAAAATTGTGGGTCTGTGGTGAGATGGACAAATATAATACTAAATGAATGTGAATTTGTTTTATTCAAACCTCTGTGGTGAACTGTTATCCAGTGATTAGCCGTTTAAGAAAAAGTGAGAGGAAAGGGAGCATACTACACTCGTCTGGTATGAGACGTTCCCGGCGGTGTCGAATAGGGACCGAACCGAACAATAACCCTGGGTTCGGCGTGGGGCAGCGGTGGGGTGGGTGGACTGCTGTGGCCTGTAGTGGGGTTGTGAAACACTAAGGGCTACTGCGGGACGAAGCCGCTACGTCGTTTCTAGGTCCCCGGCTTGACGCACAATTCACGCTGCTACCACGAAACAAGAACTCAGTGGTATTAATGTAAATTAATGGAACTTAGGACAAAGTGTGTAATACGTAGAAAAACGGTAGTGGATTCGAATTATCTGTTTCTGTCCGTTTTGCTTTACAGGCTGAACTCATCTAGATGGTTCGCCACATACTTGGTGTACATAAGGTGGGAAAGATTCATCGCGTGACAAAAAATGTAAAACACCCAGAAGACATGGTCGCATGTCACTGTAACATCATCGTACGCTTACACAACGTAGGCGTGTAAGAAAGTAATAGCTTTTGAACACATTATGGGAGTGACATTGATCAATGTGTTACAAATATTTTCTAATAAAAACGGTCTTGATCACGATTTATTTATTAAGGTGACCGGTTTCGACCACTACTGCGGTCATCTACAGACCACTGAGTAGGAACCTGTTTCTGCTGGAGAATCACTACTCCAGCAGAAAGAGGTTCCTACTCAATGGTCTGAAGATGACCACAGTAGTGGTCGAAATCGGTCACTTTAATATGTAAATCGTGATCAAGACTGTTTTTAATAGTAAATATGTGTAAGAAAGTGACTATAACTGCAGTGATCTCTGAGAGGCAGAACGTCCACCACATTACATTAATGTTGTTGGTGTTTTGTATTGTTAACTGGCCTCGTCGTATATATAGGAGAGGTCAGCAGCAGTCACTGGGAAGGGCACGGAAATAAGGATGGGTAAACAGCAGTCAGTCGCAATTTCACTAGTTCTTGTTATTATTGGTCAAGATTTCAGCTATAAATAGCCATCTTTAGTGGAATTCAGTGAATTTCAAACCAACAACTCGCGTCAGCTTATATCACCATATGACCTGCCTGTACACCAGTAAGGTGGTATGTACTGCCTCGAGTCTGTTGGTCTAAAACGCACTTAAATAGACTGAAGAAGGCTATTTACAGATTGAATCTGGATATCCAAGAACAATAAAAAGTAACGGGATGGCAACTGACTGCTGTGTTCCTGTTCTTCCTTATAGTCTACGGTTACTGTGTACAGCGGTTCCTTACGGAATCAAATTTGGCTTTGGATACGGGGATGCCTCGCACTCGTGTGAGACAGCGTTGTCAACACCTAAAGGAGTTTGAAACTGTCATCATTATGCGTCGCCACTCGGCTGGCTGGTCGAAACTGGCAGAACTGAAACGTTTAAAATGGTTGTCACCGCACGTCCGTCATTTTAAAATACTGGATACTGTTTTAAAATTACAGACATATGGTATACTACGTTTCAAAGTTCTTAAGTCTGCCATATGTTAGCACAATACCGAGACTACGTGAGGAATAATAAATATTTTAGCAGTTTTCTGATTGTGATAGTCAAAATTTACACAAAATGACTATTCAAACAGAGGTTGTCGAAACGTTACTATTTTTCAGACGTTGTTTACAATTGCATTTTTTGGTTGCTCAATACACAAAACAAGGAAATTTTTCGAACATTAGAAAGAACCGAATTTCAGAAAGTTCTTTTGTGTCATATATTTCCAGGCAAGGCACAAACGCACAATTGGCATCACTTTGTTTACGGCAGTAACGCAATTTCTTTCATTTTCGCCGCTGCTGCTTACGATGCATCTGATTTTGTTTTACTGATGATTCGACAGTGCTTGTAAACAGCATTACCCTTAGACGAAGAGTATTTTCCTCGTCTGACTGACGACCTCCCAATGAATTCCTTTGTCGATGGCGTGTCTCTAGAATCTCACGAAGCAGGCTCAGATGAAACTCAGTGAATGAAGTGTTCTTGATGGTGTGAACCTTAAAAAAATAACGTCGTAGATTAGCACGCACATATCTACAGAGTGAAAGAAGACTTTTTTGTACCATGTCAGTATTTCGCGAACACAGTCCCACGACCTAAGTAGCATTTTGTCCACTGATCCCGCAAGCGCACTGTAATCCAACACACATTTAAGTATAAATTTTTCGGTACTCGTGCGGAGGTCCATTTTCACAGCTGATGGTACGTCGTCAAAATACATCTCTTTTGCCATGCCTCTTTCAGGCGATCATAGCATCTGTTGTTCTAAATTCCACATCCCCAGTGCAGTTTCCGTATATTTCCTAGTCATTGCACTTGTTCTTCTTTCAGGCAATTAGTGGAAGACAGATGGATAATAAGTATAGAAGTCCAAGTATAGCAGGTGTTTCATAGCATGATTTACTAAGGAAACTTCGAAACGTAAACAGAGTGGTCAGAAACAGTCTCTGTCTTGTGACAGCCAGAGCGAGAGCACCAGCAGCAGCGAGTACTGTTTGTATAAAGCGTTTATTTTGCATTTTGTTTACGACCTTCCACTAAGGAAGGGATTCTATTAGTGTTTATCTGCTCTGCATAGAAACTAACAGTTCTTGATCGTTAGGAGAGAAATTTATTTTGTACTTATTTGCTGCGCTTAGCTTTAAATAGTTTTTCTGGGAAAACCTAGCGTAGTTTTCGCGTCTCGTATTTCAGTGAGTGTTTCTTGATTATCAGAGTAGCTCATCAGAAGATTATCTTGGGAATTTGTCACCGTATAGAGTAGGGTAAACATAGTCATGTGTAGGGACTGTGGTTGTTGTGAGCGGACGCAAGGAGAATTGGCCACTCTTCGGGGGCAGGTGGAGGCTTTGTCTGTTAGGCTCATCGAGCTCGAGGCGCAGGCGTCGGCTCATAGTGGCGTTGGGGCAACTGTGGTGAGACCTATGCCTACTTCGGTGGCCTTGGAATCACATGGAACCCCTGATGTCGCTGCGTCTTCCGGCAGTGAGCATCTTACCGGTCAGCCATCACTCCAGGGTGAATGGCGGACAGTGGTGGGCTCGCGCGTGCCTGGCCGAAATGCGAAGGTGGGATCTGGCCGCGTGGCAGCTGCCTTACCCCTTTCCAACAGGTACGGGGTGCTTCCTAGTGGTGATGACATCGTTTCCGAGCCACCACAGGATGCCTCGCCTGTTGGGCCAGTGGCCGATTCTCCGGCAAGGTCCCGACAGTCACAGAGGGCGGGCCTATTAGTTATAGGGAGCTCCAACGTTAGGCGGGTTATGGAGCCCCTCAGGAAAATAGCGGGTAGGTCGGGGAAGAATGCCAGTGTGCACTCGGTGTGCTTGCCGGGGGGTCTCGTCCGTAATGTGGAGGAGGCCCTTCCGGCAGCTATTGAACGCACTGGGTGTGACCGGCTGCAGATAGTAGCACATGTCGGAACGAATGACGCCTGCCGCTTGGGTTCTGAGGCCATCCTTGGTTCCTTCCGGCGGCTGGCTGATTTGGTGAAGACAACCAGCATCGCACGCGGAGTGCAAGCTGAGCTTAATATCAGCAGCATAGTGCCCAGAGTCGATCGCGGTCCTCTGGTTTGGAGCCGTGTGGAGGGTCTAAACCAGAGGCTCAGACGACTCTGCGACTATAATGGTTGCAAATTCATCGACCTCCGTTATTGGGTGGAGAACTGTAGGGCCCCCCTAGACAGGTCAGGCGTGCACTACACACCGGAAGCAGCTACTAGGGTAGCAGAGTACGTGTGGCGTGCACACGGGAGTTTTTTAGGTTAGAGGGACCCCCCCTTGGGCGAAACGATAAAATACCTGACGGCTTACCAGAGAGAACATCAGCATCGTTGATAAAGAACGTCCGTTCTCAGAGACCAAAAACAGGAAAAGTTAACGTAATATTGGTAAACTGCAGGAGTATCCAGGGCAAGGTTCCTGAATTAGTATCGCTTATTGAAGGAAATAGTGCGCATATAGTATTAGGAACGGAAAGTTGGTTAAAACCGGAAGTGAACAGTAACGAAATCCTAGACACAGAATGGAATATATACCGCAAGGATAGGATAAACGCCAGTGGTGGAGGAGTATTTATAGCAGTAAAGAATTCAATAATATCCAGTGAAGTTATTAGCGAATGCGAATGTGAAATAATCTGGGTTAAGTTAAGTATCAAAGGTGGGTCAGATATGATAGTCGGATGCTTCTATAGACCACCTGCATCAGCAACCGTAGTAGTTGAGCGCCTCAGAGAGAACCTGCAGAACGTCGTGAAGAAGTTTCGTGATCATACTATTGTAATAGGGGGAGACTTCAATCTACCAGGTATAGAATGGGATAGTCACACAATCAGAACTGGAGCCAGGGACAGAGACTCTTGTGACATTATCCTGACTGCCTTGTCCGAGAATTACTTCGAGCAGATAGTTAGAGAACCAACTCGTGAAGCTAACGTTTTAGACCTCATAGCAACAAATAGACCGGAACTTTTCGACTCCGTGAATGTAGAAGAGGGTATCAGTGATCATAAGTCAGTGGTTGCATCAATGACTACAAGTGTAATAAGAAATGCCAAGAAAGAAAGGAAAATATATTTGCTTAACAAGAGTGATAGGGCACAAATCGCAGAATATCTGAGTGACCACCATCAAACGTTCATTTCTGAGGAAGAGGATGTGGAACAAAAATGGAAAAAATTCAGAAACATCGTCCAGTACGCCTTAGATAAGTTCGTACCGACTAAGGTCCAAAGCGAGGGGAAAGATCCACCGTGGTATAACAATCATGTACGAAAGGTACTACGGAAACAAAGAAAGCTTCATCATAGGTTTAAGAGTAGTCGAATCATAGCTGATAAGGAAAAGCTGAACGAAGCGAAAAAGAACGTAAAGAGAGCAATGAGAAAAGCATTCAACGAATTCGAACATAAAACATTGGCAAACAATCTAAACAAGAACCCTAAATGTTTTGGTCATATGTAAAATCGGTAAGCGGATCTAAATCCCCTATTCAGTCACTCGTTGACCACGATGGCACCGAAACAGAGGACGACCGAAGAAAGGCAGAAATACTGAATTCAGTGTTCCGAAACTGTTTCACTGCGGAAAATCGTAACACGGTCCCTGACTTCAGCCGTCGCACGGACGCCAAAATGGAAAATATTGAAATAAACGATATCGGAATTGAAAAACAACTGCTATCACTTAGTAGCGGAAAAGCATCCGGACCAGACGAGATACCCGTAAGATTCTACAGTGATTATGCTAAAGAACTTGCCCCCTTTCTATCAGCAATTTATCGTAGATCTCTGGAAGAACGTAAAGTACCTAGCGACTGGAAGAAAGCGCAGGTCGTTCCCATTTTCAAGAAGGGTCATAAATCAGATGCGAATAATTATAGGCCTATTTCGCTTACGTCAATCTGTTGTAGAATAATGGAACATGTTTTATGTTCTCGTATTATGACGTTCTTAGATAATACAAATCTCCTTCATCATAACCAACATGGATTCCGCAAACAGAGATCATGTGAAACTCAGCTCGCCCTATTTGTCCAAGAAATTCACAGTGCCGTAGACACTGGCGAGCAGATTGATGCCGTATTCCTGGACTTCAGGAAGGCATTTGATACGGTTCCGCACTTACGTTTAGTGAAAAAAATACGAGCTTACGGAATATCGGACCAGGTTTGTGATTGGATTCAGGATTTCCTAGAAGAAAGAACACAACATGTCATTCTTAACGGTTCAAAATCTGCAGATGTAGAGGTAATTTCGGGAGTACCGCAAGGAAGCGTGATAGGACCTTTATTGTTTACAATATACATAAATGACTTAGTTGACAACATCGGTAGCTCCGTGAGGCTATTTGCAGATGACACGGTTGTCTACAAGAAAGTAGCAACATCAGAAGACTCGTACGTACTCCAGGAAGACCTGCAGAGGATTAATGAATGGTGCGACAGCTGGCAGCTTTCCCTAAACGTAGATAAATGTAATATAATGCGCATACATAGGGGCAGAAATCCATTCCAGTACGATTATGCCATAGGTGGTAAATCATTGGAAGCGGTAACGACCGTAAAATACTTAGGAGTTACTATCCGGAGCGATCTGAAGTGGAATGATCACATAAAACAAATAGTGGGAAAAGCAGGCGCCAGGTTGAGATTCATAGGAAGAATTCTAAGAAAATGTGACTCATCGACGAAAGAAGTAGCTTACAAAACGCTTGTTCGTCCGATTCTTGAGTATTGCTCATCAGTGTGGGACCCTTACCAGGTTGGATTAATAGAAGAGATAGAAATGATCCAGCGAAAAGCAGCGCGATTCGTCATGGGGACATTTAGTCAGCGCGAGAGCGTTACGGAGATGCTGAACAAGCTCCAGTGGCGGACACTTCAAGAAAGGCGTTACGCAATACGGAGAGGTTTATTATCGAAATTACGAGAGAGCACATTCCGGGAAGAGATGGGCAACATATTACTACCGCCCACATATATCTCGCGTAATGATCACAACGAAAAGATCCGAGAAATTAGAGCAAACACGGAGACTTACAAGCAGTCGTTCTTCCCACGCACAATTCGTGAATGGAACAGGGAAGGGGGGATCAGATAGTGGTACAATAAGTACCCTCCGCCACACACCGTAAGGTGGCTCGCGGAGTATAGATGTAGATGTAGATGTAGATGGTGTTGTAGGGTAGACTGCGCTGGGAAATAATTGTTAAGAAAAAAAATTCGATACACTGCACCGTTTCCGAGTTAATGTTAGCCAATCAGGGCATATCGCGAGCGAATTCAAGCAGCCAGCCAGATATAATTAGTGTCAGTAGTTTTCATAGCGTAGATAATACCTAATAAGATAACTCAGTCGTTGGCTAGGGTTAGGTCCCTACTACCATTTCACGTACAATTTTCGTATTGGCCATTTCTTCGGTTTTAAGAAACCGAACGGAGAACACGCTTGGCAACACTGTCTTTGCGATCTGCTTGAATCTATGCCCGCAACAGCCTGATAGGTTAACTTCAGTGTTAATTAATTCGGAAATGACATGACGTGTCGAATTTTTTCCATAACTGTTATTTCTCAGAACAACCTACCCTGCAACATCCTCACAAGCTTCTCGGACTTTTTCCGACCACCCTGAATATCCGGCGTTAGCACTAATGGCTAACTCAGCGCCTGTTGCATTCATACGTCTTTAGTATTGTGTGCTCGTATGTACAGGCTCGTTATGACCCAGTGTAGACAAAAAATGGTTAAAATGGCTCTGAGCACTATTGGACGTAACATCTGAGGTCATCAGTCCCCTAGACTTAGAACTACTTAAACCTAACTAACCTAAGGACATCACACACATCCATGCCCGAGGCAGGATTCAAAATGGCTCTGAGCACTATGGGACTCAACTGCTGAGGTTATTAGTCCCCTAGAACTTAGAACTAGTTAAACCTAACTAACCTAAGGACATCACAAACATCCATGCCCGAGGCAGGATTCGAACCTGCGACCGTAGTGGTCTTGCGGTTCCAGACTGCAGCGCCTTTAACCGCACGGCCACTTCGGCCGGCAGGCGGGATTCGAACCTGCGACCGTAGGAGTATCGCGGTTCCGGACTGAAGCGCCTAGAACCGCTCGGCCACCGCGGCCGGCCCAGTGTAGACAGAAAATTATTTACAATACGGGTAAGAAACTTAATACGAATGATGTTCTGCCTGTTTTCTGCAGGATTTCCGTTGTTAGTAGTGCTATTGTCATAACTTGCCCTTAGCAGCCGGTAATGGAACGGCAACGTAGGTTTGGAAACGGTGCATCGGTGTGCATTACACTTGCAGCTGTAGACGAGGTGTACTGGACTTTACTGTTAGAGCTGTTTTACCTGAACAACAGCAATAGTGCTGCGCTGCTCAGAAGTATCGATGCATTAAAGGAATACGGAGAGTTCCACTTTCCGCAACGGGCTTGAAGGACTCGTTTCGAAAGCTCGAATTAACTGGCGATTTAGGAACTGCTTCTGGGGGAAGTCGTCGGCCAACTGCTCCACCAATTGTTGAAGAACCTAGTGTTGCCATGGCTGGGAATGGTGGACACACTGTGCGATTTTCGAGCAGTGCATGAGCTGTGTCACGACAGCTGAACATTCCATGGGCCACCTTCAAAAAGCGCTGCGAACAGTTCTGAAATGGTATCTATAGATCAGTTCCAGGCTGTCGTGAAAGCAGATGGTCATCACACTGAGGAACGCTTGTAATTTTGGAACGTAAACATGGTACGTAATTAACATATGTTATCCTCTCATGTGGAAATTAAACTGTGTTACTTTCAAGCCGGCCGGAGTGGTCGAGCGGTTCTAGGCACTTCAGTCTGGAACCGCGCGACCGCTACGGTCGCAGGTTCGAATCCTGCCGCGGGCATGGATGTGTGTGATGTCCTTAGGTTGGTTAGGTTTAAGTAGTTCTAAGTTCTAGGGGACTGATGACCTAAGAAGTTGTCCCATAGTGCTCAGAGCCATTTGAGTTTGTTACTTGTTATTTCCCTGGCACGTCGTTCAAAATCTACCCACAAAGTTTCATTGTCCTACAGCTATTCGATTTTCATGGGAGCGCTTTAACTAACAGGAAGTTTAATTATAATCACAGTCTATACTTCGCTAGCTATTATAGGGCTATGATTCCATCAGGCAGGTAGGATGATTCTAGAACTACGCACCGAGCACAGCTGAGACAGTTCAGGCAACTTATTTTCTTTCGACTTCCCTCGCAGATAATCATCCCCACTTTTACCCACTCGGCCCGCCCGCTGAGCCGTCGCCAAATAGTTTGAAATTTCCACTCAGAAGTTAAAAGTTGGGACAAAGAAAAAGCTACCGGGCTTCAGCTCTCCGGAGACTTTAATGGACGCTTCGAGTGGCGCCAGTTTGGCAGTCAGGGCGGATGCGGGCTGTCAAAAGTTTTGCGACCCCAGAGCCGCGGAAAGGAACCTCCCTGCGGCTCCACCCACGCTCAGGACAGGAGTTCGACGAAAGAGCACAGTCTGGCCACCTTCCAGCTATACAGGATTCACCAACGACTCTAGGCAATGCGGGCCAGTGTCATGGTGTGATGTCAACTAATATGATTGATATGCTATATGGGTATTCACATTACATTCGAAAGACTAGGAAATTTTCATCTACTCAATTTCCCCCTCCCTCCCCCCCCCCCTCCCCCCGCTTCTCCCTTGCATTTCCGCCACCTCCGGACAATGCGAGAACTTCAGTTCCTCGTTATCTGCACTATAGTTTTTTTCCAGTACCCTTTCACCTTTTAACCGAGTTTATTTTTTTCTTTTGCAGAGCACTTTCTTTTAATCAGAATATTTTGATGCGTCACCACAAATCTGGACGGCTTGTAATCAAAATGCGTACCTATGGTGTATCGCCTCGGCTGTGCGACTGGATTCGTATTTTCCTGTCACGAAAGGTCACAGTTTGTAGTATATAACAGGTAGTCCTTGAGGAAAACAGAAGTGATATGTGGCCTCCTCCAAGAAAGTGATAAGGCCATTTGCTGTTCCTAATTTATGTAAATGATTTAGGAGACTATTTGAGCAGTCCTATTAGATAGGTTTTAGATGACGCCGTCATATACCGTCTATGAAAGAGATCGAAACATCAAAACCAATTGCGAAACAATGAAAGGTGTGAAGTCTTCTGCACGAGTACTAAAAGGAATCAGTTAGATTGCGTTTACACGAGAACTTGCGTAGATCTAAAGGCTGTCAATTCATAGGGATTACAACTACGAATAATTAATATTGGAGCGATCGCATAGATAAGGTTCTGGGTAGGGCGAACCAAAGACTGAATTTTATGGACATAACACTTAGAGGATGCAACAAATTGAAACTTCTTTATTTAAATGTGTGAGTCTGTTCTGAAATTGCTGAATGACTGAGAAATGAAACTTCTACGTTATCTGATTCTGAACCAGCTGAGTAAAACTGAACGTACTGAGCCTACTTTCTCTTTACTTTTTCTTATCATGTCAACAGTGACCCACAAGATACTAGCGCAACGCAATCAGACTTCTCAAAAAAAAAAAAAAAAAATTACAACCTGACTTCAAATAATCAATTCAAAATAACGGCCCTGAGTAAAAAGAAATCTTAACAATAACCTATACATTTCAGTAAGCACTTACCTCATAAAAACCTTCATTACGCGAACTACTGCAATACAGCGAGCGTGAATACTGGCAGCTAAACGAAAGATTCTAACTTCTAAATCCACTCAAATTGTTATGTGGTTCGCAAAGGAAAGATTTTGTTGCAAACCAAATAATGTATTTTTTTACGTTAATAATGTGGCATCCAGTTCAAACACGAATATAAATTGTCGTTGACATCCAATACAAAGATATATAATCCTGAATAATTTTCAACCTCCAAGTCGGATACTTCCAGATCATTAGCCTACGCTGACACTTCAGACCTCTACCCTCCATCAATGCCAACTTCTCACATTTAACATCCATCACTGCTGGCTGTTCACCTCAAACTGCCCAACAGTACTTCCATCACTTCTGGCGACTAACTTCCAACGGCCCAACGCTACTGGCGATTAACTTCCAACAACGAGTCCAACCAGCCATAGAGTCTCTTACAAAGAAAGTGTAGCCAAAGATCCAATGCAAAGCGCTACACAGCGCTGCCAACACAGAGGCAGCCCACTTACAAAATCTTCTAAAGAGGTCGCCTACACATCGCTTTCCCATCCTATACTGGAGTACAGCTGTGCAGCATGGCAACCCCATCAGACAGGTCTACGCAGGACATTGAAAATGATCAACGAAGTTCACCTCGTTATACGTTGTCACAAAATAGATCAGAGAATGTAACGGATATGATACGTGAGTTGGGGGCGCCTGTCATCAAAGAAAGGCATTTTTCGTTTTGGTGAGATCTCTTCACGTAATTTTCTAACACCAACTTTCTTCTTCGAATACGGAAATATTCTTTTGGTGCCCATCTACACAGGTAGAAATGATCATCGTAATAAAATGAGAGACATCGTAGCTCGCACAGAAAGGTTTAACTGTTCGTTTTTCGTGTGCGTTGTTCGAGACTGGACGGTAGAGAAATGGTGCGACAGAGGTTCGATGAACACTCTGCGTGAACTGCAAAGTTGTCTTAAAGATGTAGATGTACATGATTTTTACGCCATGAGGTCAAGGTTACTTTGGACGGTAACAATCTAGTTGCCAGCTGGCGAAACGGTATCGAAGACTTCCGTTAACGGGTTTCGCCTATGGTTAGTTAACGTCGAATGCAGGAGCCAGGTAAAGAGACTTTACAAAGTTTACTGTTGAAAAGTACTCAAAAGTTGCGGATTATGGGTACTTCCCAGCAGCTGATAACTATTCTGGAATGCCAGTGCGATGAACATTGTTTGGTATGGGGAAGTAAGGTGACGTTCCTTTGTTATAATTCAGTACAAAAGCAATAACTCAGCTGAGATGAACTGAAATATCTCACTGCAACATCCTTGCCATCTTCACCCTAGCAAAATCAGTACAGTGTCATCCCGAAAATACATCTGTAGGTGTCAGAGCACCTACTTGCTAATACCGTCGACATGTTTTATTGTGTTGTGCTGTGATGTGACATCACATGCTATCACACAAATCTTAAATCAGAATTACTGCCTGTTTTACGTATCAAATTAAAATGCATATAAATTTAGTTACGGTGACGATCGGATTTATGGGTATTTCATGGCATGTAAACGCCGTTCAGAATTCCTGATTCTGTTTGAACTGAAAACTTGATTACACCATATTTATTTACCTGTGTTGAAAGAAGCGTCGACACGCGAAATTCATACAAAAACAAAAATCGCTAAAATACCGAAATAAAAATCATTCAGAACGTTATTGTGATTCATGTGAAACGATTCCGTTTGGCCAGAGACATACGAAACATATTGGATTTTATCTATGCAATGTATTATGGCAGTCATATATGCATCTTTCTCAATATTTTATTGAATAATATTTAAAACACCATCATTTAAGTAAAAGTGGTTACCCGAAGCGTGGTGTTTTGACACTCTGCTTTTATTGAAATACCTCAGTTGCTTCAAATGGATTTTCTAAAAAAAGATGATATTAGTAGTGCTCTCATATCACACTTTACAGGACTACTACGTTACTGCGAATATGACATGGTCCCTTTTAATAAATGTTCTTCGTCCCCTAACGACTCAACCACCGACGATCCAGTTGCGTACTGAGGGCTGCTGCAGACCTTGCCCCTAACAACACTTCCTCTAGAACTCGGATGAAAACAACCCATAGCGCCATTCTATAGCATTTAAATAAATGTTATGCGTCCCCTAACGACACACCCACCAACGACACAGCTGCGTACTGCGGGTTGCCGCAGACCTAGCTCCTAACAACACTTCCACTAGAGCTCGGATGAAAACAACTCACATCGCCATTCTATACCATTTAATAAATGTTTTGCGTCCCCCTAACGACACACCGACCAGCGACACAGCTGCGTACTGCGGGTTGCCGCAGACCTAGCCCCCAACAACACTTCCTCTAGAACTCGGATGAAAACAACCCACAGCGCCATTCTATACTGAAGAGTCAAAGAAACTGGTACACCTTCTTAATATCGCGTAGGGTGCCCGAAAGCACGTACACGTGCCGCAACACGACGTGGCATGGACTCGACTAATGTCTGAATTGGTGCTGGAGGGAATTGGCACCATGAATCCTGCAGGGCTGTCCATAAACCTGTAAGAGTACGAGGGGATGGAAATCTTTCCTTAGCACATGTTGCAAGGCATCCCAGATATGCTCAATAATGATCATGTCGGAGGAGATTGGTGGCAAACGGAAGTGTCTAAACTCATAAGAGTATTCCAGGAGCCACTCTGTAGCAATCCTGAACGTGTGGGGTAACGCATTGTCCTTCTGGAATTGCCCAAGTCCGTTGGAATGCACAATGAACATGAATGGATACAGGTGATCAGACAGGATGCTTACGTATGTGTCACCTAGCAGAGTCGTATCTAGACGTATCAGGGGTCCCATATCATTCCAACTGCACAGACACCATACATTAGAGAGCCTCCACCAGCTTGAGCAGTCGCCTGCTAACATGCAGGGTCCATGGATTGATTAGGTTGTCGCCATACCAGTACACGTCCATCCACTCGATACAATTTGAAAGGAGACTCGTCCGACCAGGCAACATGTTTCCAGTCATCAACAGTTCAATGTCGCTGTTGATGGCCCCTGGCAAGGTGTAAAGGTTTGTATAGTGCAGTCGTCAAGGTAACACGAGTGGGCCTTCAGCTCCGAAAGCCCATATCGATGATGTTTCGTTGAATGATTCGCACACTGACACTTGTTGATGGTCCATCATTGAAATCTGCTGGTTGCACTTCTGTCACGTTGTACGATTCTCTTCAGTCGTCGTTGGTCCCCTTCTTGGACGGTCCTTTTCCGGCCTCAGCGATGTCGGAGGATTGATGTTTTACCGTATTACCGATATTCACTGTACACTCGTGAAATGGTGGCACGGGAAAATCCCATTGCCACCTCAGAGATGCTGTGTCCCATCACTCGTACGCCGACTGCAAGATCAGCATTAACTGATCTAACAATTGCGTCAGACACTGCGTTGCCGACCGCAGGACAGTATTCTGCCTGTTTACACACCTCCACATTTGAATTTGCATGCCTATACCCATTTCTTTCGCTCTTCAATGTAATATACATTGATCAGCCAGAACTTTATGACCACCTCCTTACAGCTGGTAAGCCCACCTTTGGCACGGATAACAGCGGCTACAGGTCGTGGCATGGAAATAATGAGGCCTCGGTAGGTAGCTGGAGGGATTTGGCACCACATCTTCACACATAAGTTACTTAATTCCCGTAAATTCCTGGGAGGGGAGCTATGAGCTCTGTCACCACATTCAATCGCAGTCCAGATGTGTTCAGTCGGGTTCAGATCTGGCGAGCTGTGGGGAGGATGGCAGCACATCAATTGAAATTCTCCACTAAGCTCCTAGAACCACTCCATCACACTGCTGGCCTTGTTGCATGGCCCATTATCTTGTTGAAAAATGCCACTGCTGTCGGAAAACGTGATCTTCATGAAATGGTGCACCTGGTCTGCAACCACTGTACTATACTCCTTAGCCGTCATGTTGCCATTCACGTGTTCTACTGGACCAATGGGTGCCCATATGAATGTTCCAATGTAGGTCCCCGCCAACTTGTCTGTACAGGTGTACAGATGGCAAGGAACTGGAAGGATTCACGCCGCCCCTCCCCCTCCCAATAGGCACGATGAAGAAAGTATCGCTTTTCATCAGATCATGCAACGCTCTCACTAGGCCGACATCTAGTGCCCTTGGTCACATGCCCATTTCACTCGTAGTTGCCGATGTGGTGTTAACATTGGACCTGCATGGGTCGTTGGCTGCAGAGTGCCATCATTAGAGGTGTTTTGTGCACTGTGCGTTCGCCGGCCTGTGTGGCCGAGCGGTTCTGGGCGCTTCAGTCTGGAACCGCCCGCTACGGTCGCAGGTTCGAATCCTGCCTCGGGCATGGCTGTGTGTGATGTCCGGAGGTTAGTTAGGTTTAAGTAGTTCTAAGTTTTAGGGGACAGATGACCTCAGATGTTAAGTCCCATAGTGCTCAGAGCCATTTTTGAACTGTGTGTTCAGCCACACCAGTACCCTACCCAGCATTAAAGTCGAATGTGAGTTCAGCCAAGTTCGCCTCTCCTGTTTCACCACGTGCCCAGCCTATGACGTGCGACATCTGTAATGAAGTTGACCACCCTACACCCAACCCAACGATGTCTGAGACATGATTTCACCTTGGTTTCAAAACGTGTTGAAGACACTCGCCAGAGCATTTGTCGAACACCCGACAAGTCGTGCAGTTTCTGAAATGCTCCGGCCGAGCCTCCGGGCCATCACAATCTCCCCTTGGTCAAACTCCGAAAGATTGCACGCCTTCCCCATTCCACTCACGGAAGCGTGCTCACTGATTACTTATACATCCACTGTGTAAGAAAATGACTAGCAGTCTTTCCTCGCCAGGTGAAACTGATACTGCCTGGACGCGTTTATGTCAGTCGTAGGTCGGTGGTTATAATGTTCTGCGTGATCTGCATACCTGGCGTTATAATCGACTCTCCAGCAACCACGATGGTACCATGTGGCGCCATCTTCGCCTCCGGGGTACCTTGTGGTGTCATCTTCGCCACCGGAGGCATAAGCATCGCCACCGCTTCCATCAAGGCACTACCTCTCTTTTACAGGTGTCTCTAATCATATAGCCGGCCGGGGTGGCCGAGCGGTTCTAGGCGCTACAGTGTGGAACCGCGCGGCAGATACGGTCACAGGTTCGAATCCTGATTCGGGCGTGGATGTGTGTGATGTCCTTAGGTTAGTCAGGTTTAAGTAGTTCTAAATTCTAGGGGACTGATGACCTCCGATGTTAAGTCCCATAGTGCTCAGAGCCATTTGAACCATCTAATGATATACCTCCGCCGATGAGTATTCTGGCGGCAGTCGTTTTGGGTCTTAAGCCGACCTTATGTAGCAGTTCCTCAATCGCGAAGCACACTTTACTCCCCAGTCTCTTCGCTAGCCGTACGTAGCAATCAATAAAGTCATCACAGCTCTCAACTTCGTGGGACATCAACTCTGACATGCCTCTGAGCTTACCGCCTCCTGGGATACCATTATTGTGAATCGTCCACAATCGAAAATCCCCTGCTAGGACATTATAGTAATTCAGTGATTAACCAATAGACTGGTCCAACGACTGCCAACTCTCATTCCAAGAAACAGTTATTGCATTTTCTTTATTAGACTCAATAAGTTTAACTTTCTTGGCTACATGGGCACATCAATAATAGTGTGTTGCTCTGTTCACTACCACAGCAGAATTTTAGGAGAACTCTGTAAGGTTTCTGAGTGAGGAACGAAATACGAAAATTACTACCACTTGATAAAAGTTGACAAGCACAAGTAAACGAGGTCAGTGTGGAAAGGAACTATGTTTTCATGTGGTGGGCAAACGTGTGTGTTAAGTTGAATTGGAATACAGTTTAGTTTCATATAATTTTAGGCTAGAGTTTACAAAGGAGTTTTTATCGGAAGCAGTATATTTTACAATATGTAAAAGTGTCTCAATCGATCTCATAATTATGAAAATAGCGGTAAACTCAATAGATTTAAATCTCTCTGTGTAAGTGTAAGCATTGATGATAACATGTCAATTCGAGAAGAATCTGCAGTGGGTATACATACTGGGTGGTTATAATTACACTGACGGTCTTCCGAGTGCTGTAGTGCGGGCTGTATACAGCGCAGGTCGACGAAACATCGGTATGTTAGTTAATCGGTGCGCCTTCGAAGTATACTGAAAAATAAATAGTTTCACTTTGTGCCATCATTTAAGAATATGACGCTGTGAGCAGTCAGAATGTGGTATGGATGCAGAAAAACGGAACTAGCGATCAAACAAATGATTACGGTGATTTCGCCACGGATATGGTCACAAGTTACAATAAACACTATGCGATCAAAAGTATCCGGACACTATCAAAAATATACGTTTTTCATATTAGGTGCATTGTGCTGCCAGCTACTGCCAGGTACTCCATATCAGCGACCTCAGTAGTCATTAGACATCGTGAGACAGCAGAATGGGGCACTCTGCGGAACTCACGGACTTCGAACGTGGTCAGGTGATTGGTTGTCACTTGTATCATACGTCTGTACGCGAGATTTCTACATTCCTAAACATCCATAGGTCCATTGTTTCCGATGTGATAGTGAAGTGGAAACGTGAAGGGACGCACAACAGCGTACATGCCACCGTCTTCTGTTGACTGACAGAGACCGCTGACAGTTGAAGAGGATCGTAATGTGTAATAGACAGACATCTATCCAGGCCATCACACAGGAATTCCAAACTTCATCAGTATCCACTGCAAGTACTGAGACAGTTGCGCCGGAGGTGAGAAAACTTGGATTTCATGGTCGGGCGGCTGCCCATAAGCCACTTCACAACGGTAAATGCCAAACGACGACTAGCTTGGTGTAAGGAGTGTAAGCATTGGACGATTGAACAGTGGAAAACGTTGTGTGGAGTGACGAATCACGGTACACAATGTGGCGTTGCGACAGCAGGGTGTGGGTATGGCGAGAGCCCGGTGAACGTCATCTGTCAGCGTGTGTAATGCCAACAGTAAAAGTCGGAGGCGGTAGCGTTATGGTGCGGTCGAGTTTTTTATGTAGGGGGTTTGCACCCCTTGTTGTTTTGCATAGCACAGTCACAGCACAGGCCTACACTGATGTTATGAACACCTTCTTGCTTCCCGCTGTTGAAGAGCACTTCGGGGATGGAGATTACATCTTTCAACACGATCGAGCACGATAACACCCCCCATGATAGCAAATACTTCTCCTTTAGTTAATAAATAGTGGAAGCGGGCTACTACAGAATAGGTATCATGTAGAAGAATGTCAAGTGATGAAACTGCTAATGCACGGCACGTAGCGGTGTGGTTAGACGACAATAACACCCCTGTAATTGACTGGCCTGCAGAGAGTCCTGACCTGAACCCTAAAGAACACCTTGGGATGTTTTGGAATGCCGACTTCGTGCCAGGCCTCACCGACCGACATCGATACCTCCCTTCAGTGCAGCACTCCGTGAAGAATGTGCTGCCATTCCCTAAGAAAGCTTCCAGCACCTGACAGAACGTATGCCTGCGAAAGTGGAAACTGTCCTCAAGGCTAAGGGTTGGCCAATACCATGTTTAATTCCAGCATTACCGATCGAGGACGCCAAGAACTTGTAAGTCATATTCAACCAGGTGTCCGGATACTTTTGATCAAATAGTGTATGTTAAATATGTTATCCCGAGTCAGCAATATGGCTTGTTCTACAGTCTCTCGCAGCATATCGAGTGTAATGAGGTCGATATGTCTTTGTACGTTATTCTTAGGATCAGGAAGAGCCCGATAAATTCCTTATAGACTCGATCCGTCAGATATCTTCACAACCAGAGGTCATATGGATTTGGGTATGGGAATTGGGAGGCCACACATCCTGAAATGATGTAGTAGTTACTGGAGGTTTCTGTAAGCGAATTTTTCACCTGGAAATCGACATATGGTGTCACCCATCCTGCACAAAAATATGGTGGGTAATACACTTGCGTTCTTGCAAAGCTGTAATCACGTATTACACAATGAGGACCTTATAAAGAGTAGATATCACTGTACACCTAAAAGGCCCGACAGGTGTTATCTCATCGAAGCAAAACGGGCTCAGAATGAAGGAGATGTGAAACCACACCATACAGTCACAAAAGCTATGTGCAGAGGACGTTCCTGCACAACATGTTGCGGAGTGGAGCGACATACGCTACAATACCGTGTGTTAACGGCGCCGTCGGCAGTAAAATGTACCTCGTCCGTCCAAACAATATTCCCCGGCCAAATGTCATCTATTTCCATGCACGTCACGGAACGAAGGGGAAAATCACTGCGTCGTAGTCTATCTTTGGGCTACATTTGGTGTGCATTCTGATGGTTGTACGGATAGGAGTGTAAAATGGCCTGAAGATCTTTTCAAACGTTGAGCATGGGAGAAAGAATTTCCAAGACACACCATGAGCACTATCTGCAGAATTTGAAGCATGTGTATGTGCATGTGCTACAGCAACTTCATCAGCAACTGCCACGGAAATGAGCAGCCTCCCTTTCGTTCTTGCACCAACTAATTGATCTGTTTCTTCAAATTTCTTGATCATATACTTTAACCCATATACTTGTAACACCATAGCTCTAGTGCTGTACTGATTTATTTTGCTTTTGTTTCATTTAATGTTACATTGCTGAGCTTTTGTAAATATTGTTTCATTGAATCGATAACACAAAATTGTATACTCCTTTCTTTGTACAAACTTTGATGTCATGGTTTGGTTCTATGCTGTGTAACATATCTTTCATTTAAACTCTTTGTCCCATTTCGAGGGAGTAAAACTTACTGTATATAATTGTAATTTTGTGTGAATAATTTTTTGTAGAGATGCCAATATGTGTAAATGTTTTGTTTTATTTAATGTGTTTGTTTGCTGTTATGTAAACTGCTGATCCTCACTTAGGAATCTCAGTAATTTTGTGTATAAGAGGTAGTGTGGTTCCCCTCGGGAACGGAACTGTGTAGCGCGCGCAAATTGTGGTTGGCCTAGGTGGAAAAGGTGGAACTGATAGTCAGTCGGGGACGAGCCACCGGACGGAGACGAGCTACGAGTCCGTGCACTGCCATGTAAAGGATGCGTATTGTGCTGGTTCAGAGAGAGGCTTCTCCTGCTACTTTCCAATGCCTCGGATGGATGGATAAATAGCTGGGACTATTATGGAATTTGTATCTATCATCGCCACCAAGAAATGACAGAGTCCAGCAATTCTGTCTGCGAATCCACCTACCAACGTGCAGTTGCCACCACATTGCGCAATCATTGCAACGTAGTACTATATTGATGTACAGTGAAGGATCAGCTTAATGGATGTGCTAATGTGCTGAAATATAAGGTAATTTATATCTGAATTTATGTATCTACCTTGACTTTTCTCCTCATCATAACACCTCTCAGGGTCCTCTCCGTTTGAACTAAAGTGATTACCGAGTGTCCTTACTGAAAGTACATTAAAATCCAGTTTTCTAATTGATGCCCTTTGAACATAGTAAAGAGAAAGTTAAGTTAATGTGGCAAGAGAGTGAGTTAAAGTTAATAATGCTTGCTAAAATAATTTTCTTAGTAAAAATGCTTATTAATGTGTTGTTGCCAACTTCAAATTAAAAGTTCTTAAGACTGAGGCTTATAAAGTTTTGCTTAGTAAATGATCACATTACTGCCTGTTGTAAACCGCAGAAAGTGAGTCAGTATCTTACATAAATGTTAGTTTTATGTCTCACGGTAGTAAAAGTGGAAAACTGCATAGTAGGAAATTATATGTTTATGATTACTAAGTGTTTGTCTCTCTTGTGTGCATATTACCAGTATAAAGACCACTCAGTTTGTGTAAGCCTTGAAAGTGATAGTGTTTTTCTGTACGTGTTATAATTTTCTAAATAGTTTGTGCTGCTCAAACTGTTGGATTCAATCTTACCGTAAACATATGAGTGTGTCAGAATTAATTGCACTCGCTTGTGGTCAAGTATAGGTTGTGTTTACCCATTAGAGTTACTAATAACTATTTTCTTGAACGAGAATGTTAATCATTCTCTTGCCTAGTTAGGCTGGCGACCGTTTTCTTTATCCATTAAACAGTGCAGATAAACAAAATTTCGTTTGTTACTGTTCAAATATTTACGTAATTCTGACTTTCATTTCCGATAAGCCACCTCCGTTAGGAACAACACGGTCAACATAACAAAATTCCTCTCAGAGGGTAACACTGCGCTGTTGCTTTATACCATAATTGCTATAACAAAATAATTCTGTTTTGCAAACTGCCTCCTACTTTAGGAAGTGTTATACGTGGCTTTTCCGTGACAGGACTAATTGTTCTGTTGGGACATCGTATGTATTAAACCAAACTTGGTATAAGCTACGTAAATACGCTGTTGTAGTGTTATATACTGACATGCCACCACTTTGCATCTGTTTCTGTCGGTATATTCCCAAAATGCAGCGCTGCTATTACTACTGTTCTGATAAAATAATTTTACCAGCAGTTTACTCTTTCTTCTCAATAACCATTGCGTTTCGTACGGAATATTTCAACCTTCTTAACCATCCTTTCGACAAATAGTCACTAAAAAAGGAAATAAAAATGCGTAAGGAAACAACAAACAGCACACTGACATTAAAAGAGAAATAATGCACATTCTGACTGCTTACAGCGGCAGAATATGAAACTATTATTTCTTTCAGCTTTCTCTGCGAGCGCACCGATTACTGTACACGTCTACTACTATGTTTCAACGTCCTGCTATAAATACTGCCAAAACTGCAGCACTCGGAGAACCGTCTGTTTAATTACGACCTCCCGTTACATAAGCATCGGCTGAGACACAGCTTCACAGGAAACGTTTATAGGTGACTCGGGCATACTTTTATTGGGCTACACTTTGTTGCTAACCCATATGTGTTGTTCTTCGGTGTCTGCTTCAAGTTCAGTCAAGACACTGCTACCATAACTGATCACCTGAAAAGATACTGCTGGAAAATGGATTCACCAAAGCCTTCCTAAATTCAATGCTTGCCACGCTGTAAAACTGTTATCTCATGCTTGCCTCGTTAAGACCACTTAACATAAACCCATCGTCCTTGCATCACATGATGCGGTAAGTAATGCAGAGAAAAAGCCAATGTCTCATTTGCTTCCTTCTAATAACTTACACTTAGGCCACTGACTCTTGCAATTTTGCACCATGTAGTGAATAAAGCAGTCGAGACTAAATGTAGTATTTTATTACAAGGATTGCCTGAAAAAACTCGTGAAGCACAAGGAAGACATGGTCGGGTGTCAATGTAACTTCGTACACATGCACACCAGTGAATCTGTAAATAAACAGAAGTGCAATTCTCTGTCAAAGGTATAATGTCCAACAGACTTCATTACTGTTGTTCGTATTTACTGGTGCTAGCCAGCAGGGTCGGGTATTTAAGCTGCACCAACAGCGTCAGGAGCTTAGCGATCACTGCGAAGGAGACGGAGATGCTGCGTACCCATATGAGACAGCGTTATCAGCACCCAATGATGTTCCACAGGTCGAACCGTCCAGTATTTAGATTTATGGGGCATTTGGATGTGACAGTATGATTTTAGACTGCATGGGCATGTGGTGGCAGCCATCCTCATTGTCAAGACACCTATCCAACACGTGTAACGACAACAAGGGACGACGCCATATTGTGCATGAAGCACTGCTTAACACACTCAGATCTGTGGTTGCCATCTGAGAACAAATAATTGACTCCTGCAATATTCCATCGCATCCCCCCACCACTGACCAGAGACTAGCAACAGCACGATGTGGGGTTAACGTCCTATGTGTAGGTTGCTTTTAACATCACCACACAAACAACTGCATTTGGAATGATGTCGTGACTGGGAACATATACTGCTGAAGAATGGTGTCGCATTATTTTTGGCGATGAATTGTGGTTCTACACTATCCCAGGTGATCATCGTCAGCAAGCAAGACAGTGACGTGGGCCGAGACACCATTGTTACTATGTTTTGGAGAGGCACAGAAATGCTACTGCTGGCGTCATGTCGTGGAAAGCCTTCGGATATGACCTAAAGCATGAAAGATGGTGACAGAGGGAACACTGACAGCACTTCGGTGTGCCACGGATGTCTTGCACCCTCACGTGTTATCACTCGTGTGACAGTAACATGCTGCCATAATTCAACAGCGCAATGCTCATACACCCATAGCACATGTCTCTACGGACTTCGTGATTTTGAAGTGCTCCCGTGCCTAGCAAGACATGCAGACTTGGCTCCGATACAAGTGTGGACATAAACCACATTCGACTGACAATACCCATGCTATAAAGGACTAGTTACAACAGTTGTGGTCCAGCTAGCCTCTGGGAAGGATACAACGGTTTTATGATACCCTTCCCAAACGAATCACTGCACTTATCCATGTCAGAGGGGATGCAACGTTATACTGTTACGCAGTCCCACAGTGCGAGATTCTTAGCAAACTTGTCTAGATTTTACGAGGGCTATTCGGAAAGTAAGGAACGATAGGTCGCGAAGTGGAAGCCACAGTGAAAATTAAAACTGTTTTATTTGCAACGGTTAGCTACACCTTCCCGCTACTTCTCTACACAGTTGCCGCTCAGACTTCGACATCAGTCGTAGCGTTGTACCAAGTTTTCAATTCCCTCGTTATACAGGGTGTCCCAGCTATCTTGTCCACCCAAAATATCTCTGGAACAATAACAGCTACTGGAAAACGACTTTCACCGGTATCAATGTAGGGCTAGGGCCCATGAATGTACATATTTGGAAACATTCTAAAACGAAAGCATATGTGTTTTTTAACACAAACTTATGTTTTTTTAAATGGACCTCCTATATTTTTTTCTTCAGCAGTCCATAGCATGACAAAGCACATACACAATGGCGTTGATTGCATCGCAATATTCCCATTACATCCCGAGATATTGAGACGCGAATTTGACGCTTGAAACACCCGACATGCGCTGCTAGTGCACGTCCTGAGGCTCAGGCGTGAACCCCATGCTGCCCGTAATCGCGATGTGATTGACATGCGTAATCACACTTCCATACTTATCAAGAGGTCCGAAACGAATAATACGGTCTGCTGCCATTCTGCATTAACGTCGTACATTCCAGCAGGTATTTACCCCAATAGGCTAGGGGTGATGCGGTTCTGTAACATATCTGTGTACCGCAACGTTAGTCACAAAGTTAACTTCGCTTATCGTTAATCCGTTACTGAAAAGGTAATGCCGTTCAACGTTAAAACTTTATTTTACTGTAGATCTAGCGCAAGTGACAGTTAATCATTCACTCGTAACAGTAAAATTCATGTTGATGGTTTTAGTGAAACGAGCAAGTGGACTAAAAGTTTTACCGTTGTTTCGGACCTCTTGATAAGTATGGAGGTGTGATTACACATGTCAATCACATCGCGATTACGGGCACCATGGGGTTCACGCCTGAGCCTCAGGACGTGCGCTAGCAGCGCATGTCGGGTGTTTCAAGCGTCAACTTCGCGTCTCAATATCTGGGGATGTAAAGGGAATATTGCGATGCAATCAACGCCATTGTGTATGTGCTTTGTCATGCTATGGATTTCTGAAGAAAAACTATAGGAGGTCCATTTAAAAAAACATAAGTTTGTGTTAAAAAACACATATGCTCTCGTTTTAGAATGTTTCCAAATATGTACATTCATGGGCCCCAGCCCTACATTGATACCGGTGAAAGCCGTTTTCCAATAGCTGTTATTGTTCCAGAGATATTTTGGGTGGACAAGATAGCTGGGACACCCTGTAGAAGACAGCTGCCAGTGCTTTTCGCCAATTTTCTACTCTGGACTGCAGCTCGTTGTCTGTGTCAAAATATTGTCTTCATAGCCAGCGGTTCATTTGAGCAGAGATGAACCTCAGGGGTAGCCAATTACGTGCTTTATTGTGGGTGATCAAACACTTCCCATCGAAAACGCTACAGGAGCATCTTCATTGCCCCTGCAGAGTGCGGCCCAGAATTGTCGCGTAGAGCGAACTGCATGACTGTTATGTTATGTGGATTGCATAGATTCAGGCGAAAACCTTCTCCAGGCCCTCATACTTGGCGGGAGACTAATTTGTAACTATCTTTACGCTCTCACTGTGAGCTGAGAAGTGAAAAGAGCGACATAATGCGATTGACGGTCATACTAGACACAGTGTTCAACGCATCTGTGCAAAACTTCGTCAGATTTTCACTGTATTTTCCATTTCGCGACTGATCGTTCCTTACATTCCGAATAACCCTCGTATTATAACTGTAATAATACCACATACCTTCTAAACCCATCATGTTTATTTCTTTTTCTATTTTCCTCTTGGCCGCTTCACTTTTTTTGTCAGGGAATGCATTTCCTAATTTACACCGTCGTTTCAACTAATCCCATGACATATCTGTAATTGACATTAAAGGAAAACAAAAATGAGAGTCCTTGATCGTACACTGTGAGGCTAAAACGGGTGGAGAACTTTTCTTAATAAGCATCCATTCATCAGAACTTATAACTTGTGAAAAACATTCGCTGTCAATATCAATAAAACAAGTGCACAGCCCAAGTGCGGCATCAACTGTCACCTCAACTCAAATATTTTTCAAGAATATTATGGCACTTTGACATAACTTTGATGAAAACATTTACAATAAAAGTTTTACTGAGACTGACGCTGCACCTCATATTACAAGTTCTAAGCTTTGGTGTGTGAAACTTTTATTAAAAAAAAAAAAAAAAAGAAAAAAAGAAAGGTCAGCTTTTTAATTTCCTCAGTAGCCTCATGATGTATGACAAACACATCTTGTTCGTACACTATTTTTATCGTAACTATAGATTTTGTGATGGTAGTACCTGAAACGATGTTATAAATAAAGAAATGTATAAAGTGATTTAGATCTTCATTGAAAAATATCTATAGTGGTCGAATACTCACCGAAGCAGTTTATTTTCTTTCATAATAAATATTGTTATCGTGAGTATGTTGTCGTTTGTTCTGTGATGGAAAGATGTTAATTGTTTCAGAATAAGTTGCGTTGTAAATTTGTAAAATGTTAGGTACAACCAGCAAACACGCAGTAAACAACAGCTCTATTTCGTGGAGATAAAAACAGTTCCTCAGATAGAGGTTAGTTGAGTAGTGATTGACTATTAGTGAATTAACGTCCGACTGGCTACAGAAAAAGAGATATTCCTTGCATATAACATATACGTACATGTTGCCAGGACTTCTTAGAGTAGTCGCCAGCCAAATTCCAGGATTGGTTGTAGTACGACATGACGTTCTTTATCAATTCATCAAGGAAATGTGCCTCCCATTTCTTCAGACACTTGCTGACATCATCTTTGAGTTCATCCTCGGTCGTAACGTTCTGACTAGCGAGCCAGTCTTTCACCTTTAGGAAAAGATGAATGTCACTTGTTGCCAAGAGCTCCCAGTCAAAAGCTCTGAGTTTTATCTTCGGTCGATTCGGAATATGGGGTCACGCATTGTCATGAAGAAGAATGGTTCCTCCAGGAAAAACGTCACATCGTTTGGTTAGGACTGACGTTCGACGTTTCGTAAGTCTCACAACAAACCTTTAACGTCACGGTAATCTCAAGCGTTACTGTCATGAAATGAGTTGTCAAAATTCCTTTCCCATCCTTAAAATATCTATAACAATCATTCTGACAGAGTTTGCTTCAATTTCATAGGCTAATTGGGAGATTGCATCCCTTGTTTGGGCTGTCCATTCGTCTTATAAGTCACGTACTGCACCCATGTGCCCATCCCAGTTATGTTCCGTTCCTCTTACTTTTCATAGGAACTTTGAAGGAACAGGAGTGACACCAATATACTTAAAGACCGCGAGACCTGTATCCTTGAGCATACAGGCAGATACTATAAAAAACTACTGGCTTTGCTGATGTATTTGACAACGAACGACAACTATCTCCTCAATACTTCACAGGTGTCGGCCGTGATCAGAACAGTGTTCTATGCAGCTGAGAGGCATTATGTCGGAGTTATATTAATTCGTGAGCAAGTTGTTGGTGTTCTTACAGCGAATGCTCCGGAACCAAGGCAGCCGAAGTCTTCCGTGTTTCAAGGGGCACTGTATCAAAAAATTTTTACCGGATACAGGCAAAGCGGGGAAACATCGTACGCTCAGTAACAACGCGCCCGAATGTGCATGTTGAATGATGGTGACGGACGGTCATTGAAGAGGATTACGACGAAAAAATAAGAGGACTGCAGCAGCAAAAGTCACTGCAGAAGTGAATTTCGCTCTCGTGAACTCTGTCAGAATCAAAACAACTCTAAGGGAGCTCCATAACATCAAATTAAGGAGTAGGTCTGGAATTCCAGAACTACTGCTCAGTGACTGAAGTGCCTGTCACAGAAAAACGTGGTGCCGAAGCCATGACACCTGGACTGTGGAGCACTGGAAGAAAGTCAATTGGTCGGATAAGTTTTGATACACACTCATTGTAACTTCTGGTCGAGTTTGCACCCGATGTATGAAAACACGGCGTGGGTTGGGTGATGATTTTGGCAACCTTATCGTCGTATTCCATGGCTCCCATGGTTACTGTGCAAGATCGCATTACTGCCAAAGGTATTTTGTCTTAGTTTTTCCTCATCAGGTCCATCCCATTGTAGAATGTTCCCTAATGGTGATGGTGTGTTTAAAAATGACTGGGGCCATTTTTACACAACTTGTACCGACCAGGACTGGTTTCATGAGTATGAAGGTCAACCGTCGCAGCTCCCCTGCCTAACAGTCACCAGATCTCAATGTTATTGAGCCTACTTTGGAGGGAAGGATGTGTTATAGCTATCCACCTCCATCATCGTTAAATGAAACAGGCACCATCTGGGAGGATTAATGGTAAAGGATTCCCTTGAAAACAATACAGGACCTATATTTATCCACTGCGAGGCGACTGGAACGATCTACACCGTATCAGACATGATTATTTTGCTTTCGGTGATACCCTGATTTCGTTCGCTCCCTGTACCTCACAACTAGTGATAGACACAATAACACAGAACACCTCAGTTACTTGCTTTTTACATAGTGATGAACGAAACAGAGCTGACAGATTCATCGTGGCATTCGAAGTCTCCTTCTTTAAGAAATACAAATGCTCCATCAAGCTACAAGAACCTATCTGTAACAGGCAATGGGAGGTTATTTTATGAATAGCTCTCGTACAATCTTATATAGCGTACAAGCCAAAAAAAAATCATTTAAACTGCCTCTGCCTGCGAAAGCCTTTGGAGTTTTGATCGCCTTTAATTAATTCCAGCAACTGGCAAAACTAATCCGTTTTTTCCCCTGATATATCCAACCGTTATGTACATTGCTCGTAATTAATAAATGTGATTAATTTAAATTAGCTTCTCAAGCTGAGTGTCGTAATGAAACCATCGCCATTTCATTAGTTTTCTCACACGTGATCGACAAAGTTCACTACTTTTACGAATAACTTTGCCTGTATTGTTCAATGATGCCTTCTCAGTCTCAAACATTTTTAAAATTACGATCTGATAGTCGTCACAGCCGAAACGAAGCAGAAATAGCCCAGTAAATTAAAATAGTTATTAACCAATCAAGATTCGTGTAAGTTAATGATGATTTCAGATTAAGCCGGCCTCTGTGAGCGAGCGGTCTAGGCGCTTCAGTCTGGAACCGCGAGACTGCTACTGTCGCAGTTTCGAATCCTGCCTCTGGTATGGATGTGTGTGATGTCCTTAGGTTAATTGGGTTTAAGTAGTTCTAAGTTCTAGGGGACTGATGACCTCAGATGTTAAGTACCATAGTGCTCAGAGCCATTTGAACTTTTTTTTAAAATTTCAGATTCGTTCCAAGAATTTATCACCTTGATTAAAAAAATATTCTATACATAAAGAAGCTTCACAGCAAGTAGTCAACAGCGTGGTTCAAATGGTTCAAATGGCTCTGTGCACTATCGGACTCAACATCTTAGGTCATAAGTCCCCTAGAACTTAGAACTACTTAAACCTAACTAACCTAAGGACGTCACACACACCCATGCCCGAGGCAGGATTCGAACCTGCGACCGTAGCAGTCCCGCGGTTCCGGACTGCAGCGCCAGAACCGCTAGACCACCGCGGCCGGCAACAGCGTGGTCACTACACAAAATGACGCTTACTGTCGGGCCAAATAAAGTAAAACTATAAATTTGTAAATTGTAACAATCTGATTCAATGGTGGCTTCCATCTAGTTTGCATTCATGGATGTTGTGCAGTTTCGGCTCAGTCTCAGGAGGCCCCAGAAGAAGAACCAAAACGTCGAGCAATGAAGATCTTCGAAGAGGTATATGACGTAGCCTAACGACTCAGAAGTTTTGTTCGTCAATGATATAGGCCACGAAACCCTTCAGCCTTAAATACTATTTACAAAACAGCCAAGAGAAGAGAAGCTACCCGCGGGTTGGTTACGACAGGCAGATTTTGCTCAAGGCAAAGTACAGTTCGAAGGATTATGAAGAACTACCCAAGGAACACAAAGCACAGAGAACG
Source organism: Schistocerca nitens (assembly GCF_023898315.1). Classification (NCBI taxonomy): domain Eukaryota; kingdom Metazoa; phylum Arthropoda; class Insecta; order Orthoptera; family Acrididae; genus Schistocerca; species Schistocerca nitens. The sequence continues at coordinate 44,248,204 of NC_064623.1, read as the reverse complement.
TACTTCAAAAGAGAGATATAGGAGACCCAACAAGATTTCTTGGTAAAAGAGGCGAGAAATATGTACCGTAAAGTGAAATTCTTTAAGAAGGGATACAAGAGGCGCCAAAAGTTAGTCAAGGCAAGTAGAGGGACCATACTCCCAACGATATCACCACTGCTGGGAAGGGTAAATGGTCAGGAAGCACTAAATGTGCTCAACTTGAAAATCTGTTCAAATTTTAACACTGAAACTCTAGATTTAAATTACCTGCCACATACATTGGAGGAAATGAAGATTCAGATAATGAAACAAGAGAAAAAGTACAGGAGAAGATGGAATCCAGGCAGAAGTCTTCAGACCGGAGGAGAGAGACTCCACAAGAAGGATGAGGAGTTTGGAGAAGAGTACAGATGATTGGAAGATAGTGTCCATGTGTTCTATACACAAGGACGGTGACGAAATTGGCTGCACCAGCTTCAAAGGAATCACTCTCCTTACCGTCTGCTATAAGGCTTTGTCCATCTGTATAATGGATAGAATTCTGCTCTTTGCAGGTAAAGTGGCTGGTGAATATCTAGGGGGATTGAAAACGGGCCGATCGACTGCCAGCAAGATCTATGTGGTGCGACAGCTCACCGAAAAATGTGGGAATAGTAGTATGGAGTAGAGCTGCTTGTGCTCCTCGTAGATTTTAAGAAGACACAAGGCTGCGTCCCCTAGGGAAGCCTGATGAATTGCCTAACCGAGTTTGGAATACCCCAAGAAGCCAGTCAGCCTAGTTCGAGCTTACCCCACTGCTTCAAAAAGGAAACAAGCTCGAGAACCAAGTCACAGAGAGCTTTTATATAAACTTGAGAAAAGGAGATGGTGTGTCACCGATATTGTTCAATCTGTCGCTCGAAAAATAACGAGAGAAATTTTCCATAATAACTTCACCAGGACCAGATAGAACGTGGAAAAAATCACACACCCATATTTGGCCCTGTTGTCCACATCCAATGAAGAACTGAGGCGGATGAGAGACATTATGACACTGTACCACACAAGCGGCTTGTCGTTTAATTGCGTGCTTATGGAATACCGTCTGAGTTATGTAGCTGGATTTGTGATTTCCTGTCAGAGAGATCACAGTTCATAGTAATTGACGAAAGGCATCGAGTAAAACAGAAGTGATTTCTGGCGTTCCCCAAGGCAGTGTTATAGTCCCTTTGCTATTCCTTAACTATATAAACAATTTGGGAGACAATATGAGCAGCCGTCTTAGGTTGTTTGCAGATGACGCTTTCGTTTATCGACTAATAAAGTGATCAGAAAATCAAAACAAAAAAATGGCTCTGAGCACTATGGGTCTTAACATCTGAGCTTATCAGTCCCCTAGAACTTAGAACTACTTAAAACTAACTAACCAAAGGACATCACACACATCCACGCCCGAGGCAGTATTCGAACCTGTGACCGTAGCGGTCGCGCGGTTCCAGACTGAAGCCCCTAGAACCGCTCGGCCGCACAGGCCGGCGACGAAAACAAATTGCAAAACGATTTAGAAAAGACATCAGAATGGTGCGAAAATTGGCAGTTGACCCTAAATAACGAAAAGTGTGAGGTCATCCACACGAGTGCTACAAGGAATTCGTTAATCTTCGTTTACACGATAAATCAGTCTAATGTAAAAGCCGTAAATTCAACTAAATACCTAGGTATTGCAATTACGAACAACTTAAATTGGAAGGAACACACAGAAAATGTTGTGGGGAAGGCTAAGAAAAGACTGCATTTTACTGGCAGGACACTTAGAAATGTAACAGATCTACTAAGGAGACTGCCTATACTACACTTGTCCGTCCTCTTTTAGGATACTGCTGCGCGGTGTGGAATCCTTACCAGATAGGAGTGACGGTGTACATCGAAAAAGTTCAAAGAAAGGAAGCACGTTTTGTATCATCGCGAAATGTGGAAGAGCGTGTCACAGATATGATACACGATTTGGGCTGGAAATCATAAAAAGAAAGGCGTTTTTCGTTGCGACGGAATCTTCTCACGAAATTCCAATCACTAACTTTCTCCTCCGAATGTGAAAATATTTTGTCGACACCGACCTACATAGTGAGAAACGATCACCACGGTAAAATAAGAGAAATCAGAGCTCGTACGGAAACATATAGGTGTTCATTCTTTCCGTGCGCTATACGAGATTGGAATATTAGAGGATTGTGGTTCGATGAACCCTCTGCCAGGCACTTAACCGTGATTTGCAGAGCATAGATGAAGCGGCACTGAGGAGAATACGAGTATATCTCCTTTTGAAACAGTGGAGGACCGAGTATATGGTGATCAACAGGACTCATGTCTATTCAGCGGCCTCATATAGTCGGAAAACTATCAAGCGAAAGGGTTCATAATTAAAAATATCTGCAGTGTAATCCTTACAGAGGATACATCGTGTGAAGCAGAAATCAAGCCAATCATACTTCAAGGTGAGCCAGCTTTTTAAATCGCGCAGTTTCCCAAAGAATTTCGAAGTCCAGCGGTACAAAACACTGATTCAACCTGTAGGGTTATAGAGTGTCCGAAAAAAAAAAACTTAAGTAACCTTCTCGTTTTCGAGAGTAAAGTGTTAAGGAATATCTATGATCTGGTACAAGATAAGATCAGTGGAGAATGGAGCATCTGGCATGGTTGTGAGATGGATGAAATCTACAATAGGCCCAACATTTGATAAGAGGCAAGCTTAAAAAAAAAGATATAGCCCATGAGGAATTGCTTCAGATCAGCTTAGTGGGTGGTTGGCGACAGGAGGCACAGAACAGAATCTAGTGGAGGAGGAGCCTTGTATGTCGTCTGTGCCTGATAGCTTAAAGTAAAACCGTCATCTATGACAGACAGCAGAACGATCGTACTGCCTCCAACATACATCTCACGTATAAACAGTGAAGTTCGACATCAAAGCTCAAACGGAAGTATATAGACAGTCCATTTTGGAGTGGAACAGGAGAGGTAATGACTAGCAATGAGAGAAGGTACCTTCCGCGATGCACCGTATGATAGCTTGCGGAGTGTGTATGTATATGTACATTCATGCTGACAAATTAAGGATAATTGCAGAATGTGGTGCTACACAACTTGGCACTACACACAACTAGCGCTAATAGCATAGGCACATAGTGAACACACACGACACACATCTGTAAGTCAATTGGTGGTAAGTTGAGAAAACCATCCCGAAAAACATGTGCTACAAAACGCCACTGTTTCCTGCGCATGTACCCCGACATCAGTATGGGATATAATCACCATGCACAAGTACACAGGCCGCACAACGGGTTAGCATAGACTGGATAAGGTAGTCGAGCAGGTGCTGGGGTATAGCCTCCCATTCTGGCACCAGTGCCTGTCGGAGCTCCGGAAGTGTCGTAGGGGTTTGAAGACGTACAGCAATACGTCGACCGAGAGCTTCCCAGGCGTGTTCGATGGGGTTTAGATCTGGAGAACAGGCAGGTCACTACATTCGCCTGACATCTTACGTTTCAAGGTTCTGCTCCACGATGGCAGCTCGGTGGGGCCGTGCGTTATCGTCCATCAGGAGGAAGGTGGGACCCACTGCACCCCTGAAAAGGCGGACATACTGGTGCAAAATGACGTCCCGATACACCTGACCTCTTACAGTTCCTCTGTCAAAGACATGCAGGGGTGTACGTGCACCAATCATGATGCCACCCCACACCATCAAACCACGACCTACATACATGTCCCTTTTAAGGACATTAAAGGGTTGGTATCTGGTTCCTGGTTCACGACAGATGAAAACCCAACGAGAATTACTGTTCAGGCTGTACCTGGAATCGTCTGTGAACATAACCTGGGACCACTGTTCCAATGACCATGTACTGTGTTCTTGATATCTGGCTTTATGGGGTCTCCTGTGATCAGGGGTCAGTGGAATGCACCTTGCAGATCTCCGGGCGAATAAACCGTGTCTGTTCAGTCGTCTGTAGACTGTGTGTCTGGAGACAACTGTTCCAGTGGCAAAGGTAAGGTCCCGAGCAAGGCTACCTGCAGTACTCTGTGGCCGTCTGCGGGCACTGATGGTGAGATATCGGTCTTCTTGTGGTGTTGTACACTGTGGACGTCCCGTAATGTAGTGCCTGGACACGTTTCCTGTCTGCTGGAATAGTGGCCGTAATATTGAGATCACACTTTGTGACCACACGGGGGCCCCTGCAACGACCCGCTGTGTTTGACTAGCCTCCAGTCGCCCTAGTATTCTACCCCTCATAACGTCATCAATATGTGTTCTTTGAGCCATTTTTAACACACAGTCACCATTAGCACGTCTGAAAACGTCTGCACACTTACTCGCTGCACGATACTCCGACATGTACCAACACACCTCTGCGTATTTGGACTGCTACCAACGCCACCGTGCGACAACAGCAGTTCAAGTGGACCGCATGGGCATACCGCGAGGTGATTTAAGCGCGGAAACCGACCACCAGAGTGTTGTTTCACCATGTATCAGCATTATCCTTAATTTATGAGCATGAGTGTAGATGCTAGTGAGCACAGCGACAATGCACAAGGTTGTTGTTCTCTCTCTCTTTCTCTCTCTCTCTGCCAGAACGAATCGTACACCCGCCTTCTAAGTTGCATTGCATTGTAGTCGCGGTCGCTTCTGCGAAGTCTGGTCAGATACGCCTGACGCCTGTACGTCGTCAACAAGAGGAAACACTTGTCGCCAGACGTACTGAGCCGTAACTGGGTTTGGTGGCGGGTTTACTGGAGACACACTTCACTGGGCACACTTGTAGACCGGTGGTGGGTGGGGGCTAAGAGACCCGCCAGCCAGCTATCTGTAAGAGCAGCTGGACGAACTGCGCCCGGCAGCTGGAAGGCGCGGCGGCGCTGGAATTCCAGCCGGCTGGAGAGGGGAGCGCGCTGATCGGCTTAGCACCGTCTGCCACCGGCTGTTGCGTCACGATAAGGGACGGGGAAGGGGGAGGGAGGTGATGGGCAAGGGCGGGGGGGGGGGGAGGGAGGTGACAATACGGGCGGGGCCGCCCCCTCAGCCAGTTCTCGACTTTACGGTCTCGCGGGATCGATAGGTGGTCGACGCGGCTGTCCGATCCGGCGCCCCGTTGTCACACGGCGTGGAGTCCAGACACTCTCCAGCCGCGGCGGAAGCTCGTGGCACAGCGGGGCGCGTCTTTTCCTCCAAGTGATCTCGAGCACGAAGCGTTGTGTCTGGTAATGGGAGCAGACCTTCGATTTTTTTTCTTTTTTCATCTTTTGTCGTGGGCTTCTCAGATGGTAGACACCAGTACGTTGTCCTGGATGGCGAGTGTTTGTGACAGAATATGGTTTGTATTCAGGGCCGTCATATCCTGGATATATAATTTTGAATGAAAAATCGACTTCACCTGTAGGTACTTTATTTATAAGCAAGGCCAGTTTCTCAGCATAATTACGCGATTTTCATACAAAATAATACATAAGATCTCATAACTGACGTAAGACAAGAAAACATGACTATCAAGAAAAGTTGTACGAGATGAACATATTCGAAAAAAATTATGTTCTGATTTAAAAAAAGTGTATGACCCAGCATCAATTTATCACTATGGGTTCAAAAATGGTTCAAATGGCTCTGATCACTATGGGACTTAACTCATCAGTCGCGTAGAACTTAGAACTACTTAAACGTAACCAACCTAAGGACATCACACACATCCATGCCCGAGGCAGGATTCGCACCTGCGACCGTAGCGGTCGCGCGGTTCCAGACTGTAGCGCCTAGAACCGCTCGGCCCCCGCTATGGGGCGGACGCCAACTATAAATTACTATAAAACGACATGGAACGCTCCGCTGATACGCTCCCATGATGTCAGAAGTACAAGGTGAACTACAGGGTCCTCTACATCGAAAACGTGGTCGAAATTAAGTAGCATCGGTCCCTCATTTACCACCGCAAGCGCGCTCATTGGACATGTAATAACAGGCTGCGTGTCAAGACGGGGACATACCGCATGCACGCGCAAATGCAGTGGTGGATGAGGGACCGATGCTGCTTAATTTTACATAAGCCCACAGATGATGGTATAAGACGCATTTTTCATCACTTATTCGGTATAGGGCAGCCTGTTAGATCACCCGATATTGGTAATACTGACATCACATTAGCGTTCTATACCATTTCATAAATGTCCGCTACACAGCGAGAAATTGCCATGAGCGCTGGGACATGCAATTCCCTTTTCTAACCAGAACTGACTTGATGTTATTGCACCTGATGCTGTAGCTAAAATGTTTTGAAGTCGGCCGTGATTATAAATGAAGTAATTACAGCTGAAGCGGTTTCATCTTCAAAACAGAGATAGCTATCGCCAGAAGTGCCTCAGTGAAAGAATGGCTCTTCTTTTATACACTGGGTAAGTCAGCAGGGAAGGTACATGCGTTTTGGGGTGACATTATCGGCGATTCTCAACAAAAAACTTCAAATGAACGAAGGACCTGTACATAATCGTATGCGACGTATACCAGCTTCAAAATCATTAGCTCCTATTCACGAGCACACACATGCGAATCCATCTTAAGCTTCATAAAGCTACGTTCCTTCTCGGTGAAGCTTTGGTTCGGCGTTATTGAAGACCAACTGACAGGTCCAGGTACTTTAGATAACCCCCCTAATGTAGTATGGTCTCTTGATTTCCTTCAAAATGTGTTATCAGAAACTTAGAGCATATACCTACAGCAACACGATATCGTACGTACTTTCAGTTTGATGGAGGTCCTGCACATTCCGTACTGCCACGGACATAGTGACTCCACTGAAACTTATCTTGGGCGCTGCATCGACAGCGGTGGAGTCATTTCTTTGCCTTCAATGTCAGCCGATCTTACGCCATTGGATTACTGTTTGAGGGTTTCGCTAAAGAGTGAAGTCTAAAAGCGCACGTTCACTGAAGCGCCGGCCGTTGTGGGTAGCCGAGCGGTCTGGGGCGCCTTGTGACGGGCCACGAGCCTCCCCCGCCCCCCCCCCCACACCACATAGGACGTTCGAGTCCTACCTCGGGCATGGATGTGTGGGCGTAAGTTAGTTTACGTTAGATTAAGAAGTAGTGTGTAAGCTTAGGGACTGATGACCTGCGCAGTTTGGTCCCATAAGATCTTACCACAAATTTAATTTACTGAAGCACCAAGCAATCTGGTAAAGGCATACGTATTCAAATACAGAGATTTGTAAATAGACACAATACGGCGCTGTGGTCGGCAATGTTTATATACGACAAAAAGTGTTTGGCGCAGTTGTTACGTCGGCTACTGCTGCTACAATGGCAGGTTAAAAAGGTTTAAGTTGGTTTGAACGTGGTGTTGTAGTCGGCGCACGAGCGATCGAACACAGCATCTCCGAGGTAGCGAAGAAACGGGCAATTTTCCGTACGACCATTTCACAAGTGTGCCGTGAATTTCAGGAATCCGCTAAAACATCAAATCTCCGACACTGCTGCGGTCGGAAAAAGATCCTGCAAGAACAGGACCAACAACGACTGAAGAGAATCGTTCAACGTGAGAGAAGTCCAAGCCTTCTGCAAATTGCTACAGATTTCAATGCTGAGCCATCAACAAGTGCCAGCGTGCGAACGGTTGAAAAACATTATCGATATGGGCTTTCGGAGCCGAAGGTCCACTTGTGTACCCTTGATGACTGCACGACACAAAGCTATACTCATCGCCAGGGCCCGTCAACGCCGACAATGGACTTTTGATGACTGGAAACATGTCGCCTGGACGGACAAGCCTCTACATCTACATCTACATCTACATCCATACTCCGCAAGCCACCTGACGGTGTGTGGCGGAGGGTACCCTGAGTACCTCTATCGGTTCTCCCATCTATTCCAGTCTCGTATTGTTCGTGGAAATAAGGATTGTCTGTATGCTTCTGTGTGGGCTCTAATCTCTCTGATTTTATCCTCATGGTCTCTTCGTGAGATATACGTAGGAGGGAGCAATATACTGCTGGACTCTTCGGTGAAGGTATGTTCTCGAAACTTTAACAAAAGCCCGTACCGAGCTACTGAGCGTATCTCCTGCAGTCTTCCACTGGAGTTTATCTATCATCTCCGTAACGCTTTCGCGATTACTAAATGATCCTGTAACGAAGCGCGCTGCACTCCGTTGGATCTTCTCTATCTCTTCTATCAACCCTATCGGGTACGGATCCCACACCGCTCAGCAGTATTCAAGCAGTGGGCGAACAAGCTTACTGTAACCTACTTCCTTTGTTTTCGGATTGCATTTCCTTAGGATTCTTCCAATGAATCTCAGTCTGGCATCTGCTTTACCGACGATCAACTTTATATGATCATTCCATTTTAAATCACTCCTAATGCGTACTCCCAGATAATTTATGGAATTAACTTATTCCAGTTGCTGACCTGCTATATTGTAGCTAAATGATAAGGGATCTATCTTTCAATGTATTCGCAGCACATTACACTTGTCATTGAGATTCAATTGCCATTCCCTGCACCATGCGTCAATTCGCTGCAGATCCTCCTGCATTTCAGTACAATTTTCCATTGTTACAACCTCTCGATACACCACAGCATCACCTGCAAAAAGCCTCAGTGAACTTCCGATGTCAACCACGAGGTCATTTATGTATATTGTGAACAGCAACGGTCCCATGACACTCCCCTGTGGCACACCCGAAATCACTCTTACTTCGGAAGACTTCTCTCCATTGAGTATGACATACTGCGTTTCATATTGTATCGAGCGGATGGACGTGTATTGGTATGGAGACAACCTCATGAATCCATGGACCCTGCACGTCAGCAGGGGACTGTTGAAGCTGTAGCAGGCTATGTAGTGGTGTCAGGCGCGGGCAGTTGGCGTGACATGGGACCTTTGATACGTCTAGGTACGACTCTGATGATCGTCTGCCTCCATTCATGTCCACTGTGCATTCCGACGGACTTGTGCAATTCCAGCACTACAATGCGACACCACACGCGTCCAAAGTGCTACAAAGCGGGCCCAGGAACATTCTTCTGATTTTAAACACTTACGCTGGCCACCAAAAATCCCCAGACACGAATATTATTGGGCATATTTGGGATGCCTTGCAAAGTGCTGTTCAGAAAAGATCTCCACCCTCTTGTACTCTTACGGATTTATGGACAGCGGTGCAGGATTCATGGTGTCAGTTCCCTCCAGCACTAATTCAGACATTAATGGAGTCATGCCACGTCTTATTGCGGCATTTCTGCTTGCTGACAATGGACTTTTTGAACATCTTTTGCGAGGAAAAGTACACAGTTAACGAGAACAATGTTTCGTTGACTATCATCTGCATCTGTTCTCATTCCCTTTGTTTTGATTAGTTTTCTCGGAAACTGTTAAGGGCAGGAGAAATGTTTATATGACATTTTTCGTTCAGAATAACTGTTACTGTCACCCCTAAAAGCACGTATGTTTCTTCCTGACTCACCTTGTGTACATAAATTATAAATTATATGACAGACTGGGTGAACAGCAACCTGTGTCTCTTTACTAATGACGTTTTCGTGCAAAGGAGACTATCGTCGGCTGACTGTAGGAGGATACAAGACAAATGAAATATAATTATTTGGCGCAATTAATGGACAAATGCTGTAAATCAGGAAAAACCTTAAGTTAATACAGTTGTGTAGGGAAAACAATACAGTTAATGTTCGGATAGTGCTTGACATAGTCACGCCAATTAAATATCTGGGCATAAGGTACAAAAGCGATATGAAATGGAGCGAACATATAAGGTTGATTTTACAGAAGGCGAATGGTCGGTCTCGGCTCATTAGAGGATTTCTAGAAATGTGTAGCTTATCTAGAAAGGAGACCGCGTACGTGACATTTGTTCAACCCATTCTTGAGTACTGCTAGAGTGTTCGGGATTCCCACCGGTTCGGATTAAGGGATCATATAGGCGCAGTGCAGAAGTGTGATGCTATATGTGTTACCGGTAGGTTCGATCAATAAGCGAGTATTACGAAAATGCTCCTTGAACTCAAACGTGATTCCTTGGATATAAGAAGATGTTGTTTCCGTGAAACGCTATTGAGAGTGTTTGCACAACCATCATATGAAAAAGACTGCAGAACGATGCTACTTATACGAATTTACATACCGCGTAAGGACCGAGAAGGCAAGACAGGAGAAATTAGAGCTCGTATAGAAACATACAAGCAATCGTTTTTCCCACGCGCTATTCGCGAATGGAACAGGAAAGAGAACGTCGAGTAGGGGTACAAGATGCCCTCCACCACGCACCGTCAGGTGGCGTGCGGCGCAAGTATGTAACTGTAGATGTACTCTACTGTTCAATGTGTAGGCGTCGACTAATATAGTTGGTGTTCTTGACGACAATTTCAATCCATTTTGGAATTGGGAAATTTAATAATAAAACACTTCCAATATCTTTACGGCATTCTTAGCATGCTAATTTTCGATAGAGCTGGGAAAAGTGGCCAGGCAATGATGTACCTACGTTTTTAATCTCAGTAGAAATAGACGAAAACGCATGGAAATGACTGATTATAATCTACGACTGTTAAAGTACAATAAGGAAAAGTTTAGTCACCTTAGGATCAAATTAAGTACTATAACCAGTTTAATTTTCACAAAGTGGCAAAATGGTCAATTTCCCCGACAGGAAATGGCAACCTGGTCATTAAACTCTGAACTCGAAAATAAGAGATAAAAAAACTGTTTAAATGAAGAACTAAATGTATTTTATAGTGAAACATATTAGAAGAAATATTTACACTCAACTTCATGAGTCCAGGGGGAGTACAACTGGCACTAAATCCACTGCTCTTCTGCCCTTGAGTTTGGAAAATTTTCACTGCAATAAACGCACTTTCTATCTACGTTGTTGTCATAAAAAGAGCTCTTCTACATTTTGCTTATCTGCTCTTGGTACTCTTCTTTTTCTGCCTTACTTCTCACTGGCTACTTTCCATTTTTCTATCTTTTTGATTTCAAAAAATGGTTCAAATGGCTCTGAGCACTATGGGACTCAACTGCTGTGGTCATAAGTCCCCTAGAACTTAGAACTACTTAAACCTAACTAACCTAAGGACATCACACACATCCATGCCCGAGGCAGGATTCGAACCTGCGACCGTAGCGGACGTGCGGTTCCAGACTGTAGCGCCTTTAACCGCTCGGCCACTCCGGCCGGCCGTCTTTTTGATTTCCTTTTTCTTTTCTTTATTTATTTTACGCCTCAGGATCACTCATTTAGAGACTTCCTGTAAGTGTCGCCACGGAAACCTTCTTTCGGTGGCTGCTTTTACGTTTTCCCCTAGACGAAGAGGGTAGAAGCCACAGCCTAGATGACAACTTTGCGCGCATTGATGTCACTACGCAAAAGCTCTGTACCATCTAGTAGCTAGACAGAACTTTCAACAAGTAAAGTAGAATTATGTAGCGAAGATGAGACGCTTTCACCACAATTTCATTAAAAAGACGTAAGCCAGATTCCCTCCCCAGAATAAATATTCAAACTTGAGGATAACAAAAATCCACAAGAAATGTAACTCTGAGAGCGGCACAGCAAACAGGTTAAACTTCATATGGAGACTCAGCACTCCACCGTGAATAAGTTATAAGAAATTACGCATGTTCTGCGCGCTTGCTGCACCTTACAGCTCCTGAAACCCTTATAGGCACTTTACCCGCTATGTAAGTTTTCCCGGCTCTCCCCTATAATTTCAAGTCACAGCTGGATCGTAGGAGCTGTTTCTTTTTGTATAACGATCTTCACTTCGATGTCACCAAGCCACAAACGAGTATCCATAGGAGTTCAGTGCAATACTAAACGCAATTCAAGCTACTGTGGTGGAATACGTACAGAAGTGGAGAAGAACTTACGACGAGCGAAAACCTTATGACCAAGTGATTAATAGCGTATTGATCCTGTTTTCTTATCAAATACAGCAGCGTCTCTGCGGGCCCTCGATTGGACAAGTCCTGATAAGTTACTGGAGATACGTGCCACGAAATGTCTAGGTAGAGGTCACGTGCCCAGTAGCGTCCCAGATGTCTTACATCGGGCTCTAATCAGGCGAAACTTGTGGCCAAGGTACCATCGTGAGTTCAGTTCCATACTCCTAAAATTACTGCATGTCGTGTCTGGCCCTGTGACACAGACCTACCGGAAAATGACAACGCAATCATTCGCATGGAGGATCAGGTCATCAACAAAATTCGCGAAGTCCCAATCATGGACCTTTGATTGCAACCACAGGTTCAATAGAGGCCCAGTTGAATCATTCCCATCACAGTAAACGCCCCAGAGGGCTGAGCCCATGACGCGTTTGGGGTTTATCAGGAAACTTAACAGACTCTTGACGTCGTTCCTCTTTTCACTGTGGCGGTGCAGCGATCCTCCAAAGTATAATTACATTGGCAACATGGGAAGAGCCGACTAAAAGAGTCTCTCGGAGGTCAACCGTAAAAACAAAGTCGTTTGCTTGGCAGAAAACGAGATCATTTCTGTATCTACGTCTATACTAATAGTAGGACTACACAAACGTCGTATCTGTTTGAACACGCTAATCTCCAAAACTAAGAAACGAATTTTCATTGGATTTTCGTGGGTAAATTGAGCAGAGATTGGGGCAATCGGATAAAGGAATTTAAGTTACCCTCATTGCAAGTTTTATCTAAAACCGTCTTATCTGTCTGTATGCGTGTTTGGACACCCAAATCTCCTGAAATACGACACGAATTTTCGTGGGGTTTTCACTGGTAACTTGAGCATAGCTTGGGGCAACATACTGGCTCCATTCCATGAAAATCGGAATATAGAAAGAAAATTTGTCGTAGTTTAATGTTTCAACTAGAAACGTCCGTTCAGATAAATAGTTGAGATGCTTAATCATTATGGCTTACAATACCAAATAATCGATAGATAGCGCTGTTCGTTTAGTGGTAAACCAAAGAACCGTTGGACGGCGATGTTAGTTTTCTTTTAACTTTCCGGAAGTTTACTTTAGTGACAGAAGTAAGTCCGCAATTTTATCTTAATGAACGTAAACTAACAGCGAATTAAATGGCTGGAATATACGTATTGATTGATTTCGATTTGTCTATTAAAAACTTAATTATATTGCTTTGCAGCTTTCCATTGAAAATATTTTACTTCAAGCTTAGGAAAGTCTTTATAACCTCAGTGACAGTAATATTGCAGGCCGCGGTGGCCGAGCGGTTCTAGGCGCTTCAGTCCGGAACCACGCGGCTGCTACGGTCGTAGGTTCGAATCCTGCCTCGGGCATGGATGCGTGTAATGTGCTTAGGTTAGTTAGGTCTAGGGACTGATGACCTCCGATGTTAAGTCCCATACTGCTTAGATCTTTGTTGTTGTTGTGGTCTTCAGTCCTGAGACTGGTTTGATGCAGCTCTCCATGCTACTCTGTCCTGTGCAAGCTTCTTCATCTCGCAGTACCTACTGCAACCTACATCCTTCTGAATCTGCTTAGTGTATTCATCTCTTGGTCTCCCTCCGAGATTTTTACCCTCCACCCTGTCCACCAATGCAAAATAGGTGATCCCTTGATGCCGCAGAAAATGTCCTACCAACCGATCCCTTCTTCTAGTCAAGTTGTGCCACAAACTTCTCTTCTCCCCAATCCTATTCAATACCTCCTCATTAGTTACGTGATCTACCCACCTTATCTTCAGCATTCTTCTGTAGCACCATATTTCGAAAGCTTCTATTCTCTTCTTGTCCAAACTAGTTATCGTCCATGTTTCACTTCCATACATGGCTACACTCCATACAAATACTTTCAGAAACGACTTCCTGACGCTTAAATCTATACCCGATGTTAACAAATTTCTCTTCTTCAGAAACGATTTCCTTGCCATTGCCAGTCTACATTTTATATCCTCTCTACTTCGACCATCATCAGTTATTTTACTCCCTAAATAGCAAAACTCCTTTACTACTTTAAGTGTCTCATTTCCTAATCTAATTCCCTCAGCATTACCCGACTTAATTAGACTACATTCCATTATCCTCGTTTTGCTTTTGTTGATGTTCATCTTATATCCTCCTTTCAAGACACTGTCCATTCCGTTCAACTGCTCTTCCAAGTCCTTTGCTGTCTCTGACAGAATTACAATGTCATCGGCGAACCTCAAAGTTTTTACTTCTTCTCCATGAATTTTAATACCTACTCCGAATTTTTCTTTTGTTTCCTTTACTGCTTGCTCAATATACAGATTGAATAACATCGGGGAGAGGCTACAACCCTGTCTCACTCCTTTCCCAACCACTGCTTCCCTTTCATGCCCCTCGACTCTTATAACTGCCATCTGGTTTCTGTACATATTGTAAATAGCCTTTCGCTCCCTGTATTTTACCCCTACCAACTTCAGAATCTGAAAGAGAGTATTCCAGTCAACATTGTCAAAAGCTTTCTCTAAGTCTACAAATGCTAGAAACGTAGGTTTGCCTTTCCTTAATCTAGCATCCAAGATAAGTCGTAGGGTCAGTATTGCCTCACGTGTTCCAATATTTCTACGGAATCCAAACTGATCTTCCCCGAGGTCGGCTTCTACTAGTTTTTCGATTCGTCTGTAAAGAATTCGCGTTAGTATTTTGCAGCCGTGACTTATTAATTTTCACATATGTCAACACCTGCTTTCTTTGGGATCGGAATTATTATATTCTTCTTGAAGTCTGAGGGTATTTCGCCTGTCTCATACATCTTGCTCACCAGATGGTAGAGTTTTGTCAGGAATGGCTCTCCCAAGGCTGTCAGTAGTTCTAATGGAATGTTGTCTACTCCCGGGGCCTTGTTTCGACTCAGGTCTTTCAGTGCTCTGTCAAACTCTTCACGTAGTGTCGTATCTCCCATTTCATCTTCATCTACATCCTCTTCCATTTCCATAATATTGTCCTCAAATACACCGCCCTTGTATAGACCCTCTATATACTCCTTCCACCTTTCTGCTTTCCCTTCTTTGCTTAGAACTGGGTTTCCATCTGAGCTCTTGATATTCATACAAGTGGCTCTCTTTTCTCCAAAGGTCTCTTTAATTTTCCTATAGGCAGTATCTATCTTACCCCTAGTGAGATAAGCCTCTACATCCTTACATTTGTCCTCTAGCCATCCCTGGTTAACCATTTTGCACTCCCTATCGGTCTCATTTTTGAGACGTTTGTATTGCTTTTTCCCAGCTTCATTTACTGCATTTTTATATTTTCTCCTTTCATCAATTAAATTCAATATTTCTTCTGTTACCCAAGGATTTCTACAAGCCCTCGTCTTTTTACCTACTTGATCCACTGCTGCCTTCACTACTTCATCCCTCAAAGCTACCCATTGTTCTTCTACTGTACTTCTTTCCCCCATTCGTGTCAATTGTTCCCTAATGCTCTCCCTGAAACTCTGTACAACCTCTGGTTCTTTCAGTTTATCCAGGTCCCATCTCCTTAAATTCCCACCTTTTTGCAGTTTCTTCAGTTTTAATCTACAGTTCATAACCAATAGATTGTGGCCGAGTCCACATCTGCCCCTGGAAATGTCTTACAATTTAAAACCTGGTTCCTAAATCTCTGTCTTACCATTATATAATCTATCTGAAACCTGTCAGTATCTCCAGGCTTCATCCATGTATACAACCTTCTTTTATGATTCTTGAACCAAGTGTTAGCTATGATTAAGTTGTGCTCTGTGCAAAATTCTACCAGTCGGCTTCCTCTTTCATTTCTTACCCCCAATCCATATTCACCTACTACGTTTCCTTCTCTCCCTTTTCCTACTACCGAATTTCAGTCACCCATGACTATTAAATTTTCGTCTCCCTTCACTATCTGAATGATTTCTTTTATTTCATCAAACATTTCTTCAATTTCTTCGTCATCTGCAGAGCTAGTTGACATATAGACTTGTACTACTGTAGTAGGCGTGGGATTCGTGTCTATCTTGGCCACAATAATGCGTTCACTATGCTGTTTGTAGTAGCTTACCCGCATTCCTATTTTTTTATTCATTATTAAACCTACTCCTGCATTACACCTATTTGACTTTGTATTTATTACCCTGTATTCGCCTGACCAAAAATCTTGTTCCTCCTGCCACCGTACTTCACTAATTCCCACTATATCTAACTTTAACCTATCCATTTCCCTTTTCAAATTTTCTAACCTACCTGCCCGATTAAGGGATTTGACATTCCACGCTCCGATCCGTAGAACGCCAGTTTTCTTTCTCCTGATAACGACGTCCTCTTGAGAAGTCCCCGACCGAAGATGCGAATGGGGGACTATTTTACCTCCGGAATATTTTACCCAAGAGGACGTCATCATCATTAACCATACAGTAGAGCTGCATGCCCTCGGGAAAAATTACGGCTGTAGTTTCCCCTTGCTTTCAACCGTTCGCAGTACCAGCACAGCAAGGCTGTATTGGGTTGTGTTACGAGGCCAGATCAGTCAATCATCCAGACTGTTGCCCCTGCAACTACTGAAAAGGCTGCTGACCCTCTTCAGGAACCACACGTTTGTCTGGCCTCTCAACAGATACCGCTCCGTTGTGGTTGTACCTACGGTACGGCTAGCTGTATCGCTGAGGCACGCAAGCCTCCCCACCAACGGCAGGGTCCATGGTTCATGGGGGGGAGGGGGGGGTGCTTGGAGCTAGTTTACAGTAATATTTCCGGAAGTTTACGTAAAGAAGACAATTTAATGTCGCAATCTTCTCTCTATGAATACAAACTGATACTGAATTATGCTGATATACTAGTTTCGATTTGTGGATTAAAAGCTTCACGAAATTGCTCTGCTTCTTTCGACAGGTGTAAATTATATTCTTTGCTACAAGAAAACGAGTCTAGTAAGTCTGTTTTGTGATTTGGTTGCCTACTCATTTCATTTTGATTTTGTTTTGCTTAAGAGTAAAATGCCTAGGAGACGGTTGAGTCTTTCTCAGTACACTAGAAAGGCTAAAAGACTCAGGAATCTAATAAACATCACGAGGAGAGACTTGCCGCACCTCGCGAATATCAGGCTTTAACTCACTCTTAGCAAACTCCTTCCTAAAGCTAGGCACTACATAACTCTTATGCAGACTGTCTTGCATTGTCTCGCTCCTCAGAACCCTTCACTAGGGCGGGATTAAAGTTACTTCTCTCCAAAGTAACAACATAGAAGTGGAAATTTTGATGGGAAGTGGCGCCGGCGAGCTTTTTATCCCGAATCCAGCTTAACCTAGCAGTTTCTCGTTCCGCGTTAAGCGTATACAATTCTCACTGAGCTTATTTTATGCCAAGACCATAAACAAAGCATATGCCCACACGCTGCATGCTGCAAATATGGACTTCAGCGTCAGTCGTTTTCATACAGCCAGTTGTAGGTGATTCTCTCCCTTGTTAGTGAAACAAACAAGCTCTTCCTTCATTTCTCCAATCAAATTGTTTCAAACATTGTGTACTAAGATGCCATACAAGTTGAAAACAAGTTCCACACCTACGAACTGTCAGGGACAGCTATAAATAAATACCCGGACAATGCCAGCTTTGTTAGCTAGTCTAGATATACTGTGTTACGGAGTGAATGGGTTTTCATGGCCATTCCCATAGACAATGAGTGGTTGTTCAAGGGCCAATGAGACTTGATCGCTGTACAGCCTTGCCTGACGGTTTACCTGATTTAGCGGACGTAAACTGTGTGTCGGTTGGTCGGTTTGTTTGGGGGTTATCCGTCCCATCTGCGTGACGACAACATGCATTATCGTTGGGCTATCCTTCGGTTCGTTGGATATATATGGGGACAAAGAGCCAAACGACGGCTACTTTTGCATTCGAGTTGTCTACTACAGTGAAGAGCCAAAGAAACTGGTACACCTGCATAATATCGTGAAGCACTCCCGCGAGCACGCAGAAGTGCCGCAACATCTACTATCTACTATCTACTGGGTCGTTTACATAAATTGTGAAAAGCAATGGTCCCATAACACACCCCTGTGGCACGCCAGAGGTTATTGTAACCTCTGTAGACGTCTCCCCACTGAGAACAACATGCTGTGTTCTAGTATTTTAAACATAGCTGCACAACAGCAACGGTTCCACGTAATAAAATTATAAACAGCCGACCAGTTGCAATGGATAAAGAAATCTTTACCTAGGTTTCAACAAATTTAGTTTTGTCTTCTTCAGAAGGTGGCCTAAGGACAATGAACATCATTGCTTACATTAAAAGGTATGAAACTTAAGTCAAGAATAGATTTTAACACATATTAGAGAGCTCTTGTATAACAAAAATATGAGAAGGACGCCTGGTACTTACAATTTTACATTAGTATGGACTGATGTATCATCGCCGTTTTTACAAATGTCAGCAAAGATCCATTTGTCCAAATTAAAATATAGCCCTAAAAATAGGGTTTGTCATGTAAATATAAATTAGTACATGGATGTTGCAGAGCTCACAAGCGACTGAGTGTAATCGGCCAGCGTAGTTACTCTGCGGCCATGGCGCGAACCATGTGCCGATTGGCGTACAAAAGCAACGTGTAAATTATCAGTATTAATAGCGTCCTTAGATAAAGTAACAATAAAAAGAAAGAAAGCGTTTAACACTCCCGTTATAACAGTATGGGAGCCTTAGTATCATTAATGTAGTTATACATCAAAAAGGCAGGTGGCGCTTACGCCGAGAGTTACGTACAGTGGCATATACAGCCAGAATATAAAAATTACATTACAATATTAGTGAAGCACACACACCGTATATATGTCAGAACTTTAAAATTAACAATAATGGCTCTTAAGACAGAATTACGAATCCTGGTCCACAATCCAGTTAATACACATTCTCAGGGAGCCGACGTTTTAGAGCCAGACAAAATCACATAAGGGCCGATATAGTGGCAGCCATACATCGTGAGAAAACCACATAACATAAAGGGTAGTGAGCTTAAAGGTTTGAAAGTGGCATCATAGCTTCCTGAGAAAAAAGACCACTGAGGTTACCACCATTAATGTTATACCATAAACAGTACAGGTTTGAAGCCTTCGAAAAATTGTCTACAAGCAAGGTTCAACTGGTCGTTCAGTATATTACCGTCTTTGAGCTCTAGATGTTTAAAAATTTGTAACTCTTCCCACAGATCTAGTCTACGCCCTTTGACTTGCCTGTGTAGGATAACCGTGTCTTCTAACTGTTTAGGCGTATGGCCGGCTATCAAGAGGTGTTCAGCAAAAGTAGAGCTGTGTATATTCGCTCCTTTTTTACCTAATATGTGTTCTTTATATCTTGTTTTCACAGCTCTGCCTGTTGGACCAATATAATATGAGGGGCAGTTATTACAGGTTAGTTTGTAAACACCTGAATTGGAAAACCAATCGCTGGCAATATCTACTGAATGTACAAGATTTCTTTTTAAACTGTTATCTGTAGAGAAGGAGACGTTACAGTTATATTTTTTCTTTAGAAGACGTTTAATCCTATACGATATATTACCTAAGAAAGGAATGGAAATAAATTTTCTAGCTTCTTTGCTATCAGTGGGGAGGTTGTTGCTCAAAGTCGAACAATTTTGGGAAATTTTCTTATTGAACAAGTAATCGATCATATTCTAATTGTACCCATTATTAGCCGCAATCGCTTTGATGACATTAAGTTCCTTTTGTTGATCAGCAGGTGATAAAGGAGTAGTTACCATTCGGTGAATGGCATAATGAAAAAACGCCAGTTTATGAGCTTTTGGATGAGTTGAGTCAGCAGGGATGACATTATCTGAATACGTTTCCTTGCGGAAGATATTGAAATTGAAGGAACTATCCTGTATAGAAATTGTTAAATCGAGGAAGTTAAGTTCACCTGTTTCATTCTGAAGTTCTTTTGTGAAGGAAATCTTTTCGTGTAAACCATTGAAAGTATTGAAGAGAAGCTCTAACTCATGATCAGTACCACCAAAAGCAATGATAATATCGTCAACATAACGTGCATAATAGCGGATTGTGCGGCGTAATTCTGAACTTGAATTGAAGAACCTTATTTCCAGGGGGTTGATGAAAACCTCTGCTAGAATACCGGCGAGGAGGCTACCCATTGCTAGACCATCTGGCTGTACGTACATTTTCCCATCAAACGTGAAATAATTGTATTTCAAAACGACCTTAAGCATACCAATCAGTTCCGCAATCTGAATTTCACTTAGATTTTTATGCTTGAGAAGATTCTTTTTTACAAGGGCTATGGTTTCATCAACCGTGACATTTGTATAAAGACTGACGATGTCAAAGGACACCAGTCTAATGTCAGGTGTACATCTTACAGTTTGAATATTGTTAATTAATTCCTTACTATTTTTTAGGGGCTCCGGAAAGGCTCAAAATCATGAAAAGTTCAATTTTTACTTTTTTGTGTTTTCTGAATCTGCAGACTATTACCTTTTAATAGATATATAATTTATTCAATTCCGAAGACTACAAGTATTTTTAAATTTGTTTTTAAATGTGTTCTACATGGGCGTGACCCACTGTGGCGCTGTTAAACCGATGTCAAATGGTGTTATTATTAACGTCCGTGTTCATCAGGTACTGAAGCCCTATGGTGATGATGTTGTAGTGCAGAAATTTGACTGTATTGGACACGTACAGAAGCGAATGGGAACAAGACTTCGGCGACTGAGAGCTTCGTACAAAAAACAAAAACTCAGTAATGGTAAAGGGTTGGATGGGAAGGGAAGGTTAACTGACAGTGTAATTGACAAAATACAGAACTATTATGGAATGGCTATTAGGCAAAATACACAAAGTGTCGACGAAATGAAGAAGGCTGTTTGGGCTCTTTTTTTTCATACTTCTTCCACCGATGAAAATCCCCAACATAGCTTGTGCCCCAAAGAAGAAGACAGTTGGTGTAAATATAACAAAGGATTGCTAACTGGTGAAGTGTACACTCATAAGCATAGTCTGCCTCTTGCAATAATGGAGATGATAAAACCTATTTTCAGAGACTTAGCAGCACCTGAACTGTTGAAAAAGTGTATTCACGGAAAAACTCAAAACCCCAATGAAAGTGTAAATAGTGTTATATGGTCGAGAATCCCCAAGACTGTATTTGTTGGAATAGAAACACTTCACTTTGGTTTGTATGATGCTGTTGCGACTTTCAATGATGGCAACATTGTAAGGTGCAAGGTATTTAGAAATATGGGAATGAAGATAGGTTCTAACATGGTACGAGCGATGCTTGCTTTAGACAAGGAACGCCTTCGGGCTGCAGACAGGGCTGTAAAGTGTCTAGAAATACAAGCAAGAGTAAACAGGAGGAGGAACAAGAGGAAGCTGGAGGAGGAGTTTGCAGAGGATGAAGATAATCCATCCTATGGACCTGGAATGCACTAAAAAGTTAATCAAATCTTTGTCGCTCGATTCCCAAAACTTTTATTTTCTCATACTAATTACATGTTTTCTAAGGATCTTCCAAACATATTTGTTTCAAACTTTCAGTAAATGTTACACAGTACCTTCTGCATAATTTAACACAGCATTTTTCCAAAAAACTGTATATTTTTGAATATATAAATAAAAAATTGCAAAAAAATGTTGTGAATTTTCATTACAATTGAAAAAAAATCATCTTTAATAACTGAACTAAAATTTTGCAAAATCCCTGTGTTAAGTTGTAGCCCATATTCCAATAAATAATCTGTAAAAAGTTCAACTTCTTACCTCAAATACTTTGTGAGGAAAGATGTAATTTATAAGCGTTATTTTAACATTGAAAGTATAGGGCGTTCCGGAGCCCCTTAACAGAAAAATTATTTTCAAAAGTGAAAGCATGTTTAATTTTAAAATGGAGGCGCCTAGCAAGTGTGTGATGTGGACTGCCTATACCATTCACTACAGGGCGAATCGGGTGACTTTGTTTGTGCAGTTTAAACTGACTTCTGAGCACGGGTGGTTTCGGGTTCATATTTATAAGCCCTTTCTTTTGGAAGTTATTGAACAGACTGACAGAACTAGCTAAAGTACGCCGGATTTCATTTTGCAATTCCGCGGTTGGATCTACGGTAACCTCAGTGATGTCATTTTCCTCAAAAAACTTTACAGTCTTTTCTGTATATTCATTTTTATACGCCACGACAGCGGTGTTCCCTTTGTCACTCTTAGTGACTAAGGCGTCGTGTTCTCTAAGCTTACGATTACTGCTTTTTACTATACTATATTCTCCCGACTGCCCATTAGGAAATAATTTAATTTCTTTTTCTATTATGTTATTACATTCATAAGCACATTTGACTTGCTCGGTTTTCTCTAATTTCAGGGATTCTAAACCGATTTTAAGATCTACAATGAGATTACAGATAACTGGATATTTATCGAGTTGAGCAGGCAAATTATATTTAAGGCCTTTACATAACAAGTCATTCTCGGCCTGCGTAAAAGTAATATTGGTTTTATTCAGTATTCTTTCGTAAAATTGATGTTTGACACTATTGTCTGCTGTATTAACATTTTTTCTTGTGGTCCTATTACTAAACTTCAGCAACTTTCTTTCATGTCTAGCCTTGATTTCTTCTTTACGATTAAAGAGCCATTCATTAATACTATTCCACAGGTGGTCAATTTGGAAATTACAAAGATCTTTAAAGGCTTTAGTTAAAAATAGGTGTATACAGTAGGCTTCACTATTAAGAACATCTTTTTTCTTATACAAATTCACTGTGCTATCCGAAATGACTGAACGCACTAATTTCTTTTTAACAGAAGGCACTTTGTCACACTGTTTAAAGTTTAAGTACGCCTTCACATAATCAGGGGTAACGTCTTTATCTAGGCACTGCTGATTAAAGTCGATAGCCATACCTGCTTTCACAATTTTTAATTTGATGTCCATGTACCTGGTTGCAGCTTTTGATACCTCGGCGGGCAGGAATTTCAGTATTTTAAACATAGCTGCACAACAGCAACGGTTCCACGTAATAAAATTATAAACAGCCGACCAGTTGCAATATATAAAGAAATCTTTACCTAGGTTTCAACAAATTTAAATTTGTCTTCTTCCGAAGGTGGCCTAAGCACAATGAACATCATAGCTTACATTAAAAGGTATGAAACTTAAGTCAAGAATAGATTTTAACACATATTAGAGAGCTCTTGTATAGCAAAAATATGAGAAGGACGCCTGGTACTTACAATTTTACATTAGTATGGACTTGTGTATCATCGCCGTTTTTACAAATGTCTGCATAGATCCATTTGTCCAAATTAAAATATAGCCCTAAAAATAGGGTTTGTCATGTAAATATAAATTAGTACATGGATGTTGCAGAGCTCACAAGCGACTGAGTGTGATCGGCCAGCGTAGTTACTCTGCGGCCAGGGCAGGTGGCGCTCATGGCGCGAACCATGTGCCGATTGGCGTACAAAAGCAACGTGTAAATTATCAGTATTAATAGCGTCCTTAGATAAAGTAACAATAAAAAGAAAGAAAGCGTTTAACACTCCCGTTATAACAGTATGGGAGCCTTAGTATCATTAAAAATAATAAGGAATTAATTAAAAATAGTAAGGAATTAATCAACAATATTCAAACTGTAAGGAATTAATTAACAACATTCAAACTGTAAGATGTACACCTGACACTAGACTGGTGTCCTTTGACATCGTCAGTCTTTATACAAATATCCCGGTTGATGGAACCATAGCCCTTGTAAAAAAGAATCTTCTCAAGCATAAAAATCTAAGTGAAATTCAGATTGCGGAACTGATTGGTTTGCTTAAGGTCGTTTTAAAATACAATTATTTCACGTTTAACGGGAGAATGTACGTACAGCCAGATGGTCTAGCAATGGGTAGCCCCCTCGCCGGTATTCTAGCAGAGGTTTTCATCAACGCCCTGGAAATAAGGTTCTTCAATTCAAGTTCAGAATTACGCCGCACAATCCGCTATTATGCACGTTATGTTGACGATATTATCATTGCTTTTGGTGGTACTGATCATGAGTTAGAGCTTCTCTTCTATACTTTCAATGGTTTACATGAAAAGATTTCCTTCACAAAAGAACTTCAGAATGAAACAGGTGAACTTAACTTCCTCGATTTAACAATTTCTATACAGGATAGTTCCTTCAATTTCAATATCTTCCGCAAGGAAACGTATTCAGATAATGTCATCCCTGCTGACTCAACTCATCCAAAAGCTCATAAAGTGGCGTTTTTTCATTATGCCATTCACCGAATGGTAACTACTCCTTTATCACCTGCTGATCAACAAAAGGAATTTAATGTCATCAAAGCGATTGCGGCTAATAATGGGTACAATTAGAATATGATAGATTACTTGTTCAATAAGAAAATTTCCCAAAATTGTTCGACTTTGAGCAACAACCTCCCCACTGATAGCAAAGAAGCTAGAAAATTTATTTCCATTCCTTTCTTGGGTAATATATCGTATAGGATTAAACGTCTTCTAAAGAAAAAATATAACTGTAACGTCTCCTTCTCTACAGATAACAGTTTAAAAAGAAATCTTGTACATTCAGTAGAGATTGCCAGCGATTGGTTTTCCAATTCAGGTGTTTACAAACTAACCTGTAATAACTGCCCCTCATATTATATTGGTCAAACAGGCAGAGCTGTGAAAACAAGATATAAAGAACACCTATTAGGTAAAAAAGGAGCGAATATACACAACTCTACTTTTGCTGAACACCTCTTGATAGCCGGCTATACGCCTAAACAGAAGACACGGTTATCCTACACAGGCAAGTCAAAGGTTTTGAACCTTGCTTGTAGACAATTTTTCGAAGGCTTCAAACCTGTACTGTTTATGGTATAACATTAATGGTGGTAACCTCAGTGGTCTTTTTTCTCAGGAAGCTATGATGCTACTTTCAAACCTTTAAGCTCACTACCCTCTATGCTATGTGGTTTTCTCACGATGTATGGCTGCCACTATATCGGCCCTTATGTGATTTTGTCTGGCTCTAAAACGTCGGCTCCCTGAGAATGTGTATTAACTGGATTGTGGACCAGGGTTCGTAATTCTGTCTTAAGAGCCATTATTGTTAATTTTAAAGTTCTGACATATATACGGTGTGTGTGCTTCACTAATATTGTAATGTAATTTTTATATTCTGGCTGTATATGCCACTGTACGTAACTCTCGGCGTAAGCGCCACCTGCCTTTTTGATGTATAACTACATTAATGATACTAAGGCTCCCATACTGTTATAACGGGAGTGTTAAACGCTTTCTTTCTTTTTATTGTTACTTTATCTAAGGACGCTATTAATACTGATAATTTACACGTTGCTTTTGTACGCCAATCGGCACATGGTTCGCGCCATGGCCGCAGAGTAACTACGCTGGCCGATTACACTCAGTCGCTTGTGAGCTCTGCAACATCCATGTACTAATTTATATTTACATGACAAACCCTATTTTTAGGGCTATATTTTAATTTGGACAAATGGATCTATGCTGACATTTGTAAAAACGGCGATGATACATCAGTCCATACTAATGTAAAATTGTAAGTACCAGGCGTCCTTCTCATATTTTTGTTATACAAGAGCTCTCTAATATGTGTTAAAATCTATTCTTGACTTAAGTTTCATACCTTTTAATGTAAGCTATGATGTTCATTGTGCTTAGGCCACCTTCGGAAGAAGACAAATTTAAATTTGTTGAAACCTAGGTAAAGATTTCTTTATCCATTGCAACTGGTCGGCTGTTTATAATTTTATTATTATGCTGTGTTCTGTTTGCTAAAAACTCTCCAATCCAGCCACACAGCAGGTCTGATATTCCGTAGGCTCTTACTCTGTTTATCAGGCGACAGTGCGGAACTGTATCGAACGCCTTCCGGGAGTCAAGGAAAATGGCATCTACCTGGGAGCCTGTATCTAATATTTCTGGGTCTCACGAACAAATAAAGTTAGTTGGGTCTCACACGATCGCTGTTTCCGGAATCCATGTTGATTCTTACAGAGTAGATTTTGCTTTTCCAGAAATGACATGATACGCGAGCAAAAAACATGTTCTAAAATTCTACAACAGATCGATGTCAGCGATATAGGCCTATAGTTTTGCGCATCTGCTCGACGACCCTTCCTGAAAACTGGGACTTCCTGTGCTCTTTTCCAATCATTTGGAACCTTCCGTTCCTCTAGAGACTTGCGGGTGTTAGAAGGGGGGCAAGTTCTTTCATGTACTCTGTGTAGAATCGAATTGGTATCCGGTGAAGTCCAGTGAACTCTCCTCTGTTGAGTGGTTTCAATTGTTTTTTTATTCCTCGGACACTTATTTCGATGTCAGCCATCACTAACAAGTGAAATGAAAACTTCTCTATCCAGCTGTATCGGCGTAACAAATAAAAACTGAACACATGTTTATGCAACGTTTTATTCGAATTAGTCTATATCACCACGGCGTAAAATGCTTCCTATCCGTTTCGAACAGTCTGTGTGTTGCTGTTGAACGCAGCGAGTACGGTCCAACCGATCACCTTGGTCCGGAGTATACTCGTCGTTATCACTTTTGTTAACGTGAGTGGCTGTTCATGAGGGGAGCCATTAATCTACCCGCCATCTATCATCCTCTTATCTCTACGAACCACCAGACACACGCTGTCGAAGTGTTCATCGCGCCATGCACTATTAATTCATCTCAATCAGGGACTGACACAAGTCCACCACCAGACGCTCACTGCTTCGGGAGAGCGCGGCACCCACCTGTCGATGCTGATGGCGACCAGGTTGAAGATGGAGGAGGTGCTGCAGGTGACGTCCATGGCGATGTAGAAGTCGCACACGAAGCTGGGAAGGCCCCACGTGCCGTTCACCTGTAGAGCAAACAAACAGGAAAACCTTCGTCAGTTTACGATACGTCGCCCTACCTCAACTGTAGCATTATTTTATGTCATCAATGTAAACGGATTGTAAACACAGGTATTCCGAGTATACCGGGTGATGAAAAAGTCAGTATAAATTTGAAAACTTAATAAACCACGGAATAATGTAGATAGAGAGGTAAAAATTGACACACATGCTTGGAATGACATGGGGTTTTATTAGAACCACCCCGTATAGCTAGACGCGTGAAAGATCTCTTGCGCGCGTCGTTTGGTGATGATCGTGTGCTCAGCCGCCACTTTCTTCATGTTTGGCCTCCCAGGTCCGCAGACCTCAGTTCGTGCGATTATTGGCTTTGGGGTTACCTGAAGTCGCCAGTGTATCGTGATCGATCGACATCTCTAGGCATGCTAAAAGACAACATCCGACGCCAATGGTGCAGTTACGCTAATGCTATCGAAATAAGTGGTTTTGCTGTCAGTAACATCATATATTTACTAGAAATACTTCACAAGATAAATATGTCTCCATCCACGTCTTTCTCGTACTAGGATTCAGTCCATGGTAAAAGGATTATGAAAATATATTTCAGTTGTTTTGCATTGTTCTCGGTGCGTTTGAATTAACTGTATGAGTTTCCTTGCCTCCTACATGTTTCGATGAAGATTTAAATCGCGATTCAAACTTCAAGGGACTAGAAATAAAATTGAGACAAATATTATGGGTACACTTGCGGCCTCTTCATTGCTAAAAGCTCCTGGAAAAATCATACGACTGATTGCTTAATACTCAACCCTTTTTTACGGTTATGGACCTCAGTAGGTAAAAGCGGAATCCTTATAGAACCACATCGTTCGTCTTTCAGTCTGTCTGTCCGACGCCTTTTTCTCAGGAACGGAGTGAGGTATCGAGTTGAAATTTATGTCATGTATTAGGCCTACATTTCCTTGGCGGAGTCAAAAATTCAGTCTGTGTTAATGTAACTAAGAGACAAGGCCCTTTTTTTTTGGCACTCGCACACTCAATCGTCAGAACCTATAGATAGGGTACTTCCCGTTAACCCATAATCATGAAATTTGTCAATAAGCGAAGTTTCGCAGCACATGTAAAGGAAAAACTACAAAAATCCTTAATTAGTAATTATTTATGAAAAGATACACTACTGGCCATTAAAATTGCTACACCACGTCGTATCAGGACATTGCTGCTCACGTTGGTCGAGATACGATGTCTGTTAGCAGAATATGGAATCGGTGGGTTCAGGAGGGTAATACGGAAAGCCGTGCTGGATCCCAACGGCCTCGTATCACTAACAGTCGAGATGACAGGCATCTTATCCGCATGACTGTAACGGATCGTGCAGCCACGTCTCGATTCCTGAGTCAACAGATGGGGACGTTTGCAAGACAACAACCACCTGCACGAACAGATCGACGACGTTTGCAGCAGCATGGACTATCAGCTCGGAGACCATGGCTGCGGTTACCCTTGACGCTGCACCACAGACAGCAGCGCCCGCGATGGTGTACTCAGCGTCGAACCTGGGTGCAGTAATGGCAAAACGTCATTATTTCGGATGAATCCAGGTTCCGTTTACAGCATCATGATGGTCGCATCCGCGTTTGGCGACATCGCGGTGAACGCACATTGGAAGCGAGTATTCGTCATCGCCATACTGGCGTATCACACAGCGCGATGGTATGGGGTGCCATTGGTTACTCGTCTCGGTCACCTCTTGTTCACATAGACGTCACTTTGAACAGTGGACGTTACATTTCAGATGTGTTACGACCCGTGGCTCTACCCTTCATTCAACGACGGACCTATGTGCACGAATGGCAAAACGTCATTTTTTCAGATGAATCCAGGTTCTCTTTGCAGCATCAAAATGGTCGCATCCGTGTTTGGCGACATCGCGGTGAACGCACATTCGAAGCGTGTATTCGTCATCGCCATACTAGCGTATCACCCGGCGTGATGATACGGGGTGCCGTTGGTTAAACGTTTCGGTCACCTCTTGTTCGCAGTGACGGCACTCTGAACAGTGGACATTCAGATATATTACGACCCGTGGCTCTACCCTTCATTCGATCCCTGCGAAACCCTACATTTCAGCAGGATAATGCACAACCTCATGTTTCAGGTCCTGTACGGGCCTTTCTGGATACAGAAAATGTTCGACTGCTGCCCTTGCCAGCACATTCTCCAGATCTCTCACCAATTGAAAACGTCTGGTCAATGGTGGCCGAGCAGCTGGCTCGTCACAATACGCCAGTCACTACTCCTGATGAACTGTGGTATCGTGTAAAAGCTGGATGGGCAGCTGCACCCGTACACACCATTCAAGCTCTGTTTGACTCAATGCCCAGGGGTATCAAGGCCGTTATTACGGCCAGAGGTGGTTGTTCTGGGTACTGATTTCTCAGGATCTATGCACCCAAATTGCGTGAAAATGTAATCACATGTCAGTTCTAGTATATTTGTCCAATGAATACCCGTTTATCATCTGCATTTCTTCTTGGTGTAACAATTTTAATGGCCAATAGTGTAGTTACTGCTCACCACATAGCGGAGATGTTGAGTCGCTGATAGGCACAATAAAAAAGACTGTCAGAAAGGGAGCTTTAGGCCAACAAGTCCTTCATCGAAAATAAACATACACACACGCACACTCGCACGCATATACTGCTCACAGACGCATCACGCCATCCTGTTGTACCTATCTGCGATTCAGCGTCTCCGCTTTATGGTGAGCAGCACCTATCATTTTCATAACTTGTTGCATTCCATCCTGGGTTTTCGGGTATTAATTTGTAATTATATCATAAAAAATATTCGAGTGCAAACTTACGACGACGAGTGTTCAATACGTAACGTGACGCATTTTTTTTTCTCTCGGGGAATATCGATTGAAGAAATGCGGTGTTAGTTGTGAGACATCGTGGAGTATTCCCGCTTCAGTCTTTATGGTTCCTCGAAATTCCGATAGGTGGCGGTGTTTGTTTGAAGTCTTCAAAATGATCTCTGTAACAGCAGTTCGCTTCAAGCAGAGAGCTGGCTCTGAGTTCCTTTGGCGGAAAAACTGAGCTTCGCAGAAATTTCTAGGCGCTTGCACAATATCTACGGAGATCTAGCAGCTTTTCCCGTTTTATGCGAGCTGTCATAACGAGTTCGTCTTAAGCACCTCGGCTATTCGAGGACGGTTACGATCCAACCTAAATTCTCAACTTGTCGCGCACGACGCATGTAGCATCCACTACCTGTTAGCCTCATTGGTCGCCGCTTCGCCTGATTCCCGCAAGAAATCGGACGTAATGCACATACTAGCTGAAGGTATCGTTATCCGCTGTCAGGGGCTTATGTTACTATGTATGCCTTCGAACATGTCCGAAAGAACAGATACTGCGTATATAATAATGTCATAGCTTTCCTGTATTTAAAAGGCAATGTCACGCATGACTCACTGACTGACGGACTGACTGAGACTCATGATCAGTCAGCCCAAACCACTGAGGATAGATACTTGGAATCTGCTGATGGTGTTGATCACATTGTGTAAGCGCCGTTAAAGAACGGATTTTTCGAAATTCCATCCGTAAGGGGGAGAAAAAGGGGATGAAGGGTTTTCGGAAAAATGTCGCTATTTAGATCACTTTGAAGCTAGGCCTACAAAAATTGGTGTTTGGTTTGTCGGTCGAAAATTAATAAATACGTGTTTCAGCATTTTTGGGAATTTAACTCTGTGCGGTTGAAAGCAATTTTTGAAATTATGTAATTGTTAAAGAACTACTAAAATATTTTTAAAGCTACATCAATGAACAATGGTATTTGACTACTCGCATAAAAATGAAAAACTACGCGTTTCAGTGTTTTCTTGGAAATTGAACCCCTAATGGGGTAAAGTAGGGGATGAGACTTTTTATGAAAATATTGTATTATGTAAACATTTTTCAAGCTGTATTTATGAAAATTTAAATTTCGCCTCTCAGTTAGAAATTTAAAACTGCCCTTGTTTCACTGTTTTTGGATATTCATCCACTATAGGGCTGTAACGGGGGATGAAAGTTTTTATCGAAATATTTCATTGTGCTGACATTTTTAAGCTAAATCTATGAAAATTTGTATTTGGCTTTTCTGTTAGAAATAAAAAATACACATGTCACTGTTTTTTGGAAATTTAACCTCTAAGCGGATGAAACAGGGGGTGAAGCGTTTTATGAAAATATCTCACTACGAAAATGGCTCTGAGCACTATGGGACTTAACATCTGAGGTCATCAGTCCCCTAGAACTTAGAACTACTTAAACCTAACTAATCTAAGGACATCACACACATCCATGCCCGAGGCAGGATTCTAACCTGCGACCGTAGCGGTCGCGCGGTTCCAGACTGAAGTGCCTAGAACCTCATGGCCACTGCGGCCGGCCATCTCACTACGAAAGCATTTCAAAAGGTACATCTTTGACAACTTATGTTTGTTTTCTCGGTTAGAGATGAAAAAATACTCATATTTTTGGAAAGTAAACCCATAACGGCACTAAATAGGGTCAGACTGATTCACTGACTCTTCATCGCCCAGCCAAAACTGCTAAGGATAGGAAGTTGAAGTTTGGAGAGAGAGTCGATCTTATGCTGTTGGCATCGTTTAAGAAAGGATTGTCCGAAATTCCTCTCCTAAAGAAGTGAAACAGGGGATGAAAGGCTTTTTGAAAGTACGTCGCTATTAAGGGAATTTTGAAGCTAAACTACGAAAACTGGTATTCGGTTTCTGAGTCAGTAAATAAAAAATACGTATTGCAGTATTTTTGAAATTCAACTACTAATGGGGTAAAATAGTGGGTGAAAGTTTTTTGAAAATAAATAACTACTAAAGGGCTACTAATGGACTTTTAAGGCTGCATCTATGACAACTTGTATTTGACTTCTCGGTAGGATATAGAATAAAAATGTGTTTCAGTGTTCCTGGAAATTCGACCCTTAAGGGAGTGCAACAGGTGATGATAATTTTTAAGAACATAGTTCGATACATTGAAAAATGGAAATATCTCCACAAGTATGGAAAAGGCATGATTAACAAAAACTTTGGACTCCAGCTAGCAGAATCGCTTTTAGGTCAGAAGTATATTCAGAAAAAACCACGCTTCTTTGGTCTTAATTAGCGTGAAAAGTTTAGAAGATGTTGCAATTTGTGATCATAAAAATTCCATTAAAGAAAAACGAAAAGTCTCGGCAGTCTAGAGCGTGATTCAGCGGACGCTAAGCTAGTATGTGTAATATACCGGGTGATCAAAAAGTAAGTATAAATCTGAAAACTGAATAAATCACGGAATTATGTAGACAGAGAGATAAAAATTGACACACATGCTTATAATGACATGGGGTTTTATTAGAACCGAAAAAATACAAAAGTTCAAAAAATGTCCTACAGATAGCGCTTCATCTGATCAGAATAGCAATAATTAGCATAACAAAGTAAGACAAAGCAAAGATGATGTTCTTTGCAGGAAATGCTCAATATGTCCACCATCATTCCTCAACAATAGCTGCAGTCGAGGAATAATGTTGTGAACAGCACTGTTAAGCATGTCCGGAGTTATGGTGAGGCGTTGGCGACGGCCGGCCGGTGTGGCCAAGCGGTTCTAGCCGCTTCACAGCAAACATAAACATAGCCAAAGCCTTGCAGACAAACAAAAATTACACGAAGCGAAATGTAGTGTGAGGAGGGCTATGCGAGAGGCGTTCAATGGGTTCGAAAGTAAAGTTCTATGTACTGACTCGGCAGAAAATCCTAAGAAATTTTGGTCTTATGTCAAAGAGTTAGGTGGATCAAAACAGAATGTCCAGACACTATGTGACCAAAATGGTACTGAAACAGAGGATGACAGACTAATGGCCGAAATACAAAATGTCTTTTTCCAAAGCTGTTTCACAGAGGAAGACTGCACTGTAGAGCATTCCATAGAATGTCGCACAGATGACAAAATGGTAGATATCGAAATAGATGACACAGGGATAGAAAAACAATTAAAATCGCTCAAAAGAGGAAAGACCGCTGGACCTGATGGGATACCAGTTCGATTTTACACAGAGTACGCGAAGGAACTTGCGCCCCTTCTTGCAGCGGTGTACCGTAGGTCTCTAGAAGAGCGCAGCATACCAAAGGATTGGAAGGGACGTCGAACAGATGTGCAGAACTATAGACCTATATCTCTAACGTCGATCAGATGTAGAATTTTGGACACGTATTATGTTCGACTATAATGACTTTTCTGGAAACTAGAAATCTACTCTGTAGGAATCAGCATGGGTTTCGAAAAAGATGATCGTGTGAAACCCAGCTCGCGCTATTCGTCCACGAGACTCAGAGGGCCATAGACACGGGTTCACAGGTAGAAGCCGTGTTTCTTGACTTCCGCAAGGCGTTCGTTACAGTTCCCAACAGTCGTTTAATGAACAAAGTAAGAACATATGGAGTATCAGACCAATTGTGTGATTGGATTGAAGAGTTCCTAGATAACAGAACGCAGCATGTCATTCTCAATGGGGAGAAGTCTTCCGAAGTAAGAGTGATTTCAGGTGTGCTGCAGAGGAGTGTCGTAGGACCATTGCTATTCACAATATATATTAATGACTTTGTTGATAACATCGGAAATTCACTGAGGCTTTTTGCAGATGATGCTGCAGTATATTGAGAGGTTATAACAATGGAAAATTGTACTGAAATGAAGGAGGATCTGCAACGAATTGACGCATGGTGCGGGGAATGGCAATTGAATCTCAATATAAACAAGTGTAATGTGCTGCGAATACATAGAAAGAAAGATCCTTTATCATTTAGCTACAATATAGCAGGTCAGCAACTGGAAGTAGTTAATTCCATAAATTATCTGGGAGTAGGCATTACGAGTGATCTAGAATGGAATGACCACATAAAATTAATCGTCGGTAAAGCAGATGCCAGACTGAGATTCATTGGAAGAATTCTAAGGAAAAGCAGTCCGAAAACAAAGGAAGTAGGTTACAGTACACTTGTTCGTCCACTCCTTGAATACTGATCATTGGTGTGGGATCCGTACCAGATAGGGTTGATAGAAGAGAGAGAGAAGATCCAATGGAGAGGAGCGCGCGTCGTTACAGGATCATTTAGCAATTGCGAAAGCGTTGCGGAGATGATAGACAAACTCCAGGGGAGTACTCTGCAACAGAGACGCTCAGTAGCTCGGTACGGGTTTTTGTTGAAGTTTCGAGAACATACCTTCACCGAGGAGTCAAGCAGTATATTGCTCCCTCCTACGTATATCGCGCGAAGAGACCATGAGGATAAAATCAGAGGGATTAGAGCCCACACAGAGGCATACCGACAATCTTTCTTTCCACGGACAGTACGAGACTGGAATAGAAGGGACAACCGATAGAGGTACTCAAGGTACCCTGCACCATACACAGTCAGGTGGCTTGCGGAGTATGGATGTAGATGTAGATCGGCGATCAAATGGCGCTCAGGAGATCTGTCTGTGCGCCCCTACAGAGAGTAACTGCGCTGAGTTTAGAGGTGAACAGTGTTTGCGAAAACCATTCTAGGGTACAGCCACGCTCCACTGACAAGAAAAGCTGATGAATTGATTCACATTGTAGGCCTGCAGGAAGTTGGATGGATGTATCGACGTGTAGCTGTGTGTCGCCACAGTCAGCAGTGGTCAGTGAAACATTTCTGCACTTGTAGACCAGGTTCTGGACGTCTGCGCAGTACAGATGCACGTCAGGATAGACGGAAGGCGACCAATCCGGCATCTTCCAGATACGAAATCCGGACACGCAGGTCCATTGCTTGCAGCAGGATTAATAGCATGTGTGCCTCCAGCCACATTGTGACACAACGGCACTACCAGCCATGGGTACTCTCGTGTCGTGAATGAGTTGAGTGAAGAATGTAATGGCGCTGTGTCGTCTTCATCCTGTATTCGAGCGATGGGTTGCGCAGGTGTATGGTGTAGCCTGGTGAGCTGCCTAGTCCAGACTACATTCACACACTAGACATCGGTATCATTCCAAGATTAAGGTGTGGTGGAGGCGGGGGGGGGGGGGGGGGGGGTGGAGCATCAGTTACAACTGGGAGTCATATTTCGTGTTCTTCAGTAAAGTAGCCAGTGACCTTTACATTCCACAAACCATGATCTCAAAACTACTGTAATTTTTTCGAAAGAAAGATGATAGATTTTTTCAGCAGGACAATGCCCTTACTCATACTGCTGCTGAGATTCAAAGTACTCTTTCAATTATTCAAAATAACAGTCACAACCGCGTTATTTGTTTTGCTGCCAACCGGTTTCAACCCACGATGGGGCCATCTTCAGGGAAATTTACACCATTTGGTCGCTCGCTGGAGTCGTCACCCTGCGTGGCATAGTTACCAACCGTGCACAGGCAGGGTGACAACTCCAGCGAGCGACCAAATGGTGTAAATTTCCCTGAAGATGACCCCATCGCGGGTTGAAACTGGCTGGCCGCAAAACAAATAATGCGATTGTGACTGTCATTTTGAATAATTGATTATAAGTAAATTAATCGCTGTTTATCTCCATACAACTATGTTGTGTAAAAAAAAGTACTCTTTGCAGAGTACAACTGGTTTGACCAGCAAGGTCACCAGATCTCTCGCCAACTGAAGACTTGGGGTACGATATAGTGGGAACTTACTCGTTCCCAAGTGCTGGCAAGAACCTTTGCCTTACTGGTACAAAAGACGCAAGATGCTTGGGACAGTATATCACAGGGTGCTATTCGGCAATAAACCAGTGTTGCCACCATTCATATGTATGGACACACTTCACTGTGACATACGTACAAGATTTGGCACGTGGGACATCTGCAACTGAGAGGCGTCATAATTTAGGGAGATCCGGTTCAGTTGCGCGAATATTCATTTATACCCCGAACATTTTCCAGCTTTTAAAATCCCTTCTTCACGTGTATGAAATTATAATACTTGGTAATACATAGTAGAATTGAGCTTCCAGACGTCCAGCATGGCTCTCCACATGTTGGCGTTTCTACCGTGCAGCTGCCAAGCGGTCGACTGTTTGCCCCAACATGCAGTGACTGGAAGTCCTGCATAGACAGGCCAGACGAATGTTATGTACTATCAAATACTGCATTTTCATACACCTACAGAAGGGATTTTAAAATGTCAAAACCAGTGGTGGTTTTGATAAGTATTAGTACAACTGAATGGGATCTCCCTAAATTAATTATGTGACATATGTGTTTTAAGACTGAAACAAATGAGCCCTCGGTCGCAATTATTTAAGTCTTATTGACCAGGTTTCAACACTTCTAAGAGTGCTTTCATCAGAATTAAACAATTACAATGGCCTAAAAAAATTTCTCCAACGATGTAAAGCAGTTACTTGACATTGAATTTCGGGTCTCCTTGTGCAGTTTACCGAAATGCTTTTTCGCATCTAAGTTAACTCATAATTTTTCATTCATTAAATGGTTTATTGGCTGTATTTCATGTTATATCGTTTTCTACAAACTGTGTCATTCAGCCCATTTTCTATAATGACCTATTTACGCTTCAAACTGTACTGCCAAGCTCTGTTGCAGACAAAATGTTACTTTATCTGTAGCTGTTAAACAAAATATTACTTTTTACATTATGTACCGAACAATATTCGTCATAATTTTCGTCTGTCTACACTTCAATGTTAAGTAACCAAGTTGTACCTGCGGCTACCAGATGCTACTCTTGATGCAATGTCACGTTCACCTGCCCGCACTTGTTAACGAGGGCGCCTCAGTCCGTTGCAACCTGTGGCTATACAGGTACGAGCAGCCCATAGTGGCTCGCTTTCACGCTTTCCTTTTCTATATATTTTGTGACTAAAGCCCTTCTGGATTGTTAATTATTCTATATGTGACTGCCTCTGTCTTTTATTGTTAGTCAGTACTTACACATTTTATATGAGAAATTTGTAACTATTTTATAGGCCATTTTAATTGTTTAATTTTGATGAAGGCCTTCTTAGAAATGTTGAAACCTGGTCAATAAGACTTAAATAATTGTGACCGAGGGCTACTTTGTTTCAATTTTAATTTAGCCATGTTTAAAATTTTGCGATACGTGTTTTATTTGGTCTGGATTTGTTATCACGTACTCGTATAAATGTGTTCAAATGTGTGTGAAATCTTATGGGACTTAACTGCTAAGGTCATCAGTCCCTAAGCTTACACACTACTTAACCTAAATCATCCTAAGGACAAACACACACACCCACGCCCGAGGGAGGACTCGAACCTCCACCGGGATCAGCCGCACAGTCCATGACTGCAGCGCCTGAGACCGCTCGGCTAATCCCGCGCGGCGTACTCGTATAGTGATAAACTACCTGCAACCTCACTTAGCACTAAAATGACCTTGTCCTTGTTGGTGTTGTATTTTTCTTGTTGCTAATTTCAGAATGCACCTATATTTTCGTTACTCATTTTCTTTCTCTTAAGAGCTGTGATGCGTTCCCATATTTCCGCAGTATCCAACAAATCAGAATACACTATCGAATACTGGATAAGAAATCAATTTAAAATTCCGGCGCCCGCAAACTGGGGCAGAGTTCTTTTATATCTGCCGCCTTGAATAGCAAAAGCTTTGGAAGGTAGCCACAAACTCTCCATAGCACTTTATCAGGCATGGTTCCTCTGCTCTGGCACAAATAGTTTATTTTTTATTTTTTTTAACGTAGCGGAAATAAACTCTGAGATAGACTTCTTTACTCCAGTAACGAGACAATTTTTCCCGATGATACGATTCCGCATAACTCCAAATAACGCATATCACAATCCTCGACAAACGCACAAAGTTTCAAGCAGATGGGAAACAGGCAGCCATTTAATTTAAGAGGTGTCACTGCGGCGTGACACGAGAGTGATAAACGTCCATCTAAACCCCACAATGCAATGCGGTACGCTGTTGGTTGGTGCACAACGCAATCTCCACCGCGAAATATGCGTAATTAAGTTACGCGCTGAATAACAGCTTGATGGACGTCAATACAGTCTCGACGGCCGCAACATCGAGCGCAACAAAAAAAGAAGTAGAAAAAAATATGACACAACTACGTTAAAATAAAAGATAAAAAAGAACAGCGCTGTATGTTTCGAAAGTGATTTAATATAATGAAATGTGCGTGATGTCCAAACAAAATGCTGATGCCTCTGCCGTCACCAACTGATTCTGTTTTAATCTGGTCGCCGGGCAGTATTACGGACGTGCGGGATTTGCATACGCTCTGACCCCTCCCCGGAAAACTGTGTATTAAATTCTGGCCGTTTAATTTTTCAAAACGACACAGAGCGAACCGAGAATTGGGACTCGGTCTGTGTCGTCATTAACTGTGAAGCCATGTCGCGTGATGACGCAAATGGCTGATGCACGCTTATAAATGAGGTCACTGCGTATGGAAAGCCGGATTACGGAATGGGGGCGGGGAGGGGGGGAGGTTAGGCGGGCTACACATTAATATTTAATTATTACTTCGACTATGAAGCTCTGTGATGGTCCTTCTTTACATACACTATTTTATTTAGTTCCTGGGTACCGACTAGTTGATTATTAATAACGGTTGTTTCTGCACTTTGGACTGATGACGGATTCATAGCCGGCCGGAGTGGCCGAGCGGTTCTAGGCGCTACAGTCTGGAACCGGGCGACCGCTACGGTCGCAGGTTCGAATCCTGCCTCGGCCTTGGATGTGTGTGATGTCCTTAGGGTTAGTTAGGTTTAAGTAGTTCTCAGTTCTAGGGGACTGATGACCTCAGAAGTTTAGTCCCATAGTGCTCAGAGCCATTCGAACCATTTTTGAACGGATTCATATTTGCTGGGGACACTTTCGGAATTTTTTTCTTCTGAGTCATTAGTCTGCTGACTGGTTTGATGCAGCCCGCCACGAATTCCTCTCCTGCGCCAACCTCTTCATCTCAGAGCAGCACTTGCAACCTACGTCCTCAATTGTTTGCTGGATGTAGTCCAATTTCTGCCTTCCTCTAAATAAAAAAAAAAAAAGAAAGAAAAAGAAAGAGAAAAAGGCTCTAAGCACTACGGGATTTAACATCTGAGGTCATCAGTCCCCTAGAACTTAGAACTACTTAAACCTAACTAACCTAAAGACATCACACACATCCATGCCCGAGGCCGGATTCGTAGCTACCGTAGCGGACGCGCGGTTCCAGACTGAAGCGCCTAGAACCGCTCGGACACTCTGGCCAGCCTTCCTCAACAGTTTTTGCCCTCTACAGCTCTCTCTAGTACCATGGACGTTATTCCTTGATGCCTTAACAGATTTTCTTCATCCTGTCCCTTATTCTTGTTAGCGTTTTCGATAACGTCCTTACATCGCCGATTCTGCAAAGAACGTTCTAGTATCACTCCACGTAATTTTCCACATTCTTCTGTAGCACCACATAACAAATACTTCGATTCGCATCTGTTCCAATTTTCTCTTAGTCCATATCTCCTTGCTGTACAATAAAGGCTCCAAGCGTACTTATCCGGAAATTTCTACCTCAAATTAAGACCTATGTATGATGCTACACTTCTGGGCATTAAAATTGCTACACCACGAAAATGACGTGCTACAGACGCGAAATTTAACCGACAGGAAGAAGATGCTGTGATATACAAATGATTAGCTTTTCAGAGCATTCAAACAAGGTTGCCGCCGCTGGCGACACCTACAACGTGCTGACATAAGGAAAGTTTCCACCCAATTTCTCATACACAAACAGCAGTTGACCGGCGTTGCCTGGTGAAACGTCGCTGTGATGCCACGTGTAAGGAGGAGAAATGCGTACCATCACGTTTCCGACTTTGATAAAGGTCGGATTGTAGCCTATCGTGATTGCGGTTTATCGTATCGCGACACTGCTGCCCGCGTTGGTCGAGCTCCAATGACTATTAGCAGAATATGGAATCCGTGGATTCAGGAGCGTAAAACGGAACGCCGTTCTGAATCCCAACGGCCTCGTATCAATAGCAGTCGAGATGACAGGCATCTTATCCGCATGGCTCTAACGGATCGTGCAGCCACATCTCGATCCCTGAGTCAAAAGATGGGGACGTTTCCAAGACAACAACCATCTGCACGAACAGTTCGACGACGTTTGCAGCAGCATGGACTATCAGTTCGGAGACCATGGCTGCGGTTACCATTGACACTGCATTACAGACAGGAGAGACAGCGATGGTGTACTCAACGACGAACCTGGGTGCACGAACGGCAAAACGTCATTTTTTCGGATGAATCCAGGTTCTGTTTACAGCATCATGATGGTCGCATCCCTGTTTGGCGACATCGCGGTGAACGCACATTGGAAGAGTGTATTCGTCATCGCCATACTGGCGTATCACCCGGCGTGACGCTATGGGGTGGCATTGGTTACACGTCTCGGTCACCTCCTGTTCGCATTGACGGCACATTGAACAGTGGACGTTACATTTCAGATGTGTTACGACCCGTGGCTCTACCCTTCATTCGATCCCTACGAAACTCTTGATTTCGGGAGGATAATGCACGACCGCATGTAGCAGGTCCTGTACGGGCCTTTCTGGATACAGAAAATGTTCGACTGCTGCCCTGGCCACCCCATTCTCCAGATCTCTCACCAATTGAAAACGTCTCGTCAATGGTGGCCGAGCAACTGGCTCGTCATAATATGCCAGTCACTACTCTTGATGAACTGTGGTATCGTGTTGAAGCTGCATGGGCAGCTGTACCTGTACACGCCATCCAAGCTCTCTTTTACTCTATGCAAAGGCGTATCAAGGCCGTTATTACGGCCCGAGGTGGTTGTTATGGGTACTGGTTTCTCAGGATCTATGCACCGAAATTGCGTGAAAATGTAGTAACATGTCAGTTCTAGCATAATATATTAATCAAATGAATACCCGTTTATCATCTGCATTTCTTCTTGGTGTAGAAATTTTAATGGCCAGTAGTGTAGATTTCTGTTGCCCAGGAATGCCCATTTCGCCTGTATTAGTCTGCTTTTCATGCCCTCCTTGCTCCGTCCGAAATTAGTTATCTTTTTGTGTGTTGTTGTACTTTTCAGTTCAGAGACTGGTTTGATGCAGCTCTCCATGCTA
Source organism: Schistocerca nitens (assembly GCF_023898315.1). Classification (NCBI taxonomy): domain Eukaryota; kingdom Metazoa; phylum Arthropoda; class Insecta; order Orthoptera; family Acrididae; genus Schistocerca; species Schistocerca nitens. The sequence goes on along the minus strand of NC_064623.1, from coordinate 44,207,223 downwards.
CTCAATCCTGTGCAAGCTACTTCATCTCCCAGTACCTACTGCAACCTACATCCTTCTTAATCTGCTTAGTGTATTCATCTCTTGGTCTCCATCTACGATTTTTACCGTCCACGCTGCCCCCCCAATACTAAACTGGTGATCCCTTGATGCCTCGGAACATGTCCTACCAACCGATTCCTTATTATTGTCAAGTTGTGCCATAAATTTCTCTTATGCCCAGTTCTGTTCAATACCTCCTCATTAGTTATGTGGTCTACCCATCTAAGTATTGCCTAGGTAGTAGAAGTCCTTAACTTCTTCTACTTCGTGGTCAGCAGTGCTGATGTCAAGTTTCTCGCTGTTCTCGTCTGTGCTACTTCTCACTACTTCCGTCTTTCTTCGATTTTCTCATAACCCATATTTTATAGTCATTAGATTCCATTCTGGAAACATCCCCCAGGCTGTCGCTAAGCCATGGCTCCGCAATATCCTTTCTTCCAGGAGTGCTATTTCTGCAAGGTTCGCAGGAGAGCTTCTGTAAAGTTTGGAAGGTAGGAGACGAGGTACTGGCAGAAGTAAAGCTGTGAGGACGGGGCGTGAGTCGTGCTTCGGTAGCTCATTTGGTAGAGCGCTTATCCGCGAAAGGCAAAGTCCCACGTTCGAGTCTCGGTTCGGCACACAGTTTTAATCTGCCAGGAAGTTTCATATCAGCGCACACTCCGCTGCAGAGTGAAAATCTCATTCTGGATACCGAGAATGTTTTACATACCATAGTGCTGTGACGGTCTACTAATGTAATCCATCATTCATGCGCTGTCTTGATCTCCTTTTCCATGTCAGGAACCCGACTCCGGAATGATCTCCATCATTAAAGAGAGAAAAGAGAGCAATTTTTCGAACCGATCTGAGTAAAAGTGCTAACAGAATTTTGTCTTACGTAAAATCGGCAAGCGGTTGCAAATCCCCTATTCATTCACCAGGTGACCATACTGACACCCAAACGGAAGTCAGCAGAGATAAGGTCCAAATACTGAATTCAGTCTTCCGAATATCTTTCACCAGACCGTAAAACGGTCCAACATTTCAGTCATCCCACCAACATCAAAATGGGAAATGCTGAGGAAATCGATCGCGGAACGGAAAAGCGACTACAATTCCTTTGTAATGGAAAGACATTAGGACGCGATGAGATATCTGTAACATTCTACAGAGGTTGTGAGAAAGAGCCTGCTCCACTTGTAGCAGGAGTTTATCGTAGGTCGGTGGAGTAACGATGTGTAGCTAGCGACTGTAAAAAGCGCAGGTCTTTCCTGTTTCCAAGAAGGGCCGCAGGACACATGCACATAAATATAGGACTACATGGTTGACGTCGATCTGTTGTAAAATAATGGAACAAGTTCTATGTTTATATTGCTGGAGATTACTGTTGATATACAAAAAAAATTATTTGCTGGTGACTCAACAGATACAATTGGAACAATTGTAAGTGGCAAGGTAGCATTAGCCGAAAATATATCTGTACTTACATATAGTTGAAGCATCCTTATAATTATGCTCTGGCGACAGTTTTTCCATTCAGTTGCACATTTATTATCATTTTCACGACCATGTTCCAGTTTTATAAAATTTAGCAGCATATTTCTCTACTGTGTAGTGCACTCGTGATATACACTGTGTTTACATACAAATATGCAGTCTGTGATCAAAGAACTTAGACGTAGGAGGTGCAAAGATGTTGATCATAAAGAAATATGTTGTTTATGGTGAAGAAACTTAGCCATAGGAAGTGCAAGGTAGATGCACACATAGAAAGTTAAAAAGCTATTATAAATGAAATTACTGAAGGTCATTACAAATTACAAAAATGACAGAACTGTTCTGAGCCACACTGTTGTCAGAAAACGTAGGTCTAGGAAGTACAATGGTGATATACGCACGTGAAAATGATAACAAATGTGCAACTGAGTGGAAAAACTGTCACCGCAGCGTAATTAAAATTAGGATGCTTCATCTCTATGTAAGTACAGATGAATTTTCGACAAATGTTACCTTACCAATTGTTCCACTTGTATCTGCTTACATCTACATCTACATGACTACTCTCCAATTCACATTTAAGCTCTTGGCTGAGGGTTCATCGAACCACAATCATACTATCTCTCTACCATTCCAATCCCGAACAGCGCGCGGGAAAAACGAACACCTAAACCTCTCTGTTCGAGCTCTGATCTCTCTTATTTTAATTTGATGATCATTCCTACCTATGTAGGCTGGGCTCAACAAAATATTTTCGCATTCGGAAGAGAAAGTTGGTGACTGAAATTTCGTAAAAAGATCTCGCCGCGACGAAAAACGTCTTTGCTTTAATGACTTCCATCCCAATTCGGCGTATCATATCTGCCACACTCCCTCCCCTATTACGTGATAATACAAAACGAGCTGCCCTTTTTTGCACCCTTTCGATGTCCTCCGTCAATCCCACCTGGTAAGGATCCCACACCGCGCAGCAATATTCTAACAGAGGACGAACGAGTGTAGTGTAAGCTGTCTCTTTAGTGGACTTGTTGCATCTTCTAAGTGTCCTGCCAATGAATCGCAACCTTTGGCTTGCCTTCCCCACAATAATATCTATGTGGTCTTTCCAACTACAGTTGTTCGTAATTTTTACACCCAGGTACTTAGTTGAATTGACAGCCTTGTGAATTGTACTATTTATCGAGTAATCGAATTCCAACGGATTTCTTTTGGATTTCATGTGGATCAGCTTAGTTACCAGCAAATAATTTTTTGTGTTTAAACAGTGATCTCCTGCAATATAAACATGTACTTGCATTTATAAACACCTGAGGATGGGCACAAGCCCGAAACTGGTCGTGTGACGGATAAATAATCTATTATTGTGACTGGTAGCGGAAGGAAGTGGCTCGCAAGGTGCGAACGAGTATTGAGTACTGTTCATTAATCTGGAATCCTTACCAGATACGACAGAAAAGCTTCACTGAATCTTGTCACGGGATCATTTGGTGGGCGCTAGAACGTAGCAGCGATGCCCAAAAACACTCAAATGGCAGACGCACAAGAGAGGCGTTGTGCATTACGGAAAGGTTTACTTTTGAAATTTAGAGAAAACAGGAGTCGGATAACATATTACTTCTTCCCACACACATCTCGCGAAATTACCGCTGCTAGAAAGTTTTAGAAATTGCAGCTAATACAGAGGCTTAACGACTACCATTCTTCCGACGCACCAATGCGACTGGATCAGCATAGGGGAGATACGTATGTTAGTGGCACCAGAAGTACCTCACTCCTGTAAAGTTTGGAAGGTAGGAGACGAGATACTGGCAGAAGTAAAGCTGTGAGTACCGGGCGTGAGTCGTGCTTCGGTAGCTCAGTTGGTTAGAGCACTTGCCCGCGAAAGGCAAAGGTCCCGAGTTCGAGTCTCGGTCGGGCACACAGTTTTAATCTGCCAGGAAGTTTCATATCAGCGCACACTCCGCTGCAGAGTGAAAATCTCATTCTGGAAACATCCCTCAGGCTGTGGCTAAGCCATGTCTCCGCAATATCCTTTCTTTCAGGAGTGCTAGTTCTGCAAGTTTCGCAGGAGAGCTTCTGTAAAGTTTGGAAGGTAGGAGACGAGATACTGGCAGAAGTAAAGCTGTGAGTACCGGGCGTGAGTCGTGCTTCGGTAGCTCAGTTGGTTAGAGCACTTGCCCGCGAAAGGCAAAGGTCCCGAGTTCGAGTCTCGGTCGGGCACACAGTTTTAATCTGCCAGGAAGTTTCTGGGATGTTACCTTCGAAAGGGCACGGCCGACTTCCTTCCCCATTCCTTCCCTAATCCAATGAGACCGATGACCTCGCTGTTTGGTCTCTTCCCCAAACAACCGAACCCCAAACCACACAACCGATTACAACGAAGTATATTTCTTTGTAGTTATATCTTCCTCACTTTCCAAGCTGGTGCGGTCTACCTGAATTTAAGGAATTGTTTGTGTAAAAATCTCCACAGACGCTGTACCTAAATTTCGCGCCTAGTGAGTTTGCTATCTCAGAAAATGTCAGTTTTGTGTATTTTGTAAGTTCCATTACCTTCTTGTTGCATTAAGGGCTTCTAGGGACCACATCTCAATTTAATTTCTCAATCCTTCGTTGTTCTTAACCTTTGTTGCAGTATTTGTTACGTTATATACAGGGTGTTACAAAAAGGTACGGCCAAACTTTCAGGAAACATTCCTCACTCACAAAGAAAGAAAATATGTGGACGTGTCTCCGGAAAAGCTTACTTTCCATGTTAGAGCTCATTTTATTACTTCTCTTCAAATCACATTAATCATGGAATGGAAACACACAGCAACAGAATGCACAAGCGTGACTTCAAACGTTCAAAATGTCCTCCGTTAGCGAGGATACATGCATCCACCCTCCGTCGCATGGAATCCCTGATGCGCTGATGCAACCCTGGAGAATGGCGTATTGTATCACAGCCGTCCACAACACGAGCACGAAGAGTCTCTACATTTGGTACCGGGGTTGTGTAGACAAGAGCTTTCAAATGCCCCATAAATGAAAGTCAAGAGGGTTGAGGTCAGGAGAGCGTGGAGGTCATGGAATTGGTCCGCCTCTACCAATCCATCGGTCACCGAATCTGTTGTTGAGAAGCGTACGAACACTTCGACTGAAATGTGCAGGAGCTCCATCGTGCCTGAACCACATGTTGTGTCGTACTTGTAAAGGCACATGTTCTATCAGCACAGGTAGAGTATCCCGTATGAAATCATGATAACGTGCTGCATTGAGCGTAGGTGGACGAAACTAAAATGAGCTCTAACATGGAAATTAAGCGTATCCGGACACATGTCCACATAACATCTTTCCTTTATTTGTGTGTGAGGAATGTTTCCTGAAAGTTTGGCCGTACCTTTTTGTAACACCCTGTATATCAGCATGATTTTTTCTTTTGTTAGAGCTTGATTCTTTCTCTCAAGGATATTACCTTTTATTATCACTTTTACTTTCGTGCACAAGTAAATATGAAACGAGTTCTTGAAGGGCCGCTGTTATTCATGTACCAACTTTATATTTTGGATGTGGTAACTAAAATATTTGTCCTCTTAGCCATTGCATTTGTATTCCTTTTTGCCTGCTTCATTTACTGCATTTTTATATTTCCTCCTTTCATCAATTAAATTCAATATTTCTTCTGTTACCCAAGGATTTCTAGAGGACAAATGTAAGGATGTAGAGGCTTGTCTCACTAGGGGTAAGATAGATACTGCCTACAGGAAAATTAAAGAGACCTTTGGAGAGAAGAGAACCACTTGTATGAATATCAAGAGCTCAGATGGAAACCCAGTTCTAAGCAAAGAAGGGAAGGCAGAAAGGTGGAAGGAGTATATAGAGGGTTTATACAAAGGAGATGTACTCGAGGACAATATTATGGAAATGGAAGAGGATGTAGATGAAGACGAAATGGGAGATAAGATACTGCGTGAAGAGTTTGACAGAGCACTGAAAGACCTGAGTCGAAACAAGGCCCCGGGAGTAGACAACATTCCACTAGAACTACTGATGGCCTCGGGAGAGCCAGTCATGACAAAACTCTACCATCTAGTGAGCACGATGTATGAGACAGGTGAAATACCCTCAGACTTCAAGAAGAATATAATAATTCCAATCCCAAAGAAAGCAGGTGTTGACAGATGTGAAAATTACCGAACTATCAGTTTAATAAGTCACAGCTGCAAAATACTTACGCGAATTCTTTACAGACGAATGGAAAAACTGGTAGAAGCCGACCTCGGGGAAGATCAGTTTGGATTCCGTAGAAATGTTGGAACACGTGAGGCAATACTGACCTTACGACTTATCTTGGAAGAAAGATTAAGAAAAGGCAAACCTACGTTTCTAGCATTTGTAGACTTAGAGAAAGCTTTTGACAATGTTGACTGGAATACTCTTTTTCAAATTCTGAAGGTGACAGGGGTAAAATACAGGGAGCGAAAGGCTATTTACAATTTGTACAGAAACCAGATGGCAGTTATAAGAGTCGAGGGGCATGAAAGGGAAGCAGTGGTTGGGAAAGGAGTGAGACAGGGTTGTAGCCTCTCCCCGATGTTATTCAATCTGTATATTGAGCAAGCAGTAAAGGAAACAAAAGAAAAGTTCGGAGTAGGTATTAAAATTCATGGAGAAGAAGTAAAAACTTTGAGGTTCGCCGATGACATTGTAATTCTGTCAGAGACAGCAAAGGACTTGGAAGAGCAGTTTAACGGAATGGACAATGTCTTGAAAGGAGGATATAAGATGAACATCAACAAAAGCAAAACGAGGATAATGGAATGTAGTCAAATTAAGTCAGGTGATGCTGAGGGAATTAGATTAGGAAATGAGACACTTAAAGTAGTAAAGGAGTTTTGCTATTTAGGGAGTAAAATAACCGATGATGGTCGAAGTAGAGAGGATATAAAATGTAGACTGGCAATGGCAAGGAAAGCGTTTCTCAAGAAGAGAAATTTGTTAACATCGCGTATAGATTTAGGTGTCAGGAAGTCGTTTCTGAAAGTATTTGTATGGAGTGTAGCCATGTATGGAAGTGAGACATGGACGATAACTAGTTTGGACAAGAAGAGAATAGAAGCTTTCGAAATGTGGTGCTACAGAAGAATGCTGAAGATAAGGTGGGTAGATCACGTAACTAATGAGGAGGTATTGAATAGGATTGGGGAGAAGAGAAGTTTGTGGCACAACTTGACTAAAAGAAGGGATCGGTTGGTAGGACATGTTTTGAGGCATCAAGGGATCACAAATTTAGCATTGTAGGGCAGCGTGGAGGGTAAAAATCGTAGAGGGAGACCAAGAGATCAATACACTAAGCAGATTCAGAAGGATGTAGGTTGCAGTAGGTACTGGGAGATGAAGAAGCTTGCACAGGATAGAGTAGCATGGAGAGCTGCATCAAACCAGTCTCAGGACTGAAGACCACAACAACAAACAACAACTAAAATATAGTTGCCGTTAACTGAATTGAATGTAATTTTGTTAATTTCTATTTACTGATTGCAAAGCAAGGCTCGAAAGAATTTCTATTGTTGCCGTGGAGCGGCCAAGATAAAACTTACTGAACTCATGGAATCTGTATAATTTAAAAAATGAACTTTAACGTAAATTAATTATCTGTTGCTATTTAAAAAGTTTCTTACAACGAAATCTCTCGCATTTACAGTTACTGATAAGACTTTGAAAAATAAATTAATACTTCGGCGCGTAATGGCCGACCAGAGGCTGCACCGGAAGATGAGCTTCCCGCAGCGCAAATTACTGAAAAAATGCTTATTAAAAATAATTAGCCGCTGCGACCATTTGAGGTGACAACTGTTACAAAGAAATTCATTTTGTGATAACAATAATTAGTTTATTTTAGCAGAGTACCGAATAACTTACATCAAATATGTGTAGCCGCTCAATGGCTGCCTTCCGTATCGCGAAACAAAACAGTGTGTGTACCATAAAGTACGTCCTTCCTCCTCAGCCGTACAATCGCGTCTCTTTTTTCGATCCTTTTTTTATTATCATACACGTTTTAAATAAAGATGCTATATTTAAATTATCGCTGCATATCAGTTGTTTCAAGAACATTAACTGTATCTTTTATACTAATTATGTTCATAAAATACAAATACATAAAATACAAATAATTTTTGGTTCACCCTTAACAGTAGTGTTCACTGTTTACAACCGTAAAAATGTCAATATTTATGTGACGTACAGTCACATATTCCTTCATTGTTTCAGTATGTTTCTTTCTCCTGACTTCAGACTACTTCGCACCACTTTTCTTTTCCGCCTTGCCTTGGAATCCTTCCAGGTTTAAAATTTCTGAGGTAAAAATCCCTCACTTCTTCTCGTCTCGTGTAATACTTTTCAAAATAATTCCTAACATCTTGAATCCAGGTAGTTGCTAATTTCTTTGCCCTAAGATATTTTAAGATTTGCTTGCTGTGTCTGTTGTCATCCATTCTGTACAGGTATCCAAAAGACAGTAATCTCATCTTCCTTAATTTTCCAGTTTGTTTTGTAGGTTCGGGAAAAATTTTATCGTTACTTCTTAATTTCCAAAATTTGGCAGTTTTCTTTGCCCTAATATTTTCCGTACAAGTTTTCTTTCCAGTACTTCTAATTTATCAAGCTTACAGTTTAACGCTAGATTTTCGCTAGGTTACAATGTGAGGGGTCCACTTGAACGTGGAGCCAGATTTTGTTACATAATTCATAAAAAATGACCTGAAACGTTAGTCATACGTAGAAGAGATTGTATTTTTGCCACCACTGAACCAAAGATGTTGCCTGAGTGGCAGAATCGATTCGAAGCAGGAGCGTGCGGTACGCAGTAGCAGTTGCCGTTGCACTCTGCCATAGGTAGAAGGAAGACTTAAAGCTGGTGGTTAGTTGGGAGAATACACTTGTTGGTCTACGGACGAATGGTATTGTTTATACACACACAGAGTAAATGTCAGAATGATAGGTCGTAGTCATTCCTATAAAAGTGTAAAGTGAGTTATTAATTTGTGAATCTCTAAGGTTATCAGGAATTGAAGTGATACTGATCGTTAACAATATGACCATTTTCCATGGGAGTTATAGAAGAATAATGAAACGATACTGTAACTCAAAGGTAAATCAACTGGAAAAAATTGGTAAGGTAATGAAATTTTGTATATTTAGTTTAAGTATGCAGCAACGCAATGTAAATTTCGCTAATTTTTACAGTGCTGACCCTTGAATGTAGGAACCAAGTGTTTTCCATCAGTTATTTTCCACCAGTTTTCATGTATAGATTGATTAGGTATACCCGATTTGTAATATTTTGTGTGTTTTGTAATCCTGATACAGAGAAGTAAAATTTTGGAATCTATTTTGTCAAACGATGTCAGCCTTTTTTGTCACGTAACAATCCAAGTGTTTTTAATTACGACAGTAAGTGAGGATCATAGTACAGTTGTGAATTTCACTGTTTTTGAAGTTAATGTAAAAGGTTTCATATCAGATTTTGAATACAGTTTTCAAACTGAAGCATTTGGTCTTATGATATCCCCTTATCAGTCACTCATCCTTTGCATGTCGTGTTTATTTGAACCTAACGAATATTTTTTTAAATAAATGGTTTTTCAATCAGAGTCAGAATAATATTAATGTGCCAGAATCAGAAAATTGTTAATATTTGTAACTTTTTCAATGTTCGCAGCATTGCACAGCTCTGAGCCAATATCCAGAGTTTTTCACTGAAAATTTGAGAGGTTATTCATTTATCAACAAGTCTATTGATATTATTTGTATGAATCTATTTTACGGCCGGCATTGCAATTCGCTGAGCCAAGATAGAATATCTTGTATGCCTACTGTGGAGAGAACAGAACAACAGGATTACATCCGTTGCGACTCTAGAGCCAATGAAAATTTATTTCATTGTTCAAATGCGTAGGGAATTTTACCAGTTTATTGCACAGCGCCATAGAACTCGTTGCTCACGAGACTGAGTATATTTCAGAGGGATTGATTTCATTATCAAAATTCCGTATTGATTTTGTGATTTAAGTCATTTGCTCAACTACACATTACACTGTCAAATTGCATGACACAAACATTACGCATTTCTTGGATGTGAGGTCCGCCAGTAAGGCAAAACACCATTTTTCTCAGTACCCAAACATGTTTCGGCACCACTGTGCAATCAACAGTGGGTTTTCGTTTTTATTTATTCTTGACATTTGGTGTGCATGAAATTTCTGGATCACTTTTGTGTTAATCACTACAGGTAGCTTGCTATGTTTTCGTGTGGCAAGCACTTCCATTCTCCACATCATGCTGAGATGTTGTGATGCATATGTAACTATAACAAGTATTTTCCACATATAACATAGTAAAACACTTTTCACAACACCAGAACACAGTGTAGTAATTAACACAAAAGTGATCCAGAAAATTCATGCACACCAAATGTAAAGAATAAATAAAAACGAAAACCCACTGATGATGGCACAGTGGTACCGAAACATGTTTGGGTACTGAGAAAAACGGGGTTTTGCATAACTGGTGGACCTCACATGCCAAACATTTTAACTGAAACACGGCCAATACAAGGAGCTGCAAATCAAAACGATGGATATTACGCATTTCATATTCGTTGGTAAAAAAAAAAGGAAAGTTACAACAGGCACTCCGTTTCAGAAACTTTTTTGTAGTGGTTTATTTTCATTCTTTCACTTAAGCCTATTTCACTGCAGGTGCTACCAATCTTTTGTATCCTTCCCTCTAAGGAGGAATTTATAAGCACTTCTCTCGAACACTCTCCCACAAAATATTTGAAATTTTGCTCTCACTATTGTTGTTAATATTATTACTATTATTTTTGTTAGGGCAGCAGCATTTGTATGGCCAAAACTAAGTTATTAGTTCCTAGTAAGTACTGTTATTCACATTACCTCTATATACGCTTAAATCAGTTTTAATTCCATTAATATCACTGTTCTACTACTTGTCATACTACAGTTATTTCGTTTTTTCGGCAGTTGTTATGCAAAAAATAGGGTGTTTGTGAACGCTGTTCCCGTGTAAGAGATGGCATGGAATTCCCTATTTTTTCATTAGTTTAAGTAAATAAATATATAGATTAAATAAAATTTGTGTCAATGAAGAACTGCTTACGATCCGTCAAAAATATTTCTTGAGTGAGGATGTGTTTTTTCAGCGTTTCATCGAGATAGAGAGAGAGAGAAAGAGAGGGAGAGAGAAAGGGGGAATTGGGCTGGGGGTCCCAGACTCTGTCCTAAATCCTGCCTCAGGGAGTGCCCACCGAGCTGTTCGCCTCCAAGAGCCCTCTTTAAGCGCAAACTTCGTTCCGCAGAGCGATGTAGGGGGAGCAAAGACGAGATATTATCGCGTCAGCGCGATCCGCAGAGAGGAATCGATGGCGCAGGATGGCCCACGTTCGAGACTTTCGGGCAGGAGGGCTTGCCGAAAGAAAGAAATGGTTGAGTCTAGTCGCCGTTACGCGGCGGGGGGAAATCTAATAGCCGGCCCTCTGGAAGAAAGCTACAGAGATTCCGGGATGTGAGAGGGATGAAGCCGTTCAGAAATATATCGCATCGGCAACTTCTTGCGGTGGAGCCCAATGCTCCGAAAAAAATATTCAGCAGAGCGAGCGAGACTTTCCCGTGTGACGGGTTAAAACGGTCCTCCTTCCGGTTGCCCGTAAGTACTGCTGGGATGAAGACAAATCGTACTGTAGTATGATGTGTATGTTTTTTGGACAACATGGTTGTGGAGAGAAGCAGCGATTAGTATGATTAATCAATAATTCAAAAACGGTCTTAATCGCATTTATTATTATTATTATTATTGTACCGCCAACCGGTTTCAACTGATAGTTTCCTGCCGTTATGTAGTCAGGAGTGACACCACCAGCAGTCGACCAATGGTGTAAACGCCCAGAAGATGACCCCTACGTCGGGCTGAAACCGGTTGGCAGTATAATAATAATAAAAAATGCGATTAAGACTATTTTTGAATTATTGATGTGTATGTGGTGTCACCGCCAGACACCACACTTGCTAGGTGGTAGCTTTAAATCGGCCGCAGTCCATTAGTACATGTCGGACCCGCGTGTCGCCACTGGCAGTGATCGCAGACCGAGCGCCACCACACGGCAGGTCTAGAGAGACGTACTGGCACTCGCCCCAGTTGTACGGACGACATTGCTAGCGACTACACGTACGAAGCCTTTCTCCCATTTGCCGAGAGACAGTTAGAATAGCCTTCATCAGCTAAGTCCATCACTACGACCTAGCAAGGCGCCATTTGTAACACTGCATGTTTCTAAAGAGTCTCACTTGTATCGCCACAATCTCCAGATGTCTCAGCAAGAACGATGTATACAATGAGGGATTAAAAGTTAAGTATTCAAGGAGCTACGTACTTTTCTTTATAACATTCATTACGTATCCTGTTTCAGACCTCACTCCATCCTTCGTGAGTTAGCGCGTGCATCTTGACCGCCTCTTTCAATTAGTGTGCGTAGTGTTGGCAAGTCTGCCGACACTACAGTGTACGTGTGTGTGTCATAGGGATGAACACTAAACATCTTTGAATTAAAGAATTACTTTTGAATACATTATGGGAGAGGCAGTGATCGATGTGTTACAAATATTTACTATTAAAAACAGTCTTTATCACGATTTATTTATCAAGGTGACCGGTTTCGACCACTACTGTTGTCATCTTCAGACCATTGAGTAGGAACCTCTTTTCGTTGGAGAATCACTACTCAATGGTCTGAAGATGACCACAGTAGTTGATAAATAAATCGTGATCAAGACTGTTTTTAATAGTAAATATTTGAATTAAAGCGCTCAACCTGTACAGTTGTTTCAGGATAAATAGTAAAGTTTTAGGGCTGGTAGTATAGAACCATTCAGATAAAAATTTCTACGTGACACGCATTCACTTTTCAGGTTTGTTTCCATTAGGAACAACCTGCTTAATGAGGCCCAATATAGGAGGGAGGGCAGCATCGGTTGTAAATTTTTGATCTACTTATTGCACATCAATTTCAGCAACTGTGTAGCTATTTTCATTGCAATTACATCCAAGGCGTGATGAGTCGTCGTAGATGAAAGCGCACATGGTACCCCAGTAACATTACAGATAACAGTTAACATTTAAACAATTTCTAAGTGATATCATGTACGGTTTTATGTATAATGAGTCATCATGACTTGGATATAATTACAATGAAGATAGCTACATAGCAGTTGAAATCGATCTGCAATAAGCAAAATAATAATTTAATACCGATGTTGCCATTCCTCCTATCTTGGATCTAAATTTTTATTTGTTACAGAATTACAGCCGTCAGAACGTAACCTGGAGAAATATTCACAGCAGGGTACAGGAAGAGGCCAATGATTAACTTCAAAATTGATTTTTACAAATTCTTGCCGGCCAGTGTGGCCGAGCGGTTCTAGGCGCTACAGTCTGGAACGCACGACCACTACGGTCGCAGGTTCGAATCCTGCCTCGGGCATGGCTGTGTGTGATCCTGTTATTACGCAGAGCCTATGAGCGAGTATCTCGAAAACGGCGAAGCTGGCCGAATGTTCACGTGCTACTGTCGTGAGCAGCTATGGAAAGAGATAGAAGAACAGTGGAACCACCACTAGGCGCTAAATGGTTGGAAGTCTGCGACTCTTCGCAGAGCGTGGGGTTCGAGGGCTTGTCTGCTCTGTAAAGTGGGACGGACTGATCTGTGGCATCTATGCCAAAAGAGCACAATGCTGGTGCACGAACAAGTGTTTCGAAGCACACCGTTCATCGTACATTGTTGAACATGGAGCTCCGCAGCACCCACCCTGCCATGTTCACATGTCGACCGAACGACCATCAGAATTCGACCGTCGATCACTGAAAAGGTGTCGGTTCTTCAGGTGAATCGCAATTTTGCTACGCTAGCTCTCCACAAACGCTGTCATCGAGGTGAACGCGGGCTCGAAAAGTGCAGCGCCACTGACGGGAACTGGTGGGAGCAGTATTATGCTATGGCAGACATTCTCCTGCACTTGCAAGGGCCTTGTGGCGGTAATCAAAGACAGCTACGAACCACCTACACACCTTCATGCTTGACGTCTCCCCAACGGCGATGTCATCGTTCAGCAGTATAATTATCTGTGTCTGGGGGCCAGTACCGCGCTACAATGGTCTCAAACACACGTTGATGGCTCGTCGACCAAACTATGGAACCCATGCAGCTTTTCGCTGATGGTGCTGTAGTAAACAGAGAAGTTGCAGCATTAGAAAATTGAAGCGAAATGCAGGAAGATCTGCAGCGATAGGCACTTGGTGCAGGGAGTGGCAACTGACCCTTAACATACGAGGGCAGTTCAATAAGTAATGCAACACATTTTTTTCTGAAACAGGGGTTGTTTTATTCAGCATTGAAATACACCAGGTTATTCCCCAATCCTTTAGCTACACAACACTATTTTTCAACGTAATCTCCATTCAATGCTACGGCCTTACGCCACCTTGAAATGAGGGCCTGTATGCCTGCACGGTACCATTCCACTGGTCGATGTCGGAGCCAACGTCGTACTGCATCAATGACTTCTTCATCATCCGCGTAGTGCGTCCCTCGGATTGCGTCCTTCATTGGGCCAAACATATAGAAATCCGTCGGTGCGAGATCGGGGCTGTAGGGTGCATGAGGAAGAACAGTCCACTGAAGTTTGGTGAGCTCCTCTCGGGTGCGAAGACTTGTGCGAGGTCTTGCGTTGTCATGATGAAGGAGAAGTTCGTTCTGATTTTTGTGCCTACGAACACGCTGAAGTCGTTTCTTCAATTTCTGAAGAGTAGCACAATACACTTCAGAGTTGATCGTTTGACCATGGGGAAGGACATCGAACAGAATAACCCCTTCAGCGTCCCAGAAGGCTATAACCATGACTTTACCGGCTGAGGGTATGGCTTTAAACTTTTTCTTGGTAGGGGAGTGGGTGTGGCGCCACTCCATTGATTGCCGTTTTGTTTCAGGTTCGAAGTGATGAACCCGTGTTTCATCGCCTGTAACAACCTTTGACAAGAAATTGTCACCCTCAGCCACATGACGAGCAAGCAATTCCGCACAGATGGTTCTCCTTTGCTCTTTATGGTGTTCGGTTAGACAACGAGGGACCCAGCGGGAAGAAACCTTTGAATATCCCAACTGGTGAACAATTGTGACAGCACTACCAACAGAGATGTCAAGTTGAGCACTGAGTTGTTTGATGGTGATCCGTCGATCATCTCGAACGAGTGTGTTCGCACGCATTGCAGGAGTCACAGCTGTGCACGGCCAGCCCGCACGCGGGAGATCAGACAGTCTTGCTTGACCTTGCGACGATGATGACACACGCTTTGCCCAACGACTCATTGTGCTTTTGTCCACTGCCAGATCACCGTAGACATTCTGCAAGCGCCTATGAATATCTGAGATGCCCTGGTTTTCCGCCAAAAGAAACTCGATCACTGCCCGTTGTTTGCAACGCACATCCGTTACAGACGCCATTTTAACAGCTCCGTACAGCGCTGCCACCTGTCGGAAGTCAATGAAGCTATACGAGACGAAGCGGGAATGTTTGAAAATATTCCACAACAAATTTCCGGTTTTTTCAACCAAAATTGGCCGAGAAAAAAAATGTGTTGCATTACTTATTGAACTTCCCTCGTAGATAAATGTAGTGTATTACGAATAAATAGAAAGAGGGATCCTTTATTGTATGATTATATGATAGCGGAACAAACACTGGTAGTAGTTAGTTCTGTAAAATATCTGGGAGTATGCGTACGGAACGATTTGGAGTGGAATGATCATATAAAATTAGTTGTTGGTAAGCCGGGTGCCAGGTTGAGATTAATTGGGAGAGTCCTTAGAAAATGTGGTCCGTCAACAAAGGAGGTGGCTTACCAAACACTCGTTCGACCTATACTTGAGTATTGCTCATCAGTGTGGGATCCGTATCGGGTTGACAGAGGAGACAGAGAAGATCCAAAGAAGAGCGGCGCGTTCCGTCACAGGATTATTTGGTAAGCGTGATAGCGTTACGGAGATGTTTAGCAAACTCAAGTGGCAGACTCTGCAAGTGAGGCGCTCTGCATCGCGGTGTAGCTTGCTGTTCAGGTTTCGAGAGGGTGCGTTTCTGGATGAGGTATCGAATATATTGCTTCCCCCTACTTATACCTCCCGAGGAGATCACGAATGTAAAATTAGAGAGATTCGAGCGCGCACGGAGGCTTTCCGGCAGTCGTTCTTCCCGCGAACCGTACGCGACTGGAACAGGAAAGGGATGTAATGACAGTGGCACGTAAAGTGCCCTCCGCCACACACCGTTGGTAGCTTGCGGAGCATAAATGTAGATCTAGATGTAGATCTGGGTCGTTATGGCCCGACATCACCAGGTACGCAAATCAGTGGCCTGTAATTTTCGTGAATTACATGACCTGTGCGTAGACATCTAATGCCACGTATCTCCACTATTGGATACCTGATTCGCAGAATCAGTGATTTATTTAGTTGCAAAATACAGACAACCTATTAACCATTTTTGTATGTCTATCCTTCTAGCAGGAGGTCTCTGGGACGACGGCCGTTTACTATCGTGACAAAAAATAAAAACACCTTCAGCTGTCCTTATGATGATATTTTATTTTGTCGCTACCAGTTTCAACGCTTCATTGCGTCATCTTCAAGCCTTTATGCACAAAACATTAAAGATAGCATTATCAACTTATCAATCGAGGTACAGATGGTTCAAATGGCTCTGAGCACTATTCGACTTAACTTCTGAGGTCATTAGTCGCCTAGAACTTAGAACTAATTAAACCTAACTAACCTAAGGACATCACACACATCCATGCCGGAGGCAGGATTCGAACCTGCGACCGTAGCGGTCGCTCGGCTCCAGACTGTAGCGCCTAGAACCGCACGGCCACTCCGGCCGGCCAATCGAGGTACAGAGAAACAGATTAAACCAGAATGAGAACAATGGGAAGACTCTACAAATGAATCACACCGAACATTTGACAGAAAGAACAGATACATTCATTGCTATATCTAAAATGTACCATCACAAATTTACGCTCAATACATTGTACAATTATGCTATCTATTAAAACTTCTTTAAATAATATCCATGATTTTTATTTGACAGTCGGACATGAATTATCTGCACAGCCCTGAAGTAACTTACTGTAAGACAAAATAACTGTAAAAGGTGATGAGTGGAAGGAAACAATACCTCAAAAAGAAGTAAAAAGTAGGAACATGACCTATGTGTCATGTCAAAGTATAAAATGTTCTGTAATTTGATTGATAAGTTGGTAATGCTAACGTTAATGTTTTATCCGTACAGGCCTGAAGATGACGCAATGAAGCGTTGAAACTGGTAGGGACAAAATAAAATAAAATTATAGAGACGGCTGAAGGTGTTTTTATTTTTTGTCACCCATTAACCAGGTGGTTATAATCTTTCAGCCCATGTGTGTATCTTTATTCTCTGACTTTGGGTGCTGGTACTGCTCAGGAAGCTGTTCACAGTGAGACCCAAATCAATATCCCAGCTCATAGAATGACGGCTTCAGGCTATGAGACGTGTCAGAACGAAGTGCAGGCTTGTGACTTGGTGTGACGTCAACGTAGTTTACTGTAATATATGACGTCTCCAACACTGTTTTTTCTGTTCATTTGAAAACGGTTGCAACTGGCAGTGGATTAACTTTTGCGATTTCAGAACTTTTACTATTCGCACCACCAATTTCTTCCCGTGCTCCAGGCCTGCAAATCTGGGATGGTTCAAATGGCTCTGAGCACTATGGGACATAACATCTGAGATCATTAGTCCCCTAGAACTTAGAACTACTTAAACCCAACCAACCTAAGGACATCACACACATACATGCCCGAGGCCGGATTCGAACCTGCGACCGTAGTGGTCACGCGGTTTCAGACTGAAACGCCTAGAACCGCTCGGCCACACCGGCTGGCCGCAAATCTAGGAGACAGAGCTATTTTATGTGCAGAACAATGAATCAATCGTTGTAATTTTTTGCTCCTTCATTCTCAACTAAATCTTTAAATTCTTGCTGGATGGTATTGCAATGTCGTTTCTGTCGTGACTGACAATTCTCAATTTCTCTCAAACACAACTTTTATTGAGGTAAGTTCACAAGGTTGATGACTCAACAAGTAACGAATAGGTAACAATAACGATACCAGTAAAAGTCTCCTAATGAGGCAAAGAAAAGTTCCCTTCTAATTTTCCGCAAAGGTTCGTGATAACACACTCACACACTAGTAAGAGTCCAGTTCAGAGACGAAGACCTAATCTTCAGCGGCCGAAGTACACGAGGTCGGCATCCGGAGTGAACTGTACTTCGGGGCTGGTTCTAGCCCCTAAATGTCTGTCTCCAGCCAATCAGGTTTTGGCGTAGGGATACTTCCTGCAGGCCGTGGCTTGAGCTCCCCCTGCACGAAGTAGTGCTCGGAATGTCTGTTTCCATTATGTTGTATGTAAACAGCCGGTGTTCACCATGATGCTTTTGGTACGCCTTGGACACTGACAACGCCGTCCTCTGTGGTGTAACATGGGTTGCCGCCCTGCAGGGGCTACCTTGGCTCCGGCATAACAGTTTCCAGTTTCGTTGCGATAAGCAGTAGCTATCGCTCATGCGAACTGAGAATCTTCATCCCTCTCCTCTGTCATCCCCATTCATTTTTAAGGACTGCGACGATAGGTCACTAGACTGGCTCTTTTTGTCCAAACAGCCACTGGGCATTGCGAATGTCCTTGATACAAAGAACAAATAGTGGAGGTTAAATAGCGCTGAAAACACTATTCTGCCGAACGCAGAGAATTCTGATGGTCAAAACTGCCGCAAAGCAGTGCTGAAGCAAATGCCGCGCTGTCCCGGGTACTTTCGAGAAGGACCGAACAAAGCCGAGTGGCAGGCCGTCCTGCGGCCCCCCACACGCTGCAAGCGTTACGTTTAACCCTGTGTGGTCGAAGAGACAGCCTGGAACAGGCTGTGTGAACGACCTGCATAAGAAGAAACGTTTCAGAAAGAAGTCTCGTAGTTGTAGGGGATTCGATTCCGACGGTATTTTATCACAGAAAAAAGTTCGATCCACGAGTGAACGACCGTTTTCATGTCAAAAATGTTCCGGCTTGTATTGTAGCCTTCGGCGCAAAGAGAAGCCTGCGCGGCTGATCGGGCCGGCGGCAATTTCGGCGCAGAACAAAAGGTCCGGCCCGCCGCCAAAGGCACACAGAAACAATTACTCTGACCGCGACCGGCCGGAGGGGGAGCTGCACGCTTGATTAGCCGACCACACACCGGAGCGGCAGATTGCTCTAACTCGCTTTACTGGGGGGGGGGGGGGGGGGGGGGCACGGTCTCGTGTGCGGTTCCCTTTCTACCTGGAGGCACTTTTTTTATTTTTTTATTTCAAGGAACGAACGCGGTACGTACGGAATAGTGCTGCTCATCCGTTTCCAGCTTTCACTACCAGCGCTTGTGGCAACACAATGAAAACCAGTACATTCTGCGTGCCAACTCGCTGCAGACTCAAGCGCCGCGCTACGAGCCTACTCGTGCGCACAGAGAGTGCCAGTTATCCCGTTAGTCAGAATACGGCAGCGCCGCTTCAAGCAGACCGTCCCTAGTGCTCCACTTGTCTGCAGTCTTTCTCAGAAGACTGTAGAGAATCTATTCGGTAAAAAAGGGACAAAAAAACTTTAGAATTTGGTATTCTCGTGAGTCAGCTTCACGTTGAATTGCCATTGTACGAGGGCTATTCGGAAAGTAAGCAACGATGGGTCGAGAAATCGTAACCACAGTTAAAATCAAAATTGTTTTATTTGCAAAGGTTAGCTACACTTTCTACCTACTTCTCTACACAGTCGCCGCTCAGACTTAGAAATCTGTCGTAGCGTTGTACCAACTTTTCAATTCCCTCATTATACAGGGTGAGTCACCTAACGTTACCGCTGGATATATTTCGTAAACCACATCAAACACTAACGAATCGATTCCACAGACCGAACGTGAGGAGAGGGGCTACTGTAATTGTTTAATACAAACCATACAAAAATGCACGGAAGTATGTTTTTTAACACAAACCTGCTTTTTTTTAAATGGAACCCCGTTAGTTTTGTTAGCACATCTGAACATATGAACAAATACGTAATCAGTGCCGTTTGTTGCATTGTAAAATGTTAATTACATCCGGAGATATTGTAACCTAAAGTTGACGCCTGAGTACCACTCCTCCGCCGTTCGATCGTGTGTATCAGAAAGCACCGAATTACGTAGGGATCCAAAGGGAACGGTGATGGACCTTAGGTACAGAAGAGACTGGAGCAGCACATTACGTCCACATGCTAACACCTTTTTATCGGTCTTTTTCACTGACGCACATGTACGTTACCACAGCCGGCCGAAGTGGCCGTGCGGTTAAAGGCGCTGCAGTCTGGAACCGCAAGACCACTACGGTCGCAGGTTCGAATCCTGCCTCGGGCATGGATGTTTGTGATGTCCTTAGGTTAGTTAGGTTTAACTAGTTCTAAGTTCTAGGGGACTAATGACCTCAGCAGTTGAGTCCCATAGTGCTCAGAGCCATTTGAACCATTTTTTACATTACCATAGGACGTGGAGGACGCATAAATTGGCCAGCCCGTTGTCCTGATCTTACACCTCTCGACTTCTTTCTCTGGGGTACGTTAAAGGAGAATGTGTACCGTGATGTGCCTACAACCCCAGAGGATATGAAACAACGTATTGTGGCAGCCTGCGGCAACATTACACCAGATGTACTGCGGCCTGTACGACATTCATTACGCCAGAGATTGCAATTGTGTGCAGCAAATGATGGCCACCACATTGAACATCTATTGGCCTGAATTGTGAATTTGTGTTAAGAAACATACTTCCGTGCATTTTTTTATGGTTTGTATTAACCAATTACACTAGCCCCTCTCCTCACGTTCGATCTGTGGAATCGATTCGTCAGTATTTGATGTGGTTTACGAAATACATCCAGCGGTAATGTTAGATGACTCACCCTGTAGAAGACACCCGCCAGTGCTTTCTGACAATTTTCTTCTCTGGACTGCAGCTCGTTGTCTGTGTCAAAATATTGTCTTCATAGCCAACAGTTCATCTGAACCTCAGGGGTAGCCGACTACGTGCTTTATTGTGGGTGATCAAACACTTCCCATCGAAAACGCTGCAGGAGCATCTTCATTGCCCCTGCAGAGTGCGGCCGAGAACTGTCGTGTAGAACGAACCGCATGACAGTTATGCTATGTGGATTGCATAGCTTCAGGCGAAATCTTTCGCCAGGTCTTCATACTTGACGGGGGACTCTAATTTGTAGCCATTTTTACGTTCTGTGAGCTCAGAACTGAAAGGAGTGACATGATGCGATCGACGGGTGTACTAGACAGTGCCCAACACATCAGAGTTTCACTGTATTTTCCATTTCGTGACCAATCGTTCCTTACTTTCCGAATGACCCTTGTACTAATGGCAATAGATGCTGTGATATTTCGCAGCTCAGCAACACATTGCACAAATTTCGAATAGACTGCAATAAAAATACGAGATGACATGAATCTATGTTTGCTGTATGTTAGACTGTACATTGCAATCTACCAAGTTTAGCTATGCTTCTGCATTTTTCATCTGATAGCTCTTAACAATTTTTAAATAAAACAAGCGTTAATAACATTCTACGGCTTTAAATTTAAAGAAGGACAACAGCCTGTCTCAAAAACCGATGTTTTATTTTTAGTTTTTATTTATTTTTTATTTTTTTAAAGCGCTATGGAACTTAAATCTGACGTCATGAATCCCCTAGAGTTACAACTACTTGAACCTAACTAACCTAAGGACATAACACACATCCATGCCCAAGGCAGGATTCGAACCTGCGACCGTATCAGCAGCACGGTTCCTCCTAAAAGCGCTCGGGTACAGCGACCGGCCATATCTTATTGCACATCTAGATTTCGACTACAGCACAGTCACATTGGTGCATTACCTGAAGTTGATCCTGTGTCAATTTGGTACCTGCATGACTCTTCTGGTAATACACCGATGATGAGTATTTATATTCGAAATCTAGAACTGCAATAAATTACCGATTTCTGTGACTGGCTGCTACCCTCCTTTAAATTTGAATGTTTATTGGCCACCTTGGACAAATCCATTCTGTGGGCTCCAATTTATTTATTATTCTGCGTCTTTATTCCTCGTGTTTACGCACATACAGCTCTCTGTCGCTAGACGGCTCTGAATGGGAGCACTGTCACTCTATGAGGAACAGTGAAAACTTTATATGTACAAGTATGCAGTATGACAATGCCAGACCACACAAACACTGCAACAATGTATTTAACGTCTTCGGTTGATTGTCATTGATCATCTTCTTTACTGTCCCACTTTCCCCACTCAATTTCCAGCTCCTCCTGAAAATTACAGAAATCATCAAGGAATGGAAATAAAATCCCCTTGATGGAATCTGCTGTTCCAATGCCTTGCGCCTACTCAGCCAGCAAACGTACATCACAGAGGACACCTCTTCAGACAATACACAAGAGATGGCCACAGTGTATACAGCCATAAGGTGGTCAACCAATCACGGACAGAGGTCACTGGTCCTGTGGATCTTTTCAATGGACCACGTGGCTAAAACTAACAAATTCTGCAGTATCCTGGCGCCTGGTCAATCTTTAGGCTTACGCTCGGCAGTTCACTCCAAGAGAGTTTCCTGGGACAGTCTTTGCTAGTCACACGATCCCACTCTGAAGCCCCCGCTACGACGACGACTCTGCCAACGTCTACTTTCACCCCAAGGCGTTGCCATCTACAGAGCGTGGCCTCAGAGGCCGTGACCAACTACTGATCTTCGTAGTAACTCTATCTACACTCCTGGAAATGGAAAAAAGAACACATTGACACCGGTGTGTCAGACCCACCATACTTGCTCCGGACACTGCGAGAGGGCTGTACAAGCAATGATCACACGCACGGCACAGCGGACACACCAGGAACCGCGGTGTTGGCCGTCGAATGGCGCTAGCTGCGCAGCATTTGTGCACCGCCGCCGTCAGTGTCAGCCAGTTTGCCGTGGCATACGGAGCTCCATCGCAGTCTTTAACACTGGTAGCATGCCGCGACAGCGTGGACGTGAACCGTATGTGCAGTTGACGGACTTTGAGCGAGGGCGTATAGTGGACATGCGGGAGGCCGGGTGGACGTACCGCCGAATTGCTCAACACGTGGAGCGTGAGGTCTCCACAGTACATCGATGTTGTCGCCAGTGGTCGGCGGAAGGTGCACGTGCCCGTCGACCTGGGACCGGACCGTAGCGACGCACGGATGCACGCCAAGACCGTAGGATCCTACGCAGTGCCGTAGGGGACCGCACCGCCACTTCCCAGCAAATTAGGGACACTGTTGCTCCTGGGGTATCGGCGAGGACCATTCGCAACCGTCTCCATGAAGCTGGGCTACGGTCCCGCACACCGCTAGGCCGTCTTCCGCTCACGCCCCAACATCGTGCAGCCCGCCTCCAGTGGTGTCGCGACAGGCGTGAATGGAGGGACGAATGGAGACGTGTCGTCTTCAGCGATGAGAGTCGTTTCTGCCTTGGTGCCAATGATGGTCGTATGCGTGTTTGGCGCCGTGCAGGTGAGCGCCACAATCAGGACTGCATACGACCGAGGCACACAGGGCCAACACCCGGCATCATGGTGTGGGGAGCGATCTCCTACACTGGCCGTACACCACTGGTGATCGTCGAGGGGACACTGAATAGTGCACGGTACATCCAAACCGTCATCGAACCCATCGTTCTACCATTCCTAGACCGGCAAGGGAACTTGCTGTTCCAACACGACAATGCACGTCCGCATGTATCCCGTGCCACCCAACGTGCTCTAGAAGGTGTAAGTCAACTACCCTGGCCAGCAAGATCTCCGGATCTGTCCCCCATTGAGCATGTTTGGGACTGGATGAAGCGTCGTCTCACGCGGTCTGCACGTCCAGCACGAACGCTGGTCCAACTGAGGCGCCAGGTGGAAATGGCATGGCAAGCCGTTCCACAGGACTACATCCAGCATCTCTACGATCGTCTCCATGGGAGAATAGCAGCCTGCATTGCTGCGAAAGGTGGACACACACTGTACTAGTGCCGACATTGTGCATGCTCTGTTGCCTGTGTCTATGTGCCTGTGGTTCTGTCAGTGTGATCATGTGATGTATCTGACCCCAGGAATGTGTCAATAAAGTTTCCCCTTCCTGGGACAATGAATTCACGGTGTTCTTATTTCAATTTCCAGGAGTGTATTTTTCATCGGCAGTACGCCAGACTTAAACCTTTGTGCATCCCTTCAGCACTTCAAATCTTGCTCGTCCTCCTCCCACCTTAACATTTGTACATCCCTTCCAAATTTCGCTTGTGGCATACTTGGAGTATGGAAATTGGATTTTTGAACTTCCAGTTTATTGTGACATTTTCAGGCCTTCGGCCTTCTGATATATTGTTTCTTAAAAGACATCATAGTCGCCGCTGACTGTATGAAATATTTACTATTACGATTGCAATCTCGGCCTTGGGGCCATTTTCAAATAACACTACAAAAGTTACATTCTTTCAGAATATTTAAGGAGCTTAGCTCCACATTTTGTCAGTGCACTTGAGCTTTTATTTGTGATATATCATTAGAACGATGGTAAAATTGACAATACAGAACATATTTAAGAACATTTTACGATGTACGAGGGCAGTTCAATAAGTAATGCAACACATTTTTTTCTGAAACAGGGGTTGTTTTATTCAGCATTGAAATACACCAGGTTATTCCCCAATCCTTTAGCTACACAACACTATTTTTCAACGTAATCTCCATTCAATGCTACGGCCTTACGCCACCTTGAAATGAGGGCCTGTATGCCTGCACGGTACCATTCCACTGGTCGATGTCGGAGCCAACGTCGTACTGCATCAATAACTTCTTCATCATCCGCGTAGTGCGTGCCACGGATTGCGTCCTTCATTGGGCCAAACATATGGAAATCCGACGGTGCGAGATCGGGGCTGTAGGGTGCATGAGGAAGAACAGTCCACTGAAGTTTTGTGAGCTCCTCTCGGGTGCGAAGACTTGTGCGAGGTCTTGCGTTGTCATGAAGAAGGAGAAGTTCGTTCTGATTTTTGTGCCTACGAACGCGCTGAAGTCGTTTCTTTAATTTCTGAAGAGTAGCACAATACACTTGAGAGTTGATCGTTTGACCATGGGGAAGGACATCGAACAGAATAACCCCTTCAGCGTCCCAGAAGACTGTAACCATGACTTTACCGGCTGAGGGTATGGCTTTAAACTTTTTCTTGGTAGGGGAGTGGGTGTGGCGCCACTCCATTGATTGCCGTTTTGTTTCAGGTTCGAAGTGATGAACCCATGTTTCATCGCCTGTAACAATCTTTGACAAGAAATTGTCACCCTCAGCCACATGACGAGCAAGCAATTCCGCACAGATGGTTCTCCTTTGCTCTCTATGGTGTTCGGTAAGACAACGAGGGACCCAGCGGGAAGAAACCTTTGAATATCCCAACTGGTGAACAATTGTGACAGCACTACCAACAGAGATGTCAAGTTGAGCACTGAGTTGTTTGATGGTGATCCGTCGATCATCTCGAACGAGTGTGTTCGCACGCTCCGCCATTGCAGGAGTCACAGCTGTGCACGGCCGTCCCGCACGCGGGAGATCAGATAGTCTTGCTTGACCTTGCGGCGATGATGACACACGCTTTGCCCAACGACTCACCGTGCTTTGGTCCACTGCCAGATCACCGTAGACATTCTGCAAGCGCCTATGAATATCTGAGATGCCCTGGTTTTCCGCCAAAAGAAACTCGATCACTGCCCGTTGTTTGCAATGCACATCCGTTACAGACGCCATTTTAACAGCTCCGTACAGGGCTGCCACCTGTCGAAAGTCAATGAAACTATACGAAACGAAGCGGGAATGTTTGAAAATATTCCACAAGAAATTTCCGGTTTTTTCAACCAAAATTGGCCGAGAAAAAAATGTGTTGCATTACTTATTGAACTGCCCTCGTAATAAGCGTCGTACTCATCGGAGCTTGTGGGACTCTCGCAGTGAAAAGGCTACAATTTGACGATGACATGTACTCATGTCAGGTAACCTTATATTCTGACAGAATGTAACTTTTGCATTGTTACTTGAAAATTGACCTAAGGCCGAAATTGCAATCGTAATAATAAATATTTCATACAGTCAACGGCGACTATGATGTCTTATAAGAAATTTTATATGGCTCTGAATCCCAACCATGAGAAGTTAAATGATACATTATTGTTGTTGTTTCCTTATTCAAGAATTGACTTGTTTTCAGTTCTTATGTTGGAAACTAATACCTGTCGAAGAAAACTGTTTATGTGTGTTACAATAAACTACATATTGGTATCGTACCTGGGTACTTGTCTTGCACTGCCTAAGGTGGACATACACTATGGGATCAAAAGCATCAGGACACCCCCAAAACATACGTTTTTGATATTAGGCACACTGTGTTTTCAGTTCTTATGTTGGAAACTAATACCTGTCGAAGAAAACTGTTTATGTGTGTTACAATAAACTACATATTCGTATCGTACCTGGGTACTTGTCTTGCACTGCCTAAGGTGGACATACACTATGGGATCAAAAGCATCAGGACACCCCCAAAACATACGTTTTTGATATTAGGCACACTGTGTTACCACCTACTGACAGGTACCCGATATCAGCGACGTCAGTACTCATTAGACATCGTGAGAGAGCAGAATGGGGCCCTCCGCGGAAATCATGGACTCCGAACGTGGTCAGGTGATGGGATGTCACTTGCGTCATACGTCTGTACGCAATATTTCCACGCTCCAAAACATCCCTAGGTCCACTGCTTCCGATGTGATAGTGAAGTGGAAACGTGAAGGTCACGTACAGCACAAAATGGTACAGGCCGACCTGGTTTGATGACTGACAGAGACTACTGACAGTTGAAGATAGCCGTAATGTGTAATACGTAGACATCTATCCAGACCATCACACAGGAATTCCAAACTGCATCAGGGTCCACTGCAAGTACTATGACAGTTAGGCGGGATGTGAGAAAACTGGGATTTCATGGTTGAGCCGCTGCTCGTAAGCCACACATCACGCCGGTACATGCCAAACGATGCCTCGCTTGGTGTAAGGAGCGTAAACATTGGGCGATTGAACAGTGGAAAATCGTTGTGTGGAGTGACGAATCATGGTACACAATGTGGCGAATGCCGGTGAACGTCATCTGCCAGCGAGTGTAGAGCCGACAGTAAAATTCAAAGGCGGTGGTGTTATGGTGTGGTCATGTTTTTCATGGAAGGGTCTTGCACACCATGTTGGTTTGCGTTGCACTCTCAGCACAGGCCTACATTGAAGTTTCGATTACCTTCTTGCTTCCCACTGTTCAAGAGCAATTCGGGGATGGCGATTGTATCTTTCAGCACGATCGAGCACCTGTTAATAATGCACGGCCTGTGGCGGAGTGGATACACGGCAATAACATGCCTGTAATGGACTGGCCTGCACAGAGTCCTGACCTGAATCCTGCAGAACACCTTGGAATGTTTTGGAACGCTGACTTCGTGCTAGGTCTCACCGACGGACTTCGGTACCTCTCCTCAGTGCAGCACTCCATGCTGAATGGGTTGCCAATCCCCAAGAAACCTTCTAGTACCTGATTGAACGTGCACCTGCGAGAGTGGAAGTTGTCATCAAGGGTAAGGGTGGGCCAATACCATATTGAATTCCATCATTACCGATGGAGGGCGTCACGAACTTGTAAGTCATTTTCAGCCAGGCGTCCGGATACTTTTGATCACGTAGTGTATCAGTATCCATATAGACAACAAGCTGACCTTTGACACACTGCTGTTTGCGCGTAAAATTTAAAGCCTTATGGCATGGTCGGCTGCGAGACCCGAAGGATGGCACTGAGCAGCCAGATTGGAAAACTTATCCCCATCCTTCGTACACACTGGCGCTTTTCCTTCATCAAGAGTGAGCATTGTGTGTTATGCATATCTGTTATGCGTAAGTGACTGTGATGGATGTGTGAGTAGTGTGGTGCCATGTACGTATTTTATGACGATGAGAGACGGAAGCGAGTGAAACCGTTGTTGGCATATAACCTACCCCTCCCGAATAGAAGCAAGGGTGTTGTCGAGCTCATTGTCCCCATCGCGAACGGACGGATAACCATCCACAGTGTCACATACCCCTCTCTTCATAAGAAGCTTTGGAACTTAAATCCATGACGCTGGTAACCACTAACTTCACAGCAGTGAAAGCAGCCAATGGCGAGGGGTGTTTCCAAGAGGTACGATAAGTGCTGGCCACGCCAGACATTGCGTAACGTCGGCGATACGACGGAAACCGGTGTATTCAAAGAGGCACAGCCGTTGGTACTGTATGAAGATGACCAGCTACATTTTGCTAAATCCGAGGATGATATAGAGAGATCAGTGTATGACCTGCCCACAAAAGCACAGCAGTAACATTCATGAAAGCCAAATTTTTGGCCTACATCGGGAAAGATTCCAAGATAACTGAAGTATGAATGGACAACACAACTCTCGAGCAACGTCCAAATACGAAGATTCAGTACAATCTCAGCTGGTGAAATGGTAAGGTTGGGGGACCTGGGAGTGATAAGCTGCCAAGCCTACACTCAGCAAAATAAAATTTCACAATTTATATCACACCGACAGTTATACATAAGACACATGCGTTCTTGATTATTAGATTTAACACTCATAAGGTAATTAATGAGTCGCTTAAAACAGCTAAGAAATAAAAGAGGCACTTTAAATATCAGAAATAAATTCTCTTGAAAAGAGCTATGTGCCTATGCATTCAATTACTTCAAAGCTAGTAATTAACATAACTACAATAACCACAGTTAAAATAAATCCACAGCTTAATAACAATACCAAAACAGCACGCCAATAGACGAAAAAAGGAGCTAAAGAATCATCTTTAAAATCCTGTCTCACAAGCTGGTACGTGCGTTATTTACATTCGCTACACGTCTCAAGATGCCTTCCACCAGATTTAGAGAGGTGTAATGAAACGATTAGGCCTTAGAGCACGAAAACAGAAAAAAAGCAGTGTTACCACACATGCCTTACCATCTTAAAACAATGTCATATATAAGTAATTGAAGCGAAGATGCCAGAGTCGCACTTTTTCCAAAAATCAGCAGCTTAAGTCAGTTTATCATGTGTATTCCAGTAACTAGTCAACCTCACTAGCCAAGTCGCATGTCCGCTTTTGTCGTTAGAAGTTGCCAATCGTCGCTGTAGGCGGGCTTTGTTCACGTTATCACCACTGCCAGGAGATCCCATGGCCAATGTACCCTCCAAAGTAGCGAATCCCCTTAAAAATGGAGGATGCGGATCTCGCAGCATCTCGCGACACGCCACAGAAATTCCACAAACCTCAGGTTAGGACATTAGCGCAAGCTTACAATATATCGATACGGAAGTATCAGCTACATACAAGGAAACGGCATGGAACGAAAAATCACAAACCTCTCAAAAGTCAAAGAACTAATAAATAATATGAGACCATCTCTACTTCAGGGACAAACCAGACGCAGTCTAGAACATTCTGTGTGTGAATGTACCCTTGCTCAACGTATACTATTGATGAAAAGTTCTCGGGTTTCCAGAGGGAGGCACTGTTAAAGTATCGGCAAGTTTCGAGGACTGACATACTCATCATCTGCGAAACGTCGCGGTATTTTAATAGTGCCACTTCGCTGCAAGTCAGAGATCTTTTCACATATACAACACTCAGGCCATACTTCGCCTCATGTGTGGCAGTGAAGCTTGGTCATTCCATAGAAACGAGAAACGGAGATGTTGTTCATAAAAACAGCGAACATATGGGATAGATTAAGACGTATGTGATTGGTTCGAAGATTTCTTTATAGGATGCGGTATGTTGTCCTCGACGGCAAGTGTTCATCAGTGAGAAGGATATCGTCAGGGGCGCCCCAGGAATCTGTGGTAGGACATATACAGAGGGGTCCAGAAAATTGTATCCACTGTTTAAAAGTCCATAACTTGCAAACTAATTGACGGAGTTATCTCATTTTTGGTGAAAATGTGGATTAAAGCCCAACTTAAATGGTGTTCGAAATGGTCACCATTAACATCCACACACAAACGATGCCGCCGAACTACAGCACGAACTACTGACTGCAACGTGTTCAGTTGGATATTTGCACATGAATGAACGATGGATTCTCGAAGTTCATCCAATGTGTGTGGCTTTTGTCGATAACCGACGTCCTTTAGTGTTCCCCACAGGTAAAAGGCCAGAGGAGTTAGGTCAGGAGAACGTGGTGGATACTCCACAGCACCTCTACGGCCTATCCATCTGAATCGTTAAAGGTGTCGGTGGCTCTGTTTAATACTCATTTCGCCATTGCTGTTGAACCTCATTAATGGTTTCGTACTCAAAATACTACTTCAAAACTGACTTCCTTTCATCGAATGTAAGCCTTGCACCAGCCATGTTTACTCGAGTAAATAAGTGCAACTAAGAACAAAACACTGACTATCTGGCGACCGTCATCTGGCAGAAGAAAACAACGCAATATAACGCTTATGTAGCGATTGCCGGAAGTACAAACTATTACAACACCAAAGATGAAACAACTCCGTCAATTGGTTAGCCAGTTTGGACTTTTAAACAGTGGATACATTTTTTTTACCTCTCTCTCTCTCTCTCTCTCTCTCTCTCTCTCTCTCTCTCTCTGTATATCTGATGACAGAGCGAACAGCAATCTGCGCCTGTTTACTGATGGTGCTGTGGTGTACGAGAAGACGGCACCATTGAGTGACTTTAGGAGAGGAAAAGATGACTTAGACTAAATTTTTTGTTGGTGTGATGAACGGCAGCTACCGCTAAATGTAAAAAAAAAGTGAGGTAATGCATATGAGGAGGGGAAGCAAGCCCGTAATGTTCTAATACAGCATTAGTAGTGTCTTGATGACACAGTCAGGTCGTTTAAATACCTGAGTGTAGCGTTGCAAAGTGAGATGAGCTGAATCGAGCATGTGAAGATGTGGTAGGTAAGGCGAACGGTCGGCTTTGGTTTACTGGGAGAATTTTGGGAAAGTGTGGTTCATCTGTAACTGATATCACATATGGTACACTAGAGTGACCTATTCTTGAGTTCTGCTCGAGTGTTTGGAACCCGCACCAGGTCGGCTTAAACGAAGGCATCGAAGCAGTTCAGAGGTAGACTGGTAGATTTGTTTAGATCGACCATGATGCAAGTCTTACGGAAATACTTCACGAACTCAAATGGGAATCCCACGTGGGGAAACGCTCTTTTCGAGGTACACTGTTGAGAAAATTCAGAGATCTGGCATTGGAAACTGACTGCTCAAGAACCACGAAAATAAGATACCAGAGATCAGAGCTCATATGGAGGCATAGCTGTGAGTGGAACGGGAAAGGTAATGACTTTTTTTGTACGAGGTATAGTGTATTGTGAAGTACGTATGTAGATGTAGACGTATGTTGACACTAC
Organism: Schistocerca nitens; assembly: GCF_023898315.1. Lineage (NCBI taxonomy): Eukaryota > Metazoa > Arthropoda > Insecta > Orthoptera > Acrididae > Schistocerca > Schistocerca nitens. The sequence continues at coordinate 44,176,010 of NC_064623.1, read as the reverse complement.
GGGACAGGGAGAAGGTCTGATGACAAGTTTAGGTATCTCAAAGTAAAATCAAATCTCAACAAAGAACAGTATTTCAAAACACCTTGAAGGCTCCTGTACTATAGATTGGCTGGATATCAAGGTAAAACTACTTATCGACATAATAAAGAGTTATATAATATTGGAAGGACCATGTACCTCAAAGTTAAACCAGTTCTCAGTATACTACCTAACTACGTAATATTTTTGTAAGGAGCATGTACTATGGTCAAGACTGGCCAGATCCCTTGAACAATCTTGAAGAAGTAATCCAGAAGGCCGGCCGGAGTGGCCGTGCTGTTCTAGGCGCTAAAGTATGGAACTGAGCGATCGCTACGGTCGCAGGTTCGAATCCTGCCTCAGGTATGGATGTGTGTGATGTCCTTAGCTTAGTTAGGTTTATTTAGTTCTAAGTTCTAGGCGACTGATGACCTCAGAAGTCGCATAGTGGTCAGAGCCATTTGAGCCATTTAATCCAGAGTCAGAAGGCGTTTAGGAAGACCAATAAGAAGTTGAACTGATATCCGTAACAAAAATGGTTCAAATGGCTCTGAGCACTATGGGACTGAACATCAGTGGTCATCAGTCCCCTAGAACATAGAACTACTTAAACCTAACTAACCTAAGGACATCACACACATCCATGCCCGAGGCAGGATTCGAACCTGCGACCGTAGCGGTCGCGCAGTTCCAGACTGAAGAGCATAGAACCGCTCGGCCACCAGCGGCCGGCGACAAGTTTCCACATGGACGGTACGACGACATCCAGAGCACCACATACTGTCAGCAGAATGCCCATTGTTGCAGTTTCTGTCGATGTGACAGCAGAGAAACATCTGACAACATTACACAGCAGTGACATCACGTCGTCTTTGCTGATGATTCCCAAATCTCATTACATTCCATTGATTGAGGTAACCCAATGTCGAGACTTCGAGGAGAGCAAATGCTCCCGTAATCTATTTCTTGTTGTCATATTTTCATCGCACCTTCCATGACGGTGATTGTTGTGTACATAGTTCCACGTAGTCAGCGCGTACACAACTTTACCAATAGAGCGCGCCCCGCTAAGCACAACAGCGCAGGCGCAGCACTCGTCCGTCTCTGCGCTACGAGATGGCGCTGTCTTAGAGACGGACCAAATTCTGCTTCCGCCGATACGCATATTAATATGTAACGCAGCCAATGAGATTGCTGCTAACGTAGAACCTTTTCTCCTCGCGGATCACACTCGCGCAGTGATACCTGAACGCGCGAGGTATTATAACGAGTGTACAGACCTCCGATTAGTCAGTCTGCATTAGTCTGTACCAGTCTGCATTAGTCTGTACCAGTCTATAGTCAAGTTTCAGTCTGCGCCTAATAAGATTATCATATTCCTATACATAGCCATGAAGATAAATGTATAGACACTTTGTCAAGTATCAGAGATGTGAGAATAAGATTAACGTACCAAGACCCAAAGGAACTTCAGATTGTCAATTGTAAACAGCATCCAGAACCAAGTTAAGTTATTTTTATGTTTGTTATTATTTTAACAAATGTGTGTGAAAATTAATCAAGTTCTGTTTAAAGTTGGTCACCGTCAATCTAAATGGCTCTGAGCACTATGGGACTTCCTCTGAGGTCATCAGTCCCCTAGAACTTAGAACTACTTAAACCAAACTAACCTAAGGACATCACACACATCCATGCCCGAGGCAGGATTCGAACCTGCGACCGTAGCAGTCGCGCGGTTCCGGACTGCGCGCCTAGAACCGCGAGACCACCGCGGCCGGCTCACCGTCAATCTGCTGCTCTAAACGTGCAAGTGGCATTTCTATCGTCTGACCTAACGGCACAAGATAAACACGCCACGATAAGACCGCGAGACATATTTCTGACACAGGCCTACTTCGTTAGAGCGACAAGTCAAATAATCTGATGGTGCGTGTACCGAAGGTCTTACAGTACGCACACCACAGTGATAAATGGCATAGGGTACACCAAATGATCCGGTCCGCATCTGACGTGTTACACCCGGTGGTCGTGCCCTGTAATCGATGTCTCTTGAAGCTTGTACTTCAGCAAATCTGCCTGTGCTGTCTTGGCTTACCTCGATACAGAGGGTGATCGGCTGTCGCCTGGGCAGCACATGCTTCAGACGTGACATCCACTGTGTATATCTGGCTGGTCATGGGTTGTCAAGAGATCAGCACAACACCACTCGCCAGCTGCTATGATTGACGGTCTTCAGTAGACTGAACAGGTACAGGTTTATGTCTACAGTCGCAACTTAATTATTTTGCCTACTGGATACCAGCTTCGGTACACAGTACCATCCTTAGGTCATTATATAATCAAAACCTACGGTTACATGGTCTGAACAGCAGTCCAAGAGCAATAAAAAAATATGTCTATACAGGATGAAAATTAATGAAGCCGGCAACCTGCAGTGACGGACTCATGATTGGAAATGGAGGAGAAAAAGTTCTATGAACATTTGTCCTGAAATGCCTTCTTGCCACGGTAGATTGTGCTGTCGAATTAACGTTCCTCGGACCACATGCCATGTCTGATTTGATCCATTATAAATGGTTTTTGAAAGCCTGCGACTGTAGATACAATAGGTTTGTTTATAAATAAATAAATCTTCTGCTACCAGTCACGATTTTCTTTATTTTACTATTCACACGACGCGTTTCGAGAAATAATTCCCATTTTCAAGTGCGTTTTTATGATGTGTGTTAAGCCATTTCTTTTGATGTTGTCAGTGTGTGTGAGTCTGCTTCATTTTGTTGACTTTTACTGTAATACATAAGAAACGCGATTTTTAGTTGGGTATCAATTCTTTCTGTGAGGTTAGTGGCTAAAGTTTGAGAACAATTTGTACTTACAATTTTCTAATGGTCCATTTGTGTAGAGAGTCACACACGCTTAACATCACACACAACTTGTACATTTTACACATCGAAAATATCTTATATAAACAAAACAGTTACAAAGATCTTCTTATAGGTAGTTCACAGAGATAACATTATAGGTCTTCCACAGATTATGATATGCTTTTGTACAAAGGTTAATTTATCTTTACAATTTGGCTCATGAATTATTTATACTGATTTTACAATTGTGAATCAGTGAATTTCTTCAGATGTGAATCAGTGAATTTGTTCAGATGTTTCGATAATATACTTAAATAAGAATAGTAAAACATAGAAATAAGCACAATTGTAAAATCAGTATAAGTAATTCATGAGCCAAATTGTAAAGATAAATAAACCTCTGTACAAAAGCATATCATAATCTGTGGAAGACCTATAATGTTATCTCTGTGAACTACCTATAAGAAGATCTTTGTAACTGTTTCGTTTATATAAGATATTTTCGATGTGTAAAATGTACAAGTTGTGTGTGATGTTAAGTGTGTGTGACTCTCTACACAAATGGACCATTAGAAAATTGTAAGTACAAATTGTTCTCAAACTTTAGCCACTAACCTCACAGAAAGAATTGATATCCAACTAAAAATCGCGTTTCTTATGTATTACAGTAAAAGTCAACAAAATGAAGCAAACTCACACACACTGACAATATCAAAAGAAATGGCTTAACACACATCATAAAAACGCACTTGAAAATGGGAATTATTTCTCGAAACGCGTCGTGTGAATAGTAAAATAAAGAAAATCGTGACTGGTAGCGGAAGATTTATTTATTTATAAACAAACCTATCACATGCCATGTGTTCCTTGTGTGTCGCAGGCTGTGTGATTGAAGCAACGTGCTGTAAGGAGCAGAATGTTGCAGTATTCATGTCGCTAACAAGTCAAGATGGTGTTTGAGTACGACCTAGCAGATGGAAACGGTCGAGAGGCAACACGGGTGTACCAAAACAAGTAAGCTCAGAGACATCATCTACATCACACAACATTTCAAGTTGTTTTTGGGCGTTTGTACGATCATGGATCCTTTCAGACAGACAAACGTGCAGGCAGGCAGCAGACTATACGTACAACGGATTTGCAGTGTGTGACACACAAGATCTTAACCTATATAACCGTATACATGGTTTCAAAACGTTGATGCCACGGCTGGAGACCCGTCCTTGTCAGAGCTTAGCAGCATTTAAGTCGTTGTTGCTGCTAAGAAGGGAACCTCCCCATCGCACCTCCCTGAGATTTAGTTGTAAGTTGGCACAGTGGATAGGCCTTGAAAAACTGAACACAGATCAATCGAGAAAACAGGAAGAAGTTGTGTGGAACTATGAAAAAAATTAGTAAAATATACGAACTGAGTAGTCCATGTGCAAGATATGCAACATCAAGGAGAACGTGAGCACAGGAGTGCCGTGGTCGCGTGGTTAGCGTGGGTAGCTGCGGAACGAGAGGTCTTTGGTTCAAGTCTTCCCTCGACTGAAAATTTTACTTTCTTTATTTTCGCAAAGTTATGATCTGTCCGTTCGTTCATTGACGTCTCTGTTCACTGTAATAAGTTCAGCGTCTGTGTTTTGCGACCGCACCGCAAAACCGTGCGATTAGTAGACGAAAGGACGTACCTCTCCAATGGGAACCGAAAACATTTGATCGCAAGGTCGTAGGTCAACCGATTCCTCCACAGGAAAACACATCTGACATATTCTAAACGACACTGGTGACGGCATGTGGGTCACATGACAGGAATATGCTGTCGACCCACCTAACTTGTAGACTTAGCGAATGGGTAAAAAGATTCTTCTACCTTGCCCGATTTAGGTTTTCTTGTGGATGTGATAATCACTCCCAAAAAAGTGATGAAAACATAAGAGTTTGTCACATAAACTGAAAATAAAAAATTAAACTCTTCACCCGAGGGAAGACTTGAACCTAGGACTTCTTGTTCCGTAACTGCTGACGCTAACCACGGGACCACGGCGCTCCTTAACTCTCACTGTCCTTGATGATGCATATCTTCGCGTGGACTACTCAGTTTGTACATTTTACTAATTTTTTTCATAGTTCCGCACAACTTCTTCCTGTTGTCTCGATTGATCTGTGTTCAGTTTTTCAAGGCCTATCCACTGTGCCAACTTATAACTAAATCTGAGGGGGGTGCGATGGGGAGGTTCCCTTGTAAGTTGCCAGCACTGCGTACTAAATTTTGCATCCTGCATGCCCCCGACTCACCTACAGAATTAGATTATGTAACACTGGTAAAATTCCGTTACTTGCTATACTTCCCAGTTTCACAGTTCTATAGACCAAAGGTATAAATCGCTACATACACTTGTTTGTGATACGTACGTACAGAAGGACCTGTGTCCCTTTAAAAATGTAAAAATACATTCACGTTGCGGTGGAGCAGATTTGAGCCTCACAAAGGTGGTTCATTTGCGGGCAGTGTGGCAAAACAGGGTCCGTATTTACACACACACACACACCGACACACACACACACACACACACACACACACACACCTCCACTGCAGCAGTGATATCCATAAAAACGGGAGGGGATAGAGAACGGAGGGATGAATCGGCACGTACACTCCACGAGTGAGAATTTGGGACTGTGGGCTACAGCAGTGCGTGTTGCGTGGCATAACGACGCTTTTCTGTCCATTGGTAATGAGGCTGCCACGCATTGAACGTCACGTCTGAGTGCCACGTGAAACGTGCCCCGTATCAATGGGGTGGAGAGGGGAGTGGGAATTGATATTCAGAGCGGAATCAAGCCAGTGTCAGAGTGAGAGAGAGAGAGAGAGAGAGAGAGAGACAGAGAGAGACAGAGGTTTGGGAGGAGAGACAACGATCATACGATCGTGACCAGCATGTACTGCTACCCACTGACGAGACGGCTGCAATGACCTTTCTGTTTCCAGCAGCGCCCATCAGTCACGCACATGTAACTAACATCCCTCCAGTAAGGCCACTCCCAGCGGAAGAAAGTGACTGGCTCTCCAATCTATGAAAGGGCGGAAGAGCTTAAGGGGGCTAGGACGTCAAACGGGCCGACTTGGAGCAGGAGAGTCACCACAGGACATTTTAATTTCTACTGTCTATACTTTTACAAATAAATTCATAAAACTTTGTCACCAGGGCCAGGAAGGATTGCGGACTCACACTCATCGCAGTGGAACAAAAACGTAGCAAAATACCTTTTTTTACAGTGAAATTTCATCATTTTATCACTTATTACTGGATGCATTTGTTGCTATAGGTACACTTTTCTTCCTAAGTAAGAGAGATTCTTCGATGAATTTTTCATAGCATACAAACAGTAGTTACAGGTGTATAAAACTCTAGAATTTTCCAATTCTATTAAAAAAACTGTGGAAAAAATTCAGATAATTAGCTATAAAACTTGAATTTTTTCTAAACATGAAGTTTAAATTCTAACAGTTCATTCATTTTTTCATAAATTAAATAACTTCAAGAGTTTCATACACCTGTAACTATGGTTTGTATGCTGTGCAAAAGTCATCGAAGAATCTCTCTTATTTAGGAAGAAAAGTGTAACTACAGCAACAAATGCATCCAGTAATATGTGAAAAAATTATGAAATTTCACATGTAAAAAATGTGTTTTGTTACGTTTTTGAGCTTCCACTGCTATGAGTATGAATCCTGAATCATTCCTGGTAATGCTGTTAAAGTTTTATGAATTTATTTGTAAAAATATAGACAGTGGAAATTAAAATGTCCTGTGGTGCCTCTCCTGCTCCAAGTCGGCCCGTTTGTTGACGTCCTACCCCCCCCCCCCCCCCACCCCCCACCCCCTTACGTTACTAGGGGAATCTTTTGTTAGTGCCACTTGCGCACAGTGGAGGCTCACTCCAAAATTAAGGCTCAATTTTGTTTTAAACGTCCAATTTATATACTTTCACAGTATGTTGATAGTAAGCCGTGATGAGTCGAATCGATTCTATTTTCGATAGGAGTTGTAAGGTGCCAGGACATGGGCACTTACACCTTAGCTTACCAACATTAGTATTAATAATAAATGGACTGAGAAGGGCATCAGATCATGACTCTATTGAATTATGATAAATATGAGGCACTCTAGAGCAATATTCCCTGCATGTCTGCATGATTGAGCCACTAACTTGGAGCGTTGGTGAAAAGTGTCGGAAGTTGAGAATTGTGGAATATAAAGTCTGCAGCTGGCCGTAGCTCGCCGGGCCGCCGTGGGCGGCAGGTAGCGGTCACCCGAAACGCGGGACAATACGGCGCTTTTGGGGATGGCCCGGCATCCGGAGCCACCTGTGCTGGGCAACACGTCGCGAAGACGGGAATTTAGTTTGCCTAGGGGCGTTATGACCCACTCGATCATTGGGTAGAGCTCAGAAAGGAAGGATTTCGGCGATGATAGAGCCTTCGACATTGGCCTAAACTTTCTTCCGCCGCATTTTCGTACGCTTGGGAGACGGGCGAATTGTGGAGAGAGAGTGGAGCTTCGCCTTCAGCCATCGAGCGGTACGGACTTGGAGACGGCGTCTTGGCCGTCGTCTTCGAAGGGAGATATACGGTCTGTATCGCATCACTGCATCAACGCGTGTTCAGTGCAGAGTTCTGCGGTTAGAGCTCTTTGTGTGCTCAGAAGCGAGATTTTCACCAACGCTTAACCACTTCCAACAACTTACCTTGATCTGGTAGTTATCCATGCAAGGTACCGAGTATTTATCAACGTAGCTGCCGGTAATAGATGCGCGTAATTGCAAATTGTTAATGTGCCATTCTCAGGAGTGTGTGGGTGGACAAAGAAATTCACTTTTTTTTTTTTTGAAATTTTGTCAGTTGTGGGGAATATCAAATTAAAACGCCAGTATTACAATCGAATTATCGACTTCATTGTAGCTAGCATTTACCCTGTCCCAGTACTCTAGCCACTGCACAGCTTGTCAAGCCTGGAAGGAAAGAATGTTTGCGGTCTTCTATGTCAGCGATGGACAAAAAAAAGCTTACAGAGGCGCACTCCTTGGTTTCTGGGGGGCGCGAGGCAGTTTTGGGCGGACGCTGAGAAAGTGGATTCGAAGTAAGTAGTGACATGAAGTGTTTCTCCATACGGCCTAGCAGTTGGATTTGGATTTACTTGGCCATAGTGTGATGTGCCCGAGCTCGTGGTAGTCTTCCCGTAGCGCCATCCTGAGGGCTGCCATGTTGTCGCAGATGATTTGGCTCTTATGAGTGTATTCTCTCACTCCATGGTTTGCAATTGCTCTTGCTTGTAATTGTTGCGCTGTTCACTGTGTGATTTACAAAGTGCCTTTTAAGCTGTCCTATGAGGTTCGAGCGTCGGTATAATGTATGATACCTAAAAAACAAAGGAAAAAAAACTGTCGTTAATTTCCTTCTGACAAGGAAACCTCCCTATCGCACCCCCCTCAGATTTAGTTATAAGTTGGCACAGTGGATAGGCCTTGAAAAACTGAACACAGACCAAACGAAAAAACAGGAAGAAGTTTTGTGGAACTATGAAAAAAATAAGCAAAATATACAGACTGAGTAGTCCATGTGCAACATAAGCAACATCAAGGACAGTGTAAGTTTAGGAGCGCCGCGGTCCCGTGGTTAGCGTGAGCAGCTGCGGAACGAAAGGTCCTTGGTTCAAGTCTTCCCTCGAGTGAATATTGTACTTTCTCTATTTTCGTAATGTTATGATCTGTCCGTTCGTTCATTGACGTCTCTGTTCACTGTAATAAGTTTAGTGTCTGTGTTTTGCGACCGCACCGCAAAACCGTGCGATTAGTAGACGAAAGAACGTGCCTCTCCAATGGAAACGGAAAACATTTGATCGCAAGGTCATAGGTCAACCGATTCCTCCACAGGAAAACGCGTCTGATATATTCTATACGACACTGGTGACGGCATGTGTGTCACATGACAGGAATATGTTGTCGACTCACCTAACTTGTACACTTCGCGAATGGGTAAAAAGATTCTTCTACCTTGCCCGATTTAGGTTTTCTTGTGGATGTAATAATCACTCCCAAAAAAGTGATGAAAACATAAAAGTTTGTCACATAAACTGAAACAAATGAATGCAACAGTTTCACAGTCGCACAGTTTTCCTTGTGCTCCGTCAAAACATATGTTTTTAACGTTTAGGTGTAGCGTCTCCATACTACGACGCAGCTACCTCACATCGGATGGACGGACGGACAGATAATAATTGTCTGAAAATAAAAAATTAAACTTTTCACTCGACAGGAGAATTGAACCTAGGACCTCTCGTTCCGCAGCTGCTCACGCTAACCATGGAACCACGGCGCTGCTGAACTAATGTTATCCTTAATGTTGCCTATCTTGCGCATGGACTACTCAGTTTGTATATTTTGCTTATTTTTTTCATAGTTCCACACAACTTCTTCCTGTTTTCTCGATTGATCTGTGTTCAGTTTTTCAAGGCCTATCCACTGTGCCAACTTATAACTAAATCTGAGGGGGGTGCGATGGGGAGGTTCCCTTGTGAGTGTTGTTTTAGCTGGTTGTTAAGCTGGCGTAAACTTGATCTCAATAAGAAAGGAGCTCTTTCTACAATTCTGAGGGAAACGGTGTGCTACCATTTTCCGTTTTCTCCATTATTAAAACTTTAGTCTTTGTTTTCCTTCGGGGGCCACTAAGAGTAGTTGCGTGCGTGCTGGGGCACTGTCAGATTGCTGAGTCTGACGTTAGGTTGGGGCATGTACTGGTTTATACCCGCCCATGTAGGAACGCCGGTTGAGAACTGTTAGTAATTTTGGTGTTAAAAGAAGCATGCCTCTATGAGCATTTGCGTAAATTGTTTTCCATCACCCAGTAAACGGGCGGGTATAAACGAACATATGCTCAAAACGACAAACGCCGCAATTGGACAGTGCCCCAGCACGCAAAGACTGTTGGCGCTCCTCGAAGGAAAACAGCTAAGACACACAAACTTTTCATATTAGAAAACAAGGAAAATGGTAGCATACATTTTGCCCTTAGTATCGTAGAAAGAGCACCTTTCTTATCAGGATCAAATTTACGCCATCTCAACAGCCAGCTAAAATATCACTCATAAGGAAATCAGCTGCAGTTCTTTTTTTTACGTAGGTAACATACCATATATCGACCCTCTAACCTCATACAACAGCTTAAAAGGCACTTTGTGAAGCACACGACGAACAACGCGCCTATTTCAATTTCGGTGTCTGAGCTCCTCTGAAGGCTGGTTTCTAGCAGCTGTTTGTTTTCAGTGCCTACCTTTTGATTAGAAAGCCCTCACAGGGTGATTAATTATCTAGTATATGAAATCGCTGTCATTGCTTTCTTGTGTCGCTGAGGCAACTAATTTTTAAGGCTGACTACTGTCATGTATATTATTTGCTGATAACGTCGTATGGAGTGCAGCCATGTATGGAAGTGAAACGTGGATGATAAGTAGTTTAGACAAGAAGAGAATAGAAGTTTTCGAAATGTGGTGCTACAGAGGAATGCTGAAGATTAGATGGGTAGATCACATAACAAATTAGGAGGCATTGAATAGAATCGGAGAGAAGAGAAATTTGTGGCACAACTTGACTAGAAGAAGGGATCGGTTGGTAGGGCATGTTCTGAGGCATCAAGGGATCACCAATTTAGTATTGGGGGGCAGCGTGGAGGGTAAAAATCGTAGAGGGAGACAAAGAGATGAATACACTAAACAGATTCAGAAGGATGTAGGCTGCAGTAGGTACTGGGAGATGAAGAAGCTTGCACAGGATAGAGTAGCATGGAGAGATGCATCAAACCAGTATCTCGACTGAAGACCACAACAACTACTACGTCATTAATAGCTGATTCAAGATCCAGCTTGCACCTAGACCAACCCAGATTAATACATTTTCTCTTAAGTCGGCCAAAAAGACTGCTACTGAAATATTTCCAGCATAGTGATTAAAATTAGTAAGTTTTAAGGCTGCTTCACTTCCATTATTTGTGACTTGCATCAATTGAATTTCTTGAAACTCGTCAGTTCTACACTTTATTTCGAATCGAAACTGGTACTGAACAACTATTATACGTTATGTAGTAGTCGATTGTCTGTACTACAGATGCTGTTGGTCATATATTTGTTATTTAGAGGCTTCATAAAAGTTATACTGTTGCTGTGTTTTCACCTATCTCAGCACCGGATTTTGTTTTGCAATCACGGCCGGCGCTCAGTGCTACCGGCTCGTTTAGACTTGCACCTTGATGCTTGGGCACAGGCAGCAAATGTATTAGAACAGTCAACCATTATTTCAGGCAGCTTCGTCTGTGTGTATTCTGCAGATTAGTATTTTTGACTGCCCTGCCGTCACGACCAAAGGAGGGGTTAAGTGTATCTCCAATTTTAAAACACTTGTAATTTTACTACTGTTCCATTTGTTTGGATCTTAAGGCCTGATTTTCTTCATGTATTAGCAGTGTAATTGTTTAATACTGTTCATTTATTTTACTGCACCTTTACTTTCGGTGCAGTTACTGTTTTATGTAGCTCTGAGCTGTTATAAACTTGAAGTCGTTTATTGTTCACTTGGACAGTTGAAAGGCTCATGTAATTTCAAGCTGCTAAAATTTTAAACCCTCACTCTTTTCTTGGATAGTAAGGTTAAAAGTAAATGTTTATTTCTGTTAAAGTCCGATGTGCCAATCGTTATAAATTCTTCGTGCGTAATACAGGCGCTGTTCCTTTTAATGGTGAATTATGATTTTAAAAACCCGAGGCCCAGTTCTTCCACTCAACAGCATTTGCTGGTGCTGATTTCGGCGCAATTACCAGATTCAGATACGTTCTTGACAGGTAAAGTACCATTTTCCCACATAATCTCCGTCGCTTTCAACTGCCTCACGCCACTGGTAGCCGGCCGAAGTGGCCGTGCGGTTAAAGGCGCTGCAGTCTGGAACCGCAAGACCGCTACGGTCGCAGGTTCGAATCCTGCCTCGGGCATGGATGTTTGTGATGTCCTTAGGTTAGTTAGGTTTAACTAGTTCTAAGTTCTAGGGGACTAATGACCTCAGCAGTTGAGTCCCATAGTGCTCAGAGCCATTTGAACCATTTGAACCACGCCACTGGTGAACTATGGTCTGTATGCCCGCACGGTAGAATTCTGGACCAGCACGTCCAAGGTATTGTGAAGTAGTCTTCGCAAGGTAGTCACCATCTTGAAATCTCGTCCCGTGAAGGGATTCCCTCAGTTTACCAAAGAATTGGTAACCATATGTCGTTTCCTGCCACAATTCTTGCAAAGAAACGATCTCCAGAATTTTCGTACTGTTCCAAAAATTCGCTGCACACAGTCTTCTGTGTTTCTTTGACAGCGTTCGTTAACATTCTTGGGACCCTCCTGGTGCTAACGTTTCACACCTGTTCAATCTCCAGCACACATTCGCCTCTCCTGCTTCCACTAGTATCGAAAGGTCGTTCACGGTTATGGCTCTACAAGCCAAAATCAGTTTCTGAAGTCCCTACACAATGTCGGTCTGCCACTGCTTGGGAAGTCCAGAGTATGGGCGTGCCCGCTTTGACTGCCATCCCCACACACCATTTTCAGCCTCTTGCGAATGTTTATTACTGTTTCGGAAGGTGGGTGGTGGGAGCAATCTTATGCTATGGAGGACATTCTCGTGCTCTTGCATGCGTTCTATGGGAGTAATCGAAGAGACGCTGACAACCACCTTCATCCTTGGTGTCTTACTCGACGGCTATGTCATGGCTCTGAGCACTATGGGACTTAACATCTGTGGTCATCAGTCCCCTAGAACTTAGAACTACCTAAACCTAACTCATCTAAGGACATCACACACACCCATTCCGAGGCAGGATTCGAACCTGCGACCGTAGCAGTCGCACGGTTCCGGACTGCGCGCCTAGAACCGCTAGACCACCGCGGCCGGCGCTATGTCATGTTTCAGCAATATAAATGTCCGTGTCTTGGAGCCAGAACCGTCTTACAGTGCTTTGAGGAGCATTTTAGTGAACCCACGTTGACGTCTCGGCAACCAGATTGGTCTTATATAAGTCTTATGGAATCCATCTGGCTCGCTACCGGAGCCCATCACCGCGTACGAAATCAGCGGCACGCTATTTGCGCGAATTACATGACCTGTGCGTAGACATCTAATGCCACATACCATCACAAACCAACCAGAAAATTTTCGGATCCGTGATACATAGAATCAGCGGGGTATTTTGTTCCAAAGATGGGCAAACAACCTATTAATCAGGTGGTCACAATCCTTTGGCTCATCAGTGTATGTTGAGCTTTGTTCCGAAGTTGTAATCGGTACTTATCGCCTTTTGTGTACGACTGTGAGGATCTTTAGTGATCTAGCAATATGGCACGTCTCGTGTTACGCCTGTCAGTTAGAAGCAAGCACCGAGCTGTTAAAATGCAAGTGTTTCAACTTTGCTGCCTGTAGCAATTGAAAACACGCCGTCATACAAAGACTACATTGTGCTGAAATGTGACGTCAGTCAGCGTCACTTGTTTTTTAAGGTAAACTTTGAGATTTTATTGTTCTGACAATAAGAAATTACATTTTAAAAACCTGAATATCAGAACAGTAATTTCTAACAAATTTAAATCGATGTTTCTGATTTTTTATGGTTCAGATCGTGGTGGGGAGGGGGGGGGGAGGAGGATTTCACGTGGTTTGTATAATTGAAAAGGTGTCTTCCGGCACCAAAGATTTTAGAAATTAAGCAGTGGTCATGGCTCTACCGCCGCCCCTCTCATCTTAGCGTTTGGCGTTCCTAGTGTGGCGACTAGTGGCGATTGGGCCTTAAGGATGGGGCGGTGGGAGGGGGTGGGAGTGTATACGAAGTTGCGATACTTTTTCAAGGTAGTGTAACTAAATTTGGCACAGTTGTTCAAGAATGTTATACGGATATACACATACGTAATCAAGCTTACTGAAGTTAAACATCTTTAGTTAGAAAGAAGTGAATTATTTTCCTCAAGGAGTGTACAAACGGTTTTTCTTTTTTTTTTTTTTAATCTACCAGAGGAAAATTAATGTACTTTTGTACAAAGTTTGCTATACTACTATTAAACATATCTCTGGAACAGAATACTGATATATTCTTCTGTTAGGTTTTACAGCTCTGGAAATTTCTGTGGAAAAAAGGAAAACCTAATCTTAGAGCTTTTCTCTTTCATAAATTCCTTACTATTAGTGGAAATTAAAATTCCTGCAACAGGATGTTTCAGTGTAGTACTGCCGAATAGCGTGCGAAGTTCAAGTACTATAATGTTAGTGCTTTGTGAGGGATAGGTACATAAAGTTGTTAAAACCTAAATGACGGGAAACCTGAATCAAAGATTTGACAGTGTTTGTATTAGGCCTTACGTTATCTGGCTGAACTAGTGCAAACTTTATGCATTCTGCTCTTCAGCGCCAAGCAGTCTTTCCTTTATTTATCGTCTTAGTTTAACCTGATTTTCAAAATTAACAATAATGGCAGTGTCATCCATGCCCCCTTCAGTGTCTACGGCGTGGAAGCTCCTGGATCAAAACATAGCCTCTGCAGAGTCCGTAGCCTGCCAAGACTAGCGCAGTTAAAAATTGAACGCTGCAACTTCGCCAGCAGTTGAGGAAACAAATGTTATCTTGCGGCATGGTTTTCGTATCAGAGAGTCGTTACTTTCGTTAGGATTTTGAGTTCGTCCATGCACATACTTTTATAGAAGTTCTGTATCTCCTAAACACCGAAATAATCCCCATAGTGTGACTGCATAAAACTGGAAGAAAACACCGCAGGAATAAATGCGAGCAAATACGGGACGACAAAAAGGCGTGGCCCCATGCAAGATTTTATTAATAGTTATTTTTATCACACCTAGGAGTCTGAACTTAATATTCAAAAATTGAAATTTCAGTACCATGTATTGAATGAAGATTTAATAAAAAAATTTGCGCAAGTTTTGACGCTATCTCGTGCGTCCCCCGTTATACCGACTGTGGCGCTAACGGAGAATGTTGCGCCTAGGGCACAACCCCATTTTCTATTGATTGTGGGTCACCGCAACGTTTCGTGGGCTGTGGATTTGTCGAAGTAGCATGGTCTGGTAACATGGCCTGCCCGTATATGCGATTTCAGTCTCTCTCTGCTTCTTCCACTGAGGAATTCTTCTCGGGTTATCAGCCGAGTGGTGGCGTCATCTCGTCACAAGATGTGGCACTAAACACCGCCCGCCATAAATCAAATGTGCTCTACAGATACGTAGACGACACTTTTGTAGTGTGGCCCCATGGCAAGGAAAAACTACGGGAGTTCCTACGCCATCTCAATGGCATACATGACAGCATCAAATTCACCACGGAGGTAGAAGAGAATGGCTTCCTTCCCTTCTTGGATATTTTGATCAAGAAAAATCCGGACGGTACTTTGGGGCACTCCGTCTACAGGAAGAAGACGCACACGGACTTATATCTCAATGCTCGGAGCTGCCACCATGCAGCACAACGTAACTCAGTATTGAACACCTTAGTACAAAGAGCCAGGTCGACCTGTGACAGCGAGAGTTTGCAGCGTGAGTTAACACATCTGCGGGAAACCTTCCGTAAGAATGGTTACACCGAGACACAAATAAGACACGCCTTGCGTGCTGACAAGAGGCGGGAGGAAAAAGTCAGAAGAAGACGAAGCAAAACGTGTGGTGTTTCTGCCGTTTGTCGGACCGCCAACAGCCAAGATCGCAAGAATATTAAAGAAGCATGAAATAACGACCATCTTTCGAGCACCGAAAAAATTCAATCACATACTTGGCTCAACCAAAGACCAACTGGGGCAGCAGACACCGGCCATTTACAGTATTGAGGGCGAACGTGCGATTGAATTTATCGGGCAGACACAACGATGTATCTCCGAGCGCTGTACTGATCACATCAGGAACGTACGACTAGGACAGACCAACAAGTCCGTGGTAGAATCTAAAAATACCACCACTTGCAAAGTACGTTAGAAATCAGATTAATAATGTTGCCCTCGCAGCATATGTTCGCTTTATCGGGCTACAACAAAGTTATTGACTGTGGATGGTGTCGTCAGAATGGAAATAATGAAGTCAGTGTAAAAAAGTCATTAATTTTGGCACTTATCTTGAATGGATTCGCACGTAGATTTCGTCCAAGTTGTTATGACTCATCTTGTTGATTCTAGGGTGATTCGATTTTGACTGCTAGAAAGTCCATATCTGTATTTTAGCAATATTTGAAGACCAAACAAATGAAATTTTTCAGGAAATTCTTAATGATCAAACAATCACAGATCAGAACAATGGCATGGTAGAAATAATTTTTGACTTGGTCTTCACGAGCCACATTTTTATTAAACTTCTTGTAAATTCACATATACTTCTTCTTAATTGCCACATCATCAAGAAAACATCGTATTGTATTTAATTTTTACTTTAACCAAACACAAGACTTGACTGTTCTTCTACAAAGCGAAATAACAACTTAACTTCTGCAAAGTGAAACAAAGACTGCTCTGTGCGCATTCGCGCCAGAACGGTTACAAGTGCCGGCCGGTGTGTCCATGCGGTTCTAGGCGCTTCAGTCTTGAACCGCGCGACCGCTACGGCCACAGGTTCGAATCCTGCCTCGGGCATGGATGTGTGTGATGTCCTTATGTTAGTTAGGTTTAAGTAGTTCTAAGTTTTAAGGGACTGATGACCTTAGTTGTTAAGTCCCATAGTGCTCAGAGCCATTTGAACGGTTACAAGTAAGTCAAAGATTATGACAGTCTCACAGAAATAAATACAAACAAGAACCATATCACTGTAATATATCGATTCATCGGAGTACCTGTACATTAATAAAACCAAATGTGAATATTGTCACAAAAATATGTCTGTTACTTCGCAGAAAAGTAGTACGATGTTACAGGTATCGAGAACTGGGGTTGGAGTGCCGTAATGGTCACGTAAATAAAGAACCATTACAAGCAGAACATAGCATCATGGAGGGACACACCTTCGAATTCGAAAAGACGAAGAAGCTGTGCAGCGCCAACGGTTTCTGGGACTCGATCTTCAAAGAGGCAGTGGAGATACGTCTGTACAACAAGTTAGTAAACAGGGATAGCAGTTTTCAGCTCAGTGAAGCGTGGAATCCCACAATTGACAAAATACGTCAGGAACGCTCCGATCCGAAGGCAGTGGCGTCCACAGACAGATTGGATAGCCACTGGGTCTCGACACCGGTCCGCGCCGCAGCCCCCCCCCCTCTCGCTCCCCCCCACCACCACCGACGCGGTATCCCCTTCCGGACGTACGTGATTGGCCGGCCTACAGTAGCGGACGACGGCCAAGCAGCTATATAGATATGCAGAACACAGCATCTCCCACCCTCGGCGATCACACCCCTCGCGAACGTCCTCAACGAGATTACTCGATCCCGAGAGTTCCCAGCTTGCTGGAAACATGCGGAAGTGGTCGCGATACAGAAACTAGGGAAAGAACCTCTATTCCCGCAGCACTACAGGCCGATTACCCTCTTGCCAACTCTTAGCAAGATCTATGACCGCCTCCTGCTAAACCCCATACAGGAACACATTACCAGAGAGCAACTTCTGCCCGATTTCCAATTCGGGTTCCGGCAGAACCACTCTGCCCCACAACAGGTCATGAGAGTGGTTGAAGCAGCCACAGAGCGCTTCAACCACAGAGGCTACTGCGGGATAGTGTTACTAGACGTAGCCAAAGCCTTTGACTAAGTATGGCATAGAGGTCTCTTCTACAAGTTATACACACAAAGGTTTCCCGGGAGTATAGTTAAGCTGATCAAAAGCTAGCTCACGAATAGAACTTTCTCCGTCAAAATAGAAACTGCCACCTCCACCAAAAGGCGTATACGTGGTGGGGTGCCACAGGGATCGGTCCTGGGGCCCGTTTTGTACAGTCTGTACACTGCGGACACTCCAACGGCCCCCCCTGGTGCACACTGCACAGTACGCGGACGACACAGCCTTCTACACGAGAAATGCGAGCAAGGACCTGGTCATCCGTAGGCTAAAAAGGGTGTTAGATGACACAGAAACCTTGGCCCGTCACTGGCTTATCACCATCAACACTGAAAAGACACAGGCTATGCTGATTACCCGCGGACTCGGAAGGTGCGAACCTCTTCAACGCCGCCCCCCCCCCCCTCCATCTTCACCTAAATTGAACCCAACTGCCCTGGTGCTGAACCGCCAAGTACCATGGCGTAACCTTGGACTCTCGTCTTATGTGGAAACCCCACATACATGAGGTCCACAGGAAGGTGTGCACCAGAATGTCCATTGTATACCCAATCCTGAACTCAACCAGCTCCCTTCCCTGCCCAGTAGCAGTAAATGTGTACCAGGCCCTGATCCGGCCAGTAATGGAATATGCGTGCCCTGTCTGGGGATACGCGGCGAAGCACCACCTGGACAAACTCCAGAAGCTGCAGAACCGCGCCCTCAGGAGCGCATTGCATTTACCTCTTGGATTCCCCATAGATGATCTGCACGCCGCAGCTGAAATCCCACTCCTGAGAGAGCGTTTCCAAGATCTGGCAAGGGCCTTCTATGAAGGTTCTTCCAGATCAGGAAACGCCCTCATCCACTCCCTAGGTCGGTATGACATGGCCCGCGACAAGCACAAGCGCCCCACGACGATCTTCGACGATTAAGTCGAAGAGAAAATTCCAATATCCAATCCCTTAATCATGCTCCTTCCCATATAACAACAATCATCTCGCCAACCTCAGGCAAGTACCAGACACAAACAGAACAGTCATCACATATCACAGACTCCAAAAAACTACAGAAATAATCACACGCACACGTACACAGGTGAGTAAAAGCCGAAAGCCTGCGAACTCCCCCTCACACTTCCCCAAAGAGGGGAAAGTAACAGATGAGAGCAGCAGCATCTCGGCTCAGACTGTGGAGAGGTACGCATCGCTGCTGTCGCTGTTGCCGCTCGAGACGTCGGGACGCGGGAGGGGACGCAAAGCTGCAGCCCTGGCGGAGTTGCTGCTCACGCTAGCAGGAACATCCGGCATCAAGAAGAAGAAGACTGCAGTGCAGTGCTTTCGCTGCCAAAAGCTTGGCCTCGTTGCCAAGCACTGCAGCGGCGCAGTTGCGTGCTTGAAGTGTGCGAAAGCACATGACACGCGCGACTGCAAGGAGGAGAAGGACACCCCTTGTACCTGCGTCTACTGTGGCGGCGCACATGCGGCGAACGCCCGTTCCTGCGCCTACAAGAGGGTGCGGACCGGAGAAGCAAGTGACCACCACACATGAAGAGGTGTTGTACAGAAGACGTCGTCTCCAGGCGTCTATAGGACGCCACGGCGGAAGACAGGGCGGCCATGTTGGCGGAACAGGGAGAGGCTCGGCGTCAGATTGCTGTGCAGATGCAGCAACTTCGCTCAGCCAAAGAATACTCCACCACAAGTGAAGACACCACCACCCAGACGACTCCTGCTCGAGAGAAGGAATTCGCAACGGTGGCCACGCAAACTGACGAGCCTGCCGAAGGGGAGACGATACAGCAAAAAGGACACCGAAGCAGCTGCACAAGAGGAAGAAGAGTGGGAAGAAGTTCAAAATGGTTCAAATGGTTCTCAGCGCTATGGGACTTAACATCTGTGGTCATCAGTCCCCTAGACTTAGAACTACTTCAACCTAAGGACATCCACACATCCATGCCCGAGGCAGGATTCGAACCTGCGACCATAGTGGTGGCGCGGTTCCGGACTGAAGCGCCTAGAACCGCTCGGCCACCGCGGCCGGCTGGGAAGAAGTACATGCCTCCCGCTTCCCGACATGTACAGGGCAAGTGCTGTACTGACGAAAATTGCTAGTTCGCTTCGCGACGGTATATATCCTCACCACGAAAATCCTTATCCTTTTGTCCCACCAAATCATCCAAAACCGCCACATCCAGTCGTGGTCTTACCTATCCAGAAGGTCTTACTGGACTTTCCAGGGAGGATTATGAACTCATTAATTCCTACCCCGTCTTCACTACCTTGCACATGCGAGGTCTAATCTGTTCTCTGATCTATGGAGAACAATTGGAGGCAGAATACCCTACGTATCAAGCCAACCCCGAGGAACAGTCCTCATTCACCAGTAAGAAGAAAAAGAAAAAGCGCCGCGCTGGATTAGCCGAGCGATCTAAGGCGCTACAGTCATGGGCTGTGCGGCTGGTCGCGGTGGAGGTTCGAGTCCTCCCTCGGGCATGGGTGTGTGTCCTTAGGATACTGTAGGTTAAGTAGTGTGTAAGCTTAGGGACTGATGCCCTTAGCTGTAAAGTACCATAAGATTTCACACACATTTGAACATATGAAAAGTTCCATATACATCAAACAGTCCCAGGAAAAGTCTCATCAAGATTCTCAGGGGAGTAAAGGCCAACAGTCCACAAACTTCCATTCGAACTTCCTCACAGTGAGGAAAGTCAAAAAGGAGCCGCCAGTCAGCATCTCGATACTTCGCCAGAAGATGATGGGTATGAAACTCATTGAAACGTTGCGACAAGACGACGCCACCACTCGGCTGATAACCCGAGAAGAATTCACCATGGCCTGCCCGTTCACTACACCTCAGATTTCTGGCTATGGCTACATTTAAAGGCACTGGTGTCTGTCTTACGCTTCGACGACTCGCAGAGGTTACAGGAGCTCGTAACTAATGCGTGAGAGGCAATCTGAAAAGAGCAAAGTGCATCTGAAAGAATGAGTTATTCTCTCTAAAGGACGCGTCAGGATGCGTGGTAAACGCGCAGCACCGCCTACAGTGCTTACTTCTACGTAACACACGAATGGGAATGAGAGAACAGATGCGCCTGTATGACAAAAAGTATTTTTCTTTTTATCTCACGGGCCGTTAGCACTCGTTGGTGACAACTGACGGCACCCCTCGTGTGGTAAATCACCCTGCCGGCCTCCCGGGGGCGAGCTGATAACCTTTAACCTTTTAACTAGCGTAGAGTTTTAGTGCGCTCGCTAAACGAATAACGCAGAGTAAACGCCGCCGGTAGGTTGCCGCTGTGTCCCTCTGGTAACTGAGTTTCCAGGGAGCAGGGCACGTCGTAAAGCCGTAATCCTATAAGGCAAAAGAGCGCGCCGGGGCATTGCCCCAGATTAAACACAACAGCGTGGAAGGCGGCGGCATCCGCTCCCCAGGCGGTCCCAGAGGCTTTGGCGGGAAGGGCGTAAGATGACGCCCAACACAAGGCGCCGCCTCGTTTCCTCGTCACAGGACGAAAAAGTACACGCAGGCGTTCTTGAGTCGCTACACAGCGACGCTAAGCAGGATCGTCACGCATGTTCTGGGTTTGCTACTGGCTAAAAAACTGACAACTTGGTACCTTGTAAAACTTCCCAAAAGTGAAAAATCTTCAACATGTCGCTGGGCATTGCGTAAGAAGAAAGTCGGATTTTAAAGCCGGACTAACAAAGAAGGAGATCCCGAATATATTATAAACAATATATGAAATTGCAGACTCCGAACACATTAACTTCGGACTCAACTGGTTATAGGTTTAAATTCGCGGTTCCCCACACATTAAATGCAAATTAATTCCATATTTTAAAATTCAGAGACACACCGAGGAACAGAATTCCTGAATCTGAAATCAGATGCCACAACTTTTACAGGATTTTTTGAAAGATATGGACACCATTTGACTGTGCAACAGGTTTTATTCCACAATCTAAAGTTCGGCCTTACGCCTTTCTCATGTGTTACAGCTTACGGTAACTAGTAACTAAACTGTTGATACCCATACATGGAAATGCTATTGTTTTAAATATTGAAGACAAGTCACTGTCAAAATATTCATATTCGCTTATATAAACCAATTTCGTCAAAAGTAAATGCGAGAGCATTCCCTTGATATGGTTTTGTAATAAAACAGGTGACCAAATAACAGTTTTTAAACTTCGCTACAACTGTTTCTAAGCAGCCAATAATGTAAACATAAGCATATGTCGCGATCGTGGCAACCAGTCGCGATCACTGAATAACAAACGGCTCTGGGAGAAGTACCTTGTAATTTCGGCGCCCTGTAGCAAGAGCACATGGGTTCCAACCACGATTCATCACATTTCAGGGACAGCCTGTATAATGGTGCAGATGTGTGGAGCCCTTTAACATCACCCTTGGGTTTGGCCACGCCTCAGACAGCAAGGTGTCGACATATGTGAGAAAAGGCCAGGGTATCAGAAGTTCGTGTATCCTCTGTTATGCCAGACCTGCCCCCCCACCCCCCCCCTTCCTCCATTCACTCTGCCTCGCCTTCCATATAAGCCTCCTGTCCCCCATGCGGATCCTCTCTGATCTGATTCCTTTCCCCCGTCTGCTCCTATTCCTTGAACATATCTGCCTATCTGCCTACTCTACACCTACCGCCACCTTGATCCCCCTCAGCCCCTGGTTGCTTCTCTCCTCTCCAACCCCCAATCTCTGCCGTGCCTTCACCATTGTGTCCCCCCAAGCCTCCATGTCTACACCCTTTATCTTCTTTCCCTAGGTGGCTTCCGTCAACTCCCCCTCCCAGATGATGCCCTCTCTCCCTCCATTTATCCCTCCTATCAACTCTTCGAGAAAGCTTTTGACAACATTGACTGGAATACTCTCTTTCAGATTCTGAAGGTGGCAGGGGTAAAATACAGGGAGCGAAAGGCTAATTAGGACAGAAACCAGATGTCAGTTATAAGAGTCGAGGGGCATGAAAGGGAAGCAGTGGTTGGGACGGGAGTGAGACAGGGTTGTAGCCTATCCCTGATATTATTCAATCTGTATATTGAGCAAACAGTAAAGGAAACAAAAGAAAAATTCGGAGTAGGAATTAAAATCCATGGAGAAGAAATAAAAACTTTGAGGTTCGCTCATGAGATTGTAATTCTGTCAGAGACAGCAAAGGACCTGGAAGAGCAGCTGAACGGTATGGACAGTGTCTTGAAAGGAGGATATAAGATGAACATCAACAAAAGCAAAACAAGGATCAAGGAATGAAAGATGCTGCGGGAATTAGATTAGGAAATGAGATGCTTAAAGTAGTAAATGAGTTTCGCTATTTGGGCAGCAAAATAACTGAGGATGGTCGGAGAGGATATAAAATGTAGACTAGCAATGGCAAGGAAAGCGTTTCTGAAGAAGAGAAATTTGTTAACATCAAGTATAGATTTAAGTGTCAGGAAGTCGTTTCTGAAAGTATTTGTATGGAGTGTAGCCAGGTATGGAAGTGAAACATGGACGATAAATAGTTTAGACAAGAAGAGAATATAATCTTTCGAAATGTGGTGCTACAGAAGAATGCTGAAGATTAGATGGGTAGATCACATAACTAATGAGGAGGAATTGAACAGAATTGGAGAGAAGAGAAATTTGTGGCACAACTTGAGTAGAAGAAGGGATCAGATGGTAGGACATATTCAGAAGCATCGAGGGATCACCAATTTAGTATTGGAGGGCAGTGTGGAGGGTAAAACTCGTAGAGGGAGACCAAGAGATGAAAACACTAAACAGATTCAGAAGGATGTAGGTTGCAGTAGGTACTGGGAGATGAAAAAGCTTGCACAGGATAGAGTAGCATGGAGAACTGCATCAAACCAGTCTCTGAACTGAAACCCCCCCCCCCCCACCACACACACGCATGTGTGTACATCAGCTCTGATCGTCACCTCCCCCTCGCTTCCTCTGTGCTTTTCCTGTGCTCCCCTCCTTCCATCCTGTTTTTAACCCACCTGTCCTCTCCCTGCCTCCCTTCTCTCCCCAAAATCCTTTTGCATTTCCCTCCTCTGCCTTTCCGCATTCCCTCTCGCATCTGCCCTGTCCCCCCCCCCCCCTTATGAGTCCTCTCTCTCTGTCAGTTCTTCCCCACCCCCTTTGTTTTTTTCCTCCCCCTTTTTTCCCCTCATCTGTCCAGGTCCCCTCCATCTGCCCTTGGCTGTCGTGTGTCATCTTCGTGCCGACTTTTTAGTGCTGTGTTTTCAGTGACTGTTCAGTGTTGTGCGTCTTTTCTGAAGTGTTCCGAACGGAAATCATAGTGTCGCTGGGTGAGATATTTGTATCTCTTGCGAACAGAAATAAGACTGTCACTGTGTTTTTTAACTGTCTGTCTACTCTTTTACTTGTCTGCCTCCTGTGTATTTTATTAGCATTGCAAAGCCTTTGTTTTATGTTTTAACTTTCCACAATTTTCCGCTGTTTTACAATTTAAGTCACCGTTTTATCGCCTGCTTTTATTATTTCTTACCTTCTTCTTCTGTTCTAATAATTATGTAGGCTGAAGAGCTGCGTACTAAGCTGGTGCCAGCCTGCCCCCTTGGGGGGGAATCGAAATTCAATAAAGGAAGAAAAAAAATAATTTCGTGTAAAGCCCTCATGCACCCCATCCTCTGTTATGCCCATCCTGGCTGGATCTCCGCTCCTACCTACTAAAAGTCCCTTCGAATCCTGGAACGCCATGAGCTCAGCCTCGCCTACCGTATCCGCCTTCCATCCCCCACACAGCTCCTCTACGATTTAATTCCTTTCCCACACCAACTCCTCTTCCTTGAACGGACAAGAATCCTTTACACCTCCTGTAAACTTGTCCCCCACCTGCTTGTCTCTCCCATCCCTTCCCACCCCAGTCTCCTACTGCACCTGTACTCCTGCATCTCACCCACTCTCTGTCTTACCACCCTCCATACCCTTGCTCAAGGTGGCTTCCGCCAACTCCCCCTCCTGGATGATGCCCTTGTCCCCTCCATCTATCCCTCCTACCAGATTTGATTTCCCCTTCCTTCTCCTGGGCTTTTCCTCGTTCCCTTCTCTGCCTCCTAACTTCCTTCCGCCTCCTATCTCCCTCTCCTCCCCATCCCTGCCCCCTGGCTTTCACAACCAACCCTACCCTCTCCCCTCCCCCTCACTTCCTCTCTGCCACTGGCGTCCTCCTTATCTCTCTCCTACCCTCCCCTATTCCCTATGGCAGCCCCACCCCCCTTTTGTCGTCCAATAGTGTGTGCAGTGCGTCGAACATCATTGTCAATGTTTTCTGTGCAGTGTTTCCCTGTTCCAGTGCAATTGTGTCTCTTCAGTGTCCACCGTTCGACAGTGTACTCATAGTGCCTTCGTGTGCGGTTGCACTTGCTTATGCAATTCAGCGTCTTCAGTTTGAACGTTTTCGTTATTATCATAATGTGGGTCACCTGTTGTTTTCATATTCATATTTTCTGTATATCTGTCTACATGTTATCTGTTTTATGATTTTCTGTGGCCGAAACGCAGCGTAGACAGGCCGCTGCCGGCCTACCTTTTGTACAAGGTTTTAAAATAACAATAAAGATACAAAACCTTTTAAGGTGGGTTGGTACCATACTTCACCGCAATTCTATCGCAAGCCACAGCGGACGAGTCACGCCACAGGAAGGTCGTCACTTCCTCACTCACATTACACCCCTCCCCCTCCTCTTAACCGCGAAATCCAGTGTCAGTGTCGAAACCATACCTAGAAACGCGACGAAAAGCCATAGCGTGTGGCATAAAGAACGTCAATGAAACAATCCTAATTCCATGGCGTAATTATGACAAATTTTACCGTCGAGAAGGACAGTTCGCACGGCTCTGAGCAACAAGAGGACGTTCTTCACAATTTTGGACGCTCTGACACCTCTCGTCGCTTCTCAATGGACAACGTGGGCCAACAACCACAATAAACGTGATCGCGTCCGTTTTGAGTGCAGTGCGACCGCTCCGATGTACAGGGCGTAACTAAGAATCGTTCAAAATCATTCGACGACATTTAAATAAAAATCATTCAACGGAATTTAAAGGGCATTCGAAGAAGCGAATGGTTTTTATGCTTTTTCCTTTTTCAAGCCCTCCTGTGGCTTGATCACGGAAGGTTGCGACACTAACACATGCAGGAATAAAACGGCGAAGGGTCCCTCTCAGTTTGACAACCACCTCAGTATCACTCGAACATTTCGGCTGAGCAATTTGAAAATGGTTTCGTACAGAGACTCCGACAACACATTCAGCCGAGACACACTTCATAAATGCTCTTTGCTTCTTCCGACCACGTTCAGATCTTGTTGAATGTGTTTGAACGGTCCCTAGTGGATCCAACCTGTATGCCAGAGCAAAATAAGGAGTCGCACTATACTCCAGAGGGGCCAGATAACGTTCAGTGGACTTGCAGATCAACAATGCCAGCAGAGAAGCGTTGAATAGTCCGTGGGGTAACGAATATTGTCAATAACGTCGTGATCACAGCATAGCGAACTGTCGTTTTCCAGCGCTAAGAGAGTGCAATCAGCGACCCAAGGAAAGGGGTGTTTTCCCTTTATGCTGACTCCTGAAGCTTCATTTTATAGACTCTGAGCGGTGTTGTGTCTAAAATAGTTTCCATGCTGGCTTTGGACAAAACTGAGATGGATTCTGCTACCAGTGTGACATCATCATCTCCTCGTTACTCCTTGAAACTCTTGCCTGCGTTTTTTTTTTTTTCACAAGTGTCAACAACTTTCTTCCACGCCTTCGCACCATTACAGAGAAGTGTTGCAGGCGCGTTTGAACCAAATTTCACACTTCTACATCACAGTGGGGCCAAATGACGGATTGTGGAGCTATATATGCTGACGCTTAATCCATACTCGTCGGTCTTGCGTCGTTTTGTACCTTGAAACGGACGGTCTTCTTACAATGGAGAATGTGATACTTCCAAATAAACTGTATCTCAACACTTTTCCAAATCTCAAAAATAAAGGAAATATAGGTAGCAGAGTAATACTGTAACACATACATTATTAAGTACAGAGCTGACCAGTTTTCTCTATTGTGAAGCGTTTAAATTTCAGTACATACAGGAACATAATGTACCTTGGAACGGTTTTTTACAGTGGGGAAAGTCTTACTTTGATCAACTATTTGTTGTAATATCAGGAACACTGTGCAAGATATAAAGAATGAATAACATCATTTAAAAATGGAATAAGAACAAATGCCGGCCGGGGTGGCCGAGCGGTTCTAGGCGCTACAGTCTGGAACCGCGCGACCGCTACGGTAGCAGGTTCGAATCCTGTCTCAGGCATGGATATGTGTGATGTCCTTAGGTTAGTTAGGTTTAAGTAGTTCTAAGTTCTAGGGGACTGATGACCTTAGAAGTTAAGTCCCATAGTGCTCAGAGCCATTTGAACCATTTTTTAAGAACAAATGTTAAACTTCTGTTAGAAGGGTGGCTGGAGACATAAGCCAGAGACGTGTTCAAGGTACAACAATCTCCTCTGCTGATTTATACGATGTTCATATCATGCCGGCTGGTGTGGCAGTGCGGTTCTAGGCGCTTCAGTCTGGAACCGCGTGACCGCTACGTCGCAGGTTCGAATCCTGCCTAGGGCATGGATGTGTGTGATGTCCTTAGGTTAGTTAGGTTTAAGTAGTTCTAAGTTCTAGGGGACTGATGACCACAGATGTTAAGTCCCATAGTGCTCAGAGCCATTTGAACCATTTTTTCATATCATGATAGAATGTTATTTTTGACCAAGTTTTGACTCAGTAAATAAAGATAAAAGCACAGTGCCCCAAGCTTATAAATATAGTTACGCACACACAGTGTCCAAATTTTGTAACTGAATTTACTTGTTGCTGTCATAACAAAAAATCACAAAAATCTTCAATGCAATCTTGGACCTGTACCCCTAAACGAGACTGTCTGGTGAAATAGTAAAAGATGAATACAGTAGCTATGAAGGTCAGACGTTTGCAGAGCTATGTATTGTTCATGGACGCACGATAAATTTGTTAAAAAAGTCTTGCAAAAAAGAAAAAAAGCAAGACATGCAGCTAATAGGAAAAATGAGGGAGTGGAATTCATCTGCGATTGTGCTTCGATATCGATTTCAGCGCCGGACAAATGAATTTCGTCATTGTAGTACGAGAACACTTGAAATACTCCTGACTCCGAATTCGAGGTTCTTCTCAAGAATCAAACCTGAGTCTTCCATTAGCCTCCTCTAATACAGAATTTACGTGTTCACCCCATTTCAAATCGTGTTTCGGTGACAACTTAAAGTATTTGAGTGATTTAGGGTGCTCAGGTTTTAAGTGTAATCCCTGGCTGCAATATTTCTCATTAGAAATTCTCTTGTGTAAATGACGAGTCACTGGCTGTAACGGACGATAGTAAAGCTCTTGTTGAATTTCCTTTTAGGACGGTTTCGAAGAGGAAGGCTCTGTCCTGTAAAAGTTCTAATAAGCGGGAGAATGTCTCGGAGAAAGTACTAGGTAGTAAAATATGAAACGTTTACTGCCTGTTTTCCGACAGGGCACCCTTTACCACATTAACGACTGCCCCAATATCGCAGGAACGACCTGTCAGGTTTAAGTGACAGGGATTTTTTGCCATTTCGGTAGAAACAGGTTCTATAAAGAATGAAACAACAATCTGTATAAGTGGTCTTTCCGCATCAAATCTGGGCAAAAATGTCAGGTTATAGCACTACGAGGATGTTCAATCTAAATATAAATAGTGCAGTCACATGATGACCTAATCTCGTTACGTTGCACAGAATGATCCTTAGCGTTATTTTACCGTGTTTAATTCCATGTATGGGATTCTAGGCAGAAAGACATTAAATTTACTGTACAAACCAAAAGAAAGGAAACTGCACTAATATACACACCACGTACCTTCATTCAAATATGCAAAAACCATAATCGAGAAAATTAAATAAACATCATCCTCTGGCATTAAATAGACTTGCCACAAGAATTCGGTAGCAATGTTGTTGAATAATAAGTAAGCATGCACCATAAAATCCACTCTGTCACTCGAATTACAATGACGGGCTCTTCTCGTGCAACTCATGCACAGCATTGTAAAGAAACCATCCCGAAACGCGTGTACACAAGCTGCCGATTTGGGGTTGCAGTCTGGAACCGCGAGACCGCTACGGTCGCAGGTTCGAATCCTGCCTAGGGCATGGATGTGTGTGATGTCCTTAGGTTAGTTAGGTTTAACTAGTTCTAAGTTCTAGGGGACTAATGACCTCAGCAGTTGAGTCCCATAGTGCTCAGAGCCATTTGAACCATTTTTTGATTTGGGGTTGTGCTTCTCGGCCAATAAAAACAAAACACATATATGACAGGTCTTGGTGCAAGCTGTATAGTGGCAGTTTTTCGAATCTGTGGATTTCGCAAAATTACTTCCTTATCAAATGACAAATCAGAATTGGCGAAACGTGGTAAATGCACCGAATGATTGGAAAAAGACATGACTATTTTTTCGTGGCGAATCTAATGGATTAATTCTGCATAGGATTACTTCATATCATTTTGTGCAGCAGATCCGTGAGTCGAATCTTCTTGGTAGCAAAATTAGTCACATTAACTTTAAATTTTTTATCACTTGTAATTTGTTTAACCAGGTATTTTTCTCTGACAATTGTGCACAGAGAACTTAACTTATCATCTGCGACTGAATTAAAGAAGGCAATTTTTAATACTTTTAAGAATGCTCATACTTCATATAGAAAAATCTGTAGTGACACGGAATTTAAAAATCAATTTGATGAGCTTTGTTTCTTCGCTATAAACATTTTCAATATCATTGTCCATTAAGAATTTAAGAAGGTCTGCAGGTGGTAATTATTTTTGTAGAATAATGGGTAAGTTGTGAGAACCCCGTTCGGTTTCATTGCAGGGAAATTTCATTTATAGTTTCCAAACTGACACTTAACAATCAATTGTATGAACTCAATATTCTGAAGATCAACAAAAACGTAGTTCCATTACCACTATCGTTTTATCTTAGATCTCTTACGATAGCACCTTAAGGGACTGGAAGTCAATACAGTAACACTTATTCTACTGTGAAATTTCTTGTTAGTGCTTCCAGTACGCGAGATCACAACTTTTTATCCTTCAACACACTGACGGTTTTCTTGATTTCAGCATTGGACATACTAACATCACGCGCAATTTTGCGTTGAAGAAGTGCACACAGATGGTCAAGATATACAAATATTTCTGTGTAAAAACAAAGCCGGGAAAGAATTGAATTTGATTAAGAACGGTAAGCAAGTCAGAAGCGCTGTTGAACGATTCTGCATCCCTAGCTTCATCATCCGTGATAATATTTCCGAAGATGTCTTTCAACTCTTGGCCATTAAGATATATTTTCTCAACTGTTTGTAAATTGAAATCTCATTCTGTAATAGCCTGAGGCGATCTGAAATCCGTAATTTCTGAGCGTCGTGTTATCTTTGACAACTTGCTAAAAATGAATGGAATGCCTACAAGATTGAAAATGAAAAGCATAGCTGCTTTGATATTTTTTGAGCAATGTAATTACGTTTATGAGCATAATAGTTCAAAAATATAATTCGTGATCATTTTTGTTTAACAAAATATTGGACACCACCACGTTTACCTCCCATTACTGAGGCACCAACGTATATTTGTCTCACTATTATGTCACTGACTTCCTGAACATCAAGTGCGCTGTGTTGAGTTTCTGATAAACCCTATGCAGTGTTGTCAATAGAAACATTGCGAAAAGCAATACAGCCTTTTATGGGAACGTGTTTCATGCAACAAACTTACATGATTGTAAATCTTCTTTAAGGCGGTCGTTAAAAAAGATTTAATTCGTTTTGAATTGTGCCTGATCTTTCTCCGAGCCTAGAAGTGCTTTGCAAGTCCTCACGAATAAACTTTTCCTCGCTACACAAAAGTACCAATAACTCAAGGAAATTACCTTTGTTGTCAGAAATTTGACCTCCAAAGCGTCCTCTGAATGCAAGCTCTTGCTTATCTACGAAACAAACAATATCAGTAAGGCTCCGGATTAAAAATTTATTCTGTTTCACAATCGCGTTATGTTTTATGGCTGGCCGGTGCGGCCGTGCGGTTCTAGGTGCTACAGTCTGGAACCGAGCGACCGCTATGGTCGCAGGTTCGAATCCTGCCTCGGGCATGGATGTTTGTGATGTCCTTAGGTTGGTTAGGTTTAATTAGTTCTAAGTTCTAGGCGACTGGTGACCTCAAAATTTAAGTCGCATAGTGCTCAGAGCCATTTGAACCATTTATGTTTTATGACTAGAAGTTTGACTCCTTTACAGAAAATGAATGTTCAATTCGTCCATGACCCAGCAACTAAAAACACTCTTGATTCTGAAGGTACCTTCTTGAGTTCTGCTGTTTCTCATCTTTTCTGTCAAAATCTTTTGTGGCACGTACTTCGAAACAAGCTCATGTCCATTCTTTTCCAATTCCAGACCCACTAAACAAAATATATGTGTAACAATACAGTTTACTTTTTCCTAAGCAACCTGTAAGCCAAGAATACTTTTTATTTCAAGATCCCATCAGATCTTTTAATGTCTAAGTGTTATGTGAATTGCTAACCTTTATAAATGCAATTTGTTTCGTAAGTCCACCTCTAATATGATTTGTCACCTAACTTGCGAAATAAAGACAGCAGTGTTGCTGGGCCCAAGTCATAATATAATAAATTAATTACCTGGACTCACGTAAACAAGTGTTTTTGAACCAGGACTGAGCAGCGCACGTAATAACGCACAATTTCGCAGGTAAGGGAAACCTAACTGCAACACTTCTACGACATACTGCCACCCTATCGGCTATCGTGTGGAAACAAGGAGATATATGTAGGAGCCACCAGTGAATGTTAAACCTTATAGCATCTATAACGCATTTAACGCTCACCTCATGGATGGAATGAAACTGTGGATACATACCAAAGTAACTTACTCTGTTTACAACACATTGTTGTATTCTAACTGTAAGTTTCCTTAAAATTTTTGGGTAGTCTAAGCCCCAAAAGTCTGTGAAGAGCTTCCCAACTTCAGTAAACAGTAAAAAAAAATTGTTGGAAGGGATGTGGAGCAAACGCTACATTTATACGCTTTGCTTATAAATTATTTACACAAAAGTAACCCTAAATTGTTGAAAAGGTATATAAATTACAAAAACGCCCTTAAGAAGGTCGCTTGCAACAGGGACTGAAATGTCGGTAGTTTTATATACGAGGGTTGGAACTTTAATAGTGGCAACTATTTATTTACGGCTCTTACAAAACAGATACGTGTTTCAAAGTTTTACTGACCATCAAAGTAGTCACCAGCATTTTGTATAACCCGTTGCCAGCGATGTGGAAGTCGTAGGATACTCTTAGCAGTGCCAGTTCTGTTGACAGTTCGAGCGGCGAGGTTTATTGCCCGACGAATTTGTGTCAGGTCCTGAAGAAAGTGTCACAACTTCTGTCTCTATGCTGTTCAGTTTTGGAACACAACATACGAGCAGCTTAAAGGCAGAAGTGATGACACTTTTTTCAGGACCTGACCATCATTTTGCAGGAGAATGCTCAAGCACGTACAGTGCAAGCTGTTACTGATTTGTTTGACTGATGGGGCTGCTAACTGCTATACCACCTACTGCTCTCCCCTGACTTAAGCCGTCGTGAGTTCAACTCGATTTCTAAACTGAAGAAAACACTTCACAGCATTCGTTTCAGTATGGCTGAAAGCAAGGGGAAACTACAGCCGTAATTTTTCCCGAGGACTTGCAGCTTTACTGTATGATTAAATGATGATGGCGTCCTCTTGGGTAAAATATTCCGGAGGTAAAATAGTCCCCCATTCGGATCTCCGGGCGGGGACTACTCAAGAGGATGTCGTTATCAGGAGAATGAAAACTGGCGTTCTACGGGTCGGAGCGTGGAATGTCAGGTCCCTTAATCGGGCAGGTAGGTTAGAAAATTTAAAAAGGGAAATGGATAGGTTAAAGTTAGATATAGTGGGAATTTGTGAAGTTGGGTGGCAGGAGGAACAAGACTTCTGGTCAGGTGACTACAGGGTTATAAACACAAAATCAAATAGGGGTAATGCAGGAGTAGGTTTAATAATGAATAGGAAAAAAGGAATGCGGGTAAGCTACTACAAACAGCATAGTGAACGCATTATTGTGGTCAAGATAGATACGAAGCCCACACCTACTACAGTAGTACAAGTTTATATGCCAACTAGCTCTGCAGATGACGAAGAAATTGAAGAAATGTATGATGAAATAAAAGAAATTATTCAGATAGTGAAGGGAGACGAAAATTTAATAGTCATGGGTGACTGGAATTCGAGTGTAGGAAAAGGGAGAGAAGGAAACATAGTAGGTGAATATGGATTGGGGCTAAGAAATGAAAGAGGAAGCCGCCTGGTAGAATTTTGCACAGAGCATAACTTAATCATAGCTAACACTTGGTTTAAGAATCATGAAAGAAGGTTGTATACATGGAAGAACCCTGGAGATACTAAAAGGTATCAGATAGATAATACAATGGTAAGACAGAGATTTAGGAACCACGTTTTAAATTGTAAGACATATCCAGGGGTAGATGTGGACTCTGACCACAATCTATTGGTTATGACCTGTAGATTAAAAAATAAACTGCAAAAAGGTGGGAATTTAATGAGATTGGACCTGGATAAACTGAAAGAACCAGAGGCTGTACAGAGTTTCAGGGAGAGCATAAGGGAACAATTGACAGGAATGGGGGAAAGAAATACAGTAGAAGAAGAATGGGTAGCTTTGAGGGATGAAGTAGTGAAGGCAGCAGAGGATCAAGTAGGTAAAAAGACGAGGTCTAGTAGAAATCCTTGGGTAACAGAAGAAATATTGAATTTAATTGATGAAAGGAGAAAATATAAAAATGCAGTAAATGAAGCAGGCAAAAAGGAATACAAACGTCTCAAAAATGAGATCGACAGGAAGTGCAAAATGGCTAAGCAGGGATGGCTAGAGGACAAATGTAAGGATGTAGAGGCTTATCTCACTAGTGGTAAGACAGATACTGCCTACAGGAAAATTAAAGAGGCCTTTGGAGAAAAGAGAACCACTTGTATGAACATCAAGAGCTCAGATGGAAACCCAATTCTAAGCAAAGAAGGGAAAGCAGAAAGGTGGAAGCAGTATATAGAGGGTCTATACAAGGGCGATGTACTTGAAGACAATATTATGGAAATAGGAGAGGATGTAGATGAAGATGAAATAGGAGATACGATACTGCGTGAAGAGTTTGACAGAGCACTGAAAGACCTGAGTCGAAACAAGGGCCCCGGAGTAGACAACATTCCATTGGAACTACTGACGGCCTTGGGAGAGCCAGTCCTGACAAAACTCCACCATCTGGTGAGCAAGATGTATGAAACAGGCGAAATACCCTCAGACTTCAAGAAGAATATAATAATTCCAATACCACAGAAAGCAGGTGTTGACAGATGTGAAAATTACCGAACCATTAGTTTATTAAGTCACAACTGCAAAATACTAACGCGAAATCTTTATAGACGAATGGAAAAACTAATAGAAGCCAACCTCGGGGAAGATCAGTTTGGATTCCGTAGAAACACTGGAACACGTGAGGCAATACTGACCTTACGACTTATCTTAGAAGAAAGATTAAGAAAAGGCAAACCTACGTTTCTAGCATTTGTAGACTTAGAGAAAGATTTTGACAATGTTGACTGGAATTCTCTCTTTCAAATTCTGAAGGTGGCAGGGGTAAAATACAGGGAGCGAAAAGCTATTTACAATTTGTACAGAAACCAGATGGCAGTTATAAGAGTCGAGGGACATGAAAGGGAAGCAGTGGTTGGGAAGGGAGTAAGACAGGGTTGTAGCCTCTCCCCGATGTTATTCAATCTGTATATTGAGCAAGCAGTAAAGGAAACTAAAGAAAAAATCGGAGTAGGTATTAAAATCCATGGAGAAGAAATAAAAACTTTGAGGTTCGCCGATGACATTGTAATTCTGTCAGAGACAGCAAAGGAATTGGAAGAGCAGTTGAATGGAATGGACAGTGTCTTGAAAGGAGGATATAAGATGAACATCAACAAAAGCAAAACGAGGATAATGGAATGTAATCGAATTAAGACGGGTGATGCTGAGGGAATTAGATTAGGAAATGAGACAATTAAAGTAGTAAAGGAGTTTTGCTATTTGGGGAGCAAAATAACTGATGATGGTCGAAGTAGAGAGGATATAAAATGTAGACTGGCAATGGCAAGGAAACCGTTTCTGAAGAAGAGAAATTTGTTAACATCGAGTATAGATGTGTCAGGAAGTCATTTCTGAAAGTATTTGTATGGAGTGTAGCCATGTATGGAAGTGAAAGATGGACGATAACCAGTTTGGACAAGAAGAGAATAGAAGCTTTCGAAATGTGGTGCTACAGAAGAATGCTGAAGATTAGATAGGTAGATCACATAACTAATGAGGAAGTACTGAATAGGATTGGGGAGAAGAGAAGTTTGTGGCACAACTTGACTAGAAGAAGGGATCGGTTGGTAGGACATGTTCTGAGGCATCAAGGGATCACCAATTTAGTATTGGAGGGCAGCGTGGAGGGTAAAAATCGTAGAGGGAGTCCAAGAGATGAATACACTAAGCAGATTCAGAAGGATGTAGGTTGCAGTAGGTACTGGGAGATGAAGAAGCTTGCACAGGATAGAGTAGCATGGAGAGCTGCATCAAACCAGTCTCAGGACTGAAGACCACAACAACAACAACAACATGGAGGTGCACCGCCACACTTCAGAATAAATGTGTGTAACTACTAAAATGAATCGTTTCCAGGGAAACAGATGGGTTGTGGAGGTCCAGTGTTATAGCCTCCACATTCGCCGAATCTTAATGCATGAGATTTTTATTTGTGGGGACAACTACATAAAAAATTTACGATACTCCATCCATGGATATACACGACCAACTAGCTCGCGTGCATGCTGCTTCGGCAATAGTGGATGCAGGTGTGTTGCGCATGATCCAGAAAAGTATGATCCAGCGAGTGGCGCAGTGTTTGCAGATGCAAGGTGGCCCCTTTAGAACATCTGCTGGTATGTGTGTGTAGCGGCTCTGTGAAGATAAGCTTGGATGTCAGACATACAGAACGGAAATACCGTCAATAACATAACGCGAAATCTGAGGAAGCCTGCCTGCCGGTGTGGCCGTGCGGTTCTAGGCGCTTCAGTCTGGAACCCCGTGACCGCTACGGTCGCAGGTTCGAATCCTGCCTTGGGCATGGATGTGCGTGATGTCCTTAGGTTAATTAGGTTTAATTAGTTCTAAGTTCTAGGGCACTGATGACCACAGATGTTAAGTCCCATAGTGCTCAGAGCCGTTTGAACCATCTGATTTGAAGCCTACCTATTGTGTTTTTTGTACGTCATTAGATGCAGATGATGTTACCGTACATGCTATTTTTTCTATTTTCTATGTTTGTGTCGTGGACGAAACAAAATGGTGGTTCACGTCTGTGAGGTATTCATGTCAGGTCTTAATGTTTAAATAAAGTTAAAAGTAACAGAAAGAACTACACCAAATTCCATATTGTAGAGCTATAAATTGGGTACAGTTTGATCCTTCAACTGGAAAAAAAAATGTTTGGCCGGAACATTACTCGATCATTGATGAATGTGCATATCCGTTTCCCGAGGCGTTGTCTGGTCTGACTGCGCTAATGGGGCAGCTCCCATAGAGTGGAGAATAGATGCTACTTGCACTTGGGCATACTACAAGCAATTACCGTATTGCCAGAGCCTCCTTTCTCAAATCGCATTTGTATTAAACCTATTGGTTTTGCCAGACACTTATTTGTGTTGAATTTGGAAAAGGAATCGCACACCCACCGCCAAGTGGAGCATTTTTTTCTTCTTCCTTTATACTTAAGATTCCTTCTGATATTTTAGTAGTTCTTTCTGTATGTGGTCCAATTTTCATCGATCTATGTTACTCGTAGTGACACATAATGAGTGAGTTACTTTCGTCTTTAAGTTTTGTACATCAATGTAGTTATACCACTGCTCACCGCGACGTTGATGGCATCTGGTGGCGCTGAGGGCATTTGACGAGGTAATGGTTGGTTGGTTTGGGGAAGGAGACCAGACAGCGTGGTCATCGGTCTCATCGGATTAGGGAAGGATGGGGAAGGAAGTCGGCCGTGCCCTTTCGGAGAAACCATCCCGGCATTTGCCTGGAGGGATTTAGGGAAATCACGGAAAACCTAAATCAGGATGGCCGGACGCGGGATTGAACCGTCGTCCTCCCGAATGCGAGTCCAGTGCCTAACCACTGCGCCAACGAGGTAATGAAAGTACCGTATGTATGCGTAGCAGACACGGACTGGGAGTCTCACTAACGAGGATATGGGCTCCAAATTGAGAAATTCATTGAGGTAAGAGACTTTGACAAAGGGCAGATTGTTATTATGCAGAGCCTGTGAAAGACTATCTCGAAAACGGCGATGCTGGTCGAATGTTCACGTGCTACTGTCGTGAGCATCTACGGAAACATGAAGAAGGACAATGAAACTACCACTAGACGCTAAATGGTTGGACGTCCACGACTCTTCACAGAACGTGGAACTCGCAGGATTGTCTGCTTTGTGAAGTAGGAAAGACGGTGGTCTGTGGCATCCCTGCCAAAAGAGAACAATGCTGGTGCACACACAGGTGTTTCGAAGCACACCGTTCATCGTACATTGTTGAACACGGAGCTCCGCAGCAGACCACACTTTCGTTCTCACATGTTGATCCAGTGACATCGCCAACTCGCCAACCATGATTTCAGTGGGCACGGGACCATCGAGATTGGAATGTCGATCAGTGGAAACGTGTCGGCTCGTCGGGTAAATCAAATTTTTTTTTCACTATATCGTTGGTCTTCTCCACAAACGCCGCCATCGAGGTGAACGGCGTATCGAGACGTACAGCGCACCACGGACAGAGGCTGGTGGGAGAGGGTATTATGCTACGGGAGACTTACCCCAGTGCTTGCATGGGACCTGTGGTAGTAATCAAAGACTCGCTGACAGTTGCGAACCACCTGCACCTCTTCATGCATGACGTCTCCCCCTACGGCGATGTCGTTCTTCAGCAGTATAACTGCGCGTATCTCGGAGCCGGAACCATGCTACAATGGTTTGAGGAGCGTTATGGTGAACCTAAATCCTGTGGAACCTGCCTGTTTCTCTATCGGGTGTCATCACCGCTAAAGCAAATCAGTGGCCCGTTATTTTACGCGAATTACATAACCTGTGCTTATAAGGGGACGCCACGACGTTTGGAACGCGGATTTACTGCAAACTTCGTACACTCGTAGTACTCCACGAGGACAACAAAATGTGTAAGCAGTAGCGCGTACTTCTCAAGCGTTACTGAGAAAATCACAAGATGATTTCGGCCGTCAGATATATACCTGTGCGTGGCAATTTTTTCCATGAAGCGGCGGCAGCCGAGTGGTTAGCGTTCAAGCCACGTAATCGCTGGATCGAGTCCCGTTCGTCAGTTTCTTTTTTTGCTTCTAACACAGTCAATTTCTCTACTATTTATATTACAATTGATATAATGGGAAAAATACTTGTAATCGGATGAACTTTTATTAAATTTGCTATCTTATTTGGCGGTCTACAAATTTTTATTATCACAAATAATATAATGTTCATAACTATCGAGTAGTAAACGACCAAACGCATAAAGTGATACTGAAAATGCATGCTTCTCCGTGTCTTCAAAATTGTTCATATTTAATCGAAAGAGAACAAGAAATTGCTTATCGTCAAGACGATATTAAAATACAGTCGATACTGCATGACCAATTATCAGCGATGATATTGAAGGAAATGCTGCCTTATGCATGGTTTGCTTCCAAGTTATAGTCTGAAAGAGAGGTTTTTGAAAATGTTAACGAGGTTTGTTTTTCCGCGGAAAACCTCAAATGACCTTGCGTATGCGGAAACATAGCATTTATTCACTGCAGCTGATGCCGTTTAAGTTCATGTTTTCCATGTTTTTACGAAAAATACCGTCCTGCAACTTGTATCGTCGAAAGCGACGATTAATTGTTCATCTTTCGAAAGCCGTCTGTGCTGGTCAAAACTTGGAGGTAACAAGTCGTTTCGGGCTCCTTCAAGATACAAGGAATTTCTCAAATCACGGACCAGCATACATTTTCAGTATTACTTTATGCGTTTGGTCGTTTATTAGTGGATTATGAATATTATATTATTTGTGATAATAAAAATTTGTAGACTGCAAAATAACATTGTAAATTTAATTAAAGGTCATTCGATTACAATTATTTTTTCCAGTATATCAAATGTAATATAAATAGTAAAGAAAATGACTGTTAGAAATAAAAAAAAGTGACGAACGGGACTCGATCCATCGATCCAGCGATTACGGGGCTTGAACGCTAACCACTTTTTTTGGATTTTTTTTGTAATTTTTTTGTTAGTAACAATAATATTTTATAATTTTAATGTCCCAAAAGAAAAATCATATATAAAAAAAGAAGGGAAAGAAATATAGGGCCGAAGTGACATCCTCGTCACTTCACTGGGAGTAAATCCTACCCCTCAAAACAACGTAAACCTGTGACTACCCACCGCTTCGGGGGGTTATGAAACATGCTGCATAGAAAGTTCGCAAAATGCGTTTTATATTTAGAGTGGCGTCTGATGATTTCGTGTTGTTCTAGTAGATAATGCCAATAGTCCATGACCGATATCAAGGTCCGCGAGAGCACGTAGTGCGATGCGTGTGCTCCAATCCATCGGATTGCCGATGTTTTCTGTGAGGGGTAAAAGACAGCGTCAGGGAAGAATAACGCGTCCGTCGTGATCGTGGATTCGTCGGTGCGTCGGAGGAGGGCCATGATGCGTTGCGTCAGCCGCCTAACATCCTTTGCCCCACCGCACTGCAGAGAATGTTCGTCGGTGTCCTGCATGCCACATGTAAGGCAGAACGGGGAATCCACAATGCGAATGTCGTACAATCGTTGGCGGTTGACTGTCTTGCGGTTGATGAATGTATACCATGACGATCGCGCTGCTGTGGTGAGGAGAGGTGTATGGACAGCTCGCCAAATCTGTCGCCAGTTTCGTGTTGGGCATTTAAGTTCGAAAACATTGTTCCATGATGACGCCGCAAGTATCGATATATCTCACGGGTAGTGGGGATTCTTGTAGAAGATATCTGTAACTGAACATAACTACGTGGGCAGTTCAATAAGTAATGCAACACATTTTTTTTCTCGGCCAATTTTGGTTGAAAAAACCGGAAATTTCTTGTGGAATATTCTCAAACATTCCCGCTTCGTCTCGTATAGTTTCATTGACTTCCGACAGGTGGCAGCGCTGTACGGAGCTGTTAAAACGGCGTCTGTAACGGATGTGCGTTGCAAACAACGGGCAGTGATCGAGTTTCTTTTGGCGGAAAACCAGGGCATCTCAGATATTCATAGGCGCTTGCAGAATGTCTATGGTGATCTGGCAGTGGACAGAAGCACGGTGAGTCGTTGGGCAAAGCGTGTGTCATCATCGCCGCAAGGTCAAGCAAGACTGTCTGATCTCCCGCGTGCGGGCCGGCCGTGCACAGCTGTGACTCCTGCAATGGCGGAGCGTGCGAACACACTCGTTCGAGATGATCGACGGATCACCATCAAACAACTCAGTGCTCAACTTGACATCTCTGTTGGTAGTGCTGTCACAATTGTTCAACAGTTGGGATATTCAATGGTTTGTTCCCGCTGGGTCCCTCGTTGTCTAATCGAACACCATAAAGAGCAAAGGAGAACCATCTGTGCGGAATTGCTTGCTCGTCATGTGGCTGAGGGTGACAATTTCTTGTCAAAGATTGTTACAGGCGATGAAACATGGGTTCATCACTTCGAACCTGAAACAAAACGGCAATCAATGGAGTGGCGCCACACCCACTCCCCTACCAAGAAAAAGTTTAAAGCCATACCCTCAGCCGGTAAAGTCATGGTTACAATCTTCTGGGACGCTGAAGGGGTTATTCTGT
Source organism: Schistocerca nitens (assembly GCF_023898315.1). Classification (NCBI taxonomy): domain Eukaryota; kingdom Metazoa; phylum Arthropoda; class Insecta; order Orthoptera; family Acrididae; genus Schistocerca; species Schistocerca nitens. The sequence goes on along the minus strand of NC_064623.1, from coordinate 44,135,207 downwards.
TCGATGTCCTTCCCCATGGTCAAACGATCAACTCTGAAGTGTATTGTGCTACTCTTCAGAAATTGAAGAAACGACTTCAGCGTGTTCGTAGGCACAAAAATCAGAACGAACTTCTTCTTCTTCATGACAACGCAAGACCTCACACAAGTCTTCGCACCCGAGAGGAGCTCACAAAACTTCAGTGGACTGTTCTTCCTCATGCACCCTACAGCCCCGATCTCGCACCGTCGGATTTCCATATGTTAGGCCCAATGAAGGACGCCATCCGTGGGACGCACTACGCGGATGATGAAGTTATTGATGCAGTACGACGTTGGCTCCGACATCGACCAGTGGAATGGTACCGTGCAGGCATACAGGCCCTCATTTCAAGGTGGCGTAAGGCCGTAGCATTGATTGGAGATTACGTTGAAAAATAGTGTTGTGTAGCTAAAAGATTGGGAAATAACCTGGTGTATTTCAATGCTGAATAAAACAACCCCTGTTTCAGAAAAAAAATGTGTTGCATTACATATTGAAATGCCCTCGTAAAATCAACAAAAAATCGCGCGACGTGAGAAAAAGAGATCGAGATTGTGCCTACCGCCACCGGTGGTTCAAAGGACGCGGGAAGACACACATCCAGGATGGCCGACGTGATGGCGTGTTGCCGTTGGTTCCAAGTTCGTAGCGTCGCTCGCAGGTATAGAACTAGAGCCTTGTTCCGCACATCCGTGAGATTAAGTCCTCCAGAATGGCGTGGGAGAGTTAAAGTCTTGTATTTGATCTTAAACAACATTCCTTGGCTGACATAGTATCCAAAGGCCGCCATTAATCTGTCAGAAATACCATGTGGCATTGGCAGTACCTGTGCTAGGTGCGGCAGTCTCGAGGCCAAGTGAACGTTAGTGTAGTCCACCCTTTGGAGGAGGTCGTGCGTTCGAAGTGAGTTGTTGCGTATGTGCAGTCGCACGTGCTGGAGGAGACGTCGGTAGCTCGCCGCCGCTGATTGCCGTAGCGATCGTGTGAACAATAGACCTAAGCATCGCAAGATGTCCACCGTCGTATACGGACTGTGCAGAGCGTCCAACCCTCGACCGATGTGCATGATCTTGGTTTTATTCATGTTGACCCTGCTTCCCGCAGCTACTCCGTACGTAGTAAGAAGGGTAACCACCTGACTTACTTCGTTCTCCGACCGGACGAGTATCAAGTCGTCGGCATATGCACGACACGTGAAGGAGCTCGCACGGAGTCGGACGCCTGTTAGAGTCCGTCTAAGAGTCTGCATCAATGGTTCGAGCGCTATTGTAAACAGTATCATCGACAAGGGACATCCTTGCCTAACTGAGCTGCAAACAGGAATCGTTCCTACCTCCCTGCCATTGACTCTCACCGTCGAAGAAGCGCCGCGAAGGAGGCCAATGAGGACGGTAATAAAATCCTGTGGTATCGCCATGCGTCGCATGGTCGAGTCAAGGAAATCATGGTTGATCCTGTCAAAGGCACGATCAAAATCCACCGTTACGAACGCCGCTCGCATGCGACAAGCTTCTGTCAGGGAAATTACGTCACGGTATTCGCCTAGGATAGAATGTATGTTGCTCCGAACCCCTAGACAAGCCTGGTCTGGTGGTATTGTCTTGGATATGACAGTCTTGAGCCGTGCCGCCAACATTCGCGCAAAGATCTTATAGTCAGTATTGAGCATCGTGAGCGGTCTAAATTGATGGGCGCTGACACTCGCTGTCGATTTAGGTATTGGTATAAGCAGTCCCGCTATGAACTGCGATGGAACGTCCGTGTCAGGGCTCAATAAATCATTATACATCAATACTAACTGGGACATCATTAAATCCGCAAACGAGCGATAAAATTCGAGTGACAACCCGTCAGGCCCAGGGGATTTATGCACCGCACCCTTCGCGAGTGCGCCCCGGATGTCATCTTCCGTTAGGGGTTCCAATAGCGCCTCTGCATCCGGACCACCCACCTCCGTTTGCATCTGTCGCAAAATTTCTTCTCCTGTCCGATTGTCCGTTGGCGTCGCAGGGAAAAGCAGGCGGTAATGCTCCAGAAACTCAGCAGCAATGTCCTGTTGTGACGTCAAGGGCCGACCGTCGTCATCATGGAGCACTGTGATTAGGGATAGGCGATTACGCGCATGTCCCTTGGACACATGATGCATGCTAATATGTTCTCCATCGACGTTGTCCAAGCACCGAGCACGGATCGAAAGTCCCTCCAGTCGACGTCTCGTGATCGATAAAATGCAGGCCTGAATGCGATGGACTTCCGCTTGACGCTCGGGCGATGGGGCCCTGGAGGACAGGTCGCGGAGCACTATGTAGTAATAATCAAGTGTATCTCGGATCCATTTCGCTTTTTCCTTGCCATACGTTATGAGAACTCTTCGTATCGCCGGTTTTGCACACAGCAGCCACCATGAAAGAACCGCACGGTGCAGCGGCAGACGGCGAGTGCAAGTCTGCCATGTTTCTTCGATCCGCTGGCGACATTCGAGATCCACCAATAAGGATGAATTAAGTTTCCAGGAACAACGACTTCGCCAGACCCGCTGCCGTGGGAGGGTTAACGTGCATAAATATGCAAGGTGATCCGTAAAAGCTGTGGGCCAACGTTAACACGTGATCTCTTAATCTATCAGAAACATAAATCCGATCCAGCCTGCTCACCGAGTGGCTAGTAAAATACGTGTAGCCCTCTCGCTGCCCATGGATCTTTTCCCACGTGTCCATTAGGGCCATGTCCCGACAGATCGTGTTCAATGCGTGGCAGGAGCTGAAATGAGGAGTTTGATTCTTCGGTGTGAGTACACAGTTAAAATCCCCCCCTACCAAGATGTGGTCATACCTCCCACGGAATAGGGGGGCAATCTCCTCCGAGTAGAAGCGTGCACGCGCCTGTCGATTGTCAGATCCGGAGGGTGCATAGATGTTGACGATACGAATGCCGTTCACGGTCATAGCCAAACCCCGAGCCGAAGGAAGGTAATCGAGATCACACATCGGAATCCCTTCCCGAACTAGTATCGCTGTGCCACGTCCTCCATCTGGAGTCGGCGCTAGATAAATTTTGTATCCATGCACATCGGGAAAAGCAGCATTGCAGGTTTCCTGCATCAGCAGGATATCAACGTCTGTGGCGTAAATCATGTCCCGGAGAAGTTGCATCTTTGCAAGCGACCGTGCGGTGTTAATGTTAACTGTGCCCACCTTATATGCTTGGTTCGTTGTCGTTGCCATGCTCGTGTCATGTCATTGAGAACTCCAAGGGCTTTAGTCCACTAGTCGTGATCAGAGGGGTGCCCGCCAACGGGTTGTCCTCCTTTGTTGTCGTTCCGTGGTGTGCATCCTGTAAGTGAGTGGTCATCATTTGGGGGTGGCAAGTCCTGTATGTCTTCGACTGGTTCCGCCCAGTCGCAGTGGTCATCCATCCGAGAAACGTCCTCTGATGTATTTTGACGTGGCTGCCGGGACATTGGTGTCCCTGACTCCTTCGTCGGCAGCGCTGGATCAGTCGGTGTCAATGAAGAGGGACCATCTGAAAGGCAGGACATCCGGTCACCATCTGACGGAATCCTGTCAGCGTCCTCTAAAGGCACGTGTTCTGTGTCAGACAGTTCTTCGGCTAGGATATCATCCGTGTCCCCTAGGCTAGGGGGCGACTTGTCACCTGAACTATGGCGACGCTTTTTGCGACGCTTCGGCGATCGCTGTTTGCGTGCCCTGCCCTCTGCTGCCTCACTGTGCTCGTCGATCGTTCGTTGGTCTGTTGCCGGCGCCACTGTCTCGACCTCTACTTCCACGCCGCTTGCTACATGTGAGTTTTCGGAAGGTTCCTCCCTCAACTGACGTGACGTGGGTGTAGGGACATTGTCCGAGTCACCTCCATGCTCCTGTAACTCGGTCTGCTCTTGCATAAACACGTCCTTGTCACGCTCCGAACTTGGTAACACCTCCCGGCGGGCCACCGACACGTACGTCATCAGCAGTTGTGTGGGAACTTCTCGCTGTGGCGCTTCTCCATGTGGCAGCTGCACGACGCGGCGCTGTATGCACTCCGAGCGGATATGTCCGTCTCCACCACAGCCAGAACAGGTGCGTGGCTGGCCATGGTAAATCACAATAGCTCGACATCCTCCAATGTATAAATAAGAAGGGATATGTTTAGTAAGGACGATCCGCACCTGTCGGACGCCGTTTAGCACAGGACAGGTGCTGAAACTTGCCCAGCGTTCAGGCGTATGACTAAGTACCGTTCGATATGATCGCAGCGATTCAGTAAGCATCGATTCTGGCACCTCAAACGGCAATTCAAAGATCCAAATGACCCTCACACCCAATCCTGAAGGAGCTACTGTTACATCGCTGATATGGCCATCAGAGTGTCGAAATTTAAATCCTCTTTGAGCAGCGGAGAGAGTTCTTTCACACGCAGCTTCATCGGTCATCTTTACGTACATTGTACTGCTTACAATGGACAGGTGTATTCCAATTATGTCTGCAGCAGGTAAACGAACTTCTTCCCTCAAAAAACGCTCTATTTCGAAAGTTTTGGGTCTGGCAAATTCGTTGTCGAACGTAAATTGGAGCGTAGTCTTTCGAAAATTGTGTGCCATGGCGATCGAGTCAGACAATACGAACGAGTACCGGCAGTGTAAACACTTCCTCGTCCACGCGCGCCCGCGGCCGGGACAGCAGGTCCGTGCCGCGCCACTGCCTAAAGCAGACACCACTCGGCTGCCGCCGCTTCATGGTAAAAATGGCCACGCGCAGGTATATACACTCCTGGAAATGGAAAAAAGAACACATTGACACCGGTGTGTCAGACCCACCATACTTGCTCCGGACACTGCGAGAGGGCTGTACAAGCAATGATCACACGCACGGCACAGCGGACACACCAGGAACCGCGGTGTTGGCCGTCGAATGGCGCTAGCTGCGCAGCATTTGTGCACCGCCGCCGTCAGTGTCAGCCAGTTTGCCGTGGCATACGGAGCTCCATCGCAGTCTTTAACACTGGTAGCATGCCGCGACAGCGTGGACGTGAACCGTATGTGCAGTTGACGGACTTTGAGCGAGGGCGTATAGTGGGCATGCGGGAGGCCGGGTGGACGTACCGCCGAATTGCTCAACACGTGGGGCGTGAGGTCTCCACAGTACATCGATGTTGTCGCCAGTGGTCGGCGGAAGGTGCACGTGCCCGTCGACCTGGGACCGGACCGCAGCGACGCACGGATGCACGCCAAGACCGTAGGATACTACGCAGTGCCGTAGGGGACCGCACCGCCACTTCCCAGCAAATTAGGGACACTGTTGCTCCTGGGGTATCGGCGAGGACCATTCGCAACCGTCTCCATGAAGCTGGGCTACGGTCCCGCACACCGTTAGGCCGTCTTCCGCTCACGCCCCAACATCGTGCAGCCCGCCTCCAGTGGTGTCGCGACAGGCGTGAATGGAGGGACGAATGGAGACGTGTCGTCTTCAGCGATGAGAGTCGCTTCTGCCTTGGTGCCAATGATGGTCGTATGCGTGTTTGGCGCCGTGCAGGTGAGCGCCACAATCAGGACTGCATACGACCGAGGCACACAGGGCCAACACCCGGCATCATGGTGTGGGGAGCGATCCCCTACACTGGCCGTACACGACTGGTGATCGTCGAGGGGACACTGAATAGTGTACGGTACATCCAAACCGTCATCGAACCCATCGTTCTACCATTCCTAGACCGGCAAGGGAACTTGCTGTTCCAACAGGACAATGCACGTCCGCATGTATCCCGTGCCACCCAACGTGCTCTAGAAGGTGTAAGTCAACTACCCTGGCCAGCAAGATCTCCGGATCTGTCCCCCATTGAGCATGTTTGGGACTGGATGAAGCGTCGTCTCACGCGGTCTGCACGTCCAGCACGAACGCTGGTCCAACTGAGGCGCTAGGTGGAAATGGCATGGCAAGCCGTTCCACAGGACTACATCCAGCATCTCTACGATCGTCTCCATGGGAGAATAGCAGCCTGCATTGCTGCGAAAGGTGGATATACACTGTACTAGTGCCGACATTGTGCATGCTCTGTTGCCTGTGTCTATGTGCCTGTGGTTCTGTCAGTGTGATCATGTGATGTATCTGACCCCAGGAATGTGTCAATAAAGTTTCCCCTTCCTGGGACAATGAATTCACGGTGTTCTTATTTCAATTTCCAGGAGTGTATTTGACGACCGAAATTATCTTGCGATTTTCTCAATAACGCTTGAGAAGCAAGCACTAGTGCATACACATTTTGTTGACCTCATGGAGTACTACGAGTGCACGAAGTTTGCAGTAAATCAGAGTTCCAAACGTCGTGGACTCCCCTTGTTAGACATCTAACCCCACATACTTCCACAAACCTACCAACAAACTGTTGGATCCCTGATACGCAGAATCAGTGATGTATCTCGTTTCAGTGACGGACAAACAAGCTATTAAGCAGGTGGTCAAAATGTTTTGGCTCATCGGTGTATAAACGTGAACCTCTTGGGATAATTGCAGCCGGAAGTTACTGATGTATCCTATCCCATTACTCCTGCCGGACAATCCACCCTTCCTCAGGGTGGCGTGTCGTCCTGCCTACATCTAGGCGAGTCCAGGAGTGACAAGATTTTCGGTGGTTGTCCCCAGAGGCACTATTCCGCCGCGCGTCGTCATGGCACCCGTATCCAGCAGCCAGCGAGAGGATTACACGTCATCCCCTTCGGATTCAGCCATAAACGCCTATTCCATCAATCAAAATGTAGTATTAATCCCAGTGTGATTGGTATGATCAGTAGGATCAAGTATGACAGTTTCGAGGCTAGACGGAACGGATATTTATTTCTTCATCGGTTTCCAGTTGTCAGAGGGCAAAGTTGTTCAGATCAGATATTTTACCACAAATGGTCATGAAGCTAAAGAACCCGCGAGGGTAGCCGAGAGCACTGACGCGCTGCTTCCTGGACTCGGGTAGGCGCGCCGGCCCCGGTTCGAATCCGCCCGGCGCATTAACGGCGAGCACCGATGTGCCGGCCAACCCGAATGTAGTTTTTAGGCGGTTTTCCACATCCTGCTAGGTGAATACCGGGCTGGTCCGTATGTTCCGCCTCAGTTACACGGCTCGCAGACATCTGAACACATTCTTCGCACTCTTCCATGGATTACAGTCGTCCCAGGGGGAGGGGGAGGGGGGGGGGTACAGGATGGCGGTAAGAAGGGCATCCAGACACCCTTTAAGGGGGGCCAACTGGGAGCAGGAGAGGCATCACAGGACATTTTAATTTCCACTGTCTATACTTTTACATATAAATTCATAAAAGTTCGTCAGCATGACCAGGAAGGATGCAGAATTCACACTCACAGCAGTGGAAGTTCGAAAACATAACAAAATAAATTTATTTACATGTGAAATTACATCATTTTTTTCACTTACTAATGGCAGCATTTGTTGCTATAGGAGCACTTTTCTTCATAAGTGATATTCTTCGATGAATTTTGCACAGCGTACAAACCATAATCGAAGGTATATGAAACTCTAGAATTTTACAAATCTATTAAATTCTGTGGTAAAAATTGAGGTAATTAACTAGAAAATTTGTGTTTTTTCTAAACATGAAGTTTAAAATGTAACAGCTGATGCGTTTTTCCTAAATTAAATAAATTCTTGAGTTTCGTACACCTGTAAGTATGGTTTGTATGCTGTGCAAAATTCATCGAAGAATCTCTCTAACTTATGAAGAAAAGTGTACCTATAGCAACGAATGCAGCCATTAGTAAGTGAAAGAATGATGAAATTTCACACGTAAAAAAAAAATTATTTTGTTATGTTTTAGATCTTCCACTGCAATGAGTGTGAATCCTGAATCCTTCCTGGTGATGCTGACAAAATTTTATGAATTTTGGTCGTACGGTAGCGTTCTCGCTTCCCACGCCCGGGTTCCCGGGTTCGATTCCCGGCGGGGTCAGGGATTTTCTCTGCCTCGTGATGGCTGGGTGTTGTGTGCTGTCCTTAGGTTAGTTAGGTTTAAGTAGTTCTAAGTTCTAGGGGACTTATGACCACAGCAGTTGAGTCCCATAGTGCTCAGAGCCATTTGAACCATTTTTTTATGAATTTATTTCTAAAAGTATAGACAGTGGAAATTAAAATGTCCTGTGATGCCTCTCCTGCTCCAAGTCGGCCCGTTTGACGTCCTATCCCCCTTAAACATTAACATGCCAAATCCGATTAACGATGGCTGACCCTGCGTAACTGCGGGACAAGGCTCAAGCGATAGAATAGGTCATGAAGCTAAAGAATAATAAAGTAGGTGGAAGTAAATCGAGATGTGGGACGAGCGAGCTACATTTGATGAAGACAGATGCAAACTATACAGTCTTGGAGTGGAAGTGTGTCGAAGGGGTACTGGGAGCGTGTTTGGAATGGCGGACCGGTGTGACTGACTTGATGAAATACTGTGTGACGTCACAGGCCGCAGCGCTGGTGGGCTGGCGCTCGGCCAGGATAACCTCGTCCTGTTGTTCGCCCTGCAGGTGTTGCTGCCGCCAGCCAAAGTTTTAATTAACGCCCCTGTAGACGACGAACGTAACAAGAAAATGGCCGCCTGTAGGTGAGTGACCGTGATTAATTGTCTCAAAGGAGAATTTTGCCCGCGAGTGCTGAAGTCGAAAGAACGATGAAATCAGCACGCTGAGAGATACACTCCGATTCATCTAGGGAACACGCGTTGTTCAGAGAGGTGAGGAATATTTCATTTCTAACCCATCTGGGACCAGTGCTCAATTTTCTTCGGCATACTGTTCCCACTATGTAGTAAAGGAAGTTCAAGGAGGAGGTCCCTCGCCTGTTGCGATGTCAACCTAGCCACCTCTTCCCTCGTTTTCTTGAACGCTGTTTCCTTAACCTTTGTAGTTAAATACTAATATTTTGTTAGTCTTCCTTCTGGAAACGTACTGCTTTATCACAGCCATTTTTCGCTACATGCACAACAATATCGACAGTGACGTAAGTAGCCGGACGTGGTGGCCGAGCGGTTGTAGGCGCTTCAGTTTTCAGTTTGGAACCGCGCGACCGCTACGGTCGCAGGTTCGACTCCTGCTTCGGGCATAGATGTGTGTGGTGTCCTTAGGTTAGTTAGGTTTAAGTAGTTCTAAGTTCTAGGGGACTGATGACCTCAGTTGTTAAGTCCCATAGTGCTCAAAGCCGTTTTATTTTTATTATCCTTTTTTTTATGTTAGTAACTGAGGAGTGTAGCACTCTTCATATGTATTCCTTTACTTTTATTTCCGGTTTCTTCTTACTTCTGCCAAGGGTGTGAATTAATGTAGTTGATAAATTAGGAGATAAAGTATGTAGAAATAAAACAAAGATGTACACAGGGATGGTACTTTGATCAGCAAATTCGCCTCAGCTATGGTACTCTACATACGAAGGATTACTGTTTTTTGTTCAGTTGCTTCGTTAATTGAATACATTCCCAATTCAACTCTGGTATCTTCATTTCTTACCTGACCAGTAACCCACCCACCCCGAACTCTTTGAAGAATGGAACTCACGTGTGTAAAACTGCCCCTTTCTAAGAAAGGTCAGTTTTCAATACATCTCAGTGTTTATGACGTCTATATCCCGAACAATGTCTCGTACAATGCTGCAGATACATTCAGTGGTATACGTAGATACTGTTACCCAAATGTGTTTCGAGTAAAGTCAGTAGTAAACATATAACATATTAAAATGTCATGACTGAAGCAGATTTTTTACTGAACGAAGTGCGAAAATGTAATAAGCGATGATATTTATTTTTCTTTTCATTATTTTGTGAGGGTGTCAGCGAGAAATAGTTTCCGAAACTTCCTGGCAGATTAAAACTGTGTGCCGGACCGAGACTCTAACTCGGGACCTTTGCCTTTCGCGGGAAAGTGCTCTACCGTTGAGATACCCAAGCACGACTCTCGCCCCGTCCTCACAGCTCCAATTCCGCCACTACCTCGTCTCCCCGTTTGGAAGGTAGGAGACGAGTTATTGGCGGAATTGGAGCTGTGAGGACGGGGCGTGAGTCGTGCTTGGGTAGCTCAGCGGTAGAGCACTTTCCCGCGAAAGGCAAAGGTCCCGAGTTAGAGTCTCGGTCCGGCACACTGTTTTAATCTGCCAGGAAGTTTCATATCAGCGCACACTCCCCTGTAGAGTGAAAATTTCATTCTACAAATAGTTTCCGAAAGATTTGAAATCATGTACAAAGGTCTTGGAAGTCACTAGGGGCTCTCGTTATGAAATACTGGACGAATATATTCTGTGTCATTCGCGCGGTATGAGTCACACTGCATCACGACCTATAAACAGGTTCCCATATCGCTATTTGTCTTATTGCGTTAACTATATCCCGTAAGATTATACACTAAGTGATCAAAAGTATTCGGACACCTGGCTGAAACTGACTTTCAAGTTCGTGGCGCCCTCCATCTGTAATGCTGGAATTCAGTGTGGTGTTGACCCACCCTTAGCCTTGATGACAACTTCCACTCTGCAGCGATACGTTTAATCAGGTGCTGGAAGGTTTCTTGGGGAATGGCAGCCCATTATTCACTGAGTGCTGCACTGAGGAAAAGTATCGATGTCGGTATGTGAGGCCTGGCATCAAGTCGCCATTCCAAAACATCCCAAAGGGGTTCTGTAGGATTCAGGTCAGGACTCTGCGAAGGCCAGTCCATTACAGGCATGTTATTGCCGTGTAACCACTCCGCCACAAGCCATGCATTATGAACAGGTGCTCGATCGTGTTGAAAGATACAGTCGCCATCCTCAAATTGCTCTTCAACAATGGGAAGCAAGAAGGTGCTTAAAACATTAATGTAATGTGATAGTGCCACGCAAAACAACAAGGGGTGCACTCTCCCTTCACGAAAAACATGACCACACCATAACACCATCGCCTTCGAATTTTACTTTTGGCACTACACACGCTGGCAGATGATGTTCACTGGGCATTCGCCGTACCCATACACCACCATCGGTTTGTTCATTGTGTACCGTGATTCGTCACTCCACACAACGTTTTTGTACTGTTAAATCGTCCAATGTTTACTCACGTTACATCAAGCGAGGTGTCGTTTGGAATTTACCGGCTGGACCATGAAATTCAAGTTTTCTTACCTCCCACCTACTTGCAGTGGATCCTGGTGCAGTTTGGAATTCCTGTCTAATGGTCTGGATAGATGTCTGCCTGTTACACATTACGACTCTCTTCAACTGTCGGCGGTCTCTGTCAGTCAATAGACGAGGTCGCCCTGTACGCTTTTGTGCTGTATGTGTCCCTTCACGTTTCCATCATTATCACATGGGAAACAGTGGAACTAGGGATGTTCAGGAGTGTGGAAATGTCGCGTACGACGTATGACAGAAGTGACACCCAATCTCTTGACCACGTTCGAAGTCCACGAGTTCTGCGGAGCGCCCCATTGTGCTCTCTCATGATGTCTGATGAATACTGAGGTTGCTGATACGGAGTACCTGACAGTAGCTGTCAGTACAATGCACCTCATATGAAAAACGTATGTTTTTGGGGGTGTCCGGATACTTTCGATCACATAGTGTATCTCTTAATGAATAGATTATGACACCATGTCATGAGTATTTATGTACTCAAACTCTGTTATTCCATCTCCTTCCTCTCTCTCTGACCATCCCCTCCACCGTCCTCTCTGTCCTTCTTCCCCACTTTCTGTCCATTTTCTCTACCACTGCCTAAATCCTTCTGCCCCTCTACCTGTACAACTGCTACATCCCCCTATCTGTGCCCATCTGCTTCTCTCATAGTCCATCTCCTCCTGCCCCCACTTTCTCCTCCTCATTCTACTCCCCCCTCCTATTACACCATCTGCCCATCTGCCCCCTCTCTTGTCCATCACCTCTTCTTTCCTTTCCCTGTCCATCTCGGCCTCTCCCCTTTCTCTGTCCAGTTCCTCCTCATTCTACTCCCCCCTCCTATTACACCATCTGCCCATCTGCCCCCTCTCTTGTCCATCACCTCTTCTTTCCTTTCCCTGTCCATCTCGGCCTCTCCCCTTTCTCTGTCCAGTTCCTCCTCTACCATTTCTGTCCATTTACCACTTCTCTCTCTGTCCCTCTCCTCCTACCCCATATCTGTGTCTACTACCTCAATCACACTCTATGTCTGTCCATGTCTTTTGGCTACATTCTATCTCGATGTGATCACCCCTATCACAATACTAGCTTCCTGTTCCTTACCCCCACAGTATTTCCTTCCAAATACAAGTAATATATGTACCAAGGTTTGGGGGTATTAGATCTAGGTGTTTGTGAGGAGCGTTTTACCCACAGCTTTGCCCACATGCACACATGTCACATGTATTCATATATATTTAATACATTTGATCTGTATCTCTAGCGAATTTCGCCATGCAATATTGTTTACACTCAACTCAATGTTTCTTATGTCATATCTCCGAATCATCAGCTCTAAATTGCATAAAAGCTTTATGAGGTATAACGACCATTTTTAATGCACTCAAACGCTGATCTTAGTCTTGACCACCGTATTTATTATTTTATTCGCCATTAAGCGTTTCGGTCTTACGCCGTTCTAAAAGGATCAAAATATATCAATACAGTCGCATGTAAACACGAAACTGGATTTGTCAAACCTGGATACAGAGCGTCTGGTCTACATTACGTGATGACATTTGTTTCAACTCAGACCTCATCACTCAAAGTAGACCGGATACTTTGTAACCATGTTTAAAATTCCAGTTTAGGGTCTAAATACTATTGTGTTCCATATATTTTGAGCCTTTGACGATAGTGGAAGGACGAAACGTGTAAGGTGTAATAAAATAAATGAATACGGTTGTCAAGATTAATTTCAGTTTTAAGAGTTGCGAATTATATTTAAAGTTTGTTGGAAGTATCAAGGTACTCTCATTATGAAACACTGGATGAATACAGTCTGGATGCTGCGCGGTGATGTACGCTAGCTCAAGACGTTGCAAGGAACTGGGTGTGAGTAACGACATAACTTGTGGATTTAATGTACGATTTCGGCTGGTCTTCCTGGTACTCTGAATACTCTCCATTTAGTGGGATACGCAGTTTGTGGTTCGCACTGTCGACTGAATGAGAAAAGAAAAGTCCCTTGTCAATAAAAAATGTCGGCTGGCGTTATAAAATGATCAAGGAATATGATCAGGGATGTCTAGCTACCGAATTAATAAATTCCTGTCACTACCCTGTTCACATTGAGCAAGCAGTAAAGGAAACAAAAAAAATTCGTAGTAGGTATTAAAATCCACAGAAAAGAAATAAAATCTTTGAGGTTCGTAGATGATATTGTAATTATATCAGAGACAGCAAAGAACTTGGAAGAGCAGTTAAACGGAATGGACAGTGTATTGAAAGGAGGATATAAGATGAACATCAACAAAAGCAAAACTAGGATAGTAGAATGCAGGCGAATTAAGTCGGGTGATGCTCAGGGAATTAGATTAAGAAATGAGACACTTAAAGTAGTAAAGGAGTTTTGCTATTTGGGGAGCAAAATAACTGATGATGGTCGAAGTAGAGAGGATATAAAATGTAGACTGGCAATGGCAAGGAGAGTGTTTCTGAAGAAGAGAAATTTGTTAACATCGAGTATAGATTTTAAGTGTCAGGAAGTCGTTTCTGAAAGTATTTGTATGGAGTGTAGCCATGTATGGAAGTGAAAGATGGACGATAAATAGTTTGGACAACAAGAGAATAGAAGCTTTCGAAATGTGGTGCTACAGAAGCATGCTGAAGATTAGATGGGTAGATCACATAACTAATGAGGAGGTATTGAATAGAATTAGGGAGAAGAGGAGTTTGTGCCACAACTTCACTAGAAGAAGGGATCGGTTGGTAGGACATGTCCTGAGGCATCAAGGGCATGGAGGGCGGCGTGGAGGGTAAAAATCGTAGAGGGAGAGCAGGAGATAAATACACTAAGCCAATTCAGAAGGATGTAGGTGTCAGCAGGTACTGGGAGATGAAGAAGCTTGCACAGGATAGAGTAGCATGGAGAGCTGCATCAGACCAGTCTCTGAACTGAAGACCATAACAACAACAACCCTGTTTATTTGCACTAACAAACACACACATAGGAAACTACATATGAAGAAGATGTACATTCGGAAAATACCGGTAGACACGGGAAGTATTATTTTACAAAATTAAAGTAGCAAACCGCTATTTCCACGTTCTGTGTCTAACTCACGATATACAAACCGTCAACAGATAGTGTTCTCCACGGTAGGTGGAATTCTGGCCAACGGACAACCATGCCAATGATGACATCAGGGCACCTATCAAACGCAGTGGTGTTTGCCGGGTAGCCCCACATTTATAGTCGCTTTGTACACAGTCACCGACGGTGCAGTATGGCACAGAGAAGACGCTTACCAGACACTCTGCTTTGGAGTGGAATACCAAAATTTAAACAGGAAAGTAGTGAACTGATGTGGCCCTATGGCTTAGTGTGAATCATTCTGTTGTTTCTCCGACGTGGCGACAGTTTCTAGAGACGGAAACTTATCACGAAGAGCAGGGAAGGGCTGAGTATTTGTGACACCAGAAGGTGAGGGTCGTTATTTGGCTATAAGGGCACGACGGTGTCCCCTTAGTACGGCACAGCAACTGACATCTGGCCCTACAGCATCCACTGGACGTGGGGGTATCGACAGAGTGGCCTTGCTTGTCGGAGACCTGATGTCTGTTTACCTCTGACGCGATTCGCATCTGGGACCCAAACATAGGAGCCGCGCGGGATTAGCCGAGCGGTCTCAGGCGCTGCAGTCGTTGGCCAGTAATTATGTGCAGTCATGGATTGTAAGGCTGATCCCGGCGGCGGAGGTTCGAGTCCTCCCTCGAGCATGGGTGCGTATGTTTGTCCTTAGGATAATTTAGGTTAAGTAGTGTGTAAGCTTAGGGACGGATGAAGTTAGCAGTCAAGTCCCAAAAGATTTCACACACATTTGAACCAAACATTGGAAAGAGATCAATATCGAGGAGAATCCCCAATGGTGTGAGCAGGAATTATGTTAACACCACGAAATTGTACAGGTGAATCGGCAAGGTTAACTGCACTCAGGTATCGTAACGAGATTTTATATGCGGTTGTTGCGATGTGCGCGGAAGGTATTACACCCATGGCGTAAGTGTAAAAAAGTGGTCCAACTAAAAGATTCATATTTCTTTATGTACTACGCGAATATGTAATACAAAACGGGGGTTCCTATTTAAAAAAAACGCATTTGTTATCCGTTTGACCTATGGCAGCGCCGTCTAGCGGGTCAACCAAATCGCCATCTGGTTTCCCCCTTCAAGCTAAACGAGTTTCGTTCTTTGTAGTTTTTTCGTTTGACGCTTATTTCGTGAGGTATTTGGTCCGGTCACGATCAATGGACCACCCTGTATTGGCCTATCTTGTTATGTTTGTATACTATCAGCTAATGACCTGTTAAAATTCCACGCAAAGAGCGCTTTAGGTACTGTAATGATAGATTTTTCCAACATTCCTATTTAACTTAAAATTTGGTAGTGTTATTTAATCTCAAATGCGTAAGTGTGACAAAAAATTTTTTTTCATAATTAAAAAAATGGTAGAGAGAGAGAGAGAGAATACCATGGGGAATGGTGCTGAGTGAAGCGTCTTCTTTCAGAACGTTCATTTGAGTGTCTCACTCTGTAGTTTTTCTAGCAAAGTAAAATGTTAGCGTTGCTTGCATTTTATTAAAACGTACATCCCTAGGATTCCAGAATGAAATGAAACGAGTCATGTTGAAACAGCAATGTTGCTTGTTGTTCCTACTGTGAGTTACACACTGTGCTCTACAATTTGCTTTATAAATTTTTAACTGTCGAAAATAAAAAAAATTCGCGTTTTTTAAACGCTATATGGAAACGTCCACACATAGCCGGACCTACCCACCCACGTATCCACACACGCCCACGCGCACACACACACACACACACACACACACACACACACACACACACACATACACACATATTCACACGCACATACAAGTAGGGGAAAATTAATTTTGTCAGAACCCCTCCTCCCCCCCCCCCTCTCCAAGCTTGTTAGCACATGACACGGGAGATATAAATGTGAATGTGTACTCAGATGCGCAAACTACGAAGCTCGGTGCTATGCTAGCATTATTGCCATTCTTTACTTAAGGAAAATTTTTCCCGGGTGCGCGTAATATAAACTGATTCAGTGTAAAACTATGGAAGAGGCACTTAAAGCGCTGTTATGTACGATACACGAAACAATGAGAAAATAATTAGTTAATTCCGTAATTGAAAGATGAAGAGAGAACTACCATTCCCTCCTTTGCGTAATTGTTGTGGTGTAGAATTAATTATTTCGTATGAGTCTGTGCCGATAGCTAAGTGTGGTTTGAAATACGCACGCAGGCGTCGGTCGAAACATACAGCAATGATAATGTGATGTAGTAGTTTAAATTCCGAATATTGTGCTTTGAAACCCCACGAAAATTATGAGCGCGAGTAAATATGCCTTAAATACAGGTAACGTGAAGTAATATCAATACGTAGGCAAAAAGTTATTTATTATTAATGGAAATGTTAAGTTATCTTTCAACAAATGACAACGTAATGCAGCCTGCAACTAACCCAGCGATGATATAGAGTATGAAACGATTTCTTTTCCCAGAACTTTAATCTAAAGTCACACAGAGAGAAAGAATGGCACATACGCCTGCGTATTATTGAAATAATTTCAAAGAATTTCTTTAATTTTATTTCTTTAACAGCTGAGATAACTTTTAATCTTTTGAATTAACCGCAAATATTTTAAACCAGAGGTGAAACCTCACCTAAGACATGCGGTATAAAATCTCTGAATAAGTTTCGTAATAAAAAATATTAACCAACTTTAATACTGAAAACTGACTGTAAAAATTCATAAAAGCACTTGGAATTTTTTTCCTTTGCGTGTGAAGCCCTCAGACACTGGAATAGTCTTTAGTACACGTAATGGCGTACTCAGCGGCACCGAAACAGTCGAAGCCAGATGGGCAATCAACAGCAATATTATTATTACCTTTAAATAAATTCCACGTGGAGTGAGAAGTATTTTTGAAGGGAAACATACGATACTTTCAATTAACAATATATTGTAACTTTAAATCTCATACAGAGAGCGAGTTATACATACATCGACCCACAGGCGAGAGAGAAACAACACGTGAAAAACAGAGAACAAACACGGCCGAGGAACATGGCTCTTGTGTATATAAATCACACTTGAATTTCCTTGCTTTCATGGTACTGTTGAAATGTCGTTCTCTTTATCTCTGCAATTAATGGAAAATATTTACAATCTCTGTCACAAAATATTGTTATACTCAACAAAATGACTCATAAAATTACAGGCATTACTTTCTTGGTTTACACTACATTCATATCAGCTGAATGCCCGCCCCGATACCGAGTGAGGTGGCGCAGTGGTTAGACACCGAACTCGCATTCGGGAGGACGACGGTTCAACCCCGCGTCCGGCCATCCTGATTTAGGTTTTCCGTGATTTCCCTAAATCGCTCCAGGCAAATGCCTGGATGGTCCCTTTCAAAGGGCACGGCCAACTTCCTTCCCCATCCTTCCCTAATCCGATGAGACCGATGACCTCGCTGTCTGGTCTCATTCCCCAAACAACCCAACCCCAACCAATCGGCAAAGATGTAGCGCATCCAACCCGCCCCGATAGCTGAGTGATCAGATTGACGGATTGCCGTTCTCCGGGCCCGGGTTAGGTTCCCGGCTGGGTCGGAGATTTTCTCCACTCAGGGAGTGGGTGTTATGTTGTCTTCATCATCATTTCATTCCCATCCGGCGCACAGGTCGCCCAATGTGGTGTCGGATGTAGTAAGACCTGCACCAAGGCGGCCGGACCTGCCCCGCAAGGGGCCTCCCGGCCAATGACGCCAAACTCTCATTTCCATTTCCATTTCAGCTGAATAAATCGCGTCATACATTAGGCAGAGTCCCAGGTGATGCCACAGAACCACTGGCAGACAACTGCGATCGGAGTTATAGAGTTTTTTTGGAATTTGAAGTCGTTCCACACCTACTTTTAAAATCTGTGAGTGAAGCGTGTGGTGAGGGTATTTTCTATTGCAGAACATGTTAAGCTTTATTCCTTTCCAACTCATAACCGTAGCTGTCAGTAGACCTCTGTGTGTTGTGTTTTTGTTCTTAATTGTATACGAACGATCTTGGTGGGATCTGCAGGTGGTGATCTTGAAAGTTTTCGAAATTTCTACCCACAGAAACGGTTCTCAGTGTTTTCTAAGCAAACTAGCACGACATCTACCTCGCGATTCTTTAAATTTCAAATCTTTCCTCTGTAGCCTTCAGTAAACATTTTTGTCATCAAATTACGCTAGTCTCATATGGATGCTGCTGTACCGACGTTGTCTTTGCCGACCACACACACCACTGCCGAGGAGGGACTTCTAAACAGTCCACCATTGCAGTACCGCTGTACCCTGATTGCAGGAGGGCCAACTGCCTTTGCAGACGTATATGGATACTGTCGATCGCAGTGTGCGTATATTAAGCACGTGAACTACACAATGCCTCGGAATTACTAACTAGGATTAGGAATTGGACGTACATCCTAAACTTTTCCCGAGCGTCTGCCTATCTCTTCCTTTCTACCGCTCTTTGTCTATCCCCTCCTATTCCCCTCCATCTCTCTGAGCATTACCTCCTCCTCTCTCTCTAACCATCGCCTAGTCCTCCTCCACTTCTCAATGTCCCTATATGAATTCCTCCACATCTATCCCTCTGACTTCGTACCCCTCTTTTAGACCTTGAACCTTATTTATTGTCATTAGAAACGACACATTCATTGGGATCTGAAGTCGCTTAAAATTAATGGGTGAAACAGTAGTGTTTCTCGTTGTAAGGGATACGAGACAGACCACTTCAGCTGCTGGGTCTTTGAGGATCGCGTACTTCAAATCTTGGAGTCCGTAGAATCACAAAGTTTCAGACGATTAAGAATCCGTAATAGTATTCCAATAATAAACCAATATTCCTAGTAGATAGTGTCGGAAGTTCCACGCGGCTTTTCGCGGATGGTGCTGTATTATACAGAGAAGTTGCATCATTAGAAAATTGCAGCGAAATGTAGGAAGATCTGCAGCAGACAGGCACTTGGTGCAGGGAGTGGCAACTGACCCTTAACATAGACAAATGTAATGTATTGCAAATACATAGAAAGAAGGATCCCTTATTGTATGATTATATGATAGCGGAACAAACACTGGTAGCAGCTACTTCTGTAAAATATCTGGGAGTATGCCTACAGAACGATTTGAAGTGGAATGATCATGTAAAATTAATTGTTGGTAAGGCGGGTGCCAGTTTGAGATTCATTGGGAGAGTCCTTACAAAATGTAGTCCATCTGCAAAGGAGGTGGCTTACAAAACACTCGTTAGACCTATACTTGAGGATTGCTCGTCAGTGTGGGATCTGTCCCAGATCGGGTTGACAGAGGAGATAGAGAAGATCCAAAGAAGAGCGGCGCGTTTCGTCACAGGGTTATTTGGTAAGCGTGATAGCGTTACGGAGATGTTTAGCAAACTCAAGTGGCAGACTCTGCAAGAGAGGCGCTCTGTATCGCTGTGTAGTTACTGTCAAGGTTTCGAGAGGGTGCGTTTCTGGATGAGGTGTTGAATATACTACTTCCCCCTACTTAAACCCCCGAGGAGATCACGAATGCAGAATTAGAGAGATTCGAGCGCGCACGGAGGCTTTCCGGCAGTCGTTCTTCCCGCGAACCATACGCGACTGAACAGGAAAGGGAGGTAATGACAGTGGCACGTAAAGTGCCCTCCGCCACACACCGTTGGGTGACTTGCGGAGTATAAATGTAGATGTAGGTGAGGTGTAGAAAGAGAGCATCCCCGTTTTCATTGAGGCCGACAGCGTGGAAGAGAACAAATCTCTGTACTCATCCTTTTTCTTTTTTTGGACCATTAATCTTCTGATTGGTTTGATGCGGACCCCCTCCAATTCCTCTCCTGCTCCAAACTCTTCATTTAAGAGCAGCACTTGCAACGTACATCCTCAATTATATCCTGGATGTGCTCCAATCGCTGCCTTCCCCTACACTTTTTGCCCTCTACAGTTCCCTCTAGTTCCATGCCAGTCATTCCCTCATGTCTTAACAGATGCGTACTATCATCCTATCCCTTCTGCTTGTCAGTGTTTTACACATATTCCTTGTTGTGTCTAGGAAGCCTGCACACTCACTTCGCTAAACAAACAATCAAATAACTGGTATTAATGAGTTTTATTTACAAAAGATATTTACAATACTTTGCTAGATGTGTCGCAAGCAAACGGCGACATACAAAATAATCAGTTTTCTTGGGAATAGACAAACTCAAGTCTGTGCTACATAGAAATTCCTAACGATGTCGCTAACGCTGAAGCTTGTAATACTAGTAATTTTCGCCTCACAAACATTAAAACATTAATATACGCTCAACAGTAAACGCCTGATGGCCTAAAGTTATCAAACAATTGTAAAGTAAAAGAAATGAACCATCGCATAGCAGCGACAGAATCTATTATTCTTTATCTTTTCCATTCTTGCGCGGTGCCTGTAAATCTCTGTGTATATGTATCGATTAATGGTATAAAAAAGAATTCTGTTGTTTCAAGACAAATGAGGCATTGGGCGCCTCACTTTTTACTGTTTGTATTCCATGAAAGGCGGACGCCGACTTGCTGCGATCCGCATCGGTATTTTATATTTTATGTGAAAATATTCAGCAAATAAGCCAATTGTTATTTTTCCAATCAGAAAACATGTAATTTCTTTGTAACTGATTACGAACAGACAGCATCAAGAGGATATTTTGACTGTTATGTATAAAGTATTTAACCACAATGGTCATCTTTTGTAATTTAATATGAAAAGGTACGTAGCTTTAAAAAAAAACGTGTGTTAAAGATAAGTCTGCTTATTTTAGTAAATTAACCTTGATGATTTCCATCTCCTCATTTACTTGAATGATAATTATTTTGTGTTAGTTCATCACCAGAAATTACGATCACGCTGATGGGCCGAACGCAGCATGAGGCAGAAGGAACATTATCGTTTTCCTATTATTTCTGAATCAACTCTTCTTTTTTAATTGTGTAGTGTTGCATTTCTTTTAAAGTCCATAAATCTTCTGGTCCCTTAGTGTTATTCCGGGTATGACTACATCACGACTACAAAAATGTACAGAAATGATGTTTCTTCCAAACGATCTCAAATAAATCAATCTGCTGCTCTTATTAAGGTATTTAACGCTCAACGTCTGTTATTATAATAGTGTAATCAGTCCCTGATTCTGTTGCCAAGTGGCCCACCAAAATATTCACTTTTCGACATTTTTCAGAAAAAATAAAATAACAATTCTTTTTCTTTTCGCCCCCCAAGAGCAACGCTACAAGCTGCTATCGAAGTACGTAGCACTGAAGCTGCTATCGAATTGGCAACCACCAGTCGGACGCGGCGCTTATGTCCTCTTCACCTAGGGGCCGCTGCTGAAGTGTTGTCGTCCTGGAAGGGAGGTCGGTCAGCATGCGATTGGCAGACCCCTTCCCACAGCCTTCTCTTCTCTGTCGCTCCCTATAGTCTTGCCGGCGCTGACTCTACGCCGTAACATTCCTTTCCTCTCCTACTCGGCGCAGAACCTTCTCATTCCTTCTCTTATCGGTCCACTTAATTTTCAACATCCGTCTGAAGCACCACATTTCAAATGCTTAGGTTCTCTTCTGTAACATATCGTCAATTTTCTTTTCCATTGTTCTGTTTATTATTCTTGCCAGCAACATAGATGCATGAGCTGTTAAGCTAATTCTGCAATAATTCTCGTACCTGCCAGCTCTTGCAGTCTTCAGAATTGCTTGGACGATATTTTCCCGAAGTCAGATGGTATGTCGCCAGACTTATACTATCCACACACCAATGTGAATAGACGTTTTGTTGCCACTCCCACCAATGATTTTAGAAATTCTGACGGAATGTTATCTATCCCTTCTGCCTTATTTGACCTTAAGTCTTCCAAAGCTCTTTTAAATTCTGATTCTAATACTGGGTCCCCTATCGCTTGTAAATCGACTCCTCTTATGTCTGATCAGCTTTGCTTTATATGTCGCCGAAAACTGTTTTGACTTTCTTGCGCAGTGAGTCAGTCCTACTGACAATCATTTCTTTTTCTATTTCTTCACATTTTCCATGCAGCCATCTCGTCTTAGCTACCCTGCACTTCCTATATATTTCATTCCTCAGTGACATGTATTTCTGTATTCCGTAATTTCTCTGAACATTCTTCTCCTTCCTTCTTCCATCGATCAACTGAAGTATTTCTTCTGTTACCCATAGTTTCTTCTTCTTCACAGTTTCTTCCTTGTGTCTATGTTTTTCTTTTCACTCCGTTCCTCTTCAACTGTACTGCCCACTGAGCTATTCGTTACTGCTGTTTCTATAGCCTTAGAGAACATAAAGCATTTCTAGTCTTCCCTTAGTGCTTCCGCATCCCACTTCTTTGCGTTTTGATTCTTCATAACTAAGCTCTTAAATTTCATCCTACTGTGATCTGAGTTTATATTTTCTCCTCTGTCCAGTATTTGATTTCGGAAACTCTGTCTAACCATGATGATCAAACTGAAGTCTTCCTGTACTACTTTTTTTAAAATTATATATGGCCGGTTTCCACATAACGTACCATGTTGTGGCTGTGTCATGAAGCATGTATTCGCGACTGAACTCGTCCTATCGATTTGGCATAGGTGTCAAGTTCTCGCTTCCACACGTCCTGTCGTTTCGCTACTGTGTCCATGTCGTGCCCCTGTCGTGCTGTATGTAGGCTGTCGATTCCACGATAGGTAACACGTACGCAGCGGGAACACAGTAAAGCCAGTGCGTCCCACGTAGGCAGTCGTCCGAAGTTCAGCTCTTTCCGGCTTTTCCCCAGCAGCTACAAACCTGATGAATATGCGTGTCCTGTCTGATCTCACACTACCCTCAGCGTGTTTTTTGTAAACATGGACGAGGAGCTTGCAATACATGTTCATCAGCATCTGCAATGGCAGGCAATTCCTTAATCTTTTAAAGCAAATGAAGCACTGTACTTCACTGCCCTGTCACTTAGTAAAAGTATTTCCAGACTAGCGTTAGTGCCATTCAGCAATACAACGGACATCTGGCGACCACAGCAAGAAACTATCGTACTGACTGGGTGGGAGCGTCTTGCACACTACATTTAGACGCGTACATTGAGCCATTACACACAGAAACAAAGAAACTGCTGTCTCAACAGTGCTGTACCAGTTCTTAAGCCATGTGTTTGATATTAGTTTTGTCGACGTTGTTATTAATATAGCACGGATTCCTTTTCTCGTTTTTTATGAAAACGCTTCCAAACCAATGCAAAATTTACGAATAAAAATTACTCCTCTCATAAAAAAGGATTACTTAAAAACGAAAAATTTTAGCACTGCTGCTATGGTTCATTTTTTCGGTTTTTTATTCACGTATTAGTAAAAATAATGAAACACATGTTGTAAGCAGGACGAAAGAATTACCAAAAAATACCGATTATCCAGAACTAAAATATCGATATCAGTTTTTAATTGTCGGTTTTCCGCGTCCCTGCTCTACGATTTTAGCCCTCCACGCTTCCCTCCAGTACCAAATTGGTGATCTCTTAATGACTCAGAATGTGCCCAATCAACTGATCTCATCTTTTAATCAAGTTGTGGCACAAATTTTTTGTCTACTCAATTCTACTCCTCATTAGTAACACTACCTACTCACTTAATCTTCAGCATTCTTCGTAGTATCACATTTCAGAACCCATGATTTTGTTCTAGTTTTAACTGTTTATCGTCCATGTGACACTTCGGCACTTGGCTACACTCCAGACAAATACCTCCAGAAAAGTATTCTTAACACTTATATCCACATTCGATGTTGACAAACATCGTTTCTCCAGGAACTCTTTCCTCCCCAATGCCAGCCTACAATTTACACCACCGGCCATTAAAATTGCTACACCACGAAAATGACGTGCCACAGACGCGAAATTTAACCGACAGGCAGATGATGCTGTGATATACAAATGATTCGCTTTTCACAGCATTCACACTAGGTTGGCGCCGATGGCGGCACCTACAACGTGCTGACATGAGGAAAGTTTCCAACCGATTTCTCATGCACAAACAGTAGTTGACCGGCGTTGCATGGTGAAACGTTGTTGCGATGCCTCGTGTAAGGAGGAGAAATGCGTACCATCACGTTTCCGACTTTGATAAGGGTCGGATTGTAGCCTATCGCGATTGCGGTTTGTCGTATCGCGACATTGCTGCTCACGTTGGTCCTGATCCAATGACTGTTAGCAGAATATGGAATCGGTGGGTTCAGGAGGGTAACACGGAACGCCGTGCTGGATCCCAACGGCCTCGTATCACTAGCGCTCGAGATGACAGGCACCTTATCCGCATGGCTGTAACGGAACGTGCAGCCACGACTCTATCCCTGAGTCAACAGATGGGGACGTTTGCAAGACAACAACCATCTGCACGAACAGTTCGATGACGTTTGCAGCAGCATGGGCTATGAGCTCGGAGACCATGGCTGCGGTTACCCTTGACGCTGTATCACAGACAGGAACGCCTGCAATGGTGTACTCAACGACGAACCTGGGTGCACGAATGGCAAAACGTCATTTTTTCGGATGAATCCAGGTTCACTTTACAGCATCGTGATGGTCGCATCCGTGTTTGGCGACATCGCGGTGAACGCACATTGGAAGCGTGTATTCGTCATCGCCATACTGGCGTATCACATGGCGTGGTGGTATGGGGTGCCATTAGTTACACGTCTCGGTCACCTCTTGTTTGCATTGACGGCACTGTGAACAGTGTACGTCATATTTCAGATGTGTAACGACCCGTGGCTCTACCCTTCATTCGATCTCTGCGAAACCCTACACTTCAGCAGGATAATGCACGATTGCATGTTGCTCGTCCTGTACGGGCCTTTCTGGATGCAGCCCTGGTCAGCACATTCTCCTAATCTCTCACCAATTGAAAAAGTGTGGTCAATGGTGGCCGAGGAACTGGCTCGTCACAATACGCCAGTCACCACTCTTGATGAACTGTGGTATCGTGTTGAAGCTGCATGGGCAGCTGTACCTATACACGCCATCCAAGCTCTGTTTGACTCAATGCCCAGGCGTATCAAGGCCTTTATTACTGCCAGGTGTGGTTGTTCTAGGTACTGATTTCTCAGGATCTGTGCGCCCAAACTGCGTGAAAGTGTAATCACATGTCATTTCTAGTGTAATATATTTGTGCAATGAATACCTGTTTATCATCTGCATTTCTTCTTGGTGTAGCAATTTTAATGGGCAGTAGTGTATGATGTCTCTACTTCGGCCATTATCAGTCATTTTGCTGCCCAAATAGGTAAACACATCTGCTGGTTTCAGTGCCTCCTTTCCTGATCTAATTCCCTCAGCATTCGACTACGTTTCATTATCATTGTTAACGTTCCTCTTATATTCTCCTTTCACGACGCTGTCTATTCCGTTTTGTTGCATCGTAGTTGACAGCGTACGATTATTACGAGTCGACGCTGCGAGAGGGAGCCATTGCAGATTGAGTGAGCCGTTCGGAAATCTCGTCGCCGGGTACCGTCCACCCAGCAGAGGCAATTTGGCACAGCACGGTACACACGAGTGGCGGCGCTAGTGAGCTCTGATTTATTGCCTGGGAGGAGGCCGACAAGGAACGGAAGGCTGGCTGAGCCGGTGTATAAATTTTAAGAGTCGGCTGGGATCCCTTCCCAGTACGAGAGCGCGGCGCGGTGGAGATTTTACAGCCGCCATAAATCTGCCCAGACGCCCGGGCCCCGAGCAGTCTTCTGCCAACGGCCGGGGTGCGGACTTCAGGTAGAGATGACGTATGTCCCGGCTGTCCGCGTGTCTCCCTACCCACACTGCGATCGTCAATACAATCACTCGCAGAGGCGTTCACCAGAAACACTGGAACCACTGTATTAGTAACGGTTTCACCACTCAAATGAAAACCTGCGAGCACTAGCCACTTGTTATCACAACAAGCATCTTTGAATGTTGTCAAATAAGCTACTAATACTCAAAACAATGGTAACATACCGTTAATTTATCAATCCCAGTTACACAATTTTTCTTCCTTTTTTTTTTTTTTTTTTACAGTATGACAAGTTTCCATCTGTCTGGATCATATTCAGAACTATGTAACTATTGGCCATTAAAATTGCTACACCAAGAAGAAATGCAGATGATAAACGGGTATTCATTGGAAAAATATATTACACTAGAACTGTCATGTGATTACGTTTTCACGCAATTTGGGTGCATAGATCCTGAGAAATCAGTACCCAGAACAACCACCTCTGGCCATAATAACGGCCTTGATACACCTGGGCATTGAGTCAAACAGAAATTGGATGGCGTGTACAGCCACAGCTGCCCATGCAGCCTCCACACGATACCACAGTTCATCAAGAGTATTGATTGCCGTATTGTGACGAAGCAATTGCTCGGCCACCACTCACCAGACGTTTTAAGTTGGTGAGAGATCTGGAGAATGTGCTAGCCAGGGCAGCAGTCGAATATTTTCTGTATTAATAAAGGCCCGTACAGAATCTGCAACATGCGGTCGTGCATTATCCTGCTGAAATGTAGGGTTTCGCAGGGATCGGATGAAGAGTAGAGCCACGGGTCGTCACACATCTGAAATGTAACGTCCACTGTTCAAAGTGCCGTCAGTGCGAAAAAGAGGTAACCGAGACGTGTAACCAATGGCACCCCATACCATCACGCCGGGTGATACGCTAGTATGGCGATGACGAACACACGCGTCCAACGTGCGTTCACCGCGATGTCGCCAAACACGGATGCGACCATCATGATGCTGTAAAGAGAACCTGGATTCATCCGAAAAAATCACGTTTTGCCATTCGTGCACCCAGGTTCGTCGTTGAGTACACCATCGCAGGCGCTCCCGTCTGTGATGCAGCGTCAAGGGTAGCAGGAGCCATGATCTCCGAGCTGATAGTCCATGCTGCCGCAAACGTCGTCGAACTGTTCGTGCAGATGGTTGTCGTCTTGCAAACGTCCCCATCTGTTGACTCAGGGATCGAGACGTGGCTGCACGATCCGTTACAGCCATGCGGATAAGATGCCTGTCATCTCGTCTGCTAGTGATACGAGGCCGTTGGGATCCAGCACGGCGTTCCGTATTACCCTCCTGAACAAAACGATTCCATATTCTGCTAACAGTCATTGGATCTCGACCAACGAGAGCAGCAATGTCGCGATACGATCAACCGCAATCGGGATGGGCTACAATCCTACCTTTATCAAAGTCGGAAATGTGATGGTATGCATCTCTCCTCCTTACACGAGGCATCACAACAATGTTTCACCAGGCAACACCGGTCAAGTGCTGTTTGTGTATGAGTAATCGGTTGGAAACTTTCGTCATGTCAGCACGTTGTAGGTGTCGTCACCGGCGCCAACCTAGTGTGAATGCTCTGAAAAGCTAATCATTTGTATATAGCAGCATCTTATTCCTGTCGGTTAAATTTCTCATTCCAGCATTCCAGATGCACTACGAACCAGATAAATGCTAGCTGCTCAGAGTATGGTCTCTAAGATATGTATGTATGTGTATGAGATATGTCATGCTATAGCAAAAATAGAAATCCCCATATAAAAATTGCGCTGTGAGAACAAGAACCGGGAAGTTAATCATAGTCAGATTGGACCCACTCCCAGGATAGCAATGACAAGACTTCTACATTTACATCTACATGGATACTCTGCAAATCACAATCAAGAGCCTGGCAGAGGGTTCATTGAACCACCTTCACAATGCTCTATTATTCCTATCTCGTATAGCGCGCGGAAAGAATGCACACCTATATCTTTCTGTACGAGCTCTGATTTCCCTTATTTTATCGTGGTGATCGTTCCTCCCTATGTAGGTCGGTGTCAACAAAATATTTTCGCATTCGGAGGAGAAAGTTGGTGTCTGGAATTTCGTGAGAAGATTCCGTCGCAACGAAAAACGCCTTTCGTTTAATGATTTACAGCCCAAATCCTGTATGATTTCTGTGACACTCTCTCTCACATTTCGCGGTAATACAGAACTTGCTGCATTTCTTTGAAGTTTTCGATGTACTCCGTCAGTCCTGTCTGTAAAGGATCCCACATAGCGCAGCAGTATTCTACAAGAGGACAAACAAGCATATTGTAGGCAATCTCCTTAGTAGGTCTGTTACCAGTGTCCTGCCAATAAAACGCAGTCTTTGGTTAGCCTTCCCCTCAAAATTTTCTGTGTATTCCTTCCAATTTAAGTTGTTCGTATTTGTAATACCTAGGTATTTAGTTAATATACTGCTTTCAGGTTAGAATGATTTATCGTGTAACCGAAATTTAAGGAGCTCGTTTTAGCACTCATGTGGATGACCTCACACTTTTCGTTATTTAGGGTCAACTGCCTCTTTTTGCACCATCCCGATGATTCTTAAAAATCATTTTGCAAGTTGTTTTGATCTTCTGATGACTTTATTAGTCGATAAACGACAGCGTCATCTGCAAACAACAGAAGACGGCTGCTCGGATTGTCTCCCAAATCGTTTATATAGAAAAGGAGCAGCAAAGGGCCTATAACACTATCTTGGGGAACGCGAGAAATCACTTCTGTTTTACTCGATCACTTTCCGTCAGTTACTACGAACTGTGACCTCTCTGACAGGAAATCACAAAGCCAGTCACATACAATAACTGAGACGATATTCCGTAAGCACGCGATTTCACTACGAGCCGCTGGCAAAAGTCTTCCGGAAATCCAGAAATACGGAATCGATCTGAAACCTCTTGTCAATAGCACTTAACACTTCATGCGAATAAAGAGCTTGTTGTGTTTCACAGGAAGATGTTTTCTAAACCCATGTTGACTGTGTGTCAATAGACCGTTTTCTTCGAAGTAATTCATAATGTTCAATATATGTTCTAAAATCCTGCTGCACATCGACGTTAACGATATGGTCTTGTAATTTAGTGGATTACTCCTACTACCTTTCTTGAATACTGGTGTGACCTGTGCAACTTTCGAATCTTTGGTTACCGATCTTTCGTCGAGCGAACGGTTGTCTTCAAAGACGTCCATTCTTGGCTCAAACTGTATCGGAGGGGCGACAGGAATGCTTGTAGCCAAGGCTGTGTCTCAAAGCATGAAAATAGAGGGGAACACTGCAAAAGTTTTTCCTGGAACGGCTTAAAGATGCCATAAACAAATTACTTGGTTGGTGCCATGTGTGAATGGTCTTCCACTACTGGGGTATCTGGAAGGAGAGGCACTACACATTATTGGCCGAAACACAAATACTCCTGAGATGGAGCTAAATTTTTCATGTTTCATAGGAATGGAAGAGCAGTATTCTGGTTGAAATCCATGCCGGGTAGATACTTGCTTCATTTCGAGTGGGCGCTTTGGGTCTCGGGTGCCACTGCAGCCACACAACAGTTATTGTTTCCCAGAAAACGCAACTTCACAATGCAGCAAGAAGACCGTGGGAACCGCCTCAGCCGGCCGGAATGGCCGAGCGGTTCTAGGGGCTACAATCTGGAACCGCGCGACCGCTACGGTCGCAGGTTCGAATCCTGCCTCGGGCATGGATGTGTCTGATGTCCTTCGGTTAGTTCGGTTTTTGTAGTTCTAAGATCTAGGGGACTGATGACCTGAGAAGTTAAGTCCCATAGTGCTCACAGCCATTTGAACCAACCGCCTCAGCCTGCTTCCCAACTCTTGTGCATAGCTTTCCTGTCAAACATAACAGTGACCGTAGGTAGTCCACAATCTGCTTCTTCGGGTGAGAAACTTTCAGACACCACACAAAGTCTGCACAGCATGCATTAATTTAAGAAATAAACGCAACTATATATTGTCATCATCAGGTACTCTATATATACATAAGTAAGTGATGGTCTTAATATAATGGTCTGTAACTACGACCAGAAAATCTTTAGGTGTTTTTACCTTACATGTAATTTCGTTGCTGCCAAGTCCGGAGTCATTATTGTTTCTTTTTTTTTGTCTTTAGATGTACGAGGTGCGGGTAGAAAAAAACCGGACTGATGCTGGAAAAAACATTTATTTACAATTATTTACAATTTCATGTTATCTCCTTCAATGTACTCTCCTCGTCGGTCTCTACACCGCTCCATACGAATTTTCCACTGTTCATAGAAATGCTGCAGATCATTTTCGGTAAGTCCATACATTACTTCCGTCGCTTTTTCTTTTACTGCTTCAACAGTCTCAAATCTAGTTACTTTCAAAGCTGACTTGACTTTAGGGAAAAGAAAAAAGTCACAGGGGGCCAAATCAGGTGAGTAGGGTGGATGATCTAAGATGGGAATGTTGTGTTTTGCCAAAAACGTCTTCACTGACAACGCACTGTGAGCTGGGGCATTGTCTTGGTGAAGGATCCATCACTTTTTTCTCCACAAATCGTTCCGTTTTCTGCGTACTCGCTCACGTAGGGTAGCCAGGACGCTAATGTAGTAATGCTGATTCACTGTTTGTCCCTCTGGTACCCAATCAATGTGCACAATCCCTTTGATGTCAGTTTTTGCTCACAATGGTCTGCCAGTGCGAGTGTCATCACTGGTGTCTTCGCGGCCATCTTTAAATCGTTTAAACCACTCAAACACTTGTGTTCGCGATAAACAATCATCGCCGTACACTTGTTGTAACATTACAAACGTTTCACTTGCAGATTTTCATAGTTTGAAACAAAATTTGATGTTAACACGCTGTTCTTTCTGTACACTCAACATTTTGCGACGCACAGACAAAACGTCAACTACTTGAAACAGACGCCACGGGCAGACTGAGTGCAGGAGGCAGATGAAACTCGAGCAGTAGGCGGAGCGAGAGTCACGTGACAGGCCACGCGACGTTCAGCCTTATTGCATTCGTTTTATTGTCTCACCAGTACTAGTCCGGTTTTTTTCTAGCCACACCTCGTACGCTGGAGAAATGTATGTGACTTTAGTTGGTTTTTATGTATGCTGGTAAGACCATCGCTTACTTATGTATTTACAGAGTACCTGATGATGGCAATATGTCGAAATGGGCTCATCGTGGAAGTTATAAAATAAAAACCAGCTGGCTGGTATACGTAATAACCATGTCATTAGTAGACACATTTGGGTGCAATAGAACATTTTATTGAATGAGAATTACTAGAGGCAGCCCAATTAAGCATTTAATTATAGATGCCACACCCCACACTGAAATATTAATGAAAAGTTTCATTCACCTACGAAAGTAAACTAGCGATAGCTATAACAGTTTTGTGTTTTACTATAAGGCATCAAACAGAAGATTACCCCATGGAATCAACCATATAAACAATTAGCACTTGATCAAAGGGTTGTAATTATGAACTGTTGCCTTAGCATAAGTGACTGAGCATCTGAAAGCATAGAACAATCACCAATATGGCAAATGACTGCATAAATGGGTAGTGACTTAAGAAAATAACACTGGAAAAGCAACTACGAACTACAGGGTGTTTCAGAAGTGATGGTCACACATGGAAAGTACAGGTCAAAAGTAGCTACAAAGCTCCAATAAACAGGTATCCACAAATCAAGCATTGTCGAGATTGCAACGTTGATCTCGTCTCTGAAATGAGTTGCAAATCCTCTCAGGCGGTCCTGGGGAATTCTGTAGATGCTCGAAGGCTGCTTCAATCCGCAGGCGTAATTCCTGAAGAAAGTTGACGTCGGTAGCACGGATCAGGCTTTTGACGTGACCCCACTCACAGAAATCCATGGGATTTAAATCCGGAGACCTTGGAGGTCGTGAAACGGGCCCTCCTCTACCTAACCAATGTTGACCATATGTCTGCGTTAGAAGTCAGTGCACTCGTAAATGAAAATGTGCTGGAGCTCCGTTATACATGAACTACAATTTCAGGTGTTGGTTCAGTGGGACACCATCATGTACATCAGGAAGTACAGTCCGCTGAAACCGCATGCACTGCTGTCTGGCTAGTGACTTTGGTAGAAAGCGTGGTTCAATTATGCTGTCGCCGAGAAATCCAGCCCAGAAGTTTGACCAACAATGTTGCTGATGTAGTGATACGTGCGTAGCATTAGAATAAACATCGGCACAAATAGGACAGTTATGCTAGTTAAAACTACCGCCGAATCCAGCCTCATCCATGAACGGAATACTCTTACAAACAGAGGAGTCACGGTACACTGTTGTTGCACTCATTGGTAGAAATTCTCTCTAGGAGGGAAGTTTGCATTGTTGACGGCCTGCATTCGCTGGCAATGATATGGGTAGAATGCTAGCCGATATAAAATCGGCTACACACTGCTATGACTAAGGGCACACTCTTGGGAAGCAATCCTCGCTGATGAAGTACACGGACGTTCCTGTACAGTGCGTAACACCCTTTCTTCAACACCGGGTGTTAAGGATCTGGGCCGATCCTATCGTACATGGAATGCAAAACTCTCGGTTTCGCTAAGGCGCTGATGTAGCCGGCTACATGTGCGCCTGTCGGGCTCCCTGCGTAAACTCTTCTTCATACAATCGTGCAACCTCAAGGGCACTGCCATTCCCTTTGCCATAATGAAGTGCATATCAGGGAACTCTATACTGGTGTAACCTCTGCCCATGGTCCCTTCACGTTCGTAACTGATTGTGAGACCTGTACGGCAGTGCTTCGAGAATTTCGGGGTAAATTCTAGAAACACTTGGCTCTCCACCGTCTCGAAAACCCGATATTTTAAAGACAAGGGTGAGAAAGCCTTTTTACTGCGCCACACATGTCTGTGTGTGCAGGAAGGACAGCTGCCACGAGGAGCCAGGAGCTGTGTCAGACGAGCGGCCCCGACAAGTGGTTACAAGCAGCGCCCTAGAAGTTATATCAAAAAGTCAAAGAGTATCTGGATAATGTTCCAGGGC
Source organism: Schistocerca nitens (assembly GCF_023898315.1). NCBI lineage: Eukaryota > Metazoa > Arthropoda > Insecta > Orthoptera > Acrididae > Schistocerca > Schistocerca nitens. Next base: position 44,102,089 of record NC_064623.1, on the reverse strand, counting down.
GTGTGGTGTCATGTGGATTGTTACACAGGCAAATGAAATATGTTTTATCTATAGACGGATATGCTCTGTTGTTTGACTTGCTAGGAGCTGGAACTGTTTTGAGAAGAGTTATCAAAACCAAAAGAGACTAAAGTTTTCCAGACGGGGTTGATTTGCGAGGCTTGAAAGCACATGTGAAACTAGTGTAGTTGTTTTATTGCGAGGAAGAAAATATAACGAAGTTGATATGGAAGTATTCTGAGAGTAAGAAATCATTTCAAAAGTAGAGAAGTTTGTTGTTGTTGTGGTCTTCAGTCCTGAGACTGGTTTGATGCAGCTCTCCATGCCACTCTATCCTGTGCAAGCTTCTTCATCTCCCAGTACCTACTGCAACCTACATCCTTCTGAATCAGTGTATTCATCTCTTGGTCTCCCTCTACGATTTTTACCCTCCACGCTGCCCTCCAATACTAAATTGGCAATCCCTTCATGCCTCAGAACATGTCCTACCAACCGATCCCTTCTTCTGGTCAAGCTGTGCCACAAAGTTCTCTTCTCCCCAATCCTATTCAATACTTCCTCATTAGTTATGTGATCTACCCATCTAATCTTCAGCATTCTTCTGTAGCACCACATTTCGAAAGCTTCTATTCTCTTCTTGTCCAAACTATTTATCTTCCATGTTTCACATCCATATATGGCTACACTTCATACAAATACTTTCAGAAATGACTTCCTGACACTTAAATCTGTACTCGATGTTAACAAATTTCTCTTCTTCACAAACGCTTTCCTTGCCATTGCCAGTCTACATTTCATATCCTCTCTACTTTGACCATCATCAGTTATTTTGCTCCCCAAATAGCAAAACTCTTTTACTACTTTAAGTGTCTCATTTCCTAATCTAATTCCCTCAGCATCACCCGACTTAATTCGACTACATTCCATTATCCTCGTTTTGCTTTTGTTGATGTTCATCTTATATCCTCCTTTCAAGACGCTATCCATTCCATTCAACTGCTCTTCCAAGTCCTTTGCTGTCTCTGACAGAATTACAATGTCATCGGCGAACCTTAAAGTTTTTATTTCTTCTCCATGGATTTTAATACCTACTCCGATTTTTTCTTTTGTTTCCTTTACTGCTTGCTCAATATACAGATTGAATAACATCGGGGAGAGGCTACAACCCTGTCTCACTCCCTTCCCAACAACAGCTTCACTTTCATGTCCCTCGACTCTTATAACTGCCATCTGGTTTCTGTACAAATTGTAAATAGCCTTTCGCTCCCTGTATTTTACCCCTGCCACCTTTAGAACTTGAAAGAGAGTATTCCAGTCAACATTGTCAAAAGCTTTCTCTAAGTCTACAAATGCTAGAAACGTAGGTTTTGCCTTTCCTTAATCTTTCTTCTAAGATAAGTCGTAAGGTCAGTATTGCCTCACGTGTTCCAGTATTTCTACGGAATCCAAACTGATCTTCCCCGAGGTCAGCTTCCACCAGTTTTTCCATTCGTCTGTAAAGAATTCGTGTTAGCATTTTGCAGCTGTGGCTTATTAAACTGATTGTTCGGTAATTTTCACATCTGTCAACACCTGCTTTCTTTGGGATTGGGATTATTATATTCTTCTTGAAGTCTGAGGGTATTTCGCCTGTCTCATACATCTTGCTCACCAGATGGTAGAGTTTTGTCAGGAGTGGCTCTCCCAAGGCCGTCAGTAGTTCCAATGGAATGTTGTCTACTCCGGGGGCCTTGTTTCGACTCAGGTCTTTCAGTGCTCTGTCAAACTCTTCACGCAGTATCGTATCTCCCATTTCATCTTCATCTACACCCTCTCCCATTTCCATAATATTGTCCTCAAGTACATCGCCGTTGTATAGACCCTCTATATACTCCTTCCACCGTTCAGTAGTTCAGTAGTTCAGTACTTCAGTATAATTTCCCTAACTAGCAAGAAATCTTCGGAGAAGAAGCATTGTGAAGATCGACGCAGCCGTCTGTTCTTAGAAGATCGGCTGCACGCAGTACGTGAATCACCCGCGAGAGACGTGTGAGTCTTGCACCCCAGCACCACACAGTCTCCGGTCGTCAGGAAAGCGTTAGAGTACGGCACAGTACACGTGTAAGTAGGCTGTTTAGGTTTTTATGTTGGTAACGCCACGTAGGGCTCGGTATGAAAATCACTGGCTGTGCTGTGTGCAGTCTGTGGCTAGTTTGCGTTGTTGTTTGCTATTGTAGTGTTGGGCGGCTGGATGTGAACAGCGCGTAGCGTTGCGCAGTTGGAGGTGAGCCGCCAGCAGTGGTGGATGTGGGGAGAGAAATGGTGGAGTTTTGAGAGCGGATGATCTGGACGTGTGTCCATCAGAGACACTAAATATGTAAGTCTGGATGTCATGAACTGCTGTATATATTATGACTTCTGAACACTTTTAAGGTAAATACATTGTTTGTTCTCTATCAAAATCTTTCATTTGCTAACTATGCCTATCAGTAGTTAGTGCATTCAGTAGTTTGAATCTTTTATTTAGCTGGCAGTAGTGGCGCTCGCTGTATTGCAGTAGTTCGGGTAACAAAGATTTTTGTGAGGTAAGTGATTTGTGAAAGGTATGGGTTAATGTTAGTCAGGGCCAATCTTTTGTAGGGATTATTGAAAGTCAGATTGCGTTGCGCTAAAAACATTGTGTGTCAGATTAGTGTTGATCAGAATAGGTAAAGAGCGGAATGTCTGAGTAGGTTCAGTTCTGCTCAGCTGTTTGAAAATCAAATAATGTAAGAGGTTTATCAGCACAGTAATTAATAAATTTTTCTAAGGAGACGTTTCACACGGAAGGGAAAGGTCAGTAGCTGCAAGAAACAGATAGTCGAGCCGAAACTTGAGATACCAACATAAATACCGTGGTATCCAGAGGAGTTTGCAGCTGATTCCCAACAAGAATTAGTGCGATATCTCGCAACGACTGACTTGCGGACCCACTTTTATTGGAGCTTTCTAGCTACTTTTGACTGTACTTTCCACGTGTGATTTATTGATCAAATCAAATTGTTCAAATGGCTCTGAGCACTATGGGACTTAATATCTAAGGTGATCAGTCCCGTAGAACTCAGAACTACTTAATCCTAACTAACCTAAGGACATCACACACATCCGTTCCCGAGGCAGAATTCGAACCTGCGACCGTAGCGCCTAGAACCGCTCAGTGAAATCGTCCGGCCAAAGTTATTGATCATCACTTCTGAAACACCCAGATTTTCCGATGTACATGATGGTAGCAGCTAGCTGACTGCAAAGGCTAAAACTGCGCAGTTACATCCTAATGTAAATTCGTTAACCCCACGTGTTCTTTGACCCACTGACTGCACCGCCAGCTCGTACTTACCGCTCCTAAATGGCCTGAGTTCGAAAGACGGCGACTGTAGCGCCAGGAAGTCCTGAGTCCAACTTGATCCCTGTGCTGTGCTCTAGGTTGGAGGCTCAATGGTGCCCCTAAAGAAAGTGTGAAACCACTTTACACCCCAGAAAAACTGGTTCTGCCGACGCAGTAATCTCGTCAGCCAGTTGGACCAGATCTTGTGAGTGGCGACAAAATTTTTGTTCTCACGGATTTTGTCACGGTTAACCAATAATAATCTAATGCGGGAGGGAAAGGAGAAAATATCTCGCACACAAAACTGGCTTTAACTCTCCTTTATTAGCTGTCAGTGCAGTTGCTCAAGGAAACCAAGCTCGCACCCCTGCTGGAGTGGACGATAAACAAAGTAAAACAAAGGGAAAATGCTCTCCGGTCATTCAGTAAACAGTCTAAAATTGAAGATTTATGTGGGTACAATGTGCATCATTGTAGAAATGCTACTCATCTACCGATAAAATAAATTTTCATTCCGTTCAAAGGAAACTAGTAAAAAATATCACGTTGTCTGAGGTTTCACAGTGGAAGTTGTTTTTATTTAGGTCCATACGATATTTAACTACATTATTTCGAATAGGTCTCAAGAATAAGGAGCCTTTTTTGTAGAAAATGTTCTATACAGGAAATCGCTTGTAGGGAAAGTGAGATAAGTTTTAAAGCGTACAGGCGATTAATAAATGCCTGCTGCTCATACTTTATCTTCTTTGGCCTCTAGAGAGTGTTTTAGCTTTCTATAACGACATCAAGACATCTGCCTTGCATTTATTACCGAGTTTGCTTAGTTGGTTGATTCGTTTAAAAGAGGGGGAGGGGGGGGGGGGCAAAATGCTGGGTCATCGGTACCTCGTTCAGATTAAAATAATTCCACAATGGTGGGAGTAAAATAAGCGAGACATACAAAACACAGCAGGAAGAAAGGAGAAAACCACAAGAATGGCAGAAGGGCAACAGACACTAAAATGGACAAAATCGGACAAGAAGACGACAAAGAGACGCACGAAACATCTATTCGAGGGGATCTGCCCTTTGCTCATGTATGCAACAGCTTAAGCTGCGACGCTAAGTTAGGGGAGCGTCTCCCGTGGAAACTAAATAGGCCACGATTTTACATCCCTCCACCATAACTATTCTGCCTAACGCCATGTGACAGTACCTCTCATCTCGCCTTCTTCCACTATGTTCTCTATACATATCATTACATTTAGCACGCGACAACTTACGGACAACAGATTCCCAGATTCCCAGGCCAGCCGCTGTGGCCGTGCGGTTCTAGGCGCTTCAGTCCGGAACCGCGCTGTTGCTACGGTCGCAGGTTCGAATCCTGCCTCGGGCATGGATGTGTGTGATGTCCTTGGGTTAGTTAGGTTTAAGTAGTTCTCAGTCTACGGGACTAATGACCTCAGATGTTAAGTCCCATAGTGGTCAGAGCCATTTTTGAACTGATTCTCGCCGGCCGAAGTGGCCGTGCGGTTAAAGGCGCTGCAGCCTGGAACCGCGAGACCGCAACGGTCGCAGGTTCGAATCCTGCCTCGGGCATGGATGTTTGTGATGTCCTTAGGTTAGTTAGGTTTAACTAGTTCTAAGTTCTAGGGGACTGATGACCTCAGCAGTTGAGTCCCATAGTGCTCAGAGCCATTTGAACCATTTTTTTTTAACTGATTCTCAATGGAATTTCAGCAGCCGGAAATGCATTATGGAATTCAGTTCTGCCAGCATTTTCTCTGGAGAAAGAAAGACTTCGGCTGATGTTCCTTCGTCAACGTACTGTAAAAACCACATTAAAACCTACAGCGAGCTAACGTTCATTTCTCTCTCAGCAAGAGATTTTTGTGATCATCGTCCGACTGCTCCGTATATATAGTCTGTCTGTAAACTCAAGAGCGAGCAGCGCTTCTGGTGGTGGAAGTGTCCTTTCCCGGAAGAATCCTGCCACTGGCCTACAGGGCCACCCAAAATCAGTTGCCCGTTACCTGTCTCGCGGTGTAGTTCGGCGTGCAGTGACACGTCGTTTCTGTTCGTGGGATCTTAGTTGCCAGTGTCAGTCAGTTGGTTTTGTGTACTCACTGATATATTTCAGTACCCGAAAGTGATGGATAATCGCCCTGCATTGCAAGAAAATGTGCAGAATACGAAGAAGAGGAGGTATTTGCGGGGTAACGAGCGTTCGATCGTCTCTAACGTTACTACGGCTTGTGTTAAAGAGGCGACCCACAAAGAACTGTTGGCTAATATTACCAGTCCCAATCAAAGGACTGCAGTTAATGCAAACGTCAGCCTCGCCACAATAGGGCGCATAAGGAAGGAACGCGAAAACAAGGCGCATGGTTTACTGGAATCGCCGCGAAGAAAAACTAATAATTTAGGGAGGAAACCCATCGTTATAGACAGTTTCACGAAATCAGTCATTCGACAAACGATGGAAACCAAAAAATAGTGCCCATATTACGGAAATTACTTCCCGCCATTAAAATTGGCAGAAAGATGTTTTACACAAGACATTGGGTGAAATGGGATTTAACTGGAAATACTTTTCAGACATGTTTACAAAGACAGTGCGAATGGAACTAATACAACACACGAAATTATAGATTTCTGGTTACTTTTTAAACACTCTTCGTGTTGCAAGAATTTTTAAGTTTTAATGCAGCCCTTCAAAGAAAACTTCTGCCTTTTAGTAGAAACACAAAGTAAGAAAAAGTCTTAAATTCTACAGATTGGTTGCACTATATCTGGTTCGCCTTACGAATAGAGGAACATACATTCACATGAATAGGCATGCGGTTCTATGTTTGTAGTAGAATCCTGACTTCCGTTCTTATGTTAATATTACTTAGTCTATAATGTTTTGTTTCGAAGAAGCTATCGTCTTTTGTTTCCCTTATACTCTTAACGCATTTGTCCAAAAATTAACGCAGCCGGGACGTATCTGTACACGGCATCGCCACAGATTTAAAGCGCGCGCCGCGGCGGGGACTGTATTACGTTGTGAAACAGCCTGTAGAAGCGTCCTGTGACGTAGCAGGGTAGGCAGAGTGGGCACTCGCTCGCTCGCTCTTCAGTTTACCGACAGACTATAGCTGGTATACACCAGCCACAGGAAGTGCAGAAAGAGCTAAAGAAAAAGAGAGAAACGGCGGTATTTCATTGCCAATTAAGTTTCACAACGATGAAAGTCCCAAATAAAAATCAGCTATTTTTTGTGGCAATTGGCACTCTAACCGGCGAGCACCGCCAGCTATACCGCCACTGAATTCCGTTTCGCCTTTTATGTCCTGTTGCCATAGCTTTTGCCGCCCGCAAGGTCATAAAAACGGAGCCAACACGTCCGCTAACGGGCTGCCGTAAAAATGTCGAGAGCACCCCTGGACGTGCCGTCGCGACTTCCAGATCCAGACTGGGCGCCGGCGATCTCCGCTCCCCCCCCCCCCCCCTTCCGCGCCACCCCCCGCCCCCACACACACAGCGACGCACATACTCATACACATATACACACGACGTGTGCGGGGAGACACGAGCTCCCCGCAGAACGATTTGGGCTCTGCAGACGGCCTGTGGTTTGGCACACACCGCCACAAAAAGTGGCAGTAAACATTACGCGAAGACTCGTAAAAGTACAGATCCACAATGCAGGCTCGCTAAACTGCACAGTCACGTGCAGTCCCACTGGGTCCACCTCGCGGTATAGCCACTTGGGCGCGTGTTGAGGCAAGTATTGTGTGGCTGATTCCTTATACACTACTGGGCATAAAAACTGCTACAGCATGAAAATAGAGAGTAAAAAACGTCAACTTGGACCAAATCTTTTCGGTTTACAAACAACGTCGAGGTTTTGATAGCTGCCTCCACCTCCGTAATCAGGAGCCAGATACGAGGGGGGACCCAAAAGAAACCGGATTGTTGTCCTTAAAAATTTATTGATGAATCTTTTTACAAAATTACTTCAGTCACCATCAAAATACTCTCTATTACATGCGATGCACTTGTCAAGTCTCTTTTTCCCACTGTTGGAAGCGTGTTTCAGACTCTTCAAGTCCAGTCCAGTGCCCCTAGCGAAGCTGTTTTTACCGCCTCCACATCGTCATAACGCTCCCCTTTTAGCGTTTTTTTTTCATTCGTGGAAATAGGAAAAAGTCGCACGGGGCTAGGTCCGACGAATACGGAGCGTGGGGAACGACAGACCACCTCTGAGGTGCCAAATAGTGGGTCACTCGTAAGGCCGTGTGTGCTGGAGCGTTGTCGTGATGCAGAAACCAGTCACCTGATCCGGGCGTTTCCTCCTCACATCCTCTCAGCACTTTTACTTGGATGTTTTAAGTGCAGTCTGGCCAGGAGGTACAAATTCCCGATGCACAATTCCACGAACATCAAAAAAGACAATGATCGTCGTCTTCACATTTGACCTCACCTGCCTTGCTTTTTTTGGTGTGGGAGAGTTGGAAGTCCTCCATTGGCTTGACGCTTGCTTGGTTTCTGGGTCATACCCGTAACACCAACTCTCGTCCCCTGTAATGACTTTGTTCGAGAAGTTTGGATCACGTGCAGTCTCTGTTTTCAAGTCCTGACACACATTGATGGGGATGGTTTTTTGCTCCTGTGTGAGAAGGCGCGGAACAAATTTAGCAGCAACACGTCTCATGTGAAAATCCTCACTCAAATCAGCTGGCACGAGCTCCAACTGATTCCTGTCTCTGCTGAATTTTGGTCGATCGTTTGGTGACGATGCTCGTTCATCTTTTGGCGGACCTTTTCAATGTTCTCCTGATTTCGCGATGTTGAAGCGCGTCCAGAAAGAGCTTGGTCTTCAACACACATCCCAAACCACTCGAAAACCTTTGTGCGGCTCATAGCGTCGTCCTAGAAGGCTTCCTGAAGCATTTGGTGTGTCTCCGATGCAGTTTTTTTAAGTAGGAAACAAAATTTCACACACACGACTTCGCAGAGGTAACCCGCCAACAGTCAGAGAAACACAATACCACACTTGCACGTTCAGCTCTACACTGACGCCGTCTGCACAGCTGTTTCATGAAGGTCTCTACTAACACCATCTAGCCTAAGAACCCTGCACTGCGTCTACGAGTGGCAGCGCCCTCGGAGTCCGGTTTCTTTTGGGCCCCTCCTCGTACAATTGACTGCTGGGACGGCAACATGTCCCGCTTCTACGAAGGGTATTCAGTACGTAAGGCAGCACATTTTCTTCTGAAAGCAGGTTTTGTTCAGCATTCCAGGCCGGTCGGTGTGGCCGAGCGGTTCCAGGCACTTCGAATCCTGCTTCGGGCATGGATGTGTGTGATGTCCTTAGGTTAGTTAGGTTTAAGTAGTTCTGAGCTCTAGGGGACTGATGACCTCAGATGTTAAGTCCCATAATGCTCAGAGCCATTTGAACCATTTGAGCCAGCATTCCAGTACACCGTATTTTACCCGACTCTTTTGGCTACAAAACACTAATCATCAACATAATCTCTGTTCACAGTGACGGTCTTACGCCACCTTACTGTGGGAGCCTGTGTGACTTCACGGAACGACTCTAATGGTTGACGTCTTGCTGCATCAGTAACCGCCGCAGGTACTGTTTCCTATGAAGCGCATCCTTCATTGTGCCAAATAAATTGAGGTAAAAAAGTGCGTGATCCGGGCAGTAGGGTGGATGAGAAAAAACAGTCCAATGAAGTCCTGTGAGGTCCTCTTGGGTACGCAAACTTGTGTGAGGGCGTGCGTTGTCATTGAGAAGGAAAAGTTATTTTGCATTTATGTGGTGGAAAATGTTGTGGCGTAGCAAGACAGCCACGCCACGGAAGTAGCCGAAAGGCACGCGTTACTGACGCAGGCGAGAGATAGGTCTGAAACATGATTCGTAATGAATGCTATAAAGAAAAGTACGTAGCTGCTAGAATACTTAACTTTATTCCATCCTTGTGGTACATCGCTCTTGACGATACAAGTGAGACTCTTAAGATACATGCAATGTTACAATTGGCGCCTTGCTAGGTCGTAGCCATTGACTTAGCTGAAGGCTATTCTAATTGTCTCTCGGCAAATGAGAGAAAGGCTTCGTCAGTGTAGTCGCTAGCAAAGTCGTCGTACAACTGGGGCGAGTGCTCGTCAGTCTCTCGAGACCTGCCGTATGGTGGCGCTCGGTCTGCGATTACTGACAGTGGCGACACGCGGGTCCGGCATGTACTAATGGACCGCGACCGATTTAAAGCTACCACCTAGCAAGTGTGGTGTCTGGCGGTGACACCACAGAAAACATGCCGAAGTCGTTCTTCAATTTACTGGGGGGTATTGCAATATACACTATGTGATCAAAAGTATCCAGACACCCCGCCTAAAATATACGTTTATAATATTAGCTACAGTGTGCCGCCACCTACTGCCAGGTACTCCATAACAGCGACCTCACAAGGGAACCTCCCCATCGCACCCCCCTCAGATTTAGTTATAAGTTGGCACAGTGGGTAGGCCTTGAAAAACTGAACACAGATCAATCGAGAAAACAGGAAGAAGTTGTGTGGAACTATGAAAAAAATAAGCAAAATATACAAACTGAGTAGTCCATACGAAACATAGGCAACATCAAGGAAAATCTGAGCTGAGGAGCGCCGTGGTCCCGTGGTTAGGGTGAGCAGCTGCGGAACGGTTCAAGTCTTCCCTCCAGAGAAAATTTTAATTTTTTATTTTCAGACAATTATTATCTGTCCGTTCGTCCGTCCGATGCGACCACTTTTTTCGGAGTGATTATCACATCCAAAAGAAAACCTAAATCGGGCAACATAGAAGAATCTTTTTACCCATTCGCCAAGTGTAGAAGTTAGGTGGGTCGACAACATATTCCTGTCATGTGACGCACATGCCGTCACCAGTGTCGTATAGAATATATCAGACGTGTTTTCCTGTGGAGGAATCGGTTGACCTATGACCTTGCGATCAAATGTTTTCGGTTCCCATTGGAGAGGCACGTCCTTTCGTGTACTAATCGCACGGTTTTGCGATGCGGTCGCAAAACACAGACACTAAATTTATTACAGTGAACAGAGACGTCAATGAACGAACAGACAGATCATAACTTTGCGAAAATAAAGAAAGTAAAATTTTCGCTCGAGGGGAGACTTGAACCAAGGACCTTTCGTTCCGCAGCCGCTTACGCTAACCACAGGACCACGGCATTCCTGAGATAATTTATCCTTGATGTTGCCTATCTTCGCGTAGACTACTCAGTTTGTATATTTTGCTTATTTTTTTATAGTTCCACACAACTTCTTCCTGTTTTCTCGATCGATCTGTGTTCAGTTTTTCAAGGCCTATGCACTGTGCCAGCTTATAACTAAATCTGACGGGGGTGCGATGGGGAGGTTCCCTTGTCAGTAGTCATTAGACATCGTGAGACAGCAGAATGGGGCGCTCCACGTAACTCACGGACTTCGAACGTCGTCAGGTGATTGGGTGTCACTTGTGTTATACCCCTGTACGCGAGATTTCCACACTCCTAAACATTCCTAGGTCCAATGTTTGCGATGTGATAGCGAACTGGAAACGTGAATGGACACGAACACCACAAGACCGTACACGCCGACCTCATCCGTTGACTGACAGAGACTGCCAACAGTTGAAGAGAGTCGTAATGTGTAATAGGCAGACATTTATCCAGACGATCACACAGGAATTCCAGTCTGCAACAGCATCCACTGCAAGTACTATGACAGTTAGGGGGGAGGTGAGAAAACTTGAATATCATGGTCTAGCGGCTGTTCATAAGCCACACATCACGCCGGTAAATGCCAAACGACGCCTCGCTTGGTGTAAGGAGCGTAAACATTGGACGATTGAACACTGGAAAAACGCTGTGTGGAGTGGCGAATCACGGTACACAATGTGGCAATCCGATGGCAGGGGGTGCGTATGGCGAATGCTCAGTGAACGTGATCTGCCAGCATGTGTATTGCCAAGAGTAAAATTCGGATCCAGTGGTGTTATGGTGTGGTCGTGTTTTTCATGGATAGGGCTTGCACCCCTTGTTGTTTTGCGTGGCACTATCACAGCACAGGTCTACATTAATGTTTTAAGCATCTTCTTGCTTCCCACTGTTGAAGAGAAATTTGGGGATGGCGATTGCATCTTTCTACAAGATCGAGCATCTGATTATAATGCAAGTGCTGTGGCGCAGTGGTTACACGTCAGTAACATCCCTATAATGGACTGGCCTCCACAGTCCTGAACTGAACCCTATAGAACACCTTTTGGATGTTTTGCAACGCAGACTTTGTGCCAGGCTCAAAATGGTTCAAATGACTCTGAGCACTATGGGACTTAACATCTGAGGTCATCAGTCCTCTAGAACTTAGAACTACTTAAACCTAACTAACCTAAGGACATCACACACATCCACGCCCGAGGCAGGATTCGAACCTGCGACCGTAGTAGTCGCGCGTTTCCGCACTGAAGCGCCTAGAAACGCTCGGCAACCTTGGCCATCTCGTGCCAGGCCTCACCGGCCGATATCAATACCTCTCCTCAATGCAGCACTCAGTATAGAATGGGCTGCCTCAATAAACCTTCCAATACCTGACTGTACGTATGCCTGCAAGAGTGGCCGGCCGCGGTGGTCTAGCGGTTCTAGGCGCTACAGTCTGGAACCGCGCGACTGCTACGGTCGCAGGTTCGAATCCTGCCTCGGGCATGGATGTGTGTGCTGTCCTTAGGTTAGTTAGGTTTAAGTAGTTCTAAGTTCTAGGGGACTGATGACCACAGTAGTTAAGTCCCATAGTGCTCAGAGCCATTTGAACCTGCAAGAGTGGAAGCTGTCATCAAGGTAATGGTGGGCCAACACCCTACTGAATTACAGCATTTACCGCTGGAGGGCCCCGCGAACTTAGCCGTTTTCAGCCTGGTGCCTGGATACTTTTGATAACATAGTGTTCTTCCGACTTGATCGTTGTAGTATGATGGAGGACTTCAAACAGAAAAACCCCTTCGGAGTCTTGGAAGGCAGTCGCCATGACTTTACCGGTTGAGTGCGTGGCTTTCTTATTTCTCTTCAGAGGAGAGATGATGTTTGCCTGTTCGAGGTGATGAACCCAAGTCTTATCACCAATATCGGTGTTCGAAAAAAAATGTCATGATCAACCTCACAACACACAAGGAATTCTACACTGACGGTTCTTCATTGCTTCTTATGATCTTCACAGCTTGCGCACAGTACCCCGACTGGTGGACGAGAGTGCCAGTAATACTAACAGAGACGTCCAGTTGCGCAGCGATCTGTTTAATTGTGATCTCTCGAGCACCTCAAATGAGTGTGTCCACACGTTCCAACACTGCAAGATACACAGCAGTGTGCGGCCTGCTTACACGCGGGCAGTCGGACAGGTCTGCGCGACCTTGTAGACGTGATGACAGACGCCCCGCCCAATAACTCGTCGTGCTTTTCTTCACTGGCAGGTCTCTGTCGACAGTCTACAAACGCCTGTGATTACCTGCGGTGCTCAGGTTTTCCGCCAAAAGGATCTCAACGACGGCTCCCTGGTTGGAACACACCTTCGTCAGAGACGCCATTTTGAAGGCTACGTATAGTGCAGCCACCTTTAGGAACTTCATCAAACTATAGGGGCTGGAACGGGAGTCCCACAGCAGATTCTGCGTTTCTTTTTTCAACAGAAATTAGCAGAGAAAAAGATTTGTTATATTACTTACAGAACGCCTCTCGTACAACCACGACAGTAGATTCTGCAACCTTCCAGAGAGGCTGAAGTGACATCCGGGCAGGAAGGCGAGCTGGGTAGCCCATAGCTGCTTAAGCCCCCCCCCCCCCCCCCCCCATTTCCTCCTCCCATACCAGACCATATACACCCGGCCGCTGGTGGCCGAGCGGTTCTGGCGCTACAGTCTGGAACCGCGCGACCGCTACGGTCGCAGGTTCGAATCCTGCTTCGGGCATGGATGTTTGTGTTGTCCTTAGGTTAGTTAGGTTTAAGTAGTTCTAAGTTCTAGGGGACTTATGACCTCAGCAGTTGAGTCCCATAGTGCTCAGAACCATTTGAACCATTTTTTTAGACCATATACACTACTGACCATAAAAATTGCTACACCAAGAACAAATGCAGATGATAAGCGGCTATTCTTTGGACAAATATGTTATACTAGAACTGACATGTGATTACATTTTCACGCAATTTCGGTGCACAGATCCTGAGAAATCAGTACCAAGCACAGCCACCTCTGGTCGTAATAACGCCCTTGATACGCCTGGGCATTGAGTCAGACAGAGCTTGGATGGCGTGTACAGGTACAGCTGCCCATGCAGCTTCAACACAATACCGCAGTTCATCAAGAGTTGTGACTGGCGTATTGTGACGAGCCAGTAGCTCGGCCACCATTGACCAGACGTTTTCAATTGGTGAGAGATCTGGAGAATGTGCTGGCCAGGGCAGCAGTTGAACATTTTCTATATCCAGAAAGGCCCGTACAGGACCTCCAACATGCGGTCGCGCATTATCCTCTTGTAATGTAGGGTTTCGCAGGGATCGAATGAAGGATAGAGCGACGGGTCGTAACACATCTGAAATGTAACGTCGACTATTCAAAGTGCCGCCAATGCGAACAAGAGCCGACCGAGACGTGTCACCAATGGCACCCAATACTATCACGCCGGGTGATACGCCAGTATGGCGATGGCGAATACACGCTTCCAATGTGCGTTCACCGCGATGTCGCCGAACACGGATGCGACCATCATGATGCTGTAAACAGAACCTGGATTCATCCGAAAAAATGACGTTTTGCTATTCGTGCACACATGTTCGTCGTTGAGTACACCATCGCAGGCGCTCCAGTCTGTGATGCAGCGGCAAGGGTAACCGCAGCCATGGACTCCGAGCTGATAGTCGATGCTGCTGCAAACGTCATCGAACTGTTCGTGCAGATGGTTGTTGTCTTGCAAACGTCCCCATCTGTTGACTCAGGGATCGACACGTGACTGCACCATCCGTTACAGCCATGCAGTTAAGATGCCTGTCATCTCGACTGCTAGTGATACGATGCCCTTCGGATCCAGCACGCCGTTCCGTATTACCCTCCTGAACCAACCAATTCCATATTCTGCTAGCAGTCATTGGATCTCGACCAATGCGAGCTGCAATGTCGCGATACGATAAACCTCAATTGCGATAGGCTACAATCCGACCTTTATCAAAGTCGGAAACGCGATGGTACGCATTTCTCCTCCTTACACGAGGCATCACAACAGCATCTTATCAGGCAACGCCGGTCAACTGCTGTTTGTGTATGCGAAATCGGTTGGAAACTTTTCTCATGTCAGCACGTTGTAGGTGTCGTCACCGGCGCCAACCTTTCGTGAATGCTCTGAAAAGCTAATCATTTGCATATCACAGCATGTTCTTCCTGTCGGTTAAATTTCGCGTCTGTAGCACGTCATCTTCGTGGTGTAGCAATTTTAATGGCCAGTAGTGTAAATTGCTGAAAGATGACATCGCAGTCGGGGAAGACATCAAGCATGAAACTATGCAGGTTGTTCGCAGCCATCAGCGTGTCTTCAAGTACTACCCCAGGTCGTATGCAAGCGCAGGAGAATGTCTCCCATAACGTAATACTACTCCCGCGAGTCTGCATCCGTGACGCGCTGCATGTTTCGAGCCGCCTTTCACTTTGCTGACGGCGCCTGTGAAGACAACCAGCGGCCTAGTGCAGCAAAAATGTTACTCACTCGAGGAACCGACACGTTTCCGTTGATCGACTGTCGAATCCCGACGCTCCCGTGGCCACTGCAATCGTAACTGACGATTTCGTCAGGTCAACTTTTGAACACGTAAGGGTGGTCTGGCGCAGAGCTCCATGTTCATACAGGGTGTTTCAAAAATGACCGGTATATTTGAAACGGCAATAAAAACTAAACGAGCAGCGATAGAAATACACCGTTTGTTGCAATATGCTTGGGACAACAGTACATTTTCAGGCAGACAAACTTTCCAAATTACAGTAGTTACAATTTTCAACAACAGATGGCGCTGCGGTCTGGGAAACTCTATAGTACGATATTTTCCACATATCCACCATGCGTAGCAATAATATGGCGTAGTCTCTGAATGAAATTACCCGAAACCTTTGACAACGTGTCTGGCGGAATGGCTTCACATGCAGATGAGATGTACTGCTTCAGCTGTTCAATTGTTTCTGCATTCTGGCGGTACACCTGGTCTTTCAAGTGTCCTCACAGAAAGAAGTCAGAGGGGTTCATGTCTGGCGAATAGGGAGGCCAATCCACGCCGCCTCCTGTATGTTTCGGATAGCCCAAAGCGATCACACGATCATCGAAATATTCATTCAGGAAATTAAAGACGTCGGCCGTGCGATGTGGCCGGGCACCATCTTGCATAAATCACGAGGTGTTCGCAGTGTCGTCTAAGGCAGTTTGTACCGACACAAATTCACGAAGAATATCCAGATAGCGTGATGCAGTAATCGTTTCGGATCTGAAAAATGGGCCAATGATTCCTTTGGAAGAAATGGCGGCCCAGACCAATGCTTTTTGAGGATGCAGGGACGATGGGACTGCAACATGGGGCTTTTCGGTTCCCCATATGCGCCAGTTCTGTTTATTGACGAAGCCGTCCAGGTAAAAATAAGCTTCGTCAGTAAACCAAATGCTGCCCACATCCATATCGCCGTCATCAATCCTGTGCACTATATCGTTAGCGAATGTCTCTCGTGCAGCAATGGTAGCGGCGCTGAGGGGTTGCCGCGTTTGAATTTTGTATGGATAGAGGTGTAAACTCTGGCGCATGAGACGATACGTGGACGTTGGCGTCATTTGGACCGCAGCTGCAACACGGCGAACGGAAACCCAAGGCTGCTGTTGGATCTCCTGCTGCACTAGCTGCGCGTTGCCCTCTGTGGTTGCCGTACGCGGTCGCCCTACCTTTCCAGCACGTTCATCCGTCACGTTCCCAGTCCGTTGAAATTTTTCAAACAGATCCTTTATTGTATCGCTTTTCGGTCCTTTGGTTACAATAAACCTCCGTTGTAAACTTCGTCTTGTTGCAACAACACTGTGTTCTAGGCGGTGGAATTCCAACACCAGAAAAATCCTCTGTTCTAAGGAATAAACCATGTTGTCTACAGCACACTTGCACGTTGTGAACAGCACACGCTTACAGCAGAAAGACGACGTACAGAATGGCGCACCCACAGACTGCGTTGCCTTCTATAACTTTCACATCACTTGCAGCGCCATCTGTTGTTGAAAATTGTAACTACTGTAATTTCGAAAGTTTGTCCGCCTGAAATGTACTGTTGTCCCAAGCATATTGCAACAAACGGTGTATTTCTATCGCTGCTCGTTTAGTTTTTATTGCCGTTTCAAATATACCGGTCATTTTTTAAACACCCTGTAAATGTACAATGGACCGTATGCTCCGAACCACTTTTGCACGCACCTTGTGCTCTTTCGGCAGAGGTCACCGTCTACCCCACTTTTCAGAGTAGGCAAACCTCTGATTACCACGTTCTGTGAAGAATATTTGCAAGTCTATGGTAAGTTCCTATGGGACCATACTACTGAGGTCATCGGTCCCTAGGCTTATACCCTACTTAATCCAACTTAAACGAACTTACGCTAAGGACAACACTCCTCACACATGCCCGAGGGAGGAACCTCCGACGGGAGAAACCGCTCGAACCGTGACAAGGCGCCAGAGACAGCGCGGATACATGCGTGGCCTCTGTGAAAGAGACGTGTACATCCAACCAGTTAGTGCCTCGTGGTAGTTTGACTGCCCTTCTGCCTCTTCCCGCAGATGCTCGCAACAGTATCACTTGAACATTCAACCATCTTCGCCTTTTTCGAGAAAATCTTCATAGGCCCCACGCTGTAATAATCCACCCTTTGTCAAAATCGCGTATCTCATTGGAATTGCCAATTTCCAGCCTATATTTTTGCCCGTCTGTATAACACTATCAGGTGGCTATTACATGGCAGTAGGCACTGGTCATAAGGTTCCGGCCCATCAGTGAATATAGGCTGCAGGCCCTTCCAGGAGATTGGACCGTAGGTTCACTTGCGCTAATGGTGCTATGTTGCATGCATCAATAAAGAAGCACAAACATTTATTCAGAATAACTGATCGTTGGTAAACACATTTCACAGATGTATCTTCGCAAGACCACAGTAACAAACTTAGGCCTCATTGTTTCTCTGTTAGCAACATAATTTTGGGAGGAAACCACAAAAAATTCACCAATTTTAGGTCATGTGGCCTACGGCCATGTAACCTCACCCTGAACTACCGTTGGCATCTCTCAGTGATCTCTTTATTGATCTGCCTCTCCTTAACCAGTTTAGGGGAAGTGAGGTCATAAAAAGAAATAAAAAACATGTGCTTAGTCTCTGAAGTAAGCTGCCTGGTGGCTAGTATTAGTTTAGTTTTGTTAAACTTTTATCACAAAAGAGATTCTCACTTGCTTATTAAACAAGTTATTTCTTAAATCACTTACTTATTAAATGTACAGAGGTGTGGTAGCAAAAACAATGGAATTGGTTAACCTTTCCGTTATTAGTTCTGCCCCGTTAACAAAATAAAGTAAATGTCATTCCTACGACATTTAGAACGATGTGTTAAGTGTCACATCTTACAGCAGGTTTTGTGTTGTTTCCAAAGCTAGTCTTAGCCTAAGCGAGACATTCGCAGTCACATTTTCAAAGTGATGATTTATTTAATATTGTCATTGTATGTTGTATTGTTTCCAAAGCTGGTCTTAGACTTTGCGAGACATTCACACAGTAATACCTACAAAGTGATGAATTATTTAGTATTGTGATTAATGTTTTGTTCATATACAATTTCTTGACGAATTTAGGAGCCAGTTGTAGGTGTAGGACGGCCACGACTTATTATCCTATCATGATTTTTAATTTTTACCGAGTCTCAGTTTTTGGTAGAAGAGCATGGGGTACTTAGTTTATTTGATTTCAATATTCGAATGCTTGTTTGGTATCTATGGAATCAACAAATAGCCAGTAATGTTATGTTGATGTTAGAAACATATCTTGTGTATCATAATAATAGAAAGTACATAATATCAGGTTAGTATCAATGAGTCTCTTGCAAGGTGTTGCGATACACTTTGCTTTCAATAATCCATAATAGATTATGCCTCAACCCTACCGTGAAGTTCTTCTCTCTCCAGCTTCAGAAGACAGCTGATGACACTTCTGCTGAAGCAACCGCAACCATTAACATCGCCCCTGTGGGCACTCGTTACCTTGTACATTCTTTTCCCCAACTAGATCTTTCTTATTTCCCATCATTCTTAGTTGGTGCTTGCCTCCTTAAATTTCTTTTCTTCCAGATCACGCTATATCAGAAAAAATTCTCAAGCACACGTATAAATTCTTTTTGTATGTGTCACTATTAGTACTGTTATTATTGCCATTATTATTATTACTATCCTCGTGATGGAGAAAGATTCAGCCAGATTTGCAACAAAATTTGATGATTATTTATTCGGTGACCGGTTTCGGGCATGCCCTTTCTCGAACCAACCAATGTTTGGCAATTAAAATATCTATCCAACAAAACTGCAGGTAAAGTGGGTACATGTCAGTATGATAACAACTGATGTTCGTTGACGAACATTAGCTGGTACCTTATATGTATGCACTTTATTTGCTATTTCGTTGGAGAGACATTTTACTTGCCAAACATTGGTTGGTTCGAGGAAGGGCATGCGCGAAACCGTTCACCGAATGAATAAACGTCCAGTTTCGTTGCAGCTCTGGCTGTCTCCTTTTGTATCACAATCACAATGAGTAACTGTCCCGATATACCCAGCACGCTGGAGTTATGCAAGAATTATTGTTATCACTATTAGTGCCAGCAGCTGCAGTACTACAGGTAATGCCAGTAGTTAATTTATTAGTTATTAGACAGCATTACTTCCACACTCTGCCACTTCAGACACTCACAAGGGAACATCCCCATCGCACCCCCCTCAGATTTAGTTATAAGTTGGCACAATGGATAGGCCTTGAAAAACTGAACACAGATCAGTCGAGAAAACAGGAAGAAGTTGTGTGGAACTACGAAAAAATAAGCAAAATATACAAACTGGGTCGTCCATGCGTAAGATAGGCAATATTAAGGGCAATGCGAGGCATGGAGCGCCGTGGTCCCGTGGTTAGCGTGAACAGCTGCGGAACGAGAGGTACTTGGTTCAAATCTGCCCTCGACTGAAAATTTTGCTTTCTTTATTTTCACAAAGTTATGATCCGTCCGTTCGTTCATTGACGTCTCTGTTCACTGTAATAAGTTTAGTGTCTGTGTTTTGCGACCGCACCGCAAAACCGTGTGATTAGTTGACGAAAGGACGTGCCTCTCCAATGGGAACCGAAAACATTTGATCGCAAGGTCATAGGTCAACCGATTCCTCCACAGGAAAACACGTCTGATATTTTGTATACGACACTGGTGACAGCATGTGCGTCACATGACAGGAATATGTTGTCGACCCACCTAACTAGTACGCTTGGCGAATGGGTGAAAAGATTCTTCTACCTTGCCCGATTTAGGTTTTCTTGTGGATGTAATAATCACTCAAAAAAAAGTGATGAAAACAGAAGAGTTTTTCACATAAACTGAAAATAAAAAGTTAAAATTTTCGGTCAAGGGAAGATTTGAACTTAAGACCTCTCGTTCTGTAGCTGTTCACACTAACCACGGGACCACGGCGCTCCTCGTCTCATACTGCCCTTAATATTGCCTATATTACACACGGACGACCCAGTTTGTATATTTTGCTTATTTTTTCATAGTTCTACGCAACTTCTTCCTGTTTTCTCGATCGATCTGTGTTCAGTTTTTCAAGGCGTATCCACTGTGCCAACTTATAACTAAATCTGGGGGGGGGGGGGGGGGGGGGGGTGCGATGGTGATGTTCCCTTGTCAGATCATTTGAATATTATTTGTCACATTAAAATTGTTATTTGTTAGGAAGATGTGGTGTAAAAAAGGTGCTGTATGTGTGAAACCTTGGGTCCGATGCAGGAGAGAGCATGAGGGTCCTAATCAGGTCATGTTAAATAAATAAATAATATGAAGTATATCACATCTTGCACTAACTAACCGACTTCAGTTATTTGTGGGTGGTTGGTTGGTTTTTGGGGGAAGAGACCAAACAGCGAGGTCATCGGTCTCGTCGGATTAGGGAAGGAAGTCGGCCGTGCCCTTTCAGAGGAACCATCCCGGCATTTGCCTGGAGCGATTTAGGGAAATCACGGAAAACCTAAATCAGGATGGCCGGACGCGGGATTGAACCGTCGTCCTCCCGAATGCGAGTCCAGTGTGCTAACCACTGCGCCACCTCGCTCGGTAGTTATTTGTGCCAACCATCCCGGCACACTGGGTTGAAGATGAGCCACAGACAATCAATTCATTTCATGAGACTGACTAGATGTACTACCGTATGTACTTGCTTCGCTTATCCCGCCTTTTCTAGCAGAGTGCATGGTACCTCTTCAAAGAGCCCTCTTTCGTAGCAGCCTTTGCGTTTGCTACTCGGCGCTGTGTCTCCGTGTTTTGGCCCAGCTGTTTACGTGCTCCATTCTGCATCGCGGCAGCTATCGGCGGCGACGTGATGGGGCAGCCGTGTAATACGCCCGCCGAATTGCTTGTTTAAAGGACCCAGCGGATCACATCGCCAGATTAAACGGCTTTTCCCAGTGAACACGCCGCGGCTGCGACGTGTCGGCAAACCCCGGCGTACCACAACAAACGTTTTTCAGTATAGCGACTGGAGCTGCAAAGTGTGTATTAAAATGTTCTATGCATATTAATACACTGCTCGTCCAGGCGAGAAAAATATACAACGCTGCTGTCATAAAGCAGCAGAGTGACAAAACAACACTCTGCACTTGTTGTTGTTGTTGTTGTTGTGGTCTTCAGTCCTGAGACTGGTTTGATGCACCTCTCCATGTTACTCTATCCTGTGCAAGCTTCTTCATCTCCCAGTACTTACTGCAACCTACATCCTTCTGAATCTGCTTAGTGTATTCATCTCTTGGTCTCCCTCTACGAATTTTACCCTCCACGCTGCCCTCCAATACTAAATTTGTCATCCCTTGATGCCTCAGAACATGTCCTACCAACCGATCACTTCTTTTAGTCAAGATGTCCCACAAACTCCTCTTCTCCCCAATTCTATGCAATACCTCCTCATTCGTTATGTGATCTATCCATCTAATCTTCAGCATTCTTCTGTAGCACCACATTTCCAAAGCTTCTATTCTATTCTTGTCCAAACTATTTATCGTCCATGTTTCACTTCCATACATGGCTACACTCCATACAAATACTTTCAGAAACGACTTCCTGACACTTAAATCTATACTCGATGTTAACAAATTTCTCTTCTTCAGAAACGCTTTCCTTGCCATTGCCAGTCTACATTTTATATCATCTGTACTTCGACCATTATTAGTTATTTTGCTCCCCAAACAGCAAAACTCCTTTACTACTTCAAGTGTCTCATTTCCTAATCTAATACCCTCAACATCACCTGACTTAATTCGACTACATTGCATTATCCTCGTTTTGATTTTGTAGATGTTCATCTTATATCCTCCTTTCAAGACTCTGTCCATTCCGTTCAACTGCTGTTCCTAGTCCTTTGTTGTCTCTGACAGAATTACAATGTGATCGGCGAACCTCAAAGTTTTTATTTCTTCTCCATGGATTTTAATACCTACTCCCAATTTTTCTTTTGTTTCCTTTACTACTTGCTCAATATACAGATTGAATAACATCGGGGACAGGCTACAACCCTGTCTCACTCCCTTCCCAACCGCTGCTTTCCTTTCATGCCGCCTCGACTCTTATAACTGCCATCTGGTTTCTATACAAATTGTAAATAGCCTTTCGCTCGCTGTTTTTTACCCCTCCCACCTTTAGAATTTGAAAGAGAGTATTCCAGTCATCATTGTCAAAAGCTTTCAAAAAAATGGCTCTGAGCACTATGGGACTCAACTGCTGAGGTCATTAGTCCCCTAGAACTTAGAACTAGTTAAACCTAACTAACCTAAGGACATCACAAACATGCATGCCCGAGGCAGGATTCGAACCTGCGACCGTAGCGGTCTGGCGGTTCCAGACTGCAGCGCCTTTAACCGCACGGCCACTTCGGCCGGCGTCAAAAGCTTTCTTTAAATCTACAAATGCTATTTTCTAAGGTAAGTCGTAGGGTCAGTATTGCCTCACGTGTTCCAACATTTCTACGGAATCAAAACTGATCTTCCCCGAGGTCGGCTTCTACGAGTTTTTCCATTGGTCTGTAAAGAATTCGCGTTACTTAGAAAAGAAAAATGGCCAAGTACGAGTAGGATATGCGCTCTAGGGGTTCCGTTAAAAACTAAGTTATGTATAACGGCTGTTTATCCATCCCGGTAATTGAGACACTGGACGATTTGTACCTGTTATCGACGATGATACTTCCAAGATATCGGTCCAGTCGTTTCGAAGCTTAAGAGCGTGTCTTAATTTTAAGTTTCAAGTCGGATTACAAATGAGAAAAGAAATATTCCTTTCGCTGAAATAATTACGAATTAAAATTTTCCTCATTTTTCCCGTTTAGTTGTACCTAGGAGTCCGCCCCAATAGTTGAGTGGTCAGCGCAGCGGTCTGTCACGCCAAGGGGCCCGGGTTCGATTCCCGGCTGGGTCGGAGAATTTCTCCGCTCAGGAACTGGATGTTGTGTTGTCCCCATTATCATTTCATCAGTGTCAGGCAATGGGAAACCACCACTGGAATCACTTCCCTGGACCAATTATTGAAAATGACAGTCACAATCGCATTATTTATTTTGCCACCAACCGGTTTCAACCCGCGATGGGGTCATCTTCAGGGCAATTTACACCATTTGGTCGCTCGCAGGAGTCGTCACCCCGCCTGTGCACGGTTGCAGGGTGACGACTCCAGCGAGCGACTAAATGGTGTAAATTGCCCTGAAGATGACCACATCGCGGGGTGAAACCGGTTGGTGGCAAAATAAATAATGCGATTGTGACTGTCATTATCAATAATTGATTATAAGTAAATTAATCGCTGTTTATTCCACACAACTATGTTGTCTAAAAATTTACTTCCCTAGACGCTCATGTGGTGGACCTCTCTGACGAGGCTTCCCCCATGGCAAGAGCTGCCGTAAGGCAGAACACAAACTTATGTATACCGTGGAACCTTGCTTCTTCCAAATTTCATGATTCTAGGTCAAGGGAAAGAACGCTATTGATTTTGATGAGTGCGTATGCAAGTATCAAACGCTGAAGACCCAAAGAAACTGGAACATCTGCAGAACGTCGTGTAGTGCCTCGCAAGCACGCAGAAGTGCCGCAACAAGGCGTGCCATAGACTCGAACAACGTCTGAAGCAGTGCTGGAGATAACTGACACCATGAATGTTGCAGGGCTGTCCATAAATCCGTAAGAGTACGAGGCGGTGCAGGTCTCTCCCGAACAGCACGTTGCATGACATCCCGGACACGTTCATTAATATCCATGTCTGGGGAGTTTGGTGGCCATCGGAAGGGTTTAAACTCAGAAGGGTGTGCCTGCGGCCACTCTGTAGCAATTCGGGGAGAGGTAGCAGTATCTCTCTCTTTCTCGGACACATATTAAATGATATCTCTGTCATGTAGCAATTTACAGTCTTCTTAATTTTTATATAATTAGAGTTAAGTTTGCTGTACTTACTGAAAACTTTTTAGCTCGACCGCATTTAAACTTTGCCAGCTAGGCTTTTTAGAAAGAAGTCGTCAGTGGCAAATGACCTCTGAACTGCTCCTTTAAGATTCCCTGTAATCATTGTTGTTTACAAGACAGTTTTGATATTTTTTACAGCTGTGTAATTGCATGAATGCAATCGAGTGCGGTGAATAGAACTTGTTGTTACAAACACAAATGATACTTAATCTACCACGAACAAGGTAGTTTTCTTCCAAATTTGGTTTCTAGTAAATATCTTGAAAACTAATAGAGGAATCTTAATGCTATTACACATATATTGTTTTTACTTGTAATTGAGGTTACATACGAATTTTCGTCTTTCTGAATCTAATATTTAGCGCCTACAACTTTTCGTTAAAACCACGATTTTGACCAAACTATTGCTCTTATCAAGTTAAGACTTGTAACTATTAACTGTGACATACATTTGCACACACTGAACAATTTTAGGCTTTGTGGTCATATTATTCAGAGTCAATATTTTCTTAAGGTCGTGTATTTTGCCTAACATACTACTTTGATCATTCTGAGATCTTACAGTGTTAACATTAATATACTGAAGCATACAGTGACGAAGTTTGGAAAAGTTATATGAAATTTTCAGTTTCACTCTTAGATTATGATGCAATCCTGTGAATGTTACGAACCAGAGCGTTATGTTGGCGGTGCGCTAGTAGAAGTGAAATGGGGTAAGACCTGGCCCACTCGCTCGCCTCTGTACCTCTTACAATAATACAGCGCTTGTTCGGCCTCAGACTGATAAATGGTTAAGATTAAAACACGAATGAACACAGTAAATCTGCACGAGATCCGAAAAGAAAAGACTGTACAAGTTTTGTGAATGAAAGTGTGTTTAATTCTGGAGTAAATTAATGCACAAGCCACTGATCTACACTACTGGTCATTAAAATTTCTACACCACGAAGATGACGTGCTACAGACGCGAAATTTAACTGACACAAAGAAGATACTGCGATATCCTAATGACTAGCTTTTCAGAGCATTCACACAAGGTTGGTGCCGGTGGCGACACCTACAACGTGCTGACATGAGGAAAGTTTCCAAGCGGTTTCTCATACACAAACAGCAGTTGACCGGCGTTCACTGGTGTAACGTTGTTGTGATGCCTCGTGTAAGGAGGAGAAATGCGTACCATCAAGTTTCCGACTTTGATAAAGGTCGGATTAAAGCCTATCGCGATTGCGGTTTATCGTATCGCGACATTGCTGCTCGCGTTGGTCGAGATCCTATGACTGTTCGGAGAATATGGAATCGGTGGTTTCAGGAGAGTAATACGGAACACCGTGCTGGATCCCAACGGCTTCGTATCACTAGCAGTCGAGATGACAGGCATCTTATCCGCATGGCTGTAACGCACCGTGTAGCCACGTCTCGATCCGTGAGTCAAGACAACAACCATCTGCACGAACAGTTCGACGACGTTTGCAGCAACATGGGCTATGAGCTCGGAGACCATGGCTGCGGTTACCCTTGACGCTGTATCACAGATAGGAACGCCTGCAATGGTGTACTCAACGACGAACCTGGGTGCACGAATGGCGAAACATGATTTATTCCGATGAATCCAGGTTCTGTTTACAGCATCATGATAGTCGCATCCGTGTTTGGCGACATCGCGGTGAACGCACATTGGAAGCGTGTATTCGTCATCGCCACACTGGCGTATCACCCGGCGTGATGGTATGGGGTGTCATTGGTTACACGTCTCGGACACCTCTTGTTCGCATTGACGGTACTTTGAACAGTAGACGTTACGACCCGTGGCTCTATCCTTCATTCGACCCCTGCGAAACCCTACATTTCAGCAGGATAATGCACGACCGCATCTTGCAGGTCCTGTACGGGCCTCTCTGGATACAGAAAATGTTCGACTGCTGCCCTGGCCAGCACATTCTCCAGATCTGTCAGCAATTGAAAACGTCTGGTCAATGGTGGCCGAGCAACTGGCTCGTCACAATACGCCAGACACTACTCTTGATGAACTGTGGTATCGTGTTGAAGCTGCATGGGCAGCTGTACCTGTACACGCCATCCAAGCTCTGTTTGACTCAATGGCCAGGCGTATCAAGGTCGTTATTACGGCCAGAGGTGGTGGTTCTGGGTACTGATATCTCAGGATCTATGCACCCTGCGTGAAAATGTAATCACATGTCAGTTCTAGTATAATATATTTGTCCAATGAATACCCGTTTATCATCTGCATTTCTTATTGGTGTAACAATTTTAATGGCCAGTAGTGTAGACAGCACGGGAGTGTGGTGCTGAGCATGCACTGACGTCCATGATGATTACACACGCTATTAAGAATCATGTACCTCCTTTTTAATGTCCAGTGGACCGTCAGAAATCGCGATGACTTCAGTGTAATTATTGTCTGCGAAGAAAACCGTCATTTATTTTCGTGATAGTGCGGATTTCTTTCCTTTACTTTCTGTACTTTACCGAAGGATTTCTTTCTTTTGAAAGGTCCAATTTCATTGACATACGGGGGTTGTCCACAAAGTAAATTCCGATCGGTCGCGAAATCGACACCACAGTGAAAACCTGATAAAGCTTTGCACCGATATGTTGGGTAGTGTCTCTAGTATGCCCGTCGATCGCATCAAGACGCTCTTTTCAGTTGTGAGCGCACTGTGAGCGAGTAAAGGTGCCTAGAACAACAATGTCTCCTGACAAGTAGGAGGGCCCGCCTGGAGGCTTCGCCTTAATGAATGCAGCCCACCTGACACAACTGCCACGCACTTCCTTCTTCATGGCAATTCTCAGCCGCACTCTGCAGGGGCAGTGAAGATGCGCGTGCATCTTTTTCGATGGGAAGTGTTCGATCATCCACAACGCAGCCCAAATCGGCTCGTCCTATCATCTGTGTTTACATGAAGCGCTAGATACTAAGACAACACTTGGACGCAGGCTACGCGCTATACACCAGTGTAGAGAATTATCGGAAAGCACAGGCGGCTGCCTTCAATGACGATGGTGTTGGAAATTTGGTATAACGCTTCGATAAATGTTTAAGTCGGAGCGACGATAATGTAGAGAAGTTTCTGGGAAGTGTAGCGAACTCTCGCAAATAAAATGTTTGGTTATCACTGTAGTTTCCATTTAGCGACAGATACGAACTTACTTTCTGGACAACCCTCGTATAGCAGTGACATATTATGCGGAAGTTACTCTCTTCCTTACGTTTTGCACAACAGTATACTGAAATTCTGTGAGGTTTGGCATAGCACATGCGTGCTAGATTTGACTGCCTGGTCCATACTGCTTTCACAAGAAGGTGATTCAGCCGCCCCCTCCCTCAGGAACATTTACAGGAAGGAAGGTGAATAAATAGGTATCATTTGATAATAAACGAACACGTTATCCAGCTCATCATTTCCCCTGAGGTTCCTCGTAAAAGCAAATGAGTGAATTCAATTTGACTCACGTACTTGTAATTCGCTTGCACGGAACAGGACTGAAAATCTTGTTTCAGTCGAACAAAATAAGACGAATGCTGCTAGAGACAAGAGGTCGTTACCAGTAGTGGAATCAGTGTCTCAAATATTGCCCTTGGGCTTAATCTGAACGCACATACCTCTGTGTCTACGAAAACAGTGCCACGCACACAGCAATAAAGGAATTAACCGTTTTACGTTCCACACACTCCGACACAATTGTGCGAGCAATCTTCTCGATCGCATTGGAGTTCTTGTACGTTTAATATTTTATTCAGCGATTTATTATGGAGTCCATGTTGAATTCATATTATTGCTGCGGCGTCCTATTCATCTGCTAAAGACCAAGGAATAATACAGTTGGGTGGAAAGCCAATCCGGCAGTCGCTACGGTTTCATGATTCGCTTTTCACGAATTAATAAAAAAAGGTAAGCTTTCATTTATAAATGCGCTACTCCCAGGATTTATTTAAATCTTTTAACGTTTGAATTATTCGAGTTGTACTTGTTTCGCCAACATTTCCAAAATAGCCGACTTCATCGCTCCTACATTGTTAAAAAAGAAAAGTGATTTTTTAGCTACGAAGGACAGGCATTATTTATCTTACGGAACGAGTCTCAAGCGCTTTATTCTCGTTGTTGAAGTGAGGCTATTGCGGTTCTATTTATTTTATTCAGTCATTTGCTTCTTTTTGATTGGGGGGGGGGGGGAGGTTAGGGATGGGGACGTCAGATACCTTCAGTTTCCTGGCTCGATTCGTGTGCTCACGAATACATCCTTTCCTATGGCAACCTTTCCATTCCAGGGACGCTCTTGCTCCCTACGTCCTCGATTGCTTTCTCCCTTCCTCAGCAGTTTTTACCCTCTATAGCTTCCTTTAGTATAATGGAAGCTGTTCCCAGATATCTTAACTCATCTCCTATCACACTGTCCCTCCCCCTCCACTTATTGCTTTCTTTGCAAATTCTGCGAAGAACATCCAGATTTTTTATCGTCGCCTAATTTTCGGAACCTGCTATTGCACCAAATCTCAAACTCTTCGATTCTTTTCTGTTCCGGTTTTCCAGTTGTCCATGATTCAGTATCATACAATACTGCGCTGTAAATGTAGATTATCAAAAATGTATTCCTGAATTTAAGGTCAGTGTCTGATAGTAGTATACTTCTTTGGAACGGATATCCTCTTTGTGTATGCTAGTCTTCCCTGCTTTGTTCGTTATTTGTTATTTTGCTTCTAAGACTGAATTCCTTCACTTTGTCAAATTATCTGTGAAATTTCCCAATACTCTCATCTATTATATTCTCATTACATTTATGTTTCTCTGGTTTAGTCTCAATCCGTATTCTGTATTCATATGACTGTTCATTCCTTCCCGTATCTCCACTACATTTTCCTCGCTTTTACCGATAACAGTAAGGTCATCAACAATTCTTAACATTGATGTTTTTCACATCGAACTTCAATCCATTTCCTGAATTCATGTATTATTTCCGTCTTCTCTTCTTCACTGTGTAGTAGGGTCTACCCCTGTTTAACTTCCCGATTATATGAGCTCTTCCTTCTTTGTCTTTCATTCTTCGTGTTCCTTTTTCATTATTACACGTACTGTGTATCACCAGTCCTTCCCTATGGATTACACCCACTGTGATGAGAAATTCTAATATATTGCATTATTTTGTTTTGCCGAACGCTTTGTCTAGGTGAAAATATCGTAAATATAATACAACTTTTACAGGGGGTGAAATGCACCTGCTGTTTGGAACAGCAAATATTTTCTGTTTGACACGGTGCCCCACTGTGGACTACTAACGAAGGTCCGGGTATACAGATTAAATTCACAGGTACGTGAGTGGATCGAAGATTTCCTAACAGAATCCTGTATGTAAATGGCGACGGTGAGTGTTCGTCAGAGATGAGGTTATTGTCAGGAGTGCCCCTGGGAAGTGAAATAGGACCAGTTTTATCCTCTATACTTGCAAATGAATTGATGGACAGGGAGAATAGCAAATTGCGGTTGTTTGCTGATGATTCTATGATGTACGGGATGGTGTCCATGTTGAGTGAGTGGGAATATATAAGGTGACTTAGACAAAATTTCTAGCTGGTGTGATGATTGGCAGCTAGTTCTAAATGAAGAAAAATTAAAGTAATGAAGATGAGTGGGAGAAACAATCACACAATGTTCCTATACAGCATTAGTAGTGCTCTGCTTGACAAAGTGATACCGATTAAATATCAGAAATGGTCCAAATGGCTCTAAGCACTATGGGACTTAACATCTGAGGTCATCAGTCCCCTAGACTAAGAACTACTTAAACCTAACTAACCTAAGGACATCACACATATCCATCACCGAGGCAGGATTCGAACCTATGACCGTAGTAGTCGCGCGGTTCCGGACTGAAGCAACTAGAACCGCTCGGCTACAGCTGCTGGCGATTAGATATCTACGCGTAACGTTCAGAAAAGCGATACGAAATGCAAAGAGCACGTAAGGACGGAGTAGGCGAGGAGACTCATGGACTTCGGTTTGTTAGGAAAATCTTAGGAAAGTATGGTTCACTTGTAAAGGATACCGCATATGTGACAAAAATGCGGCCCATCTCTGAGTACTGCAGGAATGTTTCGGACCCACACCAGCTCGGATTAAAAGAAGACATCGGAGCAATTCAGAGGTTGGCTGCCAGATTTCTTACCGGTAGGTTCGATCAACACTCGATTATGTTTTGTGAACTCAGAATGGAATCCCTGGAGGAAAGTCGACGTTCTTTTCGCGAAAGAATATTGAGAAAATTTAGAGAAGCGGCAATTGAAGCTGACTGTTGAATGATTCTACTTGAGTCAAAGCACATTTCTTGTACGGGCCACGAAGATAAGAGAATTTAAGACTTCTATGAATCCATGCACACAGGAGACGAGGTACTGGCCAAATTGAAGCTGTGAGGACGTGCTTTGGTAGCTCAGATGGTAGATAACTTGCACACGTAAGGCAAAGTTCTCGAGTATGAGTGTCGGTCCGGCACACAGTTTCAATCTGTCAGTAAGTTCAATATACACAGTAGTTTTTCCCTCGTTCTGTTTTCAAGTTGCTTGCGGTTGTAGAACTATGGACTACTTGGAATCAAAGTTTCCATGTAACATGTGACCAAGTTTTATGTGTTACAGAGACAAAGCTGCTTACACGGATTTTTATATCGCGTGGTAGTACTAAGATTGCTGTGGGTTTATTTATCGACCGCCACTTTGGTTTTGAAGCTCAGGTTGTTGACTCGTGTAGCAAGTTTCGCTCGCGATATTTCAGAAGCTTCTCGTGGCGAACGGCCTTATAGGGCGACGGCAGGCACTTCGTGCGTCCTCAGCGACCTCAACATTTATAGTGTCAGTATCCAGGGCAGCCGTCTAACATGCTTGCAGTTCTGTCTCCACGCCGGAGGAGCAAACATAGGATCCTTTCAACAGCAGGTTCGTTTCAGACACAAGCAACTGAAATGGATACGCTAGAACTAGTGCACGGCTGAATTGG